>NC_088604.1:42495269-43095269 GCF_036013475.1 Columba livia
GGTTTAGCTATAAAGCGTATATTCTGAGGCTCAGAAGAAGCCATTATTGCTAAAAGGTTTTCAAACTCCTGTTGGCGATTGCTACCAAACTCTTCTTCAAATATATATGAAGGGATTACTGGGCAGATGTTTGTTTTCAGGCAACAGTTTGAGCAGCAAGGGCTCAAACAAGTTGAAAGTGAGGATCTTGCTGTGTTAAAAATTTTCTTTTATGTAGATGGAGCACCAACAGGGCACGGAGGAAATCATTAGCTGCCTGGGCTATGAGCAAAGTCCTGATGCTTGAAATGCAGCAGGAAAATGAGGTAGGGACCTGGGAGAGACAGTCCATAAATACAAGGTTGGCTGATGAATACATGATTGGCCATGCCTACTGAAAGCATGTCTAACCTCATTTGGGACTGTGAACTTTTTTTACGTATGATTAAACAAGATTTTGAATGAATAATTAATATACACATGTGAGCATGTATCTATACCTACTTATTTGTATAAAAGAAAATTATTTGCTCAGATCCAGCCCCTATGTGCTAGGCTGGAAGACTCCGGATGCTCAGAATGAGTAAACAGGAGGAAGAAAATCTGGATAAGAAATATAAAATATTAAGAGCCATATTCCACCAGTTGCCTTGACTTATTTGCATAGCACCATACACCTAATGCAGCACTGAACAATGTGTGAATTTGTTGAACATGAGGCAGTCTCTGCCCCAAAGAGATTACATTTGTAACAGTCAAACAGTCTGATTCAGAACAAGCACCTAGAGAGGGTTATAGCTTTTTATTATAACACAGGTAGCTGCATTGCCAGATGTACTCTGCAGAATTACTTTTCTTATTATCATAACTTTGGTTGGAATTGAAAACACATTGTTGTAACAATCTCTCACTTTTAAATGGAACAAGGATTGTTCAAAAATAATGTTAACCTCAGAGATGCAGTGCATGCTGAATTTCATGAGACTTCCTTTAAGACTCTTTTCTTTGCATGAGTTTTAGACCTGACCTCAAAGAGCTATTCTAAAGAGAGAAAGCCTATATTATCTTTAAATTTTCTAGAGTCTGGATTTCACTAATCCTGACTTCAGACATCAAAGAGCAAGGATAGCTTAGATTCCCCAAGGAACTCATTTAATTGTGTAAGTATCTATAAGGTATAGCTTTCTTTTTGTTGTTGTTGTTTTTTTTTTTTTCACCTCAGAACTTTTCTTTTCTGAAATTTTGAAAAGTCATAAATAATTATACCATCCTGCACACTTGAAATACAGTATTAGGAGTCAAAGAATCCTTTCAGTTTGCATAAGAAGAAAATAAGAAAATATTTCCTGAACTGGACTCAAAGATTCTGTCAGCTGAAGACAGCTGATATGCTGCAAGGACCTCTCTGTCCAACCATTTTTCCCAGTAAGCATCTGTCTTCTTCAAGAGCAGCTTCTTTTGAATATTGCAACTTTTTCTGAAGACTTTTCAAGTGGAGAGTTTGAAAATCTGAACACATCCTTCTAATCTGGACAGTATTTTTGCACACAGGAAAGTGGAAATACCCAATGATTCTGGCACATAATCCGGCAGTTCAAAGAGAAATTCCACTACCTCCTTTAGAGAAGCAGGGTCTCTGATAAAGGATTGTCTAATTTCTGTGAAAGACTTTCTGTCCTACCACATTTCTGTGGATAGGCCAAAGAGATGGATCCATTTATGAGTTACTTGCTTTTGGGGCAGCTCTCTGTTACTTCTCCTGCTAGAAAATTAGAACATGCAAATCTAACTATATGATGTTGTCCAGTATAAAGCAGACAAACCATATTCTTGAAGACCCATGATACATTTTAGTTTTACAGAATAGATGACTTGGAAGAGAAAAGCAAATGGACCATTGCTGAATGACAGCTGTTTTTTTAATGAGTGAAGTACCTTGCAATTTTCAGAATATTTTACAATTAGCATCAGGAAGTATCTTGCTAAGCTCCCAGCGTTTATTCACTAACATGATGAAGTTACCAAATACTGCAGTACTACTTCAGGTACAGACATCTGTGGAAAATCAAATGCATTTCAGTGACTGTTTCAAGACATGATCACAAGAGTCCTACTAGTGAAGCTAGAGTATTTATGTTATTAATATAATGGCTCCTGTTAGTGTAGCTATGTCTGAAGCTGACAAAGTCTGCTGAATTCATTTTGATGATTATCTAGTTGGTCTTCAGAACAGTACATATTGGATTAGACTTCAGATACATTTTTTTTTTTTCCTGCCTTTTTCCTGTTAATTGGAATTTTTTAGCCTTCCTAAATTTTGCAAAATAATATTACAAAATAGATATTACAGAATAATGCTGGACTAATCCTATGTAAATAATAACATTAGTACTAAACAATAGCAACTTGAAATACTAAAAGATAGTTTATTTTGTAACACTTCTCAGTAATACTGTGAGATGTTATGTTTGCTTTGTCCTGTGCTGTTTTTTTCTTCCCAAGACTTGCACAAAATCAGAACAAAAAATTGTAAACAAGGGAGAAGAGACTAACTCCTTTTGACCGTAGAAAAAAAAAACCCACTGATTTGAGCAAACATTCAAGTCAATTCTTCCTTTTTCTCAAAGTGCTTTCTTCACCTTCTATTGAACATATTCAGTTTTGAAGAAGTCAGAATTAAAGGGATGTTTCAGCAGCAAAGTAGTCCTTGTACATTTTCAGACACCTCCTGGTTTGTGTCAGAAATGAATGGTTAGTTTGCAGCTTCATAAATTAGTTACACTGAACAATTTCTATCCCTGCAACTTCTGCTGAGAGGAATGCAGTGACAGATAGATTCTGTGCTGTGTTTGCCTATGAGATGATTTTCTTGAAGTCTCATAATGAGTTGTAGTTGGCAGGATTAATGAGTATTATAATGGCAAATGGATGTTTGCAGCTCAGTTGTGTTCCATCACATAGTAACATGGGGTTTCTGGTCCCTTGGAGGCCATAATTGGTGGCATTAATGCAGTTTTTAATTATGCTTCTTGAAAAAATGAATTGAAACCAAAACAAAAGCTAAGTGATCATCTCTCTGTAGTGCTGTGTGGTGTAAACACAGGACCATTGCTGTCTCTGATATCTGTATTTTGAATTGGGCTGATGGGAAAGGAAATGTACAGGATATTTGGCTGAAACTTGATTTGGGCATATTTGTATTTTTACATTGTTAAATAGCTTTTTAATTATAAAATGCAGGGGGTATTTTTCCCCAGAGAGACTGCTCAAAATAGCATGTTGTATGCTGAACTGCTTGCATAGTAGATTTTATTGTTCTAAATGTAGCTCTGTAGCCACAGTGAGTGTCTTTAGGTCTTCATTTATTTAATGAGAGGGTGTGATTCCTCCTCACTTTCCCAGAATGCTCATGCATGAAAGCATTTTGATTAGTGCTGAGTCAGTGCCTATAGTGGTGTACCATGCGATGGGCTGCATTTGTCTCCATCCTTCAGTGGACAACACTTGGTGCACTAGCTCAACATCTTCCACAAGCAAGATTCCCAACATCAAAGACACAGCCATCTATGTAAGAATGTAAAAAAATCTAAAAAAAAAAATTAAAAGGTTGATTTCTAATAAAATTATATCAGAAAAGAATAAACTGTTTCATTTAAAAAAAGAAAGCAAAATTATAATTTCTATATTGCCATTGCCATGGTATCTGGTGGTTCTTGTAAGAGCAACATCATTCCTGTTTCATTCTCATGGAACTATGGATAAATCAAAAGGTAAAGCAGAAAGGCTTAATTAAATGGTTAATTAAATAGTTACAGGATATTTATTTAATAGTCTAACTGCTTCCCTGCCGTGCTGCTTAACATTTTCCTCCAGCCTGC
Source organism: Columba livia (assembly GCF_036013475.1). Taxonomy (NCBI): domain Eukaryota; kingdom Metazoa; phylum Chordata; class Aves; order Columbiformes; family Columbidae; genus Columba; species Columba livia. The sequence goes on from NC_088604.1 coordinate 42,499,127, forward strand.
CACAGTGTTACAGAAGTGACAATATAACCAGAATACCAGAATTGCTATTCCTTATATGATACGTTAAATTGGGATTAATTTCTGATACAGGCACATCTTTTTTATATTAACCTTCATGAACGTAACTGACTTTTGATCTCATTAGTTTTCCATTAAGTCCACAATATATCAATAGAGATATATGTACCATTTGTGTGGGTACCTATCACTATATTCTGTTCCCAAAGCACTAGAATGCATCTCTTCTCTTTCCCTTCCCTTCCCTTCCCTTCCCTTCCCTTCCCTTCCCTTCCCTTCCCTTCCCTTCCCTTCCCTTCCCTTCCCTTCCCTTCCCTTCCCTTCCCTTCCCTTCCCTTCCCTTCCCTTCCCTTCCCTTCCCTTCCCTTCCCTTCCCTTCCCTTCCCTTCCCTTCCCTTCCCTTCCCTTCCCTTCCCTTCCCTTCCCTTCCCTTCCCTTCCCTTCCCTTCCCTTCCCTTCCCTTCCCTTCCCTTCTCTTCTCTTCTCTTCCCTCTCCCTCTCCCTCTCCCTCTCCCTCTCCCTCTCCCTCTCCCTCTCCCTCTCCCTCTCCCTCTCCCTCTCCCTCTCCCTCTCCCTCTCCCTCTATTCTCCTCCTCTCCTCTCCTTTTCCACTTTTTTTTTTTAAATTTTTGAAGCAATGTGTGTCAGTGCATACATGCAAATTTTAATGAAACCAGGTGACAATATATTCCAGATGACAGTGTCTTGAAGAATTATAGATGCTGTAATTCTATCAAATGACTTTCCTAGATCTCCATTAACTGTATAATAGGAACTCACACACGGATGCTTGCATAAACATACAGTTAAATATCTGAATTTAACTCACTTAATCTCTAATTAATTTTAAATAAAATTTACTCTCTAGCGTCTGCCTTGCAAAACTACCAGTTTCTTGACCGACAAATAGATTGAGAGCAATCTGAATTCTTGTTGCTATTACTTATTATCTGTATAATCGCAAGTGGAAATCCTCATCTTTGTGCTGTGCCAGGTTCTAATAAGAAAAAAGCCTACCATAGAAGTTGAGGAATATTTGATGTACAACAGGACAATGACAAAACAGTGAAAAAATATAATACTTCAAGATTTTGTGAAGCTAAACAACCTATTCTGGATTTAATGTGAACTGTTTAAAAATTATCTGCTTTAATATATACACTGCACTGTTATGCATTCTAAGGCATCAGGCAAATAACTGTGCTTGGAAAATCTACAGTGAGTAAGTGATCTATTGAAGGGCTTTGGAATTTGCTGATGAATACTCTTGATACATCATCTTTACGCTTAAGTTCCTGTTTCTTTAACTCATAATTTCTTCTTAAATTCAAACATATTCAATGGAAAAACATAAAGACTTTATGCTATGAAATTCAAAGCAAAGTCATATATGGTAAATGAAAAGTTAAATATGATTTTAGAGTATTGGTGAGGGTCCCTTGATGACAGCTGGCACCTGGGGGAGGCCCTAGTGCCTGGGAGCAAACCTCCTAGAAGGGTCCCTGTTGGAACGATAAAGGACTCAGCATTCTGATTCAATGTGAATCACGTAAAGCCATTTATTACAGACATAAGCCTCCTTATATATGCAACTATTATCTGATCACACGTCCACGCTCCAAGCATAGAATCAGAGAAACACAGAATGCTAGGGATTGGAAGGGACCTTGAAAGATCATTCACAGATGCATTCACTGATTGGATATCATCTATGTTCACGAGCTGTCCATGCGCTGGAGTCTCACTGATGATAGGTCCGTTAATTTACGTCATGTTGAGGCCTTGTTATTGTAGAAATGCCTCTCTCCCACAGCAGGTCCTGTTTTCAGCTTTTCAAAGTGGCCTTGAGATTCCTTTGGGCCTGATTAATTCAACAATAAATCTCCATCTAACAGAAACCCTTCCACAGATCCCAGCCCCGCTGCCAGTAGCAGCCCTCCTGCACTGCACAGGCCTCAGGGAAATTGGTCTCCTCCTCATTTTGCCCTTCCCTTCTTCCTTTCATTTCAGAGCCTCTTCCTGTCCTTTATCCAGTAGTGATGCAGCTTTCCTGACCTGTGCTTCTGACAGGTCATGTCTATTACTTCACGCTTTCCATCACAGTGTGGGATCCTGTCTACTCCTCCGCCTTTTGGAGTGGTGTTCTCAGCAACTAATACAAAGGTAGATGATGAACATTTTTTCCTGCTAAGACAGGGCTGTCACTTTCAAAAATGATGATTGTAGTAAGATAGTAGCCACTCAATTTCCATAATTACCAAAAATACCTGACTCCTGAAGAATTTCTCCCAGCCCCTGCAGGTAGGTCAATGTCCCCTTTTGCCAGAGGACTATGTAGAGGTGGATGTTGTCGGGTTGATCCTTGCTGATTTTCTTGGATTTCTGCATAGAGCACAATGTTTCTGTTTTGTGAAATATCGAAGGGGAAACAGATTTTCAACTTTTATCTTTCCCTTTCTTATCCTTCCTCCCTTTCCACTTTTCAGTGGGACAACTGGGCAACGACGGCTGCTGCCTTCTGCAATTTTTTCAAACTGATAAATTAAAATAACTCAATATAGAATATTCTATGCTTAATCACAAATATTACACTAAGTATAATTTATTTAATATTCATGAAGCCGTAAAGTCTAAAATAGGGCACAGACCTTCACCGGCTTTTATAATAAAATATGGCTCCTACCTCCAAGAGTTTGCAGCCTAAGAGATTCCTAAGGTTTGGTTTGAATACTGTCTCAAAGATAAAAGCAAACAGGTGACTCTTTCAATATAATCCTCTTATCCAAATGCACACAGACTTTTCTCAAAGGTCTTCCTAGACCCCAGTTCCGCCTGCTATCTCAAAAGGCTATTTTCTCTTCCATTATTGCCAGGGTGGACCTAATGAGCCATACCGGCTGCGTAAGTCACCACAAAACTGCTATCAGCTTTTTTTTCTGGATGTGCTAACTCCCTATACAAAAATAGGCTGGCAGAAGAAACTCACTCTCCTTTTACAGTTAATGATACTGTAAAACGCTGAAAGAAGATAAGGTGTCCTGGGTTATAAAAGTGATCAATAGTAAGCAATCAGGAGTCCAAAGCTCTTAATGTTTATTTTACAGGATGAGAAGTTATAGGGAATGCTAGCTGGCTGGATAAAAGCACAATCTAGCTGTCAGGGTGTTATGCAGCAGTTAATTCATCCTAGAACTGGATTAAGTTTGAAAATGAAAAAGTTGCTTCTCTAGTCATGGAGGATGGTTTGTAGGCCCCCATAAATCAGGCAGAAAGCTGCTGAGGGTGGAGAGGCTTATGTATATGAAGTCTCAACCTCATGAGGCTTGTACCTGCTTATCAGAAAAAGAAAAAAAAATCTAAAGTTGAATAAGTCAGCCACATGCAGAAACAAAATATATGATCTTATGCACTGCGGATAAACAGAATCTCTGGGAAAGAAGAGTGTTCAATATATGGAAAAAATACATATCAAAATGAAAAACATTATCTGGAGTTGGAAAGAGAAATACAGCAGGATTTCTTTTAAGCATAATGCAGCATTATGTCTTCAGGAAAAAGACCTAACTTTAATTACCAATGCCCTAGTCTGTTCAGTCTCTGCTTACTATGCATAATGGAGTCAAACCTCTACACATCTTTTTTTTTTTTTTTTTTTTTTCGGTGAGTTGACTCCATTGTATATATTTGAGCAAAATCAACTGCACATTTTTTACAGTGGGCTGGATCTGTGTGGTCTTTACTCTCTTATCAGGAAATAAATCTCACATAATATCAGTAGAGCAGGCTACGGTAGAACCAGTCACTTTCCATTTGCATTAACATTGCTTGTTTATTTTATCCAATGCCTTTCACACATTTAGCATATTTTAAAGTATATGTCAGCCATATTATAATGTTTTCCCTCTACACAAGTACCACAGATATAAATCCTTTATACACTAACTCTGAACTCACTTATAAATTCCCACTGAAAATGTCCATTTAAATGATGATGATGATAGTGGAGTCTAATATGCGGGAAGATTTTCTTATTATCTTATTTTGAGAGTATTTTATTAATAACTTATTGATATAAAAGATAAGAACATTTTACCTCCATAAATTTGTATGTGCAATTTGTTCTTCTCACTGCACAAACATATTTAGGATGCCACTCAGTAGTACTGATTGAATATTTATTTAAACAAATATCAGTATTACCCAACTAGCTGGAAAATCCATGAGTTTGGTTTTGATAGCAGAGCATTTCTCAAAAATTTATGTGTGCATGCAAATGTTGGTGCTTTGGATATAGGCTAAAGTATTTGCTTTATATGTATTATTTTGTTTGAATACAAGAAAGCTGGTTTGATTTGTATGTTTCCCCCTTATAGAATTGTTCCAAGGCTCTGTCAGAGATCACGTAGAGTAATTTTTCCCATCAATCTTTGCTGTGCAGCCATGCACGAATGCAGTAGGAAAAAGGGGGCAGAAATCAAATCACTTAATTGCAGCATTTTTCATCTACATCTTTTGTTTTATGGTGGTAAAGGCCCCGAAGTAGCCTACCATGATTCATGGCTGTCACTGCTGCCGTTAGCAGTTCAATCTTTCATTCTAGGCATTTTGGTACTGAAAGTACCTACACAATTACTTTGATGAATATGACTTGTTTGTTTTTTCCCCATTTTTAGCAGAGAGTGCTTGTGCTTAATACAGACATTTAAATAAGATAGTATTCATGCCTACTGCCTCTGCACTGTTTCCAAAGTTGTGTATCCAGTTTATTTTGCCAAAGGAATTTAAGTTTGCTAAACTTACTGATTTTATTAACCCTTCCCGTTGATAAGTTTATGTCATCAAAAAATAATTAATACCCATTCCATGCCAAAGGAATAATCACCTCAACTATGACACTGTGAAAACTTCTTTTAATCCTTAAGATTTAAATTTTTTGGAGCAGGTGGCATGTCAAAGCCAGTGAAGCAGGACACGTATTACTGGCCATAAACAAAAGATGTATGTCTTTTGTGGTTTACACATGTATCATAGAAAGTGGCTACTAATGTATACATATTAGAAGAAGCCTCAGTGATGTCATCAAATATTCAGGGCTATCCAGATGAACAAGGATTCCAGATAAGTGTAATGTTATTTTAACTCTGTATGGTCAACATGAAATACACCTTCTTTTGAGACAGGAAGGAAGCATGCTTTGAGGGTTTTATTATCACCTTCTAAATCAATTGCCTAGCATAAATTTTGGCATGGAAATCCACTGACACGATAGATGTCCATCTTTTAGGATAGAATATAATACTTTGTGGTACAAAAACAGTTATTTGTAGGAATCCGCAAACAAAGGGATTCTGGCCTTCATCAAAAATGGTAATTTCAATTCATTAACAGTAGCGCAAAGCCATGTCTTATATTTGAAACTCAGGGCTTTATTTTTTTTTGTTGCTGTTCTTCCTATTGATTTATTTTATTGTACTCTTTTCTTCCAATTACCAGCACAAAGATATTTGTGCCTAATAGCCACATAGTCCACTAGAAGGCCAGGGATGCCTACATTGTACAATGGTAATAACGGTCGATGTACTCAGCAGTACGGTGCTGCAGTTATGTGAGACACTCTTTTTAAAAGGCCAGCATTAGACCCAGGCTCAAAAGCATCTTAGACCAAAACAAATCCTAAATGATTAGGGGCCTTTGCAAAAGTCTCAGAAGTCTTTAAGTTGCTGATGAAAGTGGTATCTCTCTCATAGTGATACTTTAAAAATACATCCTGCCAGAGATGCTACTTTAAAAATGTAGTCCCTTGAAAAAAAAACCATGGTGGCTTCAAAAATATGATCTATTGAAATAACACATGGCAATTCACATGTATGGGCAGAACTGTGTAAATAAATCCATACTGACTTATCAGTTTGCATTTTTGAGAGCAGAAGAATTTTCTCTTGTGTCTCTCTCTGAAGTAAATAACCAATCATAATTTCAGCATTTTATCTTTTTTTTTTTTTTTTTAAGAAAACACTTAAACACAGTAGCGGGACAAAAGAAATTAGGAACATTTATTTGCTTAAATAATGCCTCCAAATATTATTTACAGGATATATCTTCCCAGCTCTCAGGCAAGCAAGGGCATGTTAGTTGTGTAATTTTCTTGATTTTTCTTGAGCTCTGTAGACTGATCATTGCATACCGCAACAAAGCTCACAGCACCTAGAGGGTAGAAGAGATCACTGAATGAAAGTATTGGCAATTCTAGCAAACAACAAAGCATACAGGTTGATTAAAAGTCAAGCTACAGTCAAATAAATATGATTTTTCAAAGGGGAAACAAAGGGTGGGTCATCCTGTAGGGAATTCCATAAGATAGCTGCAACTGTCTGTGACAGCTTCTTATTGCTGAAGGAATTAAAACAGGTTGTAAGACTGGTGAAGAGACCCCAGCTGCTGTCAGATGGGTACCTAGCTCCCCTTCAGAAATGAGCTGCCAAGAACCTGAACTTAGCTATTTCTTCCTCATACTCAGCTGGGCTCTGCTTCCTTTTATTTGAGGTGGAACAGGCCAGTGGAAGAGACCAGAAGAACTGCACTTTGATTGTTCCTTCCTGAATATCATCAAATGTGCACTACACTACCCATCCATGTGCAAGGGAGTAGGTCTTTTTATGTTTTGGATCCCCATGCAGTTATGAGATGGGAAGAGCTGTCCAGGCTGGTTTCAGTCGTAGATGAGAACAGTAATATGGTATTAAGATTAGGTAACTATCCACAGACAGTGAAATAATATAGAAAGGCTTAGAATTAAACTCACATTGTACTGAAAGATGAGAGTAAGTCAAAGCATGCTGTGTGAAGCAGGTGGATACAAATGCGGTTAAGAGAGGGACATGATTTGGGTGTTGGAGAAGGGGCTGGCGGGCTGCATGTGTTAGTAATGCTAGGAAGTACTGGACTACTTGATAATTTCAGAGCAAGTTAGTTCACTGCAGCTTACAACCTGCTCAGCACTGGGGAAAGAGCTTGTTCTGCCTTCTCATCAGTATGTGATACGGAATAATCGCAGCGCTTACCTAACAGTGATGAAAAGCTTCAGCAGCAAAGGGAAAGAGACTGCAAATCTGATTGAATGTGGGCATTTCAGGTTTGGAAATATGTGCTACCTACTAAAATGAGCTATCGACTAATTCTGAAAGAAATGTTATATGGGCTTAATGTTCATCTTCATCCACACTATAATGAGAAGGATTAGACTGGCTTCCATATGTGGAATATTTATTTCAGCAATACAGGAAAATGTATTTCCCTAATATTTTTTCTGTATGCACAAGGCCTTAAATTTCACAGATGTGATTAATGTTTTAATTTGCTGTTCTGGTTGGATACAAGTTTACCATACAATATAAATTACTTACAAAGAAATTTGCTTATATAGAGTTTAATTCATATGCTGTTTAGCCACCATGTGTGGCATAGCTTTGCTTTCTCTGTGGGACCAGGCAGTTTTGCAATTGATCTGCAAAATAAAAAACAGTCAGGTAACACAAAGCATTTCTTAACAACCTAAACCAGAGCATTTATGAAACAAACATGTGCCATAATTAGTGTTTATTTTAACATGAATTGGTAAACAGGATATTAATTGCAAGTTGTGAATTGGATTCCTGACACAAATCATTCTGATCAGCCAATATTTTAAATATATTTATATTGTCTATTGCATACATTTTTGTAGATCTCATTTGCACAGCAAAAGAATTACAATTAACTACAACCCCCAAATTGCATGAATCAACACAGTTCTCAAATTAATTGTTTCAGGATCCCTGGAACAGGAATCTGGCCTCTGATTGTAGTGATAATTATAATAATAATGATAAAAGAGAAAAATACTATTTCAGATTGTGTTTTATTTACTTTTCAACAAACAGCTGAAAAGAACACATCCCTAGGATGGTATAGACTGACACATGCCCTCTGGTCTACATGTGTGGTGAAGATAAAGTCTATGACGGGGCACCAAATGTGTCTGGATCCTGCAAGCCCAGACAAATGGACTTATAGACAGCATATGGAGTGTGAATAGTGGCTTAAAGATGTCATCATTCAGACACAGCGGTTTTAATATACCTCATATTTGACTAGTTCTGCCATGAATAAAATTTCTGTCTGATGATCCAAAGCCTTTTGCTGATGGACTTGTGCCTTCAGAAAGTATAGAGAGCTCTATTCTCTGGATAAGTATCTCACAGTAAGGACTCTTGTTTAGAATGTGATTTTGTATTTTAATATATTTCTTTGTAACCACTTTTTATGATAAGTACGTGCAGCAACTTTCAGATTTTATGGGGAAATGAAATGGAAAGTTCCTTGGCCTGAAGTGTTGTAGGAATTTCCAAACTTCTTCACAAAAAGGAAAAGACAAAATATCAGAATATTTAAGCCAGAATGCTGTTTCAATTGAAATCTAGAGAGGTCTTTCTGCTGACTTCAGCAGAGGATGTATTGTTTTATTAGGATTCTCACACCTAAGAGAGCTCCCTAGTAATCTTGCATGGGAAGGATGGATAGACCAAAGTCAAGGTATATCTCCTCATCAGGTAGAGATGATGGTCTGGCAGCTGCGCACATGGAGACAGTGCACTTTGTTTACATTTACAGTAACTTTCCAAAGTCTAAAATCTCAAGTAGTAGAGGTTTCAACTAAAATATCAGGAAAGATAAAGTTAGTTGAAGTGTTAGAAGCAAAATTTCTCCCTTATTGAGTGACAAAAAGAACCACTGCTCTGGTAGACCATATGATGACCCTCCACCTTTCTCCATTCTCTCTTTTCAAACAGTGTGTGAACACCAGCCTGTTCATCTGTGCTACAGCCAAGGTAATCTGGTTTTATCTATTCATTGCATATGCAACCATTATGTGTACAGACTAATTAACAAAACAAATATGGTTGTGCAAAATACAAAATAGAAACCCTTTTGTGTATGTAACTACTTTAGTAGGAAAGTGGAACTTGTTTTCAAGCCTTGTCCTATGTAATGCAATGTAAATACAACATTCAGTATTTTTGTCCATTTCATTAAGCACTGCTCATTTCAATATAAGCCTTATTAGCTAATTAAACTATTTAATTAGTTATACTTGAGTAGCATTAAATTGCAATCACTTGCATCTGTTTTAATAGAGGATGTATTTTATATGTGTCAACAATTCTGGCAAAAATATCACTCCAGCTAGCATCCAGTGTAACTGAACGGCTTCTCTGAACATTTCAGCAAGTAATCCTAATTCAGTCTAAATAGCTGTGTGCTAATAATCACATTGCAGAAACTTTATGTGAATAATGACATAAAAGACTAAGTTAATGGTGAGGATATGGTCTAATGTGGACAGAACTTGGCTTAAAATGGCTTTTAATTCATACATTTCAGGGTACATTATATAAATGGATATGTATGTTTAAACACTAAAATTTATCTCTCCCCAAACTGTAGTTTTGCTTTTCCTTAAGCCTCTACATTTCCTTTTACTTGGAAAAAAATCCAGACTCTTATTTCATGTGATGTCATGTGAAACAAGGGAATTTGACAAAGGGCTATACGACGGTTCACAGGTCTAACTTAGTGTGAACTGACTGAAACTCAATCATGAGGTTAATTCAGTTTAAGTGCTCTTTCATTATTTTAAAATGGGCAGAGAGGAACAGCAATATACACCCACTGCCTCAGAGGTAGGTACTGAGGCCTCAGTCCAGTTGTATGACTGAAAGCATTAAAGATCATTGGAGGCTGCGATGGTAATCCTCCTGGTCTCCAGCTGCCAGGCTGAAGGGCTTGGCTGGTTCATATTTTCTGTATAGTGCAGGCTGGTCCCATGTGCAGCTGCATGAACTCCTTAATTACAATTCACGCAAAAATTATAAGTTTTCCACCGTACCATAAATAACTTGAGAAACACTTATTTGAACTCCTGATTAGGACCAATGCTACAACCAAAACGTGGATCTGGTTTACTTCTTAAACATGAGCAATGACTTTGTTCATTCTATGACTTTAACATTACTATTTCCTTTATTAAGGACATTCAGACAAATCTTGGTCTTTGAATCAAAGACATCATTGCACTTTGCATTAAAGACTCTTGTATATGGAATAAGAGATGCCTGGGCATTATTTTCAGCCTATATACGTGCAAAATATTTTCTCAGTTTCATGTCTTACACACTTGCAAGATCTTGAAATCAAGTTGACAACTAGTTTATTCAGGCCTTGAGAATCTTTGGCCATACTAATCTCTTTGCTGTCGACATGTTTGTCTAATAATTCCTGTAGTTCTGAGTTTTGGTTTACTTCAATACAGAATCCAAGGTCATATTTAAAACTGCAGAAGTATAGGGTGTATTTCACTTGTCCGTCATTCTTGGACAAGGTGGTCTCTGGGTTTTTGATGATCAATGGTGCCTGGGAAAACAGTACGAAAATCAGTCAGTCCCCTCCATCCTCATACTTGCAAGAAGGAAACAGAAATGCCTACATCAGGCACCCAAGAAAGCAGGAGGCACAATAAAAGAGGCTAAGAAATATAGGCATCAACGTGTCTGAATAGAAGGTCTCCTGCTCCCTTGGGAGTTAGCTAGTGCTAGATGTGTCCCCTTTCAAAGATAAAGGGAGGACTGCAAAGTGCCCAGCTGAATGCGTTGTATCTTTTAAAAGTTTGTAATGTAACATTTCTTGAGAGTAGCAGGGATTTTTGTTCAAGGATGTGGGGGCAATCATCACAACTCCTTCCTGACTGTGCATCTTGTGTGTGATACTACCATTAACTAACCCTTCACAGGGAGGTAAGCACTCTCATACGCTTTTTCAGTAGGCATGGTACTCTGAAATCACATTTTCTCAGTAGGTTTTTTATTTTCAGAGAGCAAATTAGATATGTTCTGGATGAAAGTCTCTTCTTTAGCATTCTATTCTAGCAAGTCAAGAATAAGCTTGCTTTTTTTTTTTTTTTTTTTTTTCTGGATGAAACTTCACAAAATTCTGTTTCAACTGATCAAAATTTTATTTTCTTGATTTGAATTCCAAATACACCCTGCATCTTTTAATTGACACTTGGTAAAAGTTATGTATCTAGCTAGGCTTTACTTTCAGCATGCTATTTTTTTAAACCAAGATTGCCTTGGCTACATGTTGCAAAAGCATTTTTAAGAGAGCCTGTGTTTCAGCAACATCAATGAGAACTAATGCATATCCAGGCAGTAAATGGGAGAAGCAAAGTACTGGAGGCTTACCTCACTAACTATAGTCTCTCTGATGTTCCAAATTTAGGGATCCAAGAGCTACATAATCATCTTAGTCTAAAGGTGAGGGAGGAATTTATTTGGACAATGAATTATTAATTCACCTTCTAGGCCCCAACCAGCTCATGTCATTTCAGTTGAGGTTTGTCTGCCCTTTGCACTTGGTCTCTGTCTATGAGAAGAATGTGAGCAAAATAAGATGGGATTTTCAGAAATCTGTACTAACTCATGTTCTCAGCATCATTCAGATCCTGGATGGGCTGAGTAACTTTGGTAACTGTTTAGGGTGACTAATGTCTAGGGCAAACATTACTTAAGTAATTTCTGAAAATAGCACTTCTGAAAATTGGAGATTATAGGCAGATTTAGTGCAATGTTTGTGCCACATCTTTCAAAAAATAAAAGAATTAAAAAGGAGCATATTGCTGCATTGTCCAAAATCGAGTCAATGATATAAAGGAGGATTTATGCTAATTGTGGTACAACAGGCACATTTACTACATATTCTCTTGCTCTATAAGTTTCAGAAAACCCAAGAATCTTTGGGAAGGCAGTTATCATTTGTTAAACACCCTCCATCATAAAAAATGCAGTATATTGAAAACCAGGTATGTATAAACAGATAAATAAATACATAAATCCAGGCAGAAATATATGTTGAGGCTAGTGGAATATGTTCAACAAGCCCAGAGCAAACTATAATCAGAAGACAGATGCTGACATCTAGGAGGAGTGAAGTATGTTAAGGTCTTCTTAACATATGACAAAACTCTTCTCTGAAAAACCAATTACAAATGCAAAGGTAGAGAAGGAGCACCCATTCATCAGCTAATTTTGTTTCTTCTGAGGCTTCACAGAAATAACATATGTATCTGACTTCAGTAAATATGCTGTAGTAAATAGCCGTCATTCCCACTTCTTTGTGATCATGCACTCTCTTTCTGAAAGAGCAGGCAGGAAGCATCAGAATCCTGAGCCTTGTCTTGAAGGTCAAAATTCATTTTCGTCTGGCTAATTTGCAAATATGCTGAATGAAATTGTCGGTATAGAAGTGATAGAAGTACTTCTGTATTAAATGTTACAAGATTTTGAGGATTTTAGAATGCATGAATATAATCTTTTATAAATGAAGTCATCCACGCTGGAAAAAAAGAAACCTAGACAGTTATGCAGGTATATATGAAATACAAAGTAAGTGTATAAATTCTATCCTGAGTATTTTAACTATGTAAAAATGTGGTACATATTGTAATGTATTTCTAGTATTTTATCCTCCTTCTTACCTATTTATTTATATCAGGAAATGTTAGCAAGATCATCTTGTTGTTTTTGCTATAGCATATTTAAGTCACAAAAATAACCCTCCTCTGACTGTGATAAGCTGTTACAGAATAATCTCAGAAGTTAACCAGACTTGCTTGTTAAAGAGTATGAACTTTTGTGAAGGAGTGTTTGTGAGAAGCAGATAATAATGAAAAGTATTTTTCCTGTCTCAAGGAATTGAAAAAGTAGTTTTGTATTTGTTAATTTCAGTAGTCTTTTGCTTTACAAGAACTCAAAAATCTAATATATATGACTACCATCAATATATAAATATGCTAAATATGTGGAAGAAAAAGGTGGATGAAGCAGAATTAATATGACTTGTATATGAATTTTTCATGAGGAACAAAAATTATGAAAGTCACTTGTTTTCATAAAATCCATGACTGTATCCAAATTTCCTGTGATTCATCCATATTTTCTTCAAAGCTGGTATTAGAAAAATCACTTCCTTAAGCATAAGAATTTATGCTATCTAAAGAATAATGCTATATCTACAAGAAAACAATTGCAACAAATACAATCTCACAATGAACATAAATCTTCCCTTTTCTCATCCTTTCTCTTCATCCTGTTTCTCCTTCCACTATGATTGAAACCGAAGTATAGGTTAATATGGTGCTAGAATTTGCTTTGTAAGAAAAGAACAAGCTCTAATATAATTGGATGAACTGAAGAAATGAAGTAGTGTGAAAAAAGAGCTATACTACTACACACATATACTATACTTTACCATCAATGTACTTTAACTACGCACTAGACCTCTTGTGTACTTAAGCCAGGTCACTGAATAGCCTCTGATCTGGATTGAGCCCAAGTGTGAAAAATTGAGGAGGCCACTACTGATAATCTAACTTGGAAATTCAGATGTCAGTATGATGTGAAAGATAATATGGCCCTCTTTAACACCACAGGCTCAGCAGTAATCTAATGCAATGTCTCTATATTAGAAGGCAATTCCGTTTTGGACTGCTTAAAAGACAAAATTAAGTGCCTCTTTATAATGATCATACTCAGTCTTCTCTAAGAATTGAGGGGAAAATATGTTTAATTACTAGTATTTTAAACAAAATACTTGTTTCTCTCCTTTCTAAGTGGACTTGATCCAGAAAAAGACAATTATACCCCAGAGATCACCCTGCTTTGATTTATGGATCCTTTTATATAGCAGGCAATCCTCCCAATCAGGAGAAACCATTCTGATTTTTATGATTTACAGTATAACAAAGCAAAGCCAAACAGCACATAGGCAACATACAAACAGCAGTCTTCAAGCATTGCTTCTCCTCTCAAATAAGTACTAGAAAAGGGCCTTTTTTTCAATAACTATGTACCTAAGAAAGCTACAATCTTATTAAACACTCATTGGTTTTGAGAAGAGGGGAGCAACAGAGTCTACTGCTTGCTGTCTGCCAGTGACGCAATAGGACTGTATATGGCTTTCCTGAAAAATGTTGTGTGGTGGAATCAGTAGTCCTGGAGGATAGTAGTAACATTTCACAGAGACTACACAGGTCAATAATTTCCCAGGGATATAAACAAAACCAGGAATTCTTAAATGCGAACTTCTGTAATGATAGGACATTGCAATGGAGTGTCAGATATTATGATCCACTCCAGAGAAGGCTAAAAATGAGGAACAGCGTGGGAGTCTAAACATTAAATAATAAAGGCCAGTCCTCAAGACATATAGAAATTAATACAATGTCAAACTCCGAAATGTTCAGGCAATGTTGCAGCTGGGATCTATATGCTTGTGTTTGCATGCAGTACTCAAGAGCTCTCATTCCAAAGATAAGAACTGGACTAAGTACATACTTCACGTAACATATCAGAAGACTAATTATTTTTATATAAGACATCATTTAATGTTCAGGACTCGAGATTTTTTTATATTGCTGCCTTTACCTGCCTGTTACTGGGCCTAACAGCCCAGTCCTTTGCCTAGCCACCTGAAGGCCTAATCCTGCAGTGATCTTCACATTCTGTGCTGGTTCTTCCGGTGTCTGAATGCTGAACAAGCACGAAGTCTGCTGGTGCCACCCAAATGAGGGATAAAACGTCCTCTAATGGACACTGTGGACCCCTGTTGTGTGTGCAGGGGCTTTCACATGAACTCTTAAAAGTACATCCAGAGAATGTGCACTTGTAAGATAGGATTTATGCCTCTCTTTTTGCCTCCCAAGATTTTCAGAGCTCTTTTAGAAGCATTTAGGTTGGAAAAGACCTTTAAGCTCACAGAGTGCAACAGTAAACCTAACACCGCCAAGTCCACCACTAAACCATGTCCCTAAATGCCACATCTACGCGTCTTTTAAATGCCTCCAGGAACAGTTTCTCAACTGCTTCCCTGAGAAGCCCGTTCCAATGCTTGACAAAGCTTTTGGTGAGAAAATTTTTCCTAATATCCAATCCAAACCTTCCCTGCCACAACTTGAGGCCACTTTTTGTCTTGTCACTAGTTGTAGAGAGAGATAAGGTCTCCTGTTCTCCAGGCTAAACGATCCCAGTGCCCTCACCTGCTCTTCATAAAACTTGTGCTCCAGACCCTTCATCAGCTTCATTGCCCTTCTTTGGACACACATCAATCATATTCAGTCTGCCCCAGCAAAATCTGTCTCTGCAGCAGGAAAGTGAGATTGCCTCTGCAAGTAAACCAGATCTATAAGGCAGCTCTTGTGCTTCCAGCCTTGAAGGTAAAGGTCCAGGCATCTGGAGACAAGATAAAGGTTATCTTAAAGGCCTTTAACTCACTTTTTAAGTTGGAGTGGGAGAGGGAGACAAGTGCAAGTCTTGTTTGCTAGCCATGCACTATAAGAGAAGTAATTATCACCTCTCTGTTTCTTTCAGGCTATTGTAAATTGTATTTTCCCCCTCTTCATCCAGCAGACCAGAACTGACACAGGGTGTGAGGGAAAGTGGTCATGTAGTTTTGCACCAATTGGACCCCTATTATGTGACAGTGTTTCAGATTGTATTAATCTTAATTTTTTCACCCTAAGGACACACTATTTAGAGTAAGTTGATTTTCTCTCTCTTCAGAAGGCTCTAAGAAGACTTCTCAGCTTTTCAATACAATGACTGAAGAAGAAGTAACTTAATGTACAAACATTGCTAGACATTGGAAGGCTTCATATATGATGAAGTCCAAATGCGAATTTATGTTGTGTGATCCTGTACCTAGAACTTCAACTCTGCTGCTGCAAGGAATGTCCATGTGATGACGAGCAATACTTGAATGATCAGTCCTCAGAAGAAGCCCTGGGATTATGCCAGTGACAGTTCTTTGCTTCTGATAAGTATGATCGTTCCCTTTAGGACCTCTTTGAATGTACGAATTTCCATTTTACAAGAGCTGGTAGAGCACATAGGATACATGTGTCGAAGCATTACTTCGAAGCTGAATGCAGTTACAAAGCTTAGGGGTGTCTTGTGATCCAACCAAATGTTATAGGCAGGTCCTGTGTGCATCTGAAATAAAGAAAAGCTGAATGACAAAGGAAAATAAAGCTGTCTGCAAAGACTACAGGACAAGGCACTATGAACACATTTTAGAAGTTTGTGTCTAGGATGAATAATCAAGTTATTGGCAGTGGAATTATTTTTTCGGTAAGATGATGAAGGGTTTTTGTTTTTTCATTATTCGCCGGTCATCTTAGAGTTAAGGGTGAAGAGAGTTTTTCCACCACAATTTAAGCTAAGACATTACAAAAATAAGACCATTTGAAGGAAAGGGAGAATTCTTGCTGAATTATCAATAGGTAAGGTGGATTTTGCCTTTCACCTAGGCTGTTTATATCTATTATGGCTCAAAGCAATGTTTTTGTTCTTTCGAGGCTCAGTTTCTTTTGCTGACTTTCAACCTCAAAATACATATTTGGTTCATTCTCTAACTTGCAAAATTTCTTGCCTTAATCAGGTCTGACTTTGAGACACTTCATTCTAGCCAAAGAGGAAAAATGAACTTTCCTAGTTGGATTGATAGTACTGCATAGATTTTAATTTTAAATACTGACAGTGGTAAAGAAGCAATGAAAGTTATCCTATATGTGTACTTCATCTCTGAAGAATTTAAAGGGGCATAACATGAATAAGCTTCCTGACTGCAGACAAGCATGAGGTGAATGTATTTATTGGTTTTTGCTGTAACATTTATTTGACTTAGACATTTTTTCTGATGTTTAAATCCAGGAAGGGCCCTTTAGCTTTGTGTTTGGGACAAATCAGTCATTCTGAAGCTTTTAAGTAGAAAATGCGAAGATTTAAGTAAAAGTCTCATGCTCCTTTTTGGAACAATCTTAACAAGCAGATTGTTTGAAGTGATAAACCCTATGGTTTGCCTTAAGCTTTGCAAGTGAATTTTAACACAAAATTATGCCTACACTGAAGAAACAAGTAGCCTGAAATACCTAGAGTGGACCTATTTTTTTCTTTCTCCTATGAACAGCAACGTCTTTTCTTGTGGTAGTACAAAACGTATCCTATCAGGTGGATCTTTCTTGAATGGAAATCCTCATTATTGACATTCTTTCCAACTATTTGCTGAGTCTTGTAACATTTTGCTTTCTGATCACAGAAAGAGCATCAGTTTTCAAAGCTATACTCTAGGTGTCATGAGTTGGGTAGATGAGAGAATCCTATCTGTGGTTCAATTTAAAGATGGCATGTATAATAATGTGTGTTGTTAGAAAAGTAATTATGGAGGATTGCATGTGTGAACAGGATTAATAGAATGTTTCCTCAACTTTAAAACTACAAAGCTATTACATTTGCAATGTACATTATCCATAAAATAATTATTTTCACATGAGTGTCTATCCTTTCTAATCTTACTTTCACATGAAGGGAAGTTATATAGAGACTTTAATAAGCTATCACTTTTGTCACGATTATCCATATTCACATACTGTACGGTTATTTTGAAGAACATTTTTTTTTTTTTCTAGAGCTAAAAGTGGTATTTAAAAACAAACAAGCAAAAAAAAACCCCAACAACAACAAACAAACCAAAATCATCAAAACAAGAAAGCTCCATTTCTTTTCAAGGGTTCTTTTGACACTTGTGTTGTTAAATACTTACATGTCAGGTAGTGTTAGATATATCCATTTTCTATATGCTTCTGTTTTGAAAACCATCCCCCTGCCAAATCTCCTTGAATGCCCATCTGTTTCTAGAAAATAGGAGAGCTCTCCTGGTTCTGATGTTGCTAACAGGACTGTGACATTACATTGATTGTTACCTTCTTTCACACCTGTGGTTGGGAAGGTTTAAATGGGTACTATAAAAGGTAAGAAGTCTTACGAAAAAGGTTAAACTTCCTATTCTCAACAACCTGATATGTCTAATGTATGAAGTATCCTCTTTGAAAAAGGTTGCTAAACATGAGTTTTGTTTACATATAATGTCATACAGTTATCAGCATAATCAAAAACTTATTTAATCCTTTTCTAATTCTAAAGTGATTAGCAAGGGCTGAGAAATCACCTTATCTCACTAAAACACAGGTACGAACACAGAGTAAATATTTTGGTAAACAATTATTCTGCCCTTGCATATTCAGCAGTGTGCTAAATTATGCATAATCTTGCATAAGTAATAAGTGAAGGTAGCTTAAATTCAGGGTTTTTTTTACCTGACCTATTTCTTTCAGTGCTGTTAGCTTCTTAAATCATGTATGAGCTTTCTGTAAGGCTTCAATGAGTAGTTCTAGTGGAGAGACTTCAGTAATAAATTTCAGGAGAAGACAAGTTTTTTGACAGGCATAATGCAACACATACAGAGTTTGGAACTCACACTCTGGGAATTTAGAGCAATCCTTGCAAAGCAGCTTTTCCCTGTTACATTAATAGAGAAAATGAAGTATGAAAGTCCTCAGGAATTACTGCTAGGTGTAATTTAAATAATTTACCAGAAGACAGTTCAGCACATGCATAGAACAGGGGCATACAGAGTTTGCCATAAGCAGTTTATAAATAAACTATATTCTGCTGAAGTAAGTCAGGCATAAATTATAACTATTCCTTTTGTGGCTATACTCTGTTCCTCATTGTAATAGTTATTTAAAAAAAATCTGGGTTATGACCTTCTACTAGAAATCACAGGCTGTGCCTGCCTTGTACCTTGCTTATGAGCATGCTTACATTTAATAGTTTGGCTGCTATGAGATCAAAGTAAAATTACTATTGCTGTGGGAGAAAAAAAAAGTGCATTACATTTCTATAAACAGAATCTAGGTAGAATTTTGTAGCTCAGTGAAAAAAGGAGTATTCAGTGCCAAAGAACATCAACTAGCACCTGACCATTTCATGAAACCCTTATGCACTTTTAAAATGTATTATTCTGTTTCTAGCCTCAAGTACTGAAAGTTAAAATGACAGAATAACTTGAAAGTACCAATAGAAGATATGAAATTAAGATACCAGGGAGTATAGAGAGGGTAAAGAATTCGTTAAACACATTTGTAGATGCTGGGTGGCTCCTACTACTGCACAGAAGCTGCAACCCTAACCGTTAGGGTTGTTAAGGACTGTTAGTATTCACCAACCAGAAATGTCTTTGTTTATTTTGTCAGTTTTCAGAAATATAAGTCAAAGGTGAGAGGTCAGAGGTTCCAGAGGTGCTCACTGATTTTTGAATACCGAGTTACAAATTTATTAAATATATTTTATTCTGACACTTATAAGTACCATATAAAGAAAGAAAAAAAACATGAATATGATTTAATGTTGGTTTTCCCTTTTTATATTATACAAATTAAGTGATTTCTGATTTTTGTAGAGCACACATGAACACAGATATCTCTGGTCTTATGTATTTCAGCTTCTTGGGTTTTAATTTTATGTGCTTTTCTTAATTTACTCTTAATTAAGTCCTCTTGTCCATCTAATTATGGACAGAGCATTACAGCCACTGGAGCTCATAAGCAGTCACAAGTCAGAAAGAATGGCTTGCAGTCTTTTCATCGTTTTGAGCAGGAAACCAAGTCATATGCTTGACATTCAAGCAAGTGAATAAAGATATTTTCCTCAGAAAAAATATGTGCATTTCTGTTGGAATTTGGGATTTTCTGAATGAGATTTAGGAACCTATTTTTCATGCAGTCATGTGTAAATATAAAATATCTGAGACTTTCTGATATTTTTGTAGAATTCTGTTAGCTAGAATATTATATACATTTTCATTGTTTGCATAATTATATTAATACATATATAATAATGCAGTTATAATTTAACATAATTATATATGTATGTAGTTACATCAGTAATTGCATTGATTAAATATATATATGTATTAATACCGCTACACAATGTATAATGTCTGTATAAATAATTCAAGCTCTTCTTAACCTAGCATTCATCAGCTCACCCAAGTCCTCTTTGCAAAACTCATGCTAACATAAGAACTAACATGGGGAATAAGTTAAAAAAAACATTCATCTTTGCTCCTCTCCTTCTAAAAACATTTATGTATAGAGAGTAGGGGAATCTGCTTGCTGTGGGGAATCCTGGCCACCCCTCCCAGACTGCTTGTGGGGGGAAGCACTGTCTGTACTTCACCTCCTTTTATCCATGACACTGTGAATAATTTTGCAAGTCCTCATTCACAAAGCTCCAGCTCCCGTAATGTTTTAGGCTGGGTTGTACCCCTCACCCCCCCATGCATGGCACTGAAATGTATTCCCATCTAAGTGAGCAAAGCTTTACATGAGTGCAGTCAAGTGCAGGACCAGATCTCATCACTTAGATTCTGCTGGTCACTCTGGTCATATTCTTGATATAAGCCACTAATTTAACTGTTTCTTTCATAGATTTGTACTTGCCAGTTTTTTATTATGTTTTTTTTTCCGAAGTAAGGACAGAATTTGTGACAGCTGCCATTTAGGATGGAAAATCTGCAGTCATGTTCCTGATAAATGGAAAAGTATTCTCCGTGTCCAGATCTGATATGCATATGCAACAATTCCATATTCTTAGCTATTTACCCTAACTATCCTTTGAATGTGCTGTAAATTTTGTTTTCTTTTCTAAGGAAAAATTGCTAATTATGACTCTGGTTAAAGCAGTTGTCTTTCCCAGTGTAGAGGCTTTTTCCATTATTAAACTGAACTGTTAGAAAATTAAGTAATGTTAACAAGAAATTCCTCCTTAATATGCAATAAATAGAGGTTGTTAAAATGATAAAAACAGTTTAGTTCAAACAATTTAATTAACATCCTTACAAGGATTGCTGAAAATAAAGTGCAAAATAAAATCAAATCGCTGTCACGATCCTGACCTTGTGTTGCAAATTAAAAACACAGTAAAGTGTCATAAATTTCAGCAGCTCAATTTGGGTTCACTTAATAGAACTATGAAAAAAGCAAATGTTTTGTCACTTTCAGACTGTTGCCAGGAAAAATTGTAGTGCATAATTAATGATAATCCACTCTTTAATTTGTATGTATAAAGGCACAGGAAGTTGCTACTGATAGCACAGAAATAATATCATTTTCAGTGTTAAAGCAGTAGAACTGTTTCATCTAAAACAACGAGTCAGGGGAAGGATAATGGAAGGTGTCAGAGGCACAATAAATAAGATTAGAGTGGACAAGGAGAAGTGAAAAGTATTAACTGCATTGAAATTTTCAATTAGAAAGGCAAAGCAAATCCTTTATGAATCATCCCCTCCACCTTCCTTTAAACCTTTCTGAATAAATGCAATTGAATTGGCTGAATACTAGTTAGTACAAAATAAAGCTCTTTCAAAGGAATGAATTACAGTTTTATGTCATTACTCGAGACACTTTAGTCATTTTTAAGAACACAGCTAGGTTTCAAGATCTTGAATACCTGTGTTTGAAAAGACAGGAAGTAATTAGCTGGTCACCTTTCTAAGCAGACTTGAAATATCAGAACATCAGCGAAGCAATGACCAAATACATTATGTGCTGGATGCTATGAATCACATTGTTTTCCTACTGTCCTTATGTGCATGATGTTTCTTGATAATGCATCCTGCCAAATGTGAGAACTACAGAAAAGCTGGCATGAGGTGAATGATTAGGTGAAGACAGTTTTCCTCAGCTCACTTCCAGGATGCTTGTAACATGAACTGACACTGAATTTTCTCTGTAAGGAAGCAAGTGTATCCATATGAGCTTTCTAATTTTGTCCCTCTTTTTCTTGCTTAGAAAATGAGACAACTGTTTTTTCTGTCCAAGGACAATTTTGTCTGCCCAGACATAAGGGCAGACTCAGCAAGCAATAGGGATGGTGATTTTTAAAGCAAGTACGTAACAGCAGATGTTAGGAGTCCAATCACCATTTGTTACTATGCCTACACATTGGGTATTTTTTCTCTTTTGAGGCATCAGTCTTGGGATCACTATCATCTTGGAACTGTAGGACTTTGACCCTTCAGCTTGGAGCCATGTGTATACCAAACCGTGGTCTTCTATCTGAGTGAACACGACACCTGCCTAGGTTTTTAGCCACTTAAAGTTTAAACCACCCCATTGCTAGATCTCTTAAATGTGAGGAGTAACTTCAGAGCAGAAATTTTTATAGATACCACTAAGTGATTTGTACACCTTCCTAGTTCAAGCTCAAGTTTTGATTTCCGCCCCTCCCCCGCCCCCCCCCCTTTTTTTTGGTGTGTGTGTGTGTGTGTAATTAGCTGTAATGTCTTGGCATTCTGAAAATAATTGCCAATTACTGTGGGAACCATGTAGGAGTCATGAGGTGGCAAAATACCAAGTCCTTAACAGGAGTTATTTAGGAATGCCTTTAACGTACCTAATCAACGTGTATGCCACACTCTTTCCAAGAACTGAAAAAGTTCAGATAATTCTCTTTGTAGAATCCTTTTTGCTTTCTTTATTGAATCCACAGTTGTGTCTCAGATTTCCAGGATCCTGAACTGAAAACATGAAATACTGTAAAGTTATTATCCCATATATACTAAGTAATCTTGACAAAACTTTATACTCCAGCTGTGAAAAACTGGTGTGTTAAACATAGTATTCACAAGATCTGCTTTCCTGTAATAAACCTAAAAAGGAGACTCTAATAAACACACTTTCTAAATACAATACATAAGTCTGGATGGGATTTCAGAGCAATATTTCATGTTTCTTGTCAACACATAAGGATACAATGCTGTGTCAGAGACTCATCCTGGTAGGAAATACGAAAGTAAGAGGTAGTCCAGAAATTTAATAGTTACAGGGGCACTATGGCTGTATCTATACTAATAAACTCAGTGTACAGCTGCTGCTGTCCTCCACAACAGCTTGACTGTCCCCAGGCTTCCTGCTACCTATGGTCATTGGGAAGTCTGGCTTCTGCATGATACCCATGAAGTCCTTTAGAGTGCGTTCGTTGATGTGAGCCATTTTCTCAGCTTAGAGTTTGGAGATCTGTGAACCACTTCTGAAGAATATTCTGGGGACTGTCTATAGGCCTGCTCTGCTCATTTTTATATTGGAAACATAATGTGTCATAAGAGGAATCGAATGGAAGTTGCAACTCTAATTCACTCCTACACGTCATCTCCTGCACCATGAACTTTCCCAGCCAGGTTGAATAGATGGATGATATGATGAGGCAACTATTCAGGACTCCTTTATCCCCCAGGAGAAGAATTTACCAACCAAATCCCTTCTAACTTTAATCTCTTAGTTGTCATCTTTGTCAGCACTGACCCTGGGGATCACAAGCAATTAGCTCCACTGCATGCTGTACTTACACTTTAGTGTTTGTTTTCTGTCCAGCTGAACCCCTGTGTTAGTCTAATTTTGACATTCACCTTTGACAGATCCTTAAATGGATCCACCAGAATGTACCTGCTACACTTGGACACCACATCACTAGCATCCAGAATGACCTTAGGAGTCTTCCAGTTTGCACTCTTTCTGGCCTTATCCAAGTAGGCTTACTCAGTGCCTTCACATTATTTTTTCCTGCTGTTCTTTTAACTACTAGGTAGCTATAAAACATGTAAGGAAATGTTCCTTTTGCTGTAGCATGATTCTGAAGTTTTCTTTGAGCAATTGTGAGAGATTACATCCTATGTACAATTCTTACACCAAAGAGTGTTAATTGACCTGTTTCATATTTGGTAATAGAGGTATTGAACAGCCTGGTAAACCCTATCCCTGATTGTTTTCCCTTCTGAAATTCTGAAAGTAGAGAATAATGTCAAGAAACCTGATAGCAAATAGCCTTCAAGCCTGAAACCTGTTCATTTGAAAACTTTTAACTGTATAGGAAGAAATAAAATGTGTATCTTATAACTATTTTAGTGCATTGACTTAACTGAAACAACTTCTACTTCTTTGTGAAATTTTAGGTGGAATAGGGAATCCTGAACAAACCAAGAATAGGGATCAATATTTTAATTTACATAGGACATTTACATTGTGGGTGAGATAAATGGCTGGATATTTCCCTTTTCCTCTTATAGGAACCATCTCAAAGAGGCTGGATTGTAGGCAATTAGTTTTAGTGTCACGGGTAATCTTAAAAAGCCCAACAATTTTAACTGCTACCTGTGCCTGTTTTCTATCCTCAGCTATTCATTTAAGCATTTTAACAAATTTCAGTTTAGTTGTTCCTGCACGAAACCACTTTTACATCATGTGTTCCAAAAGCACTTCTGAATATGGCATTTCTGTTAATATACTTTAGTAACTCTAGAAAATGTTTCTATTTTTGTAGGAAGTGGGACTTTCTCTAGCAGCATTTGTTCTTTTCACAGCTTCTGTGAAATTCTGTAAGTCTTTGCTATAATTCCTCAACAGACTTAGAGACTGGACATTGCATTTCCTCTGCAGGTCTTATATGTGTACTTCTGTATGCAACAGAAATAAAAATGTGCTACCAATGACAAAAATCTCCCTTTAAAAACCTGCTGTAGTGACTAGTCTCTGGTACTGGTGACTATGTTTAAGCTAATGGATTAACATTTGGTTGGAAGGGTTTGCCCGAGTTTCTCCAAGGGAAAGTTAACCTGAATGTGAACTCTCAAGTACCACGTGCCTCCTCATGCACTTCTGATATGACATCTGTGTTTTTTAAAATATGATCTGGTTTTATTTTGTTTGTGTAAAGGTCCAAATATACAGAATCATTTCTGGCTGGACTTTCCTGTAGATTTCTTCTTTCCGAGTTTGCAAGCAACATTGACTGTCCAAATTTCTTGCAAGAGAAATAGATATCTCAATACAAAGGCCTTTGACTTTATAGGTGTAGTTTATATTATTATTAACATTAATATCCCTGGGTATTTCTCAGTAAAGAAAAATAGGTTGCACATTAATGCATCCTCAAGCAATTCATCTGCCCTGCCTGGCAGACCATGGAGGAGGACGTCTGTCTGGCCAAGAACAGGTTTCAGACGTTGGCATCTGACATTACCTTAGGGGGACCATTGCCCATGCTCCACGTACAGTACCCTATCCTCCTCCTTAGCATATCAAGTAGGTCTTGCTGATCACTTTGACCATGGTAGCCTGAGCCTGCTGGATAACCAGACAGCAGCAAGTCCGCTATCTCCAGCAAACTCTCCAGCAGAGCTTGCAAGATGCTTGAAATTTGCAAGGCCCCTTTGGGCTGGGAAGTGAGAAGACAAACTGTTCTTCTCCCCACTTGCTCTCACCAGCTATGCGCCTTGGAACTCAAGGACTTGCTGCAGCCTTGCTAAGCGGGTCCTCAAGCCCCTGCTTGCCAGCTGGTAGCAAATTTCTGGGCTACTGCTGTAGGACTTGGTTATGTACAATGAACCAGCAGCAGGAGACATCCGATCATAATGGAAGTCACAAGGAAAGAAAGGGAGAAAGGAAGGAAGGAAGGGGAAAGAATATTGATAAATATTCCGTAATACTTGGATAAGCCAAACCAAGAAATCTATCCTGTGACCAGTTTGTTAATGAAGCTCAGCATCACAGAAGCTAGCAGGTGGTCGCTCTGTGTTCACTCACCAGTTTATACCACGGAGAACAGTCAAGCTACGGGGTTGGGAAGGCTGCATAAAAACATACATACATAAAAATTTTAGAAGTGAGAGTAACCTGAAAACATAAAGAGACTCAAATATTATTTTTCTTTGCTCAATCCAAGAGAAAATGTATGAGGTAGTTTTGTTATTTCTGTGTCTATGGGTGTGCATATGTTTGTACATTTGGATGTATGTAACAGCTTTTATCTTTCTAAAGTACAAAATGCTTTCTTTCTTAGCATTAGTGACACTGCAGATAATTATTTTACTTCTCCTACATGTACTTCTGTTCCATTTGTACTGAGTTGCTGAAGTACATTTTAAAACACAATGTGGACAGAAAAGCATTTGCATGCTAGTAATTTATACACGTATAAGCATTTGGAATAGGGAGGCTTCATATATTCCAGCTATTGCACAGCACCTTGCATAGCAAGGTCCAAAAAGAGGTTCACAATGTCATGGTTTGGTTTTTATGCTTTTAGGTATGCTTCCAGTTTTCAAAGATGTGTAAGGCAGAGTTTTTCCCTCTCTGCAGTCTTTTGTACCAGACAATAGAATATACAGATTGATGGATGAAGGGTTACTTGAAATAATTATTTTTTTCCACAGCTCCTTCCCACCTCATCTGCAAAATATGGGAGAACATGGCAGAATCTTGATAAAGGCTCAGCAGGGCGGGCTGGACTGTTGTATGTGCTTTAGGAAAAGGTTTATAAGGTTTGCTCATTTTATGCCTCAGAGAGTGTATCTTGAGTGGGAGAGGGGACAAAAAGGACTCTGAGCCACTTTGAATACTCCTGCTTCCTGAACTCTGTTGTGAATGAGTCTCCTAACAGCACTGGTGTAATTGTGATTGCAGTGATAGAGGAAAATGAGCTCTTCAGTGTTGCTTTAACGCAGCTCCTCCATAGCCAGCCTACTGGTTCTTTGCAAACACTGCCTCATGCCTCAGAGAAGCACTGGATTTGCAAATTTTGTTCCTGAGTTTATCCCTGGAATTTAATTGAACCTTTCATTTTCATCATAACAAAGATATTTGCTATACCTTAATCCAAAATCCATACGCTAAAGACCCAGTAAACTACTTTTTTTTTTCTCAGATATTCAGAAGGATTTTATAATTTTATATCCTTGTGTGAATAATATCTTTCTGCAAAGTCGCTAATAGTTTCATCTGCTTTTATATTAGCAGTAATAATAGTGTTGCAAAAGACACCAGTTTTAGTAATACAATTGAGAGGTTTACAGCAGTCATCGCTTTTAAGATCCAAGATTAACACAGCATTTAAACATACACTTACAGCAAACGATCTGAAGCAGCAATGCTGGGGCGAAAGTACTGGTGGGCCTTTTAAACAGTGACCCACATCTCTCTTCGGTGGACATCCACTGTTTTAAAGTGGTTTAGATACTGTTTTGGAATAATTTGAAACACAGAACTCTTCTATTCTGGGGTCAGTCCTCTGCTATGGTAGTCTGACCATCATAAAGGGCAGCCAGATGTGGCTTATAGCCCTGAAGGACAGTGCACATAAACCTACACAGCTACTCTGTAGGTTATTTTCAAAGACCACACCACAGAGTCTGCTGATCACCACTGTACAATTTTACCTCACAGAAAAGGTTATATTAGACAATGAAACAGGGCATTTAAACTCAAATCTTGTAAGATCTTCCTTCCTTTGCCCTCTGACTTCACTGTTCCTTCTCTCCTGGCACTCTTCTGCCCCAGCTCTCCATTTCGACCATGTCACAAGTCTCAGGAGTTTCTACCTTTGTTATGGGATTTAACAGATTACAGGTCCCACAAATAACCTGATCTTTCTGGTAATATACTGAATATTAAAGTAAGATATTGGATATTTGCCAAGACAGATCTGGTAAGAAACCAGGTCTGTGTACATGCTCAAATATATAGACACAGAAAATCCTAATGTAGATGAAGATTAAAGAGCTTGGAGAGTGAAGAATAAGTGGAAAGTGATTAAATAGTAAGTGATATCTTAAAAGCATATGAAAGATTTTAAAAGGATCCGTGCAGAAAACAAAGAGCTATTAGTTAAAAAAGGTAAATTGCAGATAGCACTACTCTAATATCAGTTCCACAATAGCCATCAGAGACGAACCAGTAATGTAATTTCTTTTAAATGGATGCTATTCTAGTCACACTTATCATCTGCAGAGAAATATTTCTAATATCTATACCAGATGATAAAACTATTGTCATTTATTATTTTACTAGATTTTTTTCTCATGCTTCCTACCACATTTTCTTCTTTCTGCATGTCATTTTTTTTCTTTTATAACAAACATTGATCTTGCAAAGTTACCTCATTTTGATGTTGTTGGGGTTTGTTTTTTTTTATATAAGACTTAAATGTTAATAGAAATTTAAGAAATGGGAAATATTGTCTTGCTTCAAAAATGGGATAAGCCTTTCTGAATTTCAACCTGTATGTAAACACACAAATAAATGCTCTGTATGTGATGTATATTTATAATGTGTAACTTAGATATATCTAATGTAAATGTTTTTAGTCATTTTTGTGATAGCAAATACTCTCTCTCTCTCACACAACATTTTAACAGGACTATCTGGTTTACTTATTTTAAATGAAAAACAAAACCTAAATAATTTTCGGAAATGGATTGCTGCTGAGTTAATGAGTGATGGATCACAGTGAAATAATGCAATAAGTATATACCATGGCCTTTCGGGAATAAAGGTTCTTTTTTTTTCTTCTTTTTTTTTTTTTTTTTTTTCCATTTTGTACATTAGAGCCACTTTGTAGATCAGATTTTGTCTCCATTCACAGTGGTGTTTAGCCCCACTGTGATTATTGTGCCTCAGATACAAAACCACCAAATTTTAGTAGCATTGGAGAAGACATAAATGAAACTCAACGTTAGTCTTATGATAGATTCTATTAAAAGTTTGCTGTATAGCCAGCTGGGAGGAGTAATTTCAGTTTTACACTCTGTAATTGGAGAATAAGATGCACCATGTTTCAAGGCCTTGAAAGCTCATTTTATAATGAGACTAACAAGATAAAGTAATTTTTTTTATGTGAGTGAAGGTAGGGACATTTTGACTGTGATCTATGAACACCTGTGTAAGGAAGGTATTTCTGGTTGCAGGAGGTTCTGTAATCTGGTAGAATAAAGCGTAATGAGATTCCATGTTTGAAAACTCAAACCTATACACATTCAGACAAATATTACAAGAGAAAAGTCAATTTACATTGAAACAACTAGGCTAGAGATCTCTTGGATTCTTTATCACTGTGTGGGATACATGCTTTGCACTGAAAAAAAAAAATGATAGCAGCCTGTAATTCCCGAGGGGTTTATTTTATGGTCTTGTGCCTATCTTAGTGAAACAATCCTTACCCTTCTTGCAGTAAAGCGTGTGAGCTCATTGAGGCAGAAGAACAAAATAGTTAACCATAGTTTTCACCAAAGTAATTTGGCATTTGTATGTTTATAAAAGATGAATACTGGCAAGGTATTATTTCCCCTTAATTAGGTCTTCCCTGCTACTTGATGTATGATTGCAAGTATAGGAGATTCAACCAGAAAATTCTTTGGTACACCAATATTTGTAGTTCATTGTTAATTTTAATATCGGAGTTTGTTAATATGAGTTACTGCTCCTATTTAAATCAACTACAAACCTTAATATTTGAGATATTTTTCTATAGGATGTACAAAAACATGTCAATTTCTGACTTAGTGACTGTTCTGAAGGATAAAAAAAAAAGAAAATAAATTAAATTCCTTATTTAAAAATATGTGCAACCCTGCTATTGTAAATACATGTATATTAAAAAAAAAAAAAAAAGATAAAGTGACCCTTAGCAATGAAAATCTATATATTTCATTACCATAAATCATCTCAAACTTTTTTCTCACTTCTTAGCTCTCTTTTCAGTTTAGGGTTCATGTTTTCTAACTAATCCTGTTAAACTTTTTAGAAAGTACATGTAAAACACCTTATATCATCTAAACTATAAGGAAAAAAGAAATTAAACACAATAATTGAAAAAAGAATATAAACTGATCAGTAATGCAAAATGGAATACTTTTTTTCAACCAAATGCAGCTAAACTATTCAAATTTTAGAGACAAATTACTATTTTCAGGTAATTTTGGAAAAAAAAAAATTATCAAGGTAGGATGCTTTACTCTGTAAATGTGATATTATTAGATATTCACAGAAGCATACTAATTAATTCTAGAAGTCATCAGAATTTTTTTTTTTCAAATTAGTTATGATAAATTCATTTTTCCTCCTTCAAAATCAAAGCATATTCTATCCCATCTCCCTTGATCTTTTTATCTTTAAGAAAGTCCCAATCGTATCCCACAAAAACAACTCTAGTGTTTCTACATTCAGTAGTTGGATGGAGAGAACAAATAAGTCCTTGGCCAAATAGCAGTGTTTATTTTAGATTCACTATATTTTTCTCTAGATTGGAGTGCCGTGAAGTCATCTGATCTGACTATGAAAGAAGTTATTTTATGCTGTTTAAGATATCCAGCATATCACGTTCTGAGAGTTTACATTGGTCTAATACATTGAAAATGTAGAAGATTGTGTGCTGGATGACCATTTCAGAGATTTGACTGTTTTAGCACTTCCACTTACAGACTATAATGATATCACATTCCTGAAAAAAACAGATACCTGTAAAACACCTTTTAAGACATCATTTGAGTTTTCCATTAATAAAGCATTAAACACTTTTCTCAGAGTGTCTGCTGAAAAGCAATAAGGAAAGTGACTGTACCTTCTAATAAAACAGAGATGTTTCCTGATTCCCAAAACATAATCTACTTGCAATGTCATTTAAAAATTCTAACAGTCTTGAGAAATTAAACTCATTGTTCCACAAACAGTGTAAACTGCAGAGCATACTGAAGAGTATCAAAGCAGTATCACAAATTATGTGAATGATTTGCAATGACAGAGAGCTTTGCTTCCAAGTTTGCGGGACAAGGGCTGGAGGTGTTTGGCTGGGTGGATGTGAAGGAACAGGAGAAGAGGGGCTGCCCCCCACATAGCCGTGCCGCCCTGGATGGGTTAGGCACAGGCTACAGAGCTTTAGGGCGTTTAGCAAAAAGAAACAGACCCCTTTGGTGTTTCACATATTGAGTAGTCTCCATTCTCTTCCAGAAAAGGATACAGAAAAGTATTGGACTCAGGATGCATATTTCCACACATTTATATATTTATTGCATGTCTCAGTAGATAATTATATACACATACATGTACAAATACAGACAGAGGTACAAATGTGTACAGCCTGCCATTGAAACCTGGTCAAGCAGCCATTCAGCTGTTTATTCAAGTCAATGCTTCGGAGTTACTCTGTCTTTTGAGTCACAGCTAAGGCAGTTTGTGAGCATCCCATTTAAAAACCTGCGTTGTTAGAGGCACTCTGTTGAAAAGCCATGTAAGCTGCAAACACATCTGAACACAAAAGAACTCAAGGCGTGATTTTGGAGAGTAGAAAACACTGACCACAGTGACCTGTCATATTTCGGCCGAGTAATTCCTTTCTGCTTACTCATTTTCTTACTATATTCTCAATAGTATTCTTCATATATGTATATGTTAAATTTTTATATGTCTGTTGTGACTCTGTTCCAATGATAGAATGGAAAAAGGTAATTTTTGCTTTACTGTATAGGCAGTGAAATAAAGCCAAGGCAGAAATCCTGTGAAATATTTTAAGCTAGATACGTATTGGACACCAGTTGATTTGTTTTTCTTTCTTTCTGAACACTGCTCACCCCAACAGTGCTGTAGAAATAATTAATAAAAACAAGCAATGTGTTCCCACTTTTTGCTTTTGCTAATAACATTTTGTTTAATGGGTGTGTCAGACATTCATGCAACGTAATGAAATATTGAAACAGAGATACTGAAAAATGTGCCGGTCTGCCTG
This sequence comes from Columba livia, assembly GCF_036013475.1. Classification (NCBI taxonomy): domain Eukaryota; kingdom Metazoa; phylum Chordata; class Aves; order Columbiformes; family Columbidae; genus Columba; species Columba livia. The sequence continues at coordinate 42,530,683 of NC_088604.1, forward strand.
AAAGTTATTTGTTTTGAGCAGTTACACCTATTAATTTATCTGCAGCTCAGGAAATGAATTAAGATAAAGGAACAGTGCTTTTCTGTTTACTTGCTGTTGGTATCACACAACATAGTAGTATTGCTACCTCACTGATGAGGCAGAAAACCTGTTAACTTGACTCAATGTAAGTTTGGATGGAAAATATGAAGGATTCCAAGGGACTGCATGCCCTTGAAAAGCAAAGAAGCCTGAGACTTTCAGAACCTCCAGCTGAAGTCCTCTGGGTCTGTGATGGTAGGACTTCCAGCACAGTTTATAATTTAACTGTTGAAAATACCAAAGGGTCTCAGGCTCATGACTAATCCATCTTTGCTAGATATTCTCTTGCAACACAGCCTTAATGCTGGACAGCATGTCTGACAGAAGACATAGCAATTCTGTTCCAACAGTAAACCTTTCTTGGCAGAATGTTTTACTAGTGAATTAGAATCAGAATTTGTCCCACTTGCACCGTTTATATAAAATAGAATGAAGAATTTGTAGTACTGATTACGGGGTCTGTATTTACTGTCATTCTCACTTTTGCATTTGTCTGGATAAGGAAAACAATGTGTTTGTTTTCTTTTTGGCATGTTAGATATGTTTGTATTCCATTCCATTCAGAACTGCTAGGGTATTATTAGGCAACACTCAGTTTCCATATTATTAGAATGTACTGTAACCCTAAGAAGTATATTAAATTACAAGCTGTAATGGGAATCTATCTTAAGGAGTACTCCAAAATTCATCTGTCTTGAGGCCAGTTGAGGAACAGAGTGGATTTTGGTTAATACCTACTTAGGTATTTGTTAGTAAAGTGGCATGCTTCTATTTTTTCATGCTTCAGTTTCAATATGCTTTTGCATAATCAGATTTTCACTTATTACTAAAGGACAGTTTTCACATACTCTTTTGTTTCTTCCTGATGAGTAATCTTAGGATGTGCCTTGATGACCAATGGCTGTCAATAAGAGACAGTACGTGCTGATGTACTGCTGCCAAGTTGTACCAAAGAGCATTCCTCAACACTGTGTACTCGTACTTGTCCCCAGCCACAGAACAGGTTGTCACATTGCCCCCAACTGTGGAGAGGTAAATTGTTCACATTTTATTGTCATATGTATCACCCTGCTATAAAGGGTGCAATTTACCTATTCAGTTAACACGAGCCATGGTTGTAAGGGCTGCCATTTGATTTTCTAAACTGCAAGAGCATTCATAATCAACTTGTAAAAACTGGACCATGATGCATTAGGAGCTATTAAGCCATCATTTACAAACACTTTGAAATACTGTGGAGTTCCTTTATGCTTAAAAGAGGAAATAACTGATGTATTTCAGTTTGGTAACACTTGATAAATTCACACAAGGAAAGCCTAAAAGCACTGCTAATTAATCAAAATCAAACTAATGGAGCAACTGCATTTGTGAATCAAGAGGGAGGGCAGATTTTAAATAGAGCTCAGGGGAGTAAAAGTCCCAACTTCTGCTGAATTTAAATGGGAATTTGCTGCCTAGATGCCTTGAGTATTTCTAAAAACCCCAGCCTAAGCCACTGTTTGTGTAGTCCTCTCTCATTCTCTTTAAGAAGACACTGTTGACGAAGTAGCAGTTATAATTTAATGTCATGCATTGTGTATATGCATTTAGCATGCTCTGTGTGTGTCATGTGAACACTAGAGTTCCCTAGAGTTCCTGCAAAATAAACTGATTTTAGGATACTCTTGAGTTTTTCAAATATACTTTCTAAATGAAGATTACAAGAAAATTCAAGGGTACATCACGCAAAGTCATGGACACTAGCGTGGAGAACAATAAAGAGATCAGCGTTTCCTGTGGAACCCTAGAATACTTGAAACGGTATGTGCTGAATATGAGTAACCGAATACGGACTTCATTACATTACAACTTACAACTGACAGCATTATTGGAAAAATATCATACATTTTGAATCAAAAGCTCCCAGCTAAGTTTGTATCTATGGTTTTATTCTGAAATCTCTTTAGAAATTGAAGCTGTTGTTAAATTTTTATGAATATTTGAGCATGATACCCATTCAGAGCAGTCTTATTTTTATTTTAAAAAAATATTTTTGCATAGAATTTTTTTTTCCATGGAATATTATCTAGTATTAATATTATGTTAATTTCTGTAAAACATTTCACTTTCCAGCTTAAAAAAAGAAAAAAAACAATAACAAAATGTACCACAAAACTGAAAAGTTCATGGCTGCCAGATTTATGATTGAAAACAAAATTGATTTTTTTGGTTTGTAAATACCACTGTGGTGCTTGGCAGGTGATGCAGGGGATGTGCCAGACCTCCCAAGCAGCAGAGCACTCACATTGCCCGGGCTACAACTTGCAAAACCCACCGCAAATGCTCTTCTGCTCATTCAGCAACCTCAGCACACTTTGAGAGAGGTGCATGACTTTTCTGAAATGCAGCTACCTGGAGATACTGCAGCAGTTCTAAATTAACAAAATAATGCATCTTAATGATATCTTTGACACCAAAAATTTCTGTTCAGTTGTTGTGTCGAAAAGAATAGGTGGAATAGGATGAGAGCTGCATATTTTGGTTTCCCTTAAAAGCAGTGGAAGTATTTTATCCAAGTTCAATCTGCAGACAACTCTAGTGTGTCCCATGAAGTGCCTCACCCTTGATTTCAGACAAGTTTCCTTCTATGACACAACTGAACTTTTTGTTATACAATGGACTGAAAAAAATTGTCAGACCAAATTTTTTAAAGTAGTTATTGTTTATCTTTACATAGACAAGATTTGTCCAATAATTAAATATAAATTATGAAACACACAGAATGGAGCCTGAGTAGAACCATACATTTTCAGAGTCATGACTACAGGGCAAAATATACATACTTAAAATTATTTTAATGGGAGAAGATTTTGGAATTCAAAGGCTATGTGTCTTTGCTAGGTATCTTCCCTGACTGAAGTTCCTATCAAAGGCGTGCAGGAGTCTGAAAGTCACTCATTTTAAATAATAGATGTTGTAGTAAGTACTTAGGATATATTTGAAACTAACTTTTAAAAACTTCAAGTGGTGTGCTCTTGAAAGATGGGAGGAATTTTACAGATGTCAAGACTGGCTAGGATATGGCTAAGTCAAGCTGATTTTAATGAATTAGTGCACACTAGGCTTACTTACTGACTATTGCAAAGACAGTCAGAAGGTGACAAACACCAGGGCAGTGATATAGTTTATTTCCTGAACAATTGTCTTTAATTGTACTTTATGAGTAAACCACATTATTTTTTTTTTCAGTTGGTACCTTCCACTGAAATCTTTACAATGCTTTTCTAAGCTATTATACATGGGAATTTAAAGTATGCTAATATGGTGTCAGAATATGGAACATGATGAACTTTCCTCTTCAATTTTAGATTTTACAAACACCCACTACAGTCTAAAACTAAATGTTATGTGAAAGAGCTTGCCATAGCTTTCTAAGTTGTGCACAAAAGTTGGAAGGTCACTTGTTTTGAATGAAAGTTACTAACAGGTTTTAAAGACATTTGAAACTAATTTTTAAGAACTGTAGGTGGTGTGCCTTTTGTTATCACAGAACAAATAATAAATATGCTGAATCACATGCATAATATGTCCCAAAGTTACATATGTGCTACATTGTTATGCCTGCTGCTATGAAAATTTGTCCCCAAATCTGTGAACATTTGTGTCTGAAAATCTGAATCCTGATATATAAATTATTCTAATTCATATAGACTATTGGAACAGCAACTGTAGCTTTTCTCAGCCTAAGTTGTAAACACGTGTTCATTAGTCAACTGGACTGTATCTACAGTTCTTTCAGAGATGCTAACCAGGGGGATTAGGGGTTGATTTTTCACAGAATTGGCATTGGTTTTACTTTTTCCTTTAGTATAACAATAACAATAACAACAACAACAACAACAACAAAGCAAAACCAAACTACCCAAAACCAAAAGGTAGCCACATTCAGGCTATTCTCACTGGTTAATTCTGGTTTGGAAGCAGGCATGTACAGGGCCCTAGCAGAATCAATGAGTGTTGAGTATCTGAATACCTAAAGAGAAATACGGAGTCAAAACCAGCTGGGCATTCCCAACAGTGCTCCGCATTGAGTAATTTCAAGATCCAGAACTCAGAGTTGCATTTCTATCTAACTTACCATGGATAAGAACCATTCATGTATAATATAGGGACAGTGAGACAACAGAAAAATCATAGTTTTAGAAGTTGTTCTCTCAGCCTTCTCATTTCTATTCAATGTCAGAAGAAACTTCGCTGAAATGTAAAAAGCTTATGACACTTGAACAACAGGAGGAGAAAAGGCTGGGAGTGGGGGAATCAAGACTGAATGCTGCAGTATCACTCTGCTAGTTAACGTTCAATAAAACTTTCACAGACCACCACAAATCAGTCTACACATTTCATCATTTGAAGTCTTTTTATTTCATGTTTTCTGAGCCCCTGAAGAGTCATTTTAATTCTTTTCTTGTGACATTTTCCTTTGAGACCCAGAAGCAGGAGAGTAAACTTGAAACCCCATAACAAAAAAGCGTGTTTGTATTCTTTTGGTTTATTTTTGGAGAGAAGTAGATAGAAAACCTAACAAAAAATAAAATATAAAAAGCATTCTATTTGTAAGAGTTGCAAGCCCAGACAATACCTGCCTAAACTTGAGCTACTAATTTTTTTTCTTTCTTTTATGGCAAGAATAACTTCGCAGACCTTGAGAGCACTACAAGTGAAACCCAGCAGATGAATTTTAGAAAGGTCCAGGTACCTTTCCTTTAGATATGTATCTTTGAAAAATGTTGGATAGTATATTTTTCTTCCCTTCCCTTCCCTTCCCTTCCCTTCCCTTCCCTTCCCTTCCCTTCCCTTCCCTTCCCTTCCCTTCCCTTCCCTTCCCTTCCCTTCCCTTCCCTTCCCTTCCCTTCCCTTCCCTTCCCTTCCCTTCCCTTCCCTTTCCCTTTCCCTTTCCCTTTCCCTTTCCCTTTCCCTTTCCCTTTCCCTTTCCCTTTCCCCTTCCCTTCCCTTCCCTTCCCTTCCCTTCCCTTCCCTTCCCTTCCCTTCCCTTCCCTTCCCTTCCCTTCCCTTTCCCTTTCCCTTTCCCTTTCCCTTTCCCTTTCCCTTTCCCTTTCCCTCCCTCCCTTTCCCCTTTCCCCTTTCCCATTGGGTAGCGACTCCAGCATTCAACTACCTCTGAAACACAGTTGACTGAGCATCTCTCATCCATGAAAGTAAATTTCCTACGAAAATATATAGTTTTGTGGTTTGGTTTTATTTTGTGGCACATTTTCCTGACTGAATATTCTAATTGAAAAATCAAGCTATATCATTTTAAGTCAAAGGTCAAACCCTAAAATGTGCAGTTAAATATGTTGAATAGCGCCTAATTGGTGCTTTCCCATAGTAATTCATTGCAATATGGCAGCTGTGGGCCAGACCACTGTTACTTTGATGGGTGAAGATCTCCAGCTCCTTACATTACTGAGAGCAAAATACACAATTTTTGAGCTAAGCACGTGTAGGGACACCACATAACGTAAGCTGTTGAAACAATGTGCAGTCTGCGTACCCAGTATGGAAAATCAGAAAGTTAGTAATGACTATAAGATATAGGCAACAGGTATCAATAAGAAAAGTATATTCAACTGTGAATTTACTTGAAGTGAAGAACATCTTTGTAGACTGTTTAAATGCATAAAAGTGAAATATTCTAACATAGTAATGCGAAAATTTTCTGTTGATCAAAATATATATATATATATATATATATTTGATTTTGACATTTTAAAGACAAAATATTGGAATTTCAAAATCTCAGTTTGAAATCAGAGTTGCAGAAATGCTGAAGTTTCCTGCAGGGCAAAAAAATCCTAAATTTCTATTAGTATCATCCCAATTGTTTAAATTTGCTAAGGTTATAATTATTTCTTGTACATTAATGGTTTTGTTATTTTTGCCTAAATGTTCATTCTTTGTTTTAAACTCTATAAAGATAGCTAAAAAGGGCCAAAGTGGCAAGTATTACAATCCCTTAGTAAGTCAATAATTACCTCCTTTGCTTTAATTTGAGCACATAGAAGTGTGTTATACAGCACACTAGCTAAAAAAAGAATCTAACCTGTCATTTGAACTGCCTCAAGTGCTGTGGTGAGGTTGTTTGTGATAAGCTGTAGGTAGCTCGTGTCTCTCATAGAGAAAAGAGCATTCTCTTTCAATTAAGCGTTATTTTAGATCTTATTAGGCATTCCTGGCATGTCTGTAATGAACTCAGTAAGAATCTGCACATGGAGGAGATGAAGAATCTGGCCAAAAATAGCTAATTTTAAAATAACTAATTTTATGACTCCCAATTGAGAGCTTCAGAGAAGCGTTTGCCTGTACTCCTCCCCTTACTGATAAAAATTAAGCCCTCAGTCTGGAAGATACAAACTCAGAAAAATAACCAACATAATATTTCCACTCGTTAGAAGACTTGCATTTGAAAATGGGAGAGATGTGTTCAGCCACACTCTGCCCAGGGAGATCGAAACCCTCTCACAACCAGTTCCTCTCAGAACAACACTCCAAGTACCAGGCTGAGACCAGGTTTGGCCATCGCACCCGCCACCACCTCGCTAGCATCAGGGCTGCTGGGCAGCTGCTAATGCCAGGGCTACACATGAAAGGCAAAGAGGACACAAGAGGCTTGAGGGTAAGGGACATGACCTGCCAGAGAATGTTTTTTTCAGATTCTGCAGTTACTTAAAAAAAAAAATCAGAGGATATAATTCATAACGAAGCCTCCAAGCAGAAACTGAAGAACAGATGATGGCTTTTTAAAGTGAATGTGCATGTGTGAAACATCACATACTCTTGCTTTCTTTTTATTTTGCCATGGATACCCTGTCTAACCTGTAGTCTGACAGTCAGGATACACTTTAAAGTGTACGCTCTAATTGTAAGTTTATCAGCAGCTGTTTTAAAAGTGAAAATTAACAAATTCCTCCTTCCAGAGAGGAGGATTTCTGTGTTTAACTCCATGAGAAAACCATTCAGCCTTGCAAAAGGAGAGGGATCACACCTCAGAGAGAGCTTAACTCTCCAGTTGCTGTTGTCAGTAGGTGTCCTTACATTCACATATTTGTCACTGTGGATCCGGTGACATTAGAATAACCAGTTTGGTTTAACCTGAGGAAGGCCAGAGTAGCATCCTTCAGATACGTAATAAATTAGTGTGATGAAAAATACAAGTCCACTGTTACATGGGACTAAGAAATGAGATATTAATCAAATAGTTCTTAGGAACTGAACTACAATGGACAAAAAAAGTTACAGAATTTTCACCACCAAATGCCTAGTCATGGGTAAATATTCATCTAGGATGTTTTAAGTACAAAATATTGTGCCAGAGGGATTATATAACCTCTAAAGGTCTCTTCTGACCTTTTTTCCCAAGATGTTTTTTTAGGTTCCTGTGCTGGGTCTGTCAACACTATCTACTTTATGCCTATTGTCACAAGAGTTCAGGGCATTTCTTCACAACACGGTGTGGGGTATCTCAATAAGGATAATTAGCCCAGACAAACTACCGTACTAATTTGCCTATACATCTTCCAGAACTAACGTTATGCTGCTTCTCGGATTTTTGGATGCTATCCACTTTCCTCTGGACTTCATATTTTGTTACTACTTAAACTTCCATCAAGTTGCCAACAGGTAACTGATGTTTCTCCACCTTTCCAAGTTCAATTTTTTACATTACATCTAATTTTGGTTCAATGACTTTACAGGATTATTAATACACATAAGTCATATTTTAAGGACTTAGAAAAATGAGAAAAAGCAGAGCAGTTATGGTAAAATAATTAACTAGCTTAATTTTTTTTACATCTTCTTTTAACTAATTGATGGATATTTTGCATATACATCAACTCCCTTACATATATTTCTAGGTGTTAAAGAGGACATAAAAAAAGGCAAAATATAAAAAAAATAAACTAGTAATTTTCTTTTAATATGGGCCTTCATTAAAAAAATAATAGTACTGCTTATTTTCATATTTCCTGGTTTTTGTTTCGTGCTTTTTATTATTCAGGCAAGAGAGAAGTTGATTTACATAAATTGGTGGCACATGTGTGTGTGTATATACACTTCATACAGCCATTTACAAGCAAGCAGTTACATTTACCTGCTAATTGTGAATTGACAGAGGTTACATACAGTATGAGAGTCTAAAATTACTGTATGAAAAAGCAGCTAGAGGCATGTTCTCATTAAATAAACATTCTGCTCTTCTGCATGGATATTTCTGTGGGTTTTTAGCTTGGATAAGTGTCACTGTTATAATCTTTTAATTAATATTGTGCTGTAGAGTGAAGGCATGAATGGATGCTACTGGCTGTTATTGCCATAGTGCCCAGAAGGATGCTACTGTTTTGCCAAAAATGTTCTGTCACTAATGTGAGGCCTGTTGACAGACTGTTGTTTATATGTGTCAACATGATGCCAAGTCGATTGTTTCACTACAGGAATCCTGGCTTGGCCCCAGTGGCTGTCTGAGGCTTTGTAGACAAAAAGATACTTTTATAGTGGCAAGCAAAAGGGAACAGCTTTTTGGACTTATATCTTGATCTTGTAGTAACTATTCTATCATATAGATACTAAGAGGATTAATAATTAGAAAATTCTGCAGACAACTTGGTACATTGTGTTTTATACTCTATGGACAGAGGAAGGACTTTAAGTGGGGCTGTTAAGTGAGTCTAATCTAATTATTGTGCTAGATGTTTAATCATATTAGTTAGAACTGAGCATAAAATGTTGCAACATGTTTGGAAGTGCATTTTAATGCAAAAAGTGCCTTTTTAAAAATTGTTTTCTATTTACTTCAAATAAATAAGTAGATTCAGTGTGGGTGGGGAATTGCACTGCAAATTTCTTAATACGGACCTCGCCTTCTGGGGTCGCTGGATTCCACGCTCAGACTCCTTTCTACACTTCTGTCTTGTGTACTACACAGAAATAAGAGGCTTCGGCATTTTAGAAAGAGGGAGCTGGTCCTTCCTGTTTCCCCAAAACTGTTGATGTATTTTTAATAATTCTTTTTGTGTGCTTCAGAGGAAGATAACTGATTATTGCTCACTATAAAAGCTTGATATTTATGTAAATATGTTAATTTAATGGGAGAAATCTCATATACTATTTAGAAAAGGTCATCTAAAGAGCAACCTTTACTATTTCCATCTTGATTCCTTCTCATTGGGTTATTTCAATTTCTCTCAAACTAGCACTACTACTGGAAAAGTATCTTTAATTCCTTGCCCAAACCAGTGGGATGTTTGTTACAAGTAGATTGCCAACTGTCACTTTTAGGCAGAATCCTTAAATACATGGTCCTGTCGTCTATTCAGAAAAATGTCTCCAAATCTCACATGAAAATGCCAGAAAAATCCATCACAAGGATATAGAAATTGTGTGAAAAATACCTCCAGCTTTTGATCACTCTGCCCAAGGCTTACCACATGGTATCCCAAATATTCATTGGAGATGCAAATTCCGCATAGCTGGTGCTATAAGTCAGTGGTAATAATGAGGGTTCTGTGACTCTGAAATGTGATCAATCATGTGTACATGTATCCCAGGCTGAACCACACTACTGGAGAACAGACAGACAGTGTGAAAGACTGAGTCTTTCAAGGTAGGCTTCAAGGTGCCATCTAATAATGATGCTACTACTCATAATGATTTGTCAGTGCCAGGCCTGTATTTCTGCTCATAAAGGTCAGACTTTCAAATACATTCTTCTGACAAAATATATTTCCTCTGTAACCTACAGACACAATTCAACTGCTTTGGTCTTTTGCCACCAGTCTTCAGGGAGTAAAACCTTTAGTCCTTGAAATCCAATGAGCTTGGCATGTGAGCATCTTTTCTAGCATGTTCAGTAAGGATTTCTTAGAACCTTCTGCTCTGTAGGCAAGTGACAAATCTGGCAGCTATTTCAGTCATCAGTAGACCATCTCCCACTTTCTGACCCTGAACCCCGCCTACAGTGTTCCCTGTGACTCAATATCCCTGTCATCCTTAATGGACAGCAGAAGATGAAACGTACTGCTAAGCATTGCTGCAAAGGTTGGATAAATTCAAGGCTGAGGAACTTACCTAAAATGCCTAGCTCCAGGGTTCTTCACTGCAATATTGGTGCCAGCATATTTCTGTTTTTCTACATCACACTTGGAGGCAGAAGAGTTACTACAGTGAAGGCCAGACAATTTTTCAGTGGACTTATCCGTTTTCAATGTATCAAGGTTCAAGCATAAGATGAGAGGTTTAGTGATCAAACGCTACAAAATAAATGCAGACTGGCTGGGCTTGTCTTTCATCCTCCCAAAATTTTGGTTACAGGTATTTTGGTTGCACCTATTAAAAAGAAAACTGTAGTGAAAAAGGGAAGACAATGTATTTTCCTTTGTACAGCTTGATTCAGACTGTTCTTTTTCTTTAGAACACTTAATTTTTTTCTTTAGATTTTTAAAAACATAGCTTTGTTTTAATGCTTTAAAAAAATGAAACTTTTTTTTTTTTTTTAACTTAAATTGTGGTTGCTGAATTCTGACTTTTGTATGTGGTAGAGTGTATGTAGCAAGAAAAGAGCAAATGCCAAATGAAGCCAATTACAATTTTAAAATTAATGAAAAATCCAAGCTGAAATGAGAAGCATGAACACTATAAATCATTACTTCTTTGCTTCACAGCCAGCTAATCCAAGAATCTGCAACAGTTTTATTTTGCCAGTTGTGTAATCTCACAGAGCCCTTGAACTTTTGAAATCTAGCTGGCTGGTAAGGAGTTCAGTTCTGGTCCACATCACCTGTGCACAGAGCATTCTTCCAAGAAATAAGTTATAAAAAACCACTATTTTTTTCTTTTCTAGGTCACCCCTGAGTCACTGTGGAAGAGTGCACGCACTGTCTGCACACATTGAAACTGGTGAACCTCTTCTTGGCTTGCTCCATGAAATGGGTATGTGTTCCCAAAGGAACTGGACATCTGTCTTCCCATTTCCAGATGCATTGTAGGTAGATCAGATGGATTTTCTAGCCTCTTTAGGGGATGAAAATATATGGATATCACATATCACCAGGTTTCTGTTCTCACCGTGACAATGTGACTTTTGCAGATAGCCTGCTGTTCCTAACACATCTCAAAGAGGAGGTGTTTCAGTCTTCAGAGTGAGAAAGAGTTGCCTTTGACTCATCACTGGCTTTTGACAGTTTTGCTGAACTAGGGCCAATAGTTCCTTATTTTCTACTTGCTTAAAATCACAACATATCAAGTTGCATTTGTGCGAATAACATGCTTTGGAATGCTTATTAGAAACAACTAAAATTTAATGGTGTAGTTAATTTATCTAATGTTTAAAATCATTCACCAGGCAAAGGATTTCTCTCTTAACCAATAGCAAGCAGTTCTATTTTGCAAGGTAATTTTAGACTATTTATAGTTATTACTGTTTATGTTATTTTCATGCTAGACATCACATAGATCTAAATAGGCACACAGTGCCTACATATCATACCATCTAGGTAATCAGTCTTGCAAAGATTTCTTGTTTAGTCAGATCTTTTAGTCCAGGTGTAGATGTTTAGCACATTAAGAAATAGCTTTTCTCAGACCACACATTTGGCTCGATATTTCGAGATACATTTCACACTGAGATTGCAATCTTTGTCTTTAGCAAATGGAGATCTAATTAAAAATATATTAACGTGTCTTTCAGCCAGCCTAGTTTTACTGATTCCTGAAAGTCAACAGCTTTTCAGTTTCATACATCTTAATGGTGGTCTATTACTCTTGATTCATGCATCTTCCACAGAAATTAATAGAAATTGCTTATATGGAAGAAATAAATTCATGTATCTTTTATTCTGTGCTAGCAAGATCTTACCAAAATGGAGTAGCTGAAATTGGTGAAATGTTGCAACTCTTCTATTTTTTCCTAATTTGATTTAGACATGGCATTGAAGATTTTATTTATAATTTCTATAGAATAATTTAATGGCTCCTATTTTTTCCAGATAACTACAAATGGGAGTTAATGTAGACATTCAAATTTTCTGCAAGTTTTTAAAGGTTGAAGCAACAGCTCCCTTTTCTCACTTCCCCATAGAAAGAACCCATGAATATAAGTCCTCTTAAGCTGAACAGAGTGGATGTATAACACAGGTGATATGTAAATTCCTCTTTCACTACAATCCAGTTACAATGTCCAGATTGTTGTCTGGCTTCTCTTGCTCAGAGAAGACTGCTCTAATATAAAGTTGATTGAGCTGTCATTTACACCTCAATCTGTCCCAGTGTTAAGAAGACATCTATCTAGAACTAATGACCTGGGGGACCATTTGCAGGTGGAATCAATTAGAGCAGGTAGGAGGGCCAATCCTGCTCAAATCCATACCTGACTAAGAAAGCTCCGGGGCAACTTTAAAGCTACGTTACACATGTGACCTGCATTAGACATCAAGACATTACCTTTTCTATACTGGACCTTTTCCAGTATTTATTGTTTTTTTCACCTGCTGTTTGTTTTGGAAAAAGGTTATCAGAATTTTTAAAAATGGTACTAGAAAGTTCTGTGATAGTTGGAAGTCTTATACTCAATGTGACTAGGTGAAATTCCTAGGTGTAATTTTAAAGGTAGATCCACACAGTGAGAGATGAGAAAATATTCCTGTAGTTTAGCATTTCAGTGCTGTTGGGCTGGATAGGAGTTTTCTTACAAGCATTTCTTAAATGCAATATGCTTCATGCCAGAATATTGTTTGACAGATAAATATTTATTTACAATAGTACTTACAGTTTTCCGAGGTATGAATAGTGACACAAAGAGTAAAACAATAGTCATTAGCAAACTGGAGACTGTAGTAAAATTGAATTCTCAAGGATTTCTTGACAAAGCATTCTCTGAAAGATTACCGAGTTTCAAGATGCATACGTTTAATAATTACTTCTGCTAGTGGAATTTTCAGGACTAAAGTTTGCTGCATGTGGTTCCAACTTCTCATTTTGTCATAATACTATTCATGGTTAGCCAAAGGCAGCTCTTTGACTAACTAGTTAATGTTCATAAAAAAATCCAGATGACTGCTATGAAAACAGCACACATTTGAACAACACATGTAAAGTAAAAACCAGGTAATGAAAACAGTGTTGGAAAATCCAAAACCATCTCCTACTTGGTAAGCAAAGAATCATAGAATGGTTTGGGTTGGAAGACACCTTTAAAAATCATCTAGCCCAACCAACTTGCAATGATTAGGGATGTCTTCAACTAGACCAGGTTGCTCAGAGACCTGTTGAACCTGACCTTTAATGTTTCCAGACATCTGCCATCTCTCTGAGCAACAAGCAATAGTTTCTTCCTTATATCTAAAATAAATCTGCCCTCTTTCAGGTTAAAGCCATTACTCATTGTCCTATCATGACATGCCCTTGTAAAAAGTCCTTCTTCAGCTTTCTTGTAGACACTCTTTAGGTGCTGGAAGGCTGCTATAAGATCTCTCTGGAGCCTTCTCAAGACTGAACAATCCCAACTCTCTCAGCCAGTCTTTATAGGAAAGGTGTTCCCACCCTCTGATCATCCTCGTGGTCCTCTTCTGGACTCATTCCAACAGGTCCATGCCCTTCTTATGCTGGGGGACCCAGAGGTGGGCGCAGGACTCCAGATGGGGTCTCACAAGAGCAGAGTAGAGGGTGAGAATCACCTCCCTTGTTGCAGCCCAGGATATGATTGCCTTTCTGGGATGCAAATGCACATTGCCAAGTCATGTCCAGCTTTTCATCCACCAGTATCCCCAAGTCCTTTTTCTCAGAGCTGTTCTCAATCCCTTCATTCCTGAGCCTGTATTGTTATGGGGGATTGTCTCAACCCATGTGCAGTACCTTGTGCTTGGCCTTATTGAACCTCATGAGGCCCACTTCTTGAGCTTTTCCAGAACTTAAAGGGAACTTTTTTTACCACTAATGAACACATGGAATATTACTAACTGACTTAAAAAGCTCTAATATCTCAATTCAGATGTGTTTAGTGACAAAATCTGGTCCACTGACAAAATTTGGATAATACTTTCTTTGTCTTAAATGCTAACTCCTTTAAGCCTTAACAACAGTAAAGGAGCTGTTATTTCGTCAGTGATTTCAACCCTGAGTTTTCTGGTGACCACAAACACTCCTCATAGTAATGCAAAGTAAGGAAATAAGTGTCATGTCTGCTAATATTTTTTTACTAGAAAGTTAGTTACTTTGAGTATAGAGTATTGAGTATAGAGCCTACAGCTACAAAGCATGCTTCTTGATCAAGTTTGGTTGTAACCTTTGACCATATTTGTCTGAGGTAACAATTTGACTATTCAAAATGAATTTCAAGTAATTTGACAGGAAAAAGAGCTGATCGTATCATCAAAATGTTTGTTTTGATGCAAGTTGGACTTACAATATGTTTAAATATCCTGTTTAAATTACTTTTTTTAACACACTTGCAAGTGTGTGAAATGTCTGGCATATGTATTTTAGTTACATAGCCCATTACAAGCCAACATTTTGCACATAGGTGTCTTAAATCTAGTTCCAAAAATTTTGAAGTAATCATTATTGAGAGGTGCTAGTATCTTGACGAATTTAATTAGACATCAACAATGAAAAGGATTTAATGAAAAAAACTGTGGTGCAACCAAACTTTGTTCACATGATAATAAGCGGAAGTATTGCAACTTTCAAAAAAGAAAATGTTAATTGTTTAGGGAGTGATAATCTCTTCTGGCTAACAGCTGTATATGTTGTAACTTAAATGGTGTGGTCATAAATGTAAAATTAAAACAATTAACAACTATAATTTTGTTATCACTATAGGTTCTGTCTAGAGCAAACATAACCACTCCCCAAAAAAACTCTTTTGCTCTTCATTTCTCCATCTTCGAGAATTGTTGCTAGCTCTGAGTTCTGAAACCCAGGTTGTGTGCCCCTAGCTTCACACATTGCTGTTTTAGCAATAATGACGCTTATCTGGCAAATGTGTTAATGGTGCAGAAAATAAAATGGAGAAGAGTAACTTCTTAAACAGGTATACATAAGGACTCTATAAGGGCTTTAAAAATATTTTACTCAAATTTCTCTGGCACTGTTGAGACTGCTTTTAAGGCTCCCTTTCCTTCTCTCCCCCCGCCCCCAATTACTGTCATAATTGTGCTTAAGTGGATTGTAGTGTTCTTTGCTTTACAGAGTAGAAGAGACCAACAGCTGCTCTTTCCTATAACATTCATTGTTCACTTTAAAAACTCCTTAAAAATGCATTTGTTTATTTGTTTGTTTACTCACAGATGACTTGTTTTAAAAACCTACCATTTGTTTCTTCAGAAAGATGCACTTTTAGAATCTATTATAAATGCTTACTAGCATTTGTTATGTTTCCTTTTCCTCTTCTTAAAATAATTTGCACAGTGGTTACACGACTTTTTCTCATTTGTTCTAAATCGAGCATGTATTTCATTCATTTTGCCCGTAGGTAAGTTCACACTTTCAGTTTATTTAATAAATATGATCTGTATCTCTCATTTAGAAGTTTGGTAGCATTTAAATGCCATATTACATGAAAGTGTTAAACAGGAGGAAGTTAAAACCATGTATTCAATAGAATTTATCATCTATTTTATACAGAATCCAAAGAGAAATTTCTCTGAGAGAATGGAATAACATAGGTAGTATCATGAGCCACCTTGCTGTGGAAAAGCCATCTGGTGCTTAAAAGCAAAGTTTATTTTAGGAATAAACTAGTAAATAGGAGAAGTCCCGAAGACTGATATTCTGAAGGTGGTATAAGCAATTATAGTTCATTCAAAAGCGACAAATCCACCATCCTGGCTCTGTGAATGTTGTAGAGAGCTACCAGAGCAGTGAAACGGAAAAGTGAAGCTTGAAAGATTCATCTCCCAAAGGAAAAGAGTGAACTCAGTCCGAGTACAAAATATAGGAGATGCAAAAATATTTTGAATTATTCCTAATGGCTGTAGATCTTAAAAAAGTTAACTCATAAGTCAAGAATATGGATGAGGTGGAATCTGAGTCGCACATCCAAACCTGGTTGTTGCTTCTCTAAGAAACCACTGCACACCACCTAAAATGCACAGAATAAAGCAGTGAGGTCCTAGAGGACAGATTTCTGAAATACATTGTATAGATTCTCTTTGGTGCAGACTAAATAGGATGGGCCTTTCTGGTTAATTCCCACCTTTTTACAGTATTTTCTTTTTCCTCTAAACATAATACAGTGTTTGTAATCTATACTCCATTATAATGAAATAGTAAAAGTGGGAAAATAAGGATATCATACATACCTTCTTGTACTACTGTAACTTGACTTAGCCATCAAACACAGTGTGTTCTCTCACTATTCCCTGAGGGAACATGAACGAGCATTTTGTTTTGGAGGGTTGCATTCGTATTTATTTTCGATTTGCATATTCCTATAAATATTAAGAAAGCAAGTTCACAGGAGTCAACCCTGCATTGAGTATGGAAACAGGAAGAACCAATAATGAGGCAAATCTTGATCCTACATTCAGAGGTAGTTTTGGGAATGTTGTTTCCGGAAACCTCTGGAACTCCTACACTTACTTCTACCCTTCACAGCCCATTTCTAGTAGGGATGGGGGATATTGGGAATGTGGCTCCAGCAACATTTCTGTGCAGTTCAGCAATGGGTAACAAAAAACATGGTAGACTTGGACCTGTTCTGTCTTATTTCTTTGCTGCCAAGTGGAAATGCAAGTGATAGAGTCTGAGATTCACAGGGGATTGAAAGAGAAGTGACAGGAAGGAAGAGAATAGCAGGTAAGATCTGGAAAAGACTAGAGACAAAACCAGGAGTGTTGTAATAGTGAGGGAGACAGGAGTGTGCACACACACTAAAATGCAGGGGAAGAAAGAGGGCTACAAATAAGATGAAACAGTACATGAATCCTTCTAACTTCTCCTTAGTGGCACCTTTTATCCTGTATGAACAGCATTTAACAAGAATTAATACTGCAATCGATAGGAATAACTTGCAGAGTCAGGTACTGTTCGGTGTGACTAACGATGGCAGAATCAGGCCTTGCTTTCTTAAACAGAAAAGAGATGAATGTGAAAGGTGAAAATATATCACTTGGACTATGCAGCAAGGGGACCTTACTGCATAGTTCAATTGATCATCATATTCCATATTAACTGCTGGTTTGTGCTACGTTCTGCTTCCAATTACTATTATTTTTTATGGTTGCATGGGTATGTGCATAGCTTTTCTCATAACACAGGGAAGGCTGGGGAGTCCCAAAATTTCTGAGAAAGCTGGTGAAAGTTAGGTTCTTGAAATACATTTTAAAATCTACCCTTAGTGTTGTGTTTTAGTTGGTGGTTGTTGTTTGTTTGTGGATTTTGTTTTATGTGTTTTTTTGTTTGTTGTTTGTTTTTCTTCTGAAACTGTTACAGAGTCATGCTTTTGCTAGCTGTATTATCTTTGTCAGAATACTCTTGGAAGAGTAAACAGATACAGGTGAACGATCACTTCACTTTGTTCACTACTTATTACTAACTAAAGCAATTTTGCCTGGGTTTTATGGATGAAGATTTCCATTTTTAACCACACTTCTCTGAACTTTGTTGCTGTATTTCTTATGTATTCTGCCATCATGGTAGATGGTAGTTGCATTTGAAGACTGGTCTCTTACATCATCTTTGAAAAATTCTTAGTGTGTCATATTCTCTCTTGAGCCTCACCTGTTTCTCACAGAAACAATTCCTTCCAATGAAGTAATAATGGTGTGTAGTTTATATGGTACACAGAAGACAGTGATATGTCTGCATTAACCTATTAGTTTGTGGAATCGGTGCACTTTTGAAGTGAAACAAACCCACATATTGCAATTTTATGTAAAACTAAACCAGAAGAGATTTTCTAGGAGGACATCTAGACCTGCAGCTGGTCTATGGGACTAGGCTAAAACTAGCCCATTTTAACTACCACCCAAAGATGTGTATAACATTGACGCTGGATCCACCACCCCAGCTGTTTGATTCTGAAGATACATGCCGACCGTGCAACTCTACTTGCTAACACACACAGTCACTGTATATGAGAAGAAACAAAAGGGAGAAAATACTCAAAATCCTGCTGTTACCAGGAACAGAACCAGTTTAATTTCACAGAAGGATTCCAAGAGCTCTTTATGGAAGATTTCTCTAGAATATAGTAGAATATTATAATATCCAATAGAATTTCAGAAAGCTCAGTGTCTTTGCTGTAGAATCCCTTAGGATGGTTCAAAAGCCTCTAGGAAGTATATAATTTTCTCAAATTATGTAAATTATTTCAGCGTAATTTCTATAGGAAGTAACTGGTGGTATCGTTATTAAATCCTTCAGGACTTTTCCATAAGAGAGGGATTTCTGTACTTTGGAGATGAAGCCGTAGCATTTTATTAACTCTGCTGAGTTTATGCACCTAATATATAAGCAGATTATTAATGTGTGTGGCAGAGATCTTGGGGCAACTTCACAGGGCCAGTAAGAATAATAGTTAGCTGGTAATACAGCCACAGCATTGAGCCTTTGATTATAAATCATTAAATACTGTAAAAGGTACAAAGCATGTTTGTAATGATAGTGATTCTTACCAACACTGACATTTTCATTTTTTTGCTTTTGTCCCATATTTGAGTTTTAGAACAAAAAACAGTAGGAAAACATTGTAAATTGTCCAGTTCAGAGCTCTATTTATTTTGTAGTCCTTGAAGTAATGTGAAAAACTTGTAAGAGAATTAAGAGTACAAAATATCTACCAGAATCTACATGAAAGAGTGTCATTGTGCAGCTAAATATTTGTTTTGGCATTATTCCTGGGAGTCAAAAACAAGCCCTAAAAAACAGTCAGTTTCCTACAACCTGTTACATTGACTCCCTGAGGTCTAATTATTTGGGGGCATCTGCCTGACAAACCCCTTTTGTCTACTTCCACATGCCAACTGAAGACTATATTGAAGTTTAGACATTAGAATGTCTTTTCTGCTTGGATATGGCACCCCATAGCAGCATGAAATGTTGAGCAAGCCCTGGATACTTAATACTTTTCATTTAATGAACTGCTTCTTTATTATTTTGCAAAGCTTGCATAAGACGTTTTTATAGTTTAAAAAGTGCCCTGCATCCTGCTTCATAGGAAGGGGACCTCATTTAGATTAACCTGTGACTTCAACAGCATGTGGTAGAAAGAACCAACTGCTTCAATTACTGTTTTTGCACATGACTTTCATGTGTTGCTAAGATTATCAGAGGAACCTGATTACATCCCCTTAGACACTATTGTTGGCACAATGATTAAGCTGTTATTTTTTCGTTTTTTTTTTTTCTTTTTTTTTTCTTTCTTTTTTCTTTCTTTTTTTAGACTGGAAACCTAAAGAGGTTTTTGGCATGAAGCAAAAGCACTGTGTATAGAGATCAGTAAGATAGTGAGTATCATTGCCCTGTAGCTTATCTCCACATATACAGCTCCCTGGTGGATCCCTATGATAAACATTATTGGAACAATTAGCTGCTGCTGACATAGAATCCAGACACAATAGCAATGGCCAGCAGCACTGAGCCAAATATCATGGAGCCAAAACCCATAAAAAAAACAACACCAAGCTACTCTCCCCATTCAACTGCTGTCATAAAACCCTCCCAATGCTATGTTTGCATAGCTGGCTTCACTGATATGGCACCAAAACACAAAAAGAGAAGCTGCAGCACTTGCCTTTGTTTAGCTGAAATTACAAGTCATTGAATTAGTATGTCATCTTTATTGCGCTGTCATGCAGCCGAGGTGAGGAAGGCTCTCTGTAATGGATGGAAGAGTTTGATGGCCTAAAAGACAGGCTCACAGATGGTTGTTGATATAAACCAGTTTGCCCTTTTTTAAAAAAAAAAAAAAGGAAGGGGGAAAAAAAGCCTGAATGGAATAGGTCTCTGCTGATCTCAGTAGCTGTAACTAACAATATTTATGTAAGGCTGATCTTGGAGGAGTCCAGGGCTAGGAGGTGAACCAAGAGTTTGTCTAAAGATGAGGGCTCAGAAGTGCATGCTAAGCCATTTAAAAAAATTTAAATATCAGTGAGGCAGCATGACCCAAAAGGTGAAGAGCGAAAGGTCTCGCTCAGAGGAAGCTGTTGCCACTACCCTTGGGCGGGGGAAGGTACCCTTGTGTGATTCTGCAGCAGCAGCAGAATTCTCATCAGCAGAATCAATGGAGATGCAAAGCGCACTCAGAAGAAGAAATGTTTTTGTACATTTTAAGGAGCACTGTGTTATTCTCTTTTTTCTTTAGACAGAAGGGAGGGAAAAGGTATTGCCAGTCAAAGTTTTCTATTAGGGTCTAAGATGAATGCTAAACTGTCCATAAACTCTTATTTTACCTGAAACACAAGACCAGCACTTTACCCAGTCAATTTTTCCATGCAATTATCTCAAATGCCACAGTCATATCTAAAAAAGTGGTTTAGGATTAAACATGACCCAAACTACTGAAGGCCCTTTCCTTTTTTAAATTATCCTTGGCAGTCTGGCTTTGTACAAACACACTATTCATTACAGCCAGGTCAGTCTTTTCAAGAAACATGAAGGAGAGAGTATTCCAGTCCTTGCTGAGGTGGTTCAGCAACTCCATTACAAGGTTGACACTGCTTTGAATTAAAGATCTTCATATTGCCCGTTCCTCCACACTAGTTTCTTTGCCACTTCTTCTCACTATGAGTAGTCTGAGAGCTGTGCAATGATCTGTCGCTAGTCTGGATTGTTTGACTATTTCGGTAAAGCTTCTTCAGAGGGAAGGTACCACAGAAAGGAGCCACCCATGCCAAGGGACACCACCCTGCATGAGTTCAGGTTTGGCTTGTAAGTGAAGGAGCCACAGAGCACTTCTCCAGCTTTCCCCTATTCCTGTTCAGATAATTTCCATCTGCATGTTATTTTCATAATCCCCAAAGTATCAACAAGGTGGTTAATCACCACATCAGTGGTGGTGGTCTTTCTCTAGTGGTGATGGTACTATTTCTAGAAATTTCAGAAAATCAGTCATCATTTCCAAGTGCTGCATTTCCATAGCCTTTCTCTCTCTCTGCCACATCCAGAGCTTTGTTTCCAGGAGCAGATAAGAATGCTTCTAAAACAAGCACTCCTTGGTGCTATTGTTTCTTCTTTCTTCCTTGGGACATCAAAAGGCCACCAAGGCCGTCCTCAGGGCTCTCCTTATATAGGTAACCAGATATAAGAGCTGTGCGGGAGGATCACATGAAGCAGGACTAACACTTCAGAGGCATTTGAGATAGAGAACCACGACATGACAGGAAAATGTATTTTGATAATAACTTCCTTAAGTGGGATCTGACGCTTCTCGAGAAAATGTTTTCAGTTTCACATTCCCTGAAAGAATTCTTTGTCTCTGAGAAGGCAAAATGAGCAATTTGGAAACCACTTTGATGCTGCATGAAATTTGTATATATCGTGTTCTACACAATAGTGCAACAAGCGCAAAATTATTGCCTGCATAAAATCTTATAAATGTTTTTTTTAATTTCAGCCAAACAGCAGGAGTTTCATTAATCTCATTTGGCGTGTTTTATTTAAAGCTTTTTTTCATACATAATGTGGAGCATATTCTGATTTCAAGACATTTACACACGTGTTGTCACCTAATTTTTTTTAAGACTGTTTAACCAAGCAAAATCTAAAATAAGAGATGAAGCAAATGAATAGGGAAACTCTCTTTACTTAAGTTTCTTTGTTTTGGTTTGGTTTGTTTTTTTTTCCTTATTATGCTGTTTAATGTATCTATTGAGAAGTACTCTATATTATACAATCCAAAATTAAGACACATGAATGTCATCTATAAAAATTCCTCTGAGATATAGTCTTCTGTTTCAATTGAGAAATCCATCCAATATCAATGACCTTTCCATTTAGGGAATACTTAATGTAGTTAACTAGATATGATATACTTTGGGAATGCTTTTTATTGCATACATTTGAATTAAGAGATACACCTTGTAGAGAGAAAATGATGAACCAGCACTCTATAGAGGGTTAAAGATGAATGATGGCCTTTAAGAGATTTGTTTTGGTTAAACACAAAGTAAGAGGCACTGTCATATTCAGGCCCATGGTGTTATTAAGGCATAAGAGATGAAGACTGAATTCAGTCTCATTTAAATCAATGGGAATTTCGCCTGCTACTGCTGCAGTTGAATTTGAATCATTATGGTTAAAAGGGCTCTTTATAAATCACAAAATGCTTTGAGTCATAACAATATGTATTAATCCTCCTCATTAATTCTTAGAGGCTTTTGTACCAGGCTACTTTAGATAACGTGGCTCTTTTAAAAAACAAAGAAAAGCTGGGTGTATTTTGAGAACAGAGTTTAAAAATACTCAGGTCTTGTATTTGTTTTATTTGTCAAAATAAACAATGAATATTCCAGCTGTATCACAGAAGTTTTGGAGTTTTCTGAATTTTATATTTCTTAGGTCCTTTTTGCTGTTTTTCATTTGCTTTTATCTTTGTGGGAATATTTGGAATATCACCTGTGGGAAAACAGAAACAAACAAATAGTTTTTCTGAGTGTCTGCCTTCTTCTCGGTCAAATTTTAGTGTAATATGATCTCTTTCAGTTGCTAGTCATACCACTAAACAGGGACACCAGGAGTTGCAAGTGGGATAAGTCTGTTCACGTGTCATTTACTGACTTACTGCTTTAGCCTGTTTGCATTAGCTCTTGCCTCTCATTTAATTCTAATGTATTTTTCCTACAATATTAATGTTATATTTCCTTTGTAGCTTTACCTCTTCCCTTGCCTATGTTTTACTTCTCTTACAGCCTTTGCCCTCCGTTTGGCTACCTGCCTTGTCAGAGAGCAAGACTTTGCTGGGATAGAATGCTGGTGATGTATGTAAAGTCTTCACTTATGCCTCCTTCTAACACAAACCCCAAATACATGGATCAGCACTAGATACTAATTAAAACATAAAAAAATAACACATCCAGAAGTGACTTGCTGTTAGTGACTCAGTTTGCTACTAAGAAACGCTTCATTCTCAGCAATATTTTTGCTACCAGAATTGTATTGGCATTATACTGCTTCAGAATCTGAGGATACTTTACCTCAGTTGAAACTGTTACATTTTGAACATTATTGTTTAGTATGTGGCCCTAGGAAGTAATGGAATAGACTGAGAATGCACTTTTTGCTTTGGTAGTGATATTTTGTGATCTTTTCAATTAACTAACTGAAATATAAAATAAATGTGATGTTATAGTTACCCAAATATATCTGTATCATTCAATAAGATAACCTGACGTTTTCTGAAATTCATCTGTCCATATAACACAGTTAAAATTCACCTACTAGATTTTCTGTTGTTTAGATCAGCCACAGTATGATTAGCCAGCTGCTTTCTGTATCCCACAGTTCTTTATTCAGGCTTTTGTTGGATTTTATTCTTAGTGCTGGAACTATTCCTAAGCAAACTTCCAAAATCATTTGTCTATTGGAATGCACTGTGAAATTTACTGTTTTTCCTCTTGGAGGTCAGCTAAAGCCCAGTTTTTACAGGTTAGCAGCTTTTACTTATTAAACTGTCCTTGAGTTTTATGCAGAGGACTTAGTTTTGATTCAATAATTTCTTACATTATGTGTGTTTTAGTGGCATTTAATATTCAAATTTTATGGCTGTTTCCTAGCTGTCATTCATCTGGAGTATTTCCAGGGCTTGCAATGCGGAGCACTGTTCATTCCTGTCTGGCTGCTTCTACCTGAGGGTGGTCATACACGAGGGACTGATTCAGTGAGCACAGGTGTTTCTACACCATAGTTTTGAACAGATGCCAGACATTTCCCCGCTAAATTCTGAACCTGAAGTTGGCAGTTCCAGGGTATAGGGTTTTTATAGCGATGATGGCTTGATCCAACAAATTAGCTGTCTGATACATACCAGACTTAAAATATTTAGGTTTAATGCAGTATGCTTGGATTTCAGCCTAAACTTTGTACCTACTTCAAGAACTGGGATCTGCCCTCAAGATTTATCACCCACTACAGCTATGTTAAGCTACCATCATTAAGTTGATTTTAAAAAAACACCCAAATCTTTGGTCAACTCAGCATACTTTCTACGTATATAACAGTGCTCACAGCATACATGGACATTTTTCCAACTTTATTTACCTTTCCCTGTGTCTTTAAGAAAATGCTAGCAGAACAAAGCTTACGCCAAATCAGTCTATATTGTGCAGTATGTGAGCAGATGACATTAGATGTCCAAGGATGTGATAGGGATCAGCTCACACACTTTTCAGCTGAGCATATGTGTAAAAACAAAAACAAACCTTACTTTTTTTCTTAGAAAGCACCACGTATTTCAGGCAGTTAGGCAGTAACAGATGTTGGAGACTCAGTAGGAAGCTAGATGTATGCTGGGATGTCACTCAACTCCCCTTAACAAGCTGCTGTGTTGGAGAACCAGTCTCCATATAGGCTCTGCTTAGTGTCTCAGAAGTAAGATGACACTAAAATAACCAGCTTCCCATGAATACCGAGTCTCTCTTTTAAAGAATATTCTACTTGGGGGCTGTGAGGGGAGGAAGGGGGGGTTTGTGTGGAGACACTGTATGTATAACTTTGCCTGCAAAGCTATTACATGAGGGAAAGGCTGTCTTTGCTGCAATTTAAGTAATTTTAATCTTGAATAGTGACAGGATTACGTTTGTTATAGAAGTATTTCATTGAGAATTGTTATGAAATATGATCCCTCCACATTTCTGATTGACATAGCTTCAGGTAACATGCTGTGCCATGTCAATAAAAATCTACCTAGCATTAAATAACTGCATTTGAAGATGAATATTCTTCATATTTGAGAAGCCTGTATAAGCATATTAATTCACTCTAAGACCAGAGCAAGACATACCACTTAGTTCTGATGCAGGAGGAAAGCAGCAATTACAACAAGGTACCATAGCAATTACAGAAACTGCAAATATAACATTAAACTAAGCCATATGACATGGTATAAGCCAGGCTGAAGAAAGGAGGCTGCATATGGCATGAACAAATCTTATTGTCAATACAAAAGATACGTTCATGCCTGGTATGGTAATGAGTAAGGTCATACCTGGCCACATCAAAGTAGCCTGAAGAGTATAATTGACAGATATCTATCCAGCTTCAAGAGACTGAGCACTGTGACACTGAGGGACTCAGAGGCATTCGAGTAGTGAGGGTCGTACAAGGACTTTGACAGTCTGAGAGGTATTCAGGACTTTGGAAATTGGAGCATCATATTTTCTGATATTCTTTCACCGACTTCAATTGTTTGGGCCTATCTCTGCCACTGAGGAGGCTGAGGTAGGTGTTTTTGAACAGTTTAGCTTTGATTTTCCTGTGGTATTTTCTTGTTTTTCAAATAAACATTGATTGATTGAAGGCACTTCTGGATTTTAAAGCTGTTTTGGGGAATATTTACTACAGTCTGGTCCTTGGGACAAGGAAAACAAACTTCTTACCTTAGGCAAAAGGCAGAAGAGAAGGCAAATAGTACCTGACCTGGGGCACTTTGTCACAGGTGCTGAAAGTGTCACCAAAAGACTGACTGAAGTCAGTGACATGCAAGAGGATGTCTGGGACCACAAGGCCTAACAAGATTAGGGATTTTGTGGTTATCAGTCACAGATCTCTTCCGTCAGTAATCACAAAGGTATCAGCAGTCCTGGCACGGGATGATGGGGAAAGTCACTAGGCGTTCATTGGGATGAGAGAGATGGCTTTTGTCTGCAAACCTCTATAACCCTGATGCAGCAGTATAACTTGCAGAACCCAAATGGTGTTATCTTTTCTTTTTCTTTTTTTTTTTTTTTTTTTTTTCCCACAGTTGCCAATATTTTAAAAGACATTTCCAACAGTAATGGAGAGTGGGTGTTGGAGAGTTGTATTTGCTTTATAGTCAGATTTACATATAACAAATGAGCATTCCATTTCTCCTGGGAAATAAGTAAATTGTATTGAAATTGAAACAGTGGCAGAAAAGGAGTAAGTGGTTTGACTTGAACCACAGAGGGAGATTACAAGAGAACAGAGATTAAAATGCAGAAGCCCTTACATCATGCCAGAGCTTTGTGTGCTGCACCTCCCTCTCTTGCTGCATGGAATTGCTGCTTTTTTCTTCTGGGGCAAACCAAGACGCTGCTGGTAAAATGGATCCCGTGAGCAAATCACAAAACATCACAATACCATATTCATGGACTCAGGGGATAGTGGTTTGGTTTTGGTTTTGCTGTAGGTTTTGTTTCGTTTAATTATTTATCTTTACTGTTAAATATTCTTCACTCAAACAGAGTATTTGCTCAGAACTATGTCTGAGACTTTAAATTCCTGCACCCAGTTAGTATCTTTCCACTCATCATATACTATAAAATCCTCACCCAGTGTTCCTTTACCCACTACCATCTCCAGATTATTTGCAGATGATACACTGGCTGAGTAAGAAACCAATATGGAATGAATTAGACACACAATGATTGTGCACTTATTCAGAAAATGTTTGTTCTAATTTATTATTGATTGATATCCAGTGAATTCTTTTTCACTAGCTAATACTTTATTGTGCTCTATCAAGCTGTAGCACGTTCCATACAATCACATTGATTAAAAAATGAGAAGGATGTCAAAAGATTCCCGAATAAAATGCTCCCATTAGGTCTGACAAAGGGATTTAGCTAAATTCTAGATGGCAGGTTTTATGGCTTTCAGAAAATAACTATGTGTTTATTAACTGTTTGTACTTTGGAAAGCTCTAAGTGAAACTCTTCATGTTTATGCAAACAAAAGTTACAGGAAAATTATGATTAAATGTAAGGATTTTTGTTGCTTTGGGATAGTAGTATATATTGAGTGCTATAAAACAAAAGTTAGAACCAAAACTTTTAAAAAGAGGAATTAATTCTGTTAAGTTGTGCTTTGTTGTTACTGTTGTTTTGAGTTTTTTTGTGTGTGTTTGTTTGTTTTTCTTTTGTTTGTTGTTTTTTTGTTGTTGTTGTTGTTGTTGTTGTTGTTTGTTGTTTTTTGTTTTTTGTTTTTTTTTTAACCTGCCACATTTTCCTAAAACTCACTGAGTAATTTAGGAATTGAGTAAATGAGATGGACTGGTTTAATCTAGCATTTTAAAATATTTTTTAAGTGACTAAAACTGACTACCTTTATGCATAAGCTTCTGAACAGACTTGTAGACCATGATTAGACTCTCTGCAATGCCGTTTTCATTACAGATGTAAGTGCTCAACATTATTCTCAAAACGGCATTACTTTAAAATATAATGATATTGTGTGATAATGAGTTCTACAGGTGCAAATTACAGTACTCCAAAAAGCAGATGTATTTGAAAAATCATCATGTTAATTTTTGCTTTTCAGAGCCATTGAATGTCCCATTCATTCTTTTATTCTGAACAAGAGTAAATAAAGTTCCTTATTTGCCTTTCCTGCAGCATTCAGACTTTTCTATGAGTTTAATCTGTTCCCATCCACTAAGAGTCAGTTTCTAGCCTGTCTTTTCACACAGACTTTGCATCCCTTTTCCATTGTAAAGCACTGAATATCTCCCTCTCTGCCCCTAGTCCCTTCACTACACAGTTCTTTGCCCAGAAATGGTTGGGACTAAAAGCAATGCTCCCCTTGAGGATGTAAACTGATTTGTGAAATGGGATAGGAATGAAAACTAACTGTGAAATTATATAAAACACCCACATAATTATTATTACTACTATTTTACCATTTTCACTATTATTTCCTGTCTTTGCACTTATGCATACATTTACCTTGAGCTTTTTAGATAATGCCTCAGGCTTTATCCTAAGTGCTTACAGCTAATTTAGAATGTGGGAAAGTACACATTTTCATCCATGATCTTTGAGATCTTCAAAAAAATATCCCAAATGGGTACATCATTGCAGTGACAGCTGACACAAGCCAATGGTTAAGCCAACAACAGATAAGCTTAACTATTAAAAAACTGGAAAACTGTGTCTGCTGAGTGACTTATTCAGCAGCCTTGGGGAGAGGGAGAGGCTCTGACTCCCTGCTGTGTCGTGTGTTGGGCTGCAAGGCCATACACCTTCTTCTGGTGCTACATGACTGGAAACGGATATTGAGGACCAGCCCATGGGGGCTCTCATGCTCCTTCCCAGCTCTGCAAGAGGACACCATTCACATTCCACCATCTCCTTGCATCCTTGGTGCACAAAAGACTTGTTGGCTTGCATGGTACTCGTATTTGTCAGTCTTCTTATCAAATGGTCACCCACGCTTTTAATATACTCTTTGACGACAGTAATTCTTAGAAAGCCAAGTGAAAGTTCCTCTTACTATCAATTTCTTTTTTTTTTTTTTTTAACAAAAATGGAAAGTGGTATGCAGAAATCACCTAATCCAGAAGGACTGAATTAATATTCCCATAACACTTGAAGCAATTTAACACCTCTCCAAAACTGTTTTGTGAGGGTTTGGTTTTTTTTTGTTTTTTTTTTTTTTTTAAATTTCAGACAGGGATGATAGAGAGAAACTCCTTTGTAAAAACCTACATTTAAGAAACATATAGAAGTTTTCACACCTTGCAGAGGAAAATCAGAATCCAGTCGGTGTCCAGAATGAAGATGAGCTGCTCTTTTTCTCTGATGTTAATGCAGATGATAATTCCCGGCAACTTAACTTGCCAGCGACAAAGGTATGAATAGCTGTACGGTTGCCTTCTTCAAACCCTGGTTTTATTCTTAGTCTTAACTTTAAAGGCAGAGGCTGGTTTATTCTGTAGAAATAAGTGGGAAAGTTAGAAAAGGCTAAATATCGTCATAAACCAAAACATTATGATACCAGAAACCCTTAGGAACAACACTAATGCTTTTAAATGAAGGTTTTATTTGTCTCTGAGCTGCAAAAGGAAGTCACTAATGAGATGTCATTTACATTCTAACACCTGTTAAATGGCACTTTTCTCTTTCCCCAAAGAGAGAGATGTTTATGAATGTTTGCAGCTTTCTGAGTGTATCTACAAGAATTATATTTTCATAAACAATGTTGTATGTTTTTCCTGTATATACTTCAGTTACACCAGAACAATATAAGGCAATATCAGGATCTTTTTTGGTTTTATTAGATTTACTTGTCATAGTTTTATAAATTTAACATGAAATGTCTACCTTACAAAGAAATTTCATTAATCAGGTTTTAACACATTTGTGTATTTAGGATGTGATTTGCAGCAGCTACAGTGCAAGAATTGTATGTAATTATACCTCCATTTAAATGAAAATTAAAAACTCATGTTGTAGAAGGGTACACTTGTTGAATATATTGTTTTACAGAATAAGTCCTCCAAAGCAGAACACTTGAAAATCAAATTTCATTGATTCGATGACATCAGGTAAATGCTACATGTTCTGACTTTTAAGATTGGGACCTGCATTAAGACTGACCAGAGGGAAAGATGCGAAATTATGGGAAAGCAAATGATCTATAACAATACAAGTTGATATGCTTCTGTTAGATAAGCATAACACAAGTTTCTTTCAATAATTTCTAAAGTAGTTTGCTGTATAAATGAACTCATTCAGTTAATATATAAAGGCAGAATCCAGAGAGGCCTATGCTGGAAATAAGTTCTGCAGAGGAATTTGAAGGAGGAGTTAAATTAGTATTAGAGCTAGAATTAGAATTATGTAAGCAAATATTAGGGAGTCACTGCACCAAATATTGCTAACAACTTTAGTAAGTGCCCCTGTGGACTGTGTCTCTCACCCATTAAGTACAGGATCCACTTACGGATCTTCGTTTCCCCACCTCCATCTCAATGCCTGCAGTTTGCCCATCTGCTGCTTGTCTTCCAGATGTGGCTCCTCAGGTACCATACACAGTTGCATGGCACATCTGAAATCTTGTGCTGGGGAAAGAAGAGGCACGATGGCTCTGAGCACACCCTCGGCGGAAGGTCCAGTGCCATTTCATCATTTTGGGTTCTATGAGCAGCTCAGAGGCTGTACGGCCCCAGCAGACAGCAGAGGATGACAGAAGGGGATAACGCAGCTAAAACAGCTGATGCTTCCATAAACTGAGACACCTCAGTTTGGTGGCATGTGATGCCTTTCCAGAGGCTGGTGCCAGAGCAAATAGGAGAGAAGAAAATTACATTTAGATCTTCTAAACCCCAATTAGATGCTTTATCCACGAGGTGTAGAAGCAGGAGACGGCACTGATTGCTGTAGTGAACCATGACAATCTTGTATTCTTCAGTCAGAGGAATATGTGAATCAGCTCACTCCATCTGGGGACAGGCCAGGGCAGAAGCTACCAGTGGAAAGTATGCTGACAGAGCACAATGTGCAAATAATGTGTTGAGGGCAAATTCAGCTCTAGATTTTCTAAAACAGTTTCTGAATTTATGGGACTTAGGCCTTTTAAGCTACTTTTTGATTGCACAGTGGTGAAATTTTAAATGTTGACGGTTCTGCAATACTGTCAGCATTATTTGTGTCAGTAGGTCCTAGGCAGTGGTTTGGGTTCTTCAAAAAGGTTTTAGTATCCAGATGTCTGTCACAGATGGTCCTCGGGATTCACCTTCCCTTGAGAAAGACCCATATAAGTTGACAGTGTCTCTTTCAACATGCTAGATGTGTGACAAAATAAAGCAGTGTTTGTAAGTTAGAGCCAAAGTAATGACAAGCCCTTGAATAAAGGTAAGAACAAGTCCTTGTGGGCTAAGTCTACTTAAGCTGCCTTTTGGATTTAACCTGAATGAGTCATACTATTTTTGAAAAGGAGAAAGACTGAGCCCTGTTTGAAAGCTTTACAGTCCTTGTTCTGTAATTTCAGAAAGGGAAGAAAATTTTTTCAGATACAACTGATTCTTTCTGAGAAATAATCCAAAATTTTAGTTTGTGAACTATTTCTCTCCTATATTTCCCAGTTCTAACATTATTGCCACTCTCCTCCTCACACTACAGCACATTTTCTGTAATTCATGTTAGTCTTGGATGTTCTGCTCAGAGAGCAGAGAGATGGTTTTGTTTTAAATTTGCAGCAGCTTTAAATTTTCTTGTATGTTAAAAAGACTGGTTTCCTCTTGCTTACCTTTTGTCTAGAAACATTATTTAGAAAAGTTTGCAGTCTAGAGAACATGAGCTTAATCAGACTGCTCTGTAATTACTCACCAGCTTTATTCACCCTGGATGATATATACCTTGCAAGGTGCTAAAGAAATAAGTATATTCATTTCCTATCCAGTTCCCACCTTGCATTATAAAAGCCAAATATCCATTCTGTAAATAGAGATGAATCAGCAATCCATATAATATCTATTCATCATACATATTTCACAAGAAGGATATTGTGGTGTCTGGAAAGTTCTTACAAAAATAATATGGAAATCCGGAACTTGATGTGGAGTGTCAGAGAGCTTCTTACTATTATTTACCTTATCAGCTTTTGCTTTCTGAAATCAATGGAAGGGCATCAAGTTCAGCTAATCCATATTTCTGAGTATGAAATTGAATTTATAGTCTGTAGTATGTTGACTACCGCTCGCATTTAAGGCATAATTGATTTTTATTGAAAAGCCAGCAGGCACATCAAAAATTTCCACAAACCACAAGGATGTTAAATTTTACCCTGTTTAGATAATAGTGTTGCTTTATTTATCCTTTAAAATGAAGCTTTTATATTTATATCAGCAAATGTTGTGGAAGTGTGACTGATGCCTTGTGAAACCATCAGTCCATAGTTCTGTTAAACTCTACAGCATGGAAATAAGCAACATTTCTGTTCCTAAGGTAAATGTCTATGGTTGATTTGTTTTAAGAATAAACTGAATAATAAATCTGCACAAAAGAAACCATTTCACGTCATGAAGCAAAGTTATTTTTCTTCATTCCAATAAATAGCTTGTGCAATTACTTTTTCTGTTCTCTTTTCCTTTCCTTTTCTTCAAATTGTCCGCTGTTTATTTCTCTCTCATTCTTTTAAATGTAGAAGTGTACTTTTGTATCTGCTTTTAATTGGCCATATATAGCAGACTAACTAATCCATGTTAAATTTTTTACGTTTCAAGGCACTGACTTCTTTTCCTTCAGGTACAAAGGTGATCTTAATCATAGACCAGACTTTAGTATCGACAAATGCTTCATGACAGGTTTGTTTTCAACCAATTAAGCAATTAAACAGATTTCACTTCCCTCCCCTCACGTGAGCTATCCTAGCTATTTGTGCACATCCCCCCACATTGCCTACTGCATCACCTCCATGCATATGTGTTTTTCATAAGAATTCTTCGAACCAAATAAAGAAAACTCAGGGTTGTCCTGCACAGGCAATATACTATGGTAAATAAGATAGCTGAGAATTTTGAAAAGCCAGGCAATGAAATATATATGTGTGACTCAAGATTGTTCAAAACAATTTATCAAATGCACAGAAATACAAAACTTAGAGAGATTGTACATCTGCTTCTTAGTGTATAAGTATCAAGAAGAAATGATCTACCTTCTGCAAAGGCAGGTATTTTCAAATAAATATGCAACAGGTGCAGGCACAAATCCAATTAAAAAATAACAAGATTTGTACCTGCTTCTCTCTACTATCACTTTCAAACTCCACCACAAACTGTCTACAGATATTCAGACCTTCTTTTATTTTTCTTCTTGTTGTCCGCAGCATTTTGCACATACTTGCATCTTCTCTACTATGGGACTCTTAATGAAAGCATCTGTTTTCTTTCTGAAATATGGCAGGTTGTAGTAAAAAATAACTTGTAACTAAAATATATCACATGTCAGTCATATACAGTCCACTAGAAAGGTAGGATCTTCTCTAGTATTTGTCGGTTTTCAATAGGCATCAGGTCTTCTCAAATAGTTCTTGAAAAAATTAATCTAACATAATCCAAATGAAACCATTATTCTGATATACCTACACTGCTAAATAAAAGATGTCAAGCTCAGACATTGCAGCTGTGGTCAGCCATGTGGCTTTAATTTGTAGTTTGGTGCCTATATCTGCTTGGACTGTTGCAACTTACTCTGCCTAAGAGAAAGTAGAACATTTTGGGGGATACTGCATTCTGAAACTGATCTCAAAATGTAGCATGGGCCAGCTGACACCAGTTTTGGTTCCTGCTATTCTTCACAGTCCTCTCCGCAGTCACTGGAACATCTGCAACCTTCACCCACATCTTAAAGTACATCCCAGGCCTTGCAACCTATTTACTCACTTTGATGAGATGAAAACACGAGTTTGATGGGCTACAACACAACCCTTGCATTGTTTCCAGATACCATGAACTCAGAAAAAAACAGACACACAGAATAACTGTATTTCTTAGCACTAGAAGAGCTACTTGAGACACAGAGGAGCCGAAATGGCAAGTGCAGAACAATGGAAGAATGTCCATTATTTGGCCGGAGAGCAATCTGGTGCTGAGTGATGGGGATGTGAACCTGTATGTACCACTTGGCTGTCCATTACCTCATCTTTTTAGCAGAGTAAGGGCGCACACTGAGTATTTTTGTACCTGTCCTGGTAACTGTAAACATAATTTATTTCTTTACTATGTACTTTTCTATTAATTCTTATATGTGGACACTGCTAACACATTCTTGTTTTAGCATTATTCACCTGTAACGTAACCACACCATTCCTATTATTTCTGTTACAATAGTGTTATAAGAGCAGTGTTTGCTCAGGGACAAAGATAAAGTTACAACAGATGTCCTACACAAAATGGAAAGACAGGTCTCTGCCTAAAATCGAGAGCAGTCAAAGGGTGTGTAAAGAGACAGGAGGAGACCGCAGACAGACAGGAACTCAAAGAAAAAAATTCAAATGGAAGTTTTACCACTTTTGCATGTGATCCTCAAGCGTATTTTTCAGGATACTTTCTAACGGTATTTTATAGTGAATACTTGAATGAAAACTGTTAAAGGAATGTAGTCTATTGAAGTTAAACTTCAGTTCATTGGCCTGGATTCATTTTGCCTAATTTTAAAGTTCCAAATAAAAGAGATTTTTTTTTTTCCAAGAGAAGTGACTATTTTCAAAGATGTTGACCATGTCACATAATTAATGTTCATTATTCTGTCCTTTTTTCTCTCCAGCTCTCCTGAAAAAGTTTGTTTTGGTGCAGGTGCTAAATGCTTAAGCAAGCTTGTAGTTATTTGATTAAGAAAAGACAAAATCTTCATGATTGCTACTCATTTTGAATAAGCTTTATAAGTCTAGTAATTTAGGACTGTCATCTTAAAAGGAAACAACAAATGCAATTTGCCACGTGTACAGCACCAGGCATGTGAGGGATGAAAGATCAGTTTGTCTGTCTATCTCTAATGATACATCCTCTTGTGTCTAAGAGTCTCATCTTTCAAGTTCGCATACATATTTAGGAAAAGTATGCAAATTTACATGAAAATTCCCTGGAGTATTTTATGGACAAATCTTGCCCATTAATGGACTCATAATGTCTATTCTCATATGAAAGATATAAAGGATATTGTTCACAAGTACTGAAATGGGAACAATTCCATTACAAATACATGTAGGATGCTGAAACTAAGAAGGGACTGCATTCATGTATGAATACAATGTAAATTTATCATTGTAACAATTTTGTATAAAAGGAAGATTTTATTTGCATTCACATTCACTGCAGACATCTGAAAATTACTTATACAATGAATTCAGGCCCATAATTAGAGGAAATTTTATGTTTCTAAAGAATTTTCTGTTTCTGAAGAATTAGGTGGTTGTTGATTACAAAATAAAATGACATTGGTGAAAATGGGAGTGTATAAGCATATGGGAAAAAGGCAGATATTGGAGATTTGATGCTGAAACAAATGAGCCTTTTCTCCATCGCATCACATCATTCCCTTATTTATAATCTTCCTTTCTAATCACTAAAAAGATCATTCTTAAATGCTACCTTGTTCTCCTCAGTTAATTTTCCTACTACATACAGGATCATTGACACAAAAATAATGTCTTGGTTGTTTTACTTTCTGATTTGTAACATGTAGGTTTTGGTATGGATAATTTGGTGTATTTATCAATTAGACTAATACAGTGTCAGATTTTAATTTATCATGAAGGGGAGGCTGAACTGAAAGATTAAATGAGATTGCTCAAAACATTATAATTATGAATTTTTATTTTTTTCTTAGTTTGTTCCTACTGCCCCAATAGTACCATCCTTAAAAAAAAATAAAAAATCAAAGAAAACAGACAAAAAATCCTTTGTATTACTTTTTAGTGGTAAAATGTTAGACACTGACCAGATCTTTTTGCACCATTTTAGCTATACTGTTTATACATGGATATACACATAATCACACAGACATACATTTTTTATTTTCCCCGAACAATAGAAGGTGCTAACTTCACATGGATTTTCAGTCAAAAAGAAGGGTCTTTCTGTAATAAATAATCAACTTCTGAAGATCGTATCTGACATCATTTTCCTCAGATCCATTTCAGCAATACCTACAGTTTGATCTCTGCAAAAATAGATGAGCATCAATGTGGCGGCCTGAGCACTGTTTTTATGAGTGTTCTTAACAGAGGAAAAAAAAAAAGATACGAGGGCCCAAAGTTGCTAACTATGTTACTATGAGTAAAAGACAAATCTCTATTTCCTACTCCAGCTAATTACTACATTTATTCATTTCCTGCCTGAAGGCCATTCCTGTATCCATAACGTTTTGGGACACTGTTTACAAAGTCTTGGTTCTTCTCGTAAATGAACTCCATTAATAAGGTTAGATTTGGGCTCTTACCCTACCGTCTGTTTCTGTATTCATAACTTTATGCAAAAACTTTTGTTTCTGTTTCATACTGCATTATTTAAAAATATTTGACAAAATTATTACTCTTGAATTGAGGGGACAACAAAACACTCTGAACTCCTCTGAAACTGAGCTGGTATAAAACTTGCTTTTACTAAATGTCTCTGTGTGAAGTTACATAACATTTTAAGTAGCACCATATTCAGTACTTCAGTAACATATTTTTACACTCTTCCAAAACTACTGCATTGCTTTAAAAATGTTTTATGAACATGGAGTTACATAGGAACTCTTGCAATGCACCAGAGGGAAAGGAGCACCTCTGTAGCCTCAACATTCTTCAGAGACAGTCAAACAAGATGTACACCCACATTGATTTTTTTATGCTTGAAATAAAATCCAAAGTAAAAAGGTTTGGTTTTGTTCTCTACAGAGGTTTTATTTTCTCAGGTTGTTTTAACTAATATTAAACCTCATCCAGGCTTACCAATGTTTATATTCTGCCTCTTCTATTCTTCTACGCTGAAAAAGAAGATACTTTTCTTTCTGGGACCTACAGAAAAGGTATGATAATGGAGAACAGAAACAACATCTGTAAGAGAAAGAGGCTAAATTGCATGTAATTTACATTATTTAGAGGTTGTATCATGTTGATCTATTCTCTGCCATGCACAAACTTCCTAGAGCCAGGATGCCTTTCATACAGCCTTATGGATTCACTTCTTCATAAGCAAGAGAAGAAACTTATCCAAACAACAGAGTATGGAAAAACAAGAGTCTCAAGTTAGAAATGGTTCCCATCAGATCAGACATCAATATAGCCACTAAAATGCACCTCTTGGTTCATAAGGAAAAAAAAAAAAAAAAGAGAAAATACAATTTTAATGCTGGATGACAATTTTATTCTTTTCCCCCCATTTTAACCCCTTTGCTTAAGACTTAAGTAAGATCACAAAAGTACAATACTAAAAAGGCCCTTCAATAAATGGAAACAAATGAGCTTTTTCCTACCACAGAATTACTTAAAATCAGTCCTCCTTGTGAAGCTAATCCCCCGACAGATAAGACTCTGAATTCTCCCCCTCCCCTTCCTACACGCTCACAGATGGGTTGCAACAGAAAGATGACAAATGAGTTGTGTTTGCCTGGATTAATGGGTATTATCATGTTAATGGATGTTTATGGTGCAGTTTGGGAGGTTCATGTGGTTTTCAAAAAGTGTTGGTGTTGTGGGTAGCTGAAGCCTGTGTATGTGTGTGCGTGCATTATTAGCCAGCTTTTTATGCATATTGTATGTTTTCGGTCTCTTTAATGGGTCACAGCTAAACTGGAAGTGGAAGTGCTGGCCGTATGCTCAGATCTTTCATCATGTCA
The DNA here is from genome assembly GCF_036013475.1 of Columba livia. Classification (NCBI taxonomy): domain Eukaryota; kingdom Metazoa; phylum Chordata; class Aves; order Columbiformes; family Columbidae; genus Columba; species Columba livia. Next base: position 42,568,014 of record NC_088604.1, read on the forward strand.
TCAGGCGTGACATGCAAAATACAAGTGTCTGAGACTTGTCTTTCCACAGTCCCTGTGAATGCAGGTGCCTCATAATCCCGGGTCTACTTTGTTGCAATCACTTTTAAAATCTGACATATTGATCAGGAGTTTAGCCTGAGTAACTACTGTACATATATCAAGTCCAGTTGGGGATGTCAGGTCAAATTTGTTGGCAAGGTGATCTTACAACCTGCCACTCACATGAACCGATGCTCTTAGCCTCATTTGTCAAGGACAGCATATATTGAACCAAGAGGGCACCGGAATTTTGTGCCAAGTGGGGGAAGACCCTTAGGAAAATGTCTCACCAAAGAGCTAGACATGGAAAAATCCGTGGCTCCAAGAATCAAGAAGTGTCAAAAATGTAAAATCACAAAGAAATAAATAAGCTTTTGCTCTGGATTTTTTTTTCTTTCTGTTGAAAATTTCTTATTCTGTGAAAGAGATTAACCTTTAAACACTCCTGTTTGCTCCCATTTTCTTCTGCCCACAAGGCTTGTTTTCCTCTTATTTTCAGTATTGTTTTTATAGTCTTTAACTCAAGCTGATAGGCTTCTTTCATGCTAGCTATATATAAAGGAATATATATGTCAGACACTTGTGTGTAAACTTCTGCTTAAAAACCTAAATGCTCATTTGAATGCTAAAATGCATCATTTGCATGCAGTATTGAGAGAGTTGTTTGCATAAATGTACAGTTGTGTTGACACTCAGTTTTTCTCTAAAAAGAGCAAGTATTTAAAATCCGGAATTGCCATGGAATATCCTACAAGAAATAATAGAATCTTCATCAATTAATACCTTTATTGACTTAGACAGTATAAAAAAATAATAAGGCTCTGGGGTACAATAAGAATACAGGCAATATTCTGTTTCATCTAATTTGTAAGATTTCTGAGATTTTTTAATAAAATTTGGGAAGTCAGATTTTCCTTCCAGAATACCATAATTTGGGGATTAAGACAGTGAAAGCAATCTTCTGAAATCAGTACCAGAGGGGATTTTAATGTACTGAAATAGTTCTTGCCATTTATTTGGTATTCCTCCACTATCCAGTATAAAATAATTCCTTCATGTCTTTTCTTTCCTTAAAAATTCACCAAGCGTATGTGGACCTCACAGATGCAGCTTTAATTGAAAGTAATGTCAAAAACAGTGTTTTGATCTGCTTCCTTTCTTCTGACATTCTCTGTTTTTGGAATGTGTTGAGTCTGTACGACCATTCTCTGTTCAGAAATTCATCTGGAAATTTACATATTTTAAAGGCTTCTTGCTCTATAATACAGCTGAGCATAATAGTGCAAGCTACACAGAAATAGAGGTGTGAAAGAGAAATTTCCCAATTTCACTTCTTAACTGAAATATAAAAACAATTCTTCACCATCTGGGAATTACTATACATGGCTTTCTTCTGAGTAGGCTTGCTAGAGGGATAAAGTTCATATGATCCAGTGATGGATAGGCTGTATCTGGCTTTTTTTTTTTTAAAAAAAAAAAAAAAAAGAAAGAAAAATTTTGTAGATCCATTAATTTGCAGTGCTACTATTGAAATGCACAGAATGTTTAATACATTCTGGAACATACCGACATACATTATATCTAAGCAAACCTCTAAATTCGTGAAATCCAATAAATTACATATTATTCTGCAGGATGATAAAGTCTGTCGCTGATGAAGTAAGTAATGTTCCTGACACAGAAAGGTGTAAATCCCACAGGATACATTACATACCAAGGACGCTCAGCATTTTACTGGATTATGCCCCAAGAGAAAGAAAGACAAAAGGGAAGAAGAATAAAGTAAGATAGACATCCATAAACCTTGTCCCTTTTTTTTTTATTCCCCGCCCTAACAAATAAAATCAAGAAAGGCCTTAGTCTCAGGAAAAAGGTTGTTGGCTGTATATAATTTTTCATCAAATGAATTATGAAACCACCTACTGCTAAAAATAAATTGAATCTGAAGGCAGTGTACATGTACTCTGTTGTTTAAAGGTAGGACTAATTCTGACAGTTCAGTACCAGATGCTGTGGCTGTGAGCACCTTTCAGCTTGTACTGGACCATTTATTCTGCAATAAATCTGCAACAGGAGGTACATATAGTCCACTTCCAGAATAGAACATGTGTACAGAACTTCCTAAAAGCAACTTGAGCTAGAAGTGCTAAGCATTAGCAAAAAACAGTAGTGCGTAAAGTATAAATTTTCTGTGTGGATGTGTTCAGATAAATACAGGCACAGGGCTCAGCTCCTCCTTCCCATGTGAGTTGAGATGACCAAGGGTGCATCCACGATAGCTTGTGCTCAAATCAAAACTCTTAGCCCCCAGAAACTGTAGGAGCAAGATTAATCCATAATGCGGGTGACAGGTTGGGGATCAGGAGTCCAAGGATATAACTTGCTCTCTGGCCCAGCAACCTAAACTACAATGAAGAACCAGCCTTGATCTCTCTGATCCTGCTTCTCATTTTGAACATACTGACAGCTACACTTCCTTACTTCATTGGGCAGTGGTGTTGTATAAAAGCAGGCTATTTCTTACCACTTGTCAGGCTGCTTCGGGTTGACCAAGATTATTTGAAAATCCAATTGAAATAAGTAGTTGTTCAGATCAAAAAGCCCTGTGAGGCAATGATAAATATTAATGTTATGAAAGTTGTTTAGGTGCTTTTCAAAATTAAAGCTTTCAATTTTATATTTTGCAGTGATGTTTTCAGTGTTGTTAAATTTACAAATTTAAGCATATAAACCAAAACAAAAATATTGTTGAGCTAAGGATTATGTTCAATGTGCATTTTTTTTCATCTATTTAGAGGTGTAAATGGATCCCCTTTGGCTCAGGCTAAATAATTTCCCCATTCACCAAACTAAAAAATCAATATTATTTAGGATATATGCACTGCATGTAGGAAAGGGATCTTTTGTCGAGGTAGTGAGTACCAGATAAGCTATTTTAAAAAGCATACTACCTTTTGTCTCTTTCTCCAAGATAGACACAAGAAGTGAAGTATTTTGCTTCCACAGGAGAAGAGTGAAAATGTCTTGTTCACTGGCTTTGTCTAGTTACTCTTTCCTGATTATTAGTATGATCTTGCTCCTTCTGTGCTACTAAGTTGTGACATCTCTTGTCTGCCCTTGAACAAAGTCTCTGCTTGTTTGAACTGATCTACTATGCTCCCTCACTGCTGTTGTGCTAAGAGAAGGACTGCAAATGCTGGAATTCATCCTGGGCTGCATTGCGGTACAGGAGATTTTAAGGACCAAAAGTGCTGGAGTGGGTTCTTGACTCCATATGGGTTCTAGGTTGCAATGCAACTCTGCAGAGAGCCATGGTCTTGGTGTTTGTACCGTGAATCTGTTGCTCCAGGTGTGAAGCTGTTCTCCTGGTGACCAGGACTATGTTACTTCTTGTAATAAATTTGTTTACTTTATTTGCAAAGCAGCATTTTTCTGTCCAGCGAGCATTAATGCTGAGTGGCACTGTGCATATGTATTCAAATAGATAATCGCAGTGCGTTCTTGCAAAGCCTCTTTAGGAATGGTTTTCATGTGTAATCAGATGAGGCATGTGTCAGGAAGATGACAATGGAATCCTGTGATGTCTTATATATGTTTTTAATAAAAAAGCAGAGAGTTTCATTTTGTTGCTTTTATGAGTGTGAAACATTCTTCTGCTTTTCCTGAGAAACAGGCTGTTCACAGTCTCTGCTTTATAGAGGCAACCACGATTTTGGATGCAGCCTCTACACTTTGGTTTTGCCAGTGGCTCATCTACCTATAGGCAGACTTTGGCACACCAAGACTTAGATACCCTTCTGTTCCACTTTGTTTGTGCCATGTGTGTGCACATGTGTGTGTGTGTGTGTGTATGTAGGAGACATGGAGAGAGAAACACACTGCCATGGGCGACGAAGACTCGACCATGATGTGTGGGGTGAGGAAACCAAGCTGACTTTAGGAAAGGTACAGATTCCTCTGAGACATGTACACTTTCCACCCCCTCAGTTTTTCCAGACTAGTGTTATTTTTCAATATTTTATTGTGCTAGCAATAGGAGAAATCTTGTAATAAAATCATATCACTGTTTCATCCAAGGCAAGTTTAGATGTTATCACAGCGATATACTTTGTCATAGATTTATTATTAAGTTGTCGCATAATGCAGCTGAATAGAGTTATAACAATTGTACTCTAACAAAGTTTTAATGCAAGATTGTGAAATTTTCATATGAAGTAGATTTCTACAATGACAGACTATTACCTGCACACTTCCAATGACAAATCAGATGACTTAATGAAAAATTGCAATTTAACAGCATTTGTTATTATCTGTACAGCTTCATTATTGTCTTTATATTATATTCATAATCTGAAAATAATGTAAAACAGATATGTGGCTGATCATGTAATGACCAATGGCATTTTGTATCTTGTTTAGTAGGTGGCTGTCCTCTTGTCTTATTTGGGAATATATAGTTTAACAAGATACTTGCCATCATTTTCTTAACAGGGATAATAAACAGAACAATTCTGCATAAAAGCTCATATCAGCTTCTTTCATGCCTTTTCTTTTCAGGAGGCTGCCTAAGGGTTTAAGCAATTTAGTTGTCTGACCTGCATCCTTTCTCTGCAGCCTGCAGTTCTTTTGTTTAACATTAGTATGTGGGCAAACAGCATTCAGAGCTGTGCGGAGCTTATCAGCCTGTGCTCAGTCGACCAGAACCCCATTCTGTGTATCTAAGAGGGGCCACGTTTAATGCTTCACAGTAGGAGCATCTGCAGTTTCCAAAAATGACTTGTTTATCAGATAAACTCTGTCCTTGCACTGACACATAGTGGCTCTTCAATATCATGCTCTCTTGTATGAGAACTGAGCAAAACAGGGTATGCGCAATGAATAACAAGTGAAATTTATGCACATGGTATGGGGACATAGGTACCCTATGCCACCAGGCAGAGCTTCTCTGCATACACTCAGTAATTATGCCAGGAAACTTCCTCATTACCTTCCGAAAAATGTTTTAGTTACTCATTCTCAAGTCCGTAAATGTCAATTAATTTACTTATTTTCCTTGGAATTTAATTAGAAGTAGCACAAGAGGCCTGACTTCTGCAGCACAGGCACAGGGACTCGGAGCAAAGCCTGATGCTGAGGGCTGTGGTGTGTCTGCAGGTGTGGCAGCCTCTGATGCTGTAGTTGGGACTTGCACTTTTGAGATACTGTGTTACCAAAGTACTCCTCCACAGCTCTGTAACTCAGTTTTTGCAACCTCTCTGCTCTACAGTGTTGTGGTGTTGTTGTTGTTTTGTTTTTTTTATCAAGAAGTCAATTAGACTCCTGAGCAATAAATCCATAAATGTATCATTTTAAGAATCATAAATGCTGTGTTTGAAATAAAAGCCTCTGTAATTATGTTAGATATCATACAGGTTAGCCTGTGATTTAGAAAGGAAATGTTTATTAAAACATCACTGTTTAAAACCAGGTAAAAGCAGCAGCTTAGAGTTGGTGTTTGAGGCTCAAGATCCAGTGAGAGCAAAATGCTGTGAGCTCTTTTCAGACAAGTGCAGCTGGTCCCTCAAATTCTCCATCCAGTTGAATGAAGGAAGTCTTATAAGATGAGCTGGCTTTGCAAGATTTCTGGACTGCTCTGGAGCATTTTATGAGTGTGTTGGTGGAAGTATCCATTTGACCGGTCACGGAAAGTGTAGGTAGTAGAGGTGGGAACCAGTGGTTTGGGTACAAACCAATGCCATCTCCCTGCAATTCAGGTGAGCCTGTGTTCTAGAATGATACCCTTGCCTAATTGTTATGATTGTATTATTTGAAATTGATATTACATTGCATTGGCCAAGAAGGAGCCTGATAAAATTAATGTCCACATATATACAATTAAGATTTTTGGTATAAAGATGAGAATCGAGTAAGTCTATCAGCTGCTACGTTTTCTATACATACAATGGCTCGATGCTGAAATGGTATGCTGGGAACAGAGGCTTATATCAGGCTTTCACCTTTCTTTCCCTCCCCTCCCCCCCTCATCAGTACATGCTGGCTGGTCAACGAGTCAGAGAAAAATTGTTAATGAGGGTTAAATAGAAGTTATCTATTAAATGTCATTCTAGGATCAAGCCATTGGAGCTTTATTTTGAACGATGCCCATATTTTTCTCTCCTTTATTTTTCCACCTCGTCCCTCCCCCACCTGAAAGAAAATATCCAGTGGATGCCTGGCAGCATCCTCTGATTGCTCGCTGTTTTCCTGACACTAAATCTACTGTGTCATATTCCTCGCATGGGCTGCAGATTTTGGCCTTTTCACCTGCTGTTTTGGTTGGCTTTAGATGCAAAGAGAAGAATATGAAAAGAAGAGGGGGAGGGAGGGAAGTTGGGAATGCTGGAGCAAAAAAAAAAAAAAAAAGAAAGGCAAATGTTTTTAGCGCCTTCATCTAGACATGTGTCCCCTCACTCTGTGACATGGCTGCTCCAATGTTGCCATGGTGAGGATTTCTAATCATCCCTACACATGACAGGCTCCTATTTGTCTGCACTCCCTTGGGTGTAAATTTCTAGGCTTAAAAAAAAAAAATCCATGTGAGCGTATCATCCGCCGTGCAGATGTTTCACTGCTTTAGAATATCAGGCAGCTGCTTGTGCCACCGTCAACAGCTAATTGGAGACTGCATCGCAGGAACAGAGGCGTAATTATGGCATAAATACACATCCTCTGGTGCATCATTGTATCTCTATTAACAGAAAATTTTAAACAGTGTTCAGAGTGTAATTAGTGTAGTTGATAAAGTTGTAAAACATGTAAATAAGGGAAATAGCAGGTACGTGGCCAATCCACTACCCAGCACTAGGGGATGCAGATTATTGCCTATTTAGAAATAATTAGCAAAGCTGCATTAGCAAAGCCTGTGTCCAACAGAAGCAATGCAAACATTTATTCTGGTAACAGCTCTTTCTGTGCTAGCCATGAAAATCTACTAATATTGGTAATTTAGCCCTCATTACCAGCGGATAAAGCATGAAAAGAGCTCAGACATGAAATATGACAAGTAATATTAATTTTTATTCCAGAGGAAAGGATGCTTTCTTGGGTTGCATGCTGATTTCTCGGCAGGGTCTCGGTAGTGTGTGAGCGAGCTGGTGGCTGAGGATGCGGCTGTGGAGCTGGCTCCCTGCTGAAGGTGTCCCCCGGGGCACTCGTGACAGGAGCTGATGAGGCGTGCTGTGGTTAGTGCCCAGCCAAACCTGAGGTCACAGTTCAAAAAGAGCGCTCAGGCATTAAACCTCTCTCCTTATAGACTCGTGCCTTTAATTTTGTCCTCTGCCTCGCTCCTCGCCACCCCCAAATGATTTTGCCAAATCACCTGCTCTACCCCCAGCTGTCCCCCCGCCCCTCAAAATGCATGACACACAGCTGTGCTGGGCAAGCAGAGCTCTGAATCAGTGTGCACACTGTTACTCTCCAATTTTGTCCTGTGCCCTGGATAAGAAATGATGGCTTCACCCTCACTGTTTATGTTTTAGATTATGTTACGTGAAAAACATTACCCTGTGACCATAAAAATAAATGCCAAAATTTTGACTTTGCTTTACAGATGTATTTTCTAATGAAGAAAAATGTAAAAGCCTGGCTGGCACTGGAGGCATAGATCATTTTAAAAAAAAAAGGAAGAGAAGGGCTGAATATTCTGGAAAGGGAAGGGAAGGAAAAAAAATATGTTTTTTTGCAACATCTCTGATTTCTTTTTTCCTTTCTACTGGGTGTAGAAACAGAATGAATAAAAACTCCAGCTTATAGTGTCAGCTAAGTTCTGCTGCATCCTTAATAAGTGTGCACGTGTGTGTTTATGAGAGAAAGGGGAAAGGGGGAACAGGAGAATTCTGCTTGACAAGTGCCAGTGTTTTAAAAATCAAGTCTAAGAAAGATGTTATCTCTGGCTCAGGCAAATAAATTTCCCCACTTAGCTAGTGTTTCCTGAGCATTTTCAGAATTCAGCTCTCACCACAGACTGTATAAAATCCTGCCAAATAAGGTCTGAATTTCATGTAATACAATGCTTAAAAAAGAGAGAAAGAAAGAAAGAAAGAAAGAAGAGGGGGGTAAGGTAGAGATTTAAAGATGCTGGACAAGATATTGTCTGAAGTATTAAAATGTAAAATAAGCTTCAGAGCTGTAGCAGAGGGGAAAGCCTTTTACAGATCCAAAGCAAACAGGGTATATATTTTATCACCTTCAATGACATGAAAATTGTGAAAACACTGAACTTGTTGACTGAAGTTTTTTTTTTTCCACATTTTGGTGGAGGTTTAGTACTCATCCTACCACCCTGTTAAGATTAAAAAACAAAAACAAAACAAAACAAAACAAACAACCAAAAAAGACTACAGAGGGAAGCTCAGTCTTTTCCTTATGCAACAGCACAAAGCACACAAAATCTCAGAAAATACCCAGCTCACCTGCTCTGATGTAAGCATCCCATCAAGTTCTACTCTGCCAGTTTTTATAGTCTTAGCATGTATTTTCTGTGCTCAAGGTTTTGTAGCTATATGCAGATGTGCATTCCTCTGACATGCAATAGGTACGTAGTCTATGCATATATACACTTTACGGGTAAGCTGTTTGTATGTGGCCAGGATAGCTCATTGGGTGCCCTGGTATTATTGCTCTGCTTCTGTGCAGTTCACTGAGGTGTAACCACAGACGTCACTGGGAGAAGAGCTGGACCAACTTCTGCTGCTTTTCATAATGCCAGCACTGTGTGGCTCTGTCTGAACCCTGCAACATATTTGCAGGGCTATATTCATATACAGATAATGTTGCAGTGTTTGTATGTGCATGTGTAAGTGTGTGTGTGCAGGCACTAATTTGGATATTTGGATAAGCGTGTTTATCTGCATGTGATTACGAATGTTCAGCATTAGTAGATTTCCTTGCTAATGTGATGGATCAGGAAAACCTGCAACTCAATCTGCGTGTAAATATACATTCATATATGTAGAATGCATACATATAACATAGATATATACACTTCTGTGAAAAAAAAAAAAAAAATACAACCAAAAACAAACCCTCCACAGACACAAAACCACAACACATTTTTAACTTACATACTGAGTTAAAGTTTCCAGTCCTGCCCTCCTCTTCCCCTCTATCAACTTCACCCCCATTACTTCTCACAGTGTATCGCTTGGATGTGTGTTTCCAGGATCAGATACTTTGTTAAAGCCCTTGTTCCGGCTTCAGACATCTTTTGTTGCCTGTCTTCTAGAATAAGGGAAAACTGCTGTTCTGCATCGGGAGCAGCCACCTCTTTTCCCTCTTTCCCTTCAAATTACATAAGTAAAGTGCATGATGTTGGCAAACCTAAAAAAAATACAGTATTGCAGGCAGATCAGGAGGACAGTCTAAAGATGGGGTGAGTCTGGACAAAGTTAGGCTTCTGTAAGTAACTACACACAAGGGCTTCCCAATACAGTTTTAGGCAGGTTAGAAATAGTTCATTACAGGGTGACAGGGTCATTGCTCATTCTTTGCTATAGAGAATGTCCTGACAGGTCATCTGTAGCTGAAAGTAATTTCAGTGTTTGCTGTTCTTTCCTCAATTTAAAAACTTATGTGCTATTGTTTGATACTTATAAACAGGTTTTAATGTTTCAGTAACCTTTTCAATGGACTGAGCACTATAATATTGGTTTGAAATACAAACATATTAATTCATATCTTTTGAATAAATCAGTTTAAAATCACATTTTATATTCATTCCTATGGGCCAAATTTAGTCCTGTGTAAATCAGTTTAGGCCCATTAAAATTAACGTGAGCTGTTATCTATCACACTTATTATGAAAATGAATGCCAGCATATGTTGCCTTTTTTTTTTTGTACTGAGCATTGTGTATACTGTGACATAAAAAGTCATCTTTATCCATTTTTATCTTTGTAGGAATGTGTCCGATGGCAACTCTGTGGGTTTTGACTGAAGAATACTCGGGGTATGTATCACAACATATTGCTTTCTGCCTGGTAGGAGAGAACTGAAACAGTTAAATTAGGTGTGCAATGTATCTTGGGTTGGTTAAACAAGCTAGTTTGTACAGAATGAAAGTTGATGAATGGATTGGACCAGAAGGAAAAGAAAATCAGAGCTGGGTCTGGAGGTGGAAGAAATGGGGATCTCACAGATGGTGGGTCCTTTTCCAAAGAACTGCAGCCACTACATAGGTGTGAAGGTTATGATAGTATTGACCCTAAGCACGTTGAGTTTGGTGAAAAAGCAGTGACAGAAGAGAGGGTGGATGGGAAAAGCAATGTGCTTGTGCTATTGTAGGTCTCCTAACCAGTCACCTTTCATTTTCTTCTGATTTATACTATTTCTGTGTTGTCACCTCTAGGTGGTATGGAAATAAATTGTTTTAACCATGATGTATCTTAAAAATAAAGAGGATAATGAGTTAAAACTTGTGATTCATTTTTCTTTGAAGTTATTTGGCTTATTCTTTCAGGTCTTTTCCTGCATATACTCCTGCATACATTCTCAAGGAGGTAGAGTGCATCAGGGAAGTGAATGAGAATCAGGAAGGGCCGTGGCTCGCAGAAGCTACGTAGCCTTTAGCAAGTAATATAGCCCAGAAAGAATAGATCTGTTGATGCTGAGGACCCAGTTTTCCACAGTGTATGCCCTGCAAAGCTTTTACTATGTGCTCCATGTCATCTGGTCTTGTGAACTGAACATCCAGTAAGAGCTGGAGCATAGAGGTGTGTGCTGCCAGTTTACCTGGAAAGCAACACAGACACTCTTAGACCACTCCATGGTGCAAATCAAAATGCAGTAAGTGGAGAAGTTAGAAAATTCACTTCAGAAGCACATTCCTGCTCTGAATTAAACCATCAGGATGCATGTACCCCACACATGTATGTCTCTGCTCCCTTTCAGCCCACTGTACTTCAGCAAAAGTGATGCTCTCTGGTCTCTGTGTCCATGAGTATGATTCCTTTGTCATCAGTTTGTGTTTGGTTGTGCTTTTGGGGAGGTGAATTCCTGTACACACTCTTGGGAGAAATTCAGACCACTCAAGATCCTGAATAGAAAAGTTTCTGTCTTGGTTCTACCTTGGTATCCTAATATGCAAAATAAAGACAAAGCAATGAAAACCACATAAATAAGAATTATGTTTTCCTGAAATATTATTGGGAAGAACAGTTTTCTAGATCACTATATATTTAAGGCAACTCAGTAAATAGTGAACATGGGAAAATCAAGCCTTGTAAGAAATTAGTTTCCTTCACTAAAGAGAGGGCAACTTTGTTCAGTATGGATAAGAAGCACATCACCAGGGAAAAACAGGGCACCAAAGCACTCAATTCTTGTAACGAGGTCAGTGGTTCAGCCACACACAAGCTCCAGAGCATTTGTTACTGTTATTAAAATGGTACATTCCTCCCACATTGACAGGTTTGCTTCCTAGCATAGACAACATCAATATTAATTTTGTAAATGTTTATCTCACGTAATGTATATGATTAAGACTTGTTTGGATGTTTTGTGTTGATTAAACCAAGACCTTTCTATGCCAACAGCCCTGTGGCATTGAGTTACTGTGAGAAAAACAATGTGTGACATTAAGTGAACACAGCTGAACATGAATATACCTTCTCTAGTGTGTTGATTTTCCCCCTCTTTTTTTTTCTCTATTTTTGTTGCCACTGGTAGACCCATATACAATAACAGTTTTGAATTATCAAATTTCAATAATATATTTTCAATAATATATTTTCACTTACTGATTCTGTAACTGTAATGCCATTTATGGCATCTTTGGAATAATGTCAATTTCTGTAAGTTACACTTTCTGTGAGGTGGTAGATGTTTCCCCCTTGTCTGGTAGCATTAAGTTGCACTTTTGGGCTCATATGAAAAATGCTGTGAAATTCTCGCTTTTAGTCAAGTTTCATTTTATCCTGAAAATAACAGAGGGAATTCACAGGTTCCTCAAAAACATGAGCTCTTTTTGGGTGTCTTGGTAAATGAAAACTGCAGTTCTTAGACCAGGCTCACTATTTGTAAAAGTGTTCATTGAAATTGATGAGAACTGACCTTGATTTCATAGTACAGTCATTACCCTCTGGTAATCTGGAGATGTGAAAGGATTTGGAAGGAAGGAAATATCCTCCACTTTTATATGTGTCACACTGCTGCAGCATACAGGAATCAGTAGCCAAGAAAAACATTTTTTCTACCTGTCTGCTGAAGTGATACCTAACATGATTTAATTTGTTCTACCACTTTTGCAAAACAAGTCATAAACACTCATAACCACCAGCCATGATGAAGACCAATTGTCCTCAGGTGCCCTTGAGTGTACACAAATGTTTCGTTGTTCAAGTAAACCACTACCATGATCTAACCCTTTGTATTTTTCAGCCCTTGCTTGCAGAGGAATGGGTTACTCCAGTTTGGGGAAAACTGTACAGTAGTCACTGCATGGGACTGAAGTGGGATTTTAGAGTCTTACTCCTTAGTCTGGCTCGTGGTCCAGGCTTTTATTTACCTGCAGGACTTGTCAGATATTTAGTCTTTGTCAAGCATGTTGAAATCCTTAAACTTGAAGGCAAAGTATGAATGCACATGCATTAGTATCATTATTACGAGTATTATTATAGGTTTCACAAAGTTAACTGTGACTTAATTTGAGACTTAATTTATATAGTTTTTTATGGATCATAGTTTTGTAAGTAAATTTTTCCTTTAAAATGTGATGACACTTTTGATTTCTGTTTCACTCTACTTGCAAATGATACCAGCTATTCCACATTAGCTGTGACCTTTAGAAAAATAACTGATGAACTTAGCCATCTCAACAGTTACTGTACACATTTGTATTTTACTTGCCTCTGTCTGTTCTGTATAAAAACACAGTGTGTCAGTGTGTATATGCATGCATTTGCAGCAATCAGACTTTTTTTTGATCTAGTGATGTGGAGAAACAACCCTGCACTACGGGTTTATGGGTAAAGAAAGAAAAAACAAAGCAGCTGATAATATCTCTTATTCCTAAGTGTGACGACTGTGCATCGGTGGGTATGAATGCACTCTTTAATTTAAACTTGTTGGTTTTTACCTGCTACGAGAGTCTGTCCATCAAAGTGCCACATGAGCAGCTGGTTGTGAGACATGTACCGTGTGCTGTAACACGGGCAGACACCTCAGTATTTATGGCAGAATTTTCCTAGAACTGAAGCTGACTCTGGGATTACAGCTAGCATTTTAAGGCCCATTGTAATAGAAACTGTAAGACCGGCAGAGTAAAATAAGTATATCTCTTAAAATGGCTTTTCATGTTTACTGTTCAGGGTGTTTTCCTTGGAGAGTTCGTATTAAACTTTACCTGTAAAAAAATCAGCCTTGCCTAATATTCTAGTAGCTCCACTTTCAGAAAAGCTGTGCTGTGAGCACTTGCACAGGCAAGCTTGTTGCAGCAAATGGTTTTTTCCTATTCATGAATCTTTTCATGGGTTTATACACTATCAAAAGTAAAACCCTCTTACCAGCCACCAAAGGGTCTGGTGTTATTTTGGCCATTATAACAGGTAGTCACATAATATAGCATAACTAATAAAATGGAGCTTTCACAGGGACCGAAATTTTACTGGGTGTTAGGACAGGTGATTAAGGTTAGCTTGTGCCTGTTAGTGCAGGTTTCACTGTAATAGCAATCTAACCATGATACGGTCCCTTTCATCTACAGGATCCCAGAGTGCTATGCAAACCTAGCAAATTGCTGTGAAAAACGGTAAGGTGATCACTTCATACATGCCTGGAGTGAAATGCAGCAGCTGTTCGGCAACGTACAGTAATATCCCCAGACTCCTTGAAGAAGGCAGTGATGAATGCTAAAAAAACCAAAGACAGATTTTTTCAAAACTGGGTGCATTAAAGTTAGCTGCTAAAATACCTTTTTGGCAGCTAGGTCCCAGTAGGTGGGCCTGGCTTTCACAGGTGAAGAGGGCTGGCATCTACCCTGAATCCATAAGAGCTGCAAGAAGTTCAGTACTTCAGAAAAAAACAAAACAGGATCTGGGAATCCTGAAACTGTTAATATACTCTTTCTGGAGCTCTTATTAACACTGAAAGCAGCTTTGCCCCAGAAAATACAGGAGCAACAAAAATCCCCTTGGAACATGGTTTCATGGGGCTCTCACTTTAGGAGAAGAATGATAAGTGAGAAGAAAAACAATTTTCCCCTTAGTTCAAATCACATTAGGGATTAATAGCAGAATTTTGTTTGGTAGTTTGGTTTAATATTGTTATGCAATGCAGCATGAGGAAATAAAATATTGGTACCTGCCTCCATCAGAACTAGAGATTCCTCCATTACCTGTTAAGTCCCATGGTCACACCATGCATCCAGCTTGCAGAACAGCTGGGTCTGTTCTCTGGTCTTTCTGGGTGGTTTTGAGCAAGCAATCTTCAGTGTCTCAAGAGAACGCCACAGCTGGAGATAGTTTATTTCTTCTTTATTGATGATGTCCCACTTCGAATCACAGAAGGAGAGAAATTATTCACTTTATCAATCAGGCAAAGGAAGAAATTTAATACTGGACCTGTTTTGTCTAGATGAAGCACTTCCACCACAGTATCTTCTTCAATTACAACAATATTTTGTAAGTCTAGCCTTCTTTTTCAAGATTCTTATTAAAAGTGCCTAAAAGCTAAGTATTTTGGAAGTGTAGCATCATGCTTTTCTTTCCACTTATATTGGGAAAAAAACAAAACAAAACAAACAAAAAAAACCCCAAACCTCTGTCATTTCCGTTTCAGCAGATGAAATTCAGCACTTCAGCCTAAACCAGGAGTAATTCCGGTTGCCTCAAGTAAAAGGAGAGCTGAACTGACCCAGCCCCACACCTACAAGTACACCTTGGCAGAGTCCAGCTACTCCAGGTCCCAAAGAGACTGAGCCCACTTGAAGGTGGGAGGACACATGAAAAAATAGAGTTCTGGTGCACAGGGAGAGAAAGGGAATGTACTGGACTGCCGGGAGCTATTCATCGTAAAGTTTAGTTGTCTCTGCCTGACTAATGGTAACTAAGGGACAGAGTCTAATCTGAAATGTGCACCGGTGTGTGTCTTGAAAAATACACTACAATGAAGGAGTGCATTTGTCAATATATTCTTCACTGTTTACCCTACCTTTGGTCCAGGTCCAGCTTACTTTGTTAAAAGATCTGACTAATAAAGGTCTGAATATAATTAGTCTGGAATTAGTGAAACAGTTACAAAGCAGGGGATCAGTTAGTGGTCTGGTTTACTTCCTGCAAAATCAATTTTGAGCTCTTCTTATTAACAAAATGTTCACTTGTAATCAACAATAACTAGTGCCAGCAATACAGTAGTTGAAAGACTATTTTGCAGGCAAAAATAAGCTGTAAACATAAGAAATTTTATAGCACTTTGATGTAAATAAAACATTCCCTTAATAATTGATTAGTGGATGATGAGAGAAATACACCTTACACTTTAAATATTATGACTGACATAGCAGGTATGTTCACTACTGCAAATATATCATATACCTCTTAATTTTTCATTCAGCTAACATCTTCAGAAAGGACTTTCTGTGTGCCAAAATGGTTAATGATCCTGTATGAAGCATTTTAACAGTATGTAATGGCAAAAGAAAGTAGCAAAGTACCATTATGTGTATTTCTCTTTGTGTGTCTGTCTCAGTTTAGCTTTTTGTAAAAATTCAAAAGTATGGCATTCATAGCACTGTAAAATATTTTGTTGGGGACACACTTTAGCAAATATTTTGGCCCCCAGAGCTGAGGCTGTAATTCTTGAAGAATATTAACACCCAGGCTTTATTCTCAAGCCTGGGAGAGTGTCTTACTGACCTCTGTTTACTGCTATTAAACATAGAAGATTTACTTTAAAGCATTCATTTAAGGAAGTGAGTTATTATTATTTTGCTTGACCTTAGCCTATGGCATATATATCATGAGGTTCCAAGAGACTATCATGCACAAGAAAATTGGTCTACCAAGAGTTAAGAACAATCTTAAAATATTTTTAAAATTGGCGACAGGCATTACTGTTTATACGCTGATCACCTGTCAGCTAGATGACCATCTATATACATAGAAAATAGATATATTTAAAACTCGACATTTTATGTGTAGTAATCCCTGATACAAGTACCTTGAAATGAATGCTGTTGTTGAAGTTAACATTATGCAAGCTATTGCTTATATTTATTACTGAGAAAACATTATTTTTAAAAGCATATGAAAAAATAGTTTTCAAGCTGTTTCCTTAATGAACTGGAAATAGTAACCCTGTCAAATGTAATACAAAAATAGTGTTATAAGCCTATGGCATCTATTTATTACTGGGGAACAAAAGCCTTCATCCATTTCCTTTAGAGAATGACATTTTTGTAATTCGCTGCCCATTTCATTTGTTCTAAAAGGACTTCGTAGGTTGACAAATATCCCACAGAAATGGCTTCTGATGCTTGATAGGATAATGTGCAGCCCCTTAGGACAAGGGCAAAGGCAGCAAACTTATCATCCTTTAGTTTAGCTAAGCATGGGTCAGTAACAGCGCCAGGGGTGACAGAAGATGTTAAAGTGTGGGAAGCAAGAACTAAGAGCTGTAGGAGGGTAGTTTTTATAGTTTATCCTTTCTTTCATCATGACGCTGCAGAGACAGCTTGAATCACGTTGTTGATTTGGTTCACTGCACGCCACACTAACTGCTCCAGTAGGAGGAAAAAAAAAACAGTTACGGGTCATTTTCCCCAATAGCGTGTGACATTTCAGCACTTATCCTATAGGAGGAAGAAATACATGTTTAATATTTTAGCTTGAAGTTCATATTTTAAAGATGCATTATCACACTTGGAGGTCTGGCATGACAAATTTGAAGATTACTGTAGTTCTGCCAATGTGAGGATTTTGGAGGAGAAATTGTTCTGCATGTTTAATTGTCCACTACATTTTGTTCAGATTTTTTTTCTCCTCCAAAACAGGATAAGAATGAGCATTTGGCTCCTGTGGAGTTCACATTTTAAAAACAGCAAACAAGACTTTAAAGTCATAATGATGGCTTTCATTCATCAAGAGCTGAAAACCATTTCAGAAATGGTATTTCAGAAAAGTATTTAACAGAGTTAGGTCTTCCTCAGTAGTGGATGATTGCTTCTCAGTCATAGATCTTGTAAACTTTGGGCTGATCTAGCAAGGTGTTCCATGCTAATATTTTCTGCTAAAGTCAATTGGAGTGACTGAATATAATGAGCAAAATCATATCCTCTTTCTAAAATTTGTAGTTAGTCTGAAACTAAGTAGCCCAACTACCTCCACCAAACTCTTTTGCACTGTCAGATTTCTTGGTTTCTACTCAGCACACTGAAGCAATGAAAAGCATACTCGTTTTTGTTCTCTAGTTAAAAAAGGAGTTTTCACAAATTGCTTCCAAATGCAATCATATTAATAAGGAAAATATTATATTCCTGTAAATCAGCCCAGATTGTTTTGAGTGAGGGTGTATGGAATTATAAAGTACTATGGACCTAGCTGGCTTGGGTTCAAAACAAAATTTTGTAGATATTAGAAGAAAACCAATCTCAGTTTATTCAACAGAATGACTGGGGGAAAGAAAGAGAGAAAGAGAGAAAAAGAGAGAAAGAGAGAGAAAGAGAGAAAGAAAGGAAAGGTAACTCTAACTAAACCTAACCAACATTTTATACATGGACACCTTTGGAGCTTTTCTTCCTGGTAATTTTTTCAATTTCCCTTAAAAATATTTTCAGAAATAATTTGGACCCTGAGTTTCTGTGTCATTTGAACCCTGGCATCCTGAGTGCCAAACACCAACACAGGCTGCAAACTCCACCAAAACACCTGGAGCTCTTCCTGGTGGGGTGGCACTTAAGGTATTCTCAAAAAGTCTCTTCTGACTAAATGTGGTTTAGGTTTGTAAGTACCAAGAAGACCCCTGATAATGAGTTGTAGGTTTCTAAATCACAAAGAAACTTCTGAAGATTTATGTTAAATCTTGTTTCCAAAATGGGTCTAGAGGATCCATTTTGCTGAAAACTTATGAAAACTTTTGAAAACTTATGGACTAGGGTGGAGGAAATCTGATCCTTGTTTTTGCAGAACTTGCACTCTTGTGGGGCAAAACGGAGGTAACACTGTAAACCACAAATTCAAGGTTCAGACTATGGATTTATGAATACATTGTACAATTGTAATAAACCTTTCATACAAATGATGAAACATTTTTATATTTCTGCTTCAAGAAATAAATGTCTTCAAAAGGTCTGCCAATAACCATTCTTTAAGCTCTATCCAGAGAGTACATCTTGCAAATGCTCCTTTCCTGCACCAGACACACCCACTACATATTAATTACAGAAGCTGTCTTCCTTGCAATAGTTATTTTTCTTGGATCAGACCTGTTTTACAAAGAAAGTGGAATAATTTGTTGGTGTAATGTATGATCTGAATTAATGTACTTTTAAGAATCAAATTATTCTGATGTGAGAGCCCCTAAAGGGACTGATACGGTGGAGAAGGACTGAAAGTTTTGACATGGTTTAATGAGCTGTATGCTAACTCCACCTGAGTAATTAACAGTCTTGACAGTCCTTTTGAACAGTGATATTCTCTGTAAGGATGTTTAATGCTCTGAGTATCAGCAGTGCAAAAGCCAAGACAGAGGCAGATCTGACTAGGGATTTTTTTGTCAAAGGAGTTTTGGCTATATATTTTTTCTCTTATGAATCATTAAGGCAAATACTTTCAGAAGCAGTAGCTAATTTTTCGGTACTTCTACTTTTGAGTACCCAGTTACATGATGCATTCTCCCAAGTTGTACAGATGTCAGCTGCCCGTTTCTTATAAATGAGAATATGGATGCAAAGTGGCCCCATCCAACACAACCATGTGCAAACACTCTTCTGTGAGTAAAAGACAAATGATTCTGTGGCAGGCAATTTCAATTCATGCTTTGTTGTAATTGTTAAAATGTGCTAACATGCATATCATCTTATAAATCATTCTTTTAGAATTAAAAGAAATTGTTTTGTACCTAGAAACAATGACATGATAATATGATTAAATGCAGAGGCCACAGCTTTATTTTTTTTTTTTTTTTTTTTAACCAAAGCAATACCCTGAAATGGCAGAGCACAAATAATCTAGGGGGATTTCTGACGAATACCAAGCTTGGACATACCATTAACAACTGACCGATGTCAAAGCCCAGGTCCCTCAAGATCGCTCATCTTTCAGGAAGTGGAGTCTTGACCAGTTCTTCTCCATGCCAATGAAAGCAGAGACAAAGAAAGGTGAATTCTGTCAGCTACATAAGATATAGAGATAAACATTAAGAACTGCCTTTTATTTTTTTCTAGGTTTTATTTATCTTATTTTTCTCTTTTTCCTTAATTTTTGTAAGCTAAAATTCTTCATCAGTTGTATTCATATATCATGTAAATCTGTGCATGTTGATGGCTGTAACTTTTCTGCTTAACAGATTTTACTCCTTACTATGCCTGTCACTGGTTTAAGCAATCTGTGTGTAATTGATTTCTTCAGTAAAACAGATAACATTTGCTTAAAGCTCCTCTGATGGCTTTACAGCCTCTACATTAGCAACAGCACTTCCATCTCCACTGGCATTCTAGTAAAATATAATTATTATATATCCATCACAGACAAAAAGATGAAAAAGTGATCAGTGAGAGTCAGTGCTGCATTTTCCCTGGGCTCAGCACTGCCTGAGTGTCAGATTGTTCAGCTCTTACTGTAGTCACTAAATGGCTCCTAACTCTGTCCCTCTCTCTGGCCCCATGCCATGTATTTTTCTATTCACTGACTTAATACCAGAACCAATGATGTTTCTGACTCAGAAATAAATAGGCCCTTAATTGCCTTTCAGGTAAATTGACTTATTTTTAACTTCAGCAGAAACCTTTCTCTAAGCATAAATAAATAAATAAATAAAATAGGATTTACTTTGTACAAAGTAAAATAATGACTTTTGTTATACATGTTCTACTTCAGATAATTAAAACAAAACAAAATATAAAACCATCCCTCAGGACAAAATGTTTTTGCCTGGAAAGGGAAAAGAAGACAGATGCATGGAGGAACTTAATTGTACCATACAGAAAAGACTCAAGGGACTGCAATGTGGCTTCTCTCCGCCTCTCTCCACCATTCTGTGGATAGCAATTAGACATCAACATACTGGACAGTAGTTGCTTTTAACTGAGAAAGGAAAGGTTTCACACAAGAATTTTTAAGTTGTTTTATTATTATATCCAAACCAATCACTACAGACAGATTTGTAAGACAATGAACTTCCCTGATATAGCACATATGAAGAAATAATATTTCCACCTTAGAAGGAGAAGCAGATGTGCATGAGGGATTTCAGTGACAAGACAGGTCAGGTTGTAACAGACAGTGGACAAACTGTATTCTCTTTGCTTTCAATCTACTAGCTTTCAAAGAGGAGAAAAGTGCATTTTTCCCGCTTTCCCTGGAAATCAGAAGTGAGGGAAAGCCTCCCTGCCTGATCCTCTTTCTGACCCTAAATAATGAACATACTCATGATGAATGAAAGTCATTCTCATCAGCCACAGAATAAAAAGCTCTTGAAAAGTAAAACTACTCCATCTGAGCTGAATCCAGGAAAGCACAGAAATGCAAGCTTAACTTGGGTAGACTCCTCATGGGTATAAATGATTTTCTGAGTTGGGGCCAGAGGGGTGAACACCTTACAAGACCTGTCCCTGGGTGAATACCCTGAATATGATCACCTGAAACAGAATTCTGCTGTGTAGCCCATTATCATCATCTCTGTGTGTTCCTGCTGCTGGGCGTCCCCAGCCTGGGTTGTGCCCCCAGTCACCTCAGGTGTATCATGCTGGGTGGTGGTGAAGGCAGGTGGGAGGCAGTCGCTGTGTCTGTGTATGCTATGCCAAAAATAAATATTTGTGGCTCAGGGATTATCTTGCAGCAACACCTTCTCTTCTCCCCCTCCTTCCCCTTTGCTTTATTTTTAAAATCTGAGCTTTCTCCTCTTGTGTGTGTTTTAAATGAGAGAAAACTGTGTGCTGCAAGCCCACAAAGTGATTATTTCTCAAATCCAGGATGTCAGGGGAGAGTGAGGCTTCTAAGCAAGCTGACTAAATCGAATATGCAGAATGTAAAAACAAAAAATGGTGTATTTCATACTGCTGTGGCAAAACCAGTCTGGAAAATTTAGATCCCAGTTGAGATCTGACTCTCACATGTGTTTTGTAAACGCACCTTAAGGCAGAACTACATTTCATTTTTCTGGAACAAAACTGTCTGATAAAAACACTCAGAAAAGTCACTGGGCTGAGAAGTGAAGGATGGAGAGAGTTCATCATGTAATATTTTACATTTTGTTTCTTGCTTAATTATTGAATTGTTCATTCACAAAGCTATAGGCAAACATCTTTGCTGGTTGAAAGATTAATACTTATACTTTAAACAGTAAATTTTTCTTGCCTTTCACTGCAAAGATGACTGATGTGGTTTAGTGTGACACAATTTTACATCCCAAATAACTTCTCAGGGAAATGTTAAATGCTGGTTTAAAATGACAGTAGTGAGGGGTGTTTTTTTTTTCCCTTCAGCTTGCAGAAAGTGCTAAAACAGTGATCCTCAGCTGTGAGGATCTCAAAACCTCTTGCTCAGAATTAAGATTCATGGCAGTTTAGTGAAAGTAGAAAAGATCTCTGTGTGAGAGGTAGCTGATATTTTTCTCCTACCGTAAATCTTGATTTCAAAACTCTGATTTCAGAAGTGGGAAAACTGAAGCCCAAAGAGCTTAAGGGGAAAACTTAAAAGTGCTTATTTGGCCTAGATTCAACAGTGTTAAACTAGCTTAGATACTTGGCCACCTAAATACCACCAGCTCTCAAGGACTTTCATATTATGAGCTCTGAAAAATTAGAATATGCAGATTTGATCATATTGCCCCTTTTGGCAAAGAGGATTTAGGCTGAAAGTATGTGAGGGGTAGAAGATGGCCAAGATCTGATCTGAATGTATCAGTGCAACTAAAGACGTATTTTAAAACTGTTTGATTACACCATTTTAAAAACTTGGCACAGTTAATTCATCTTGCTTCTATTCATTTAACTAGAAACCCTAGTCTTTAAGTGTATGGAGCTGTTTGGTGTGGAACCTGTCTGACTTCTCCTTGATTTTTAACAGATTGCAGAGATGATGCCTCCTGGACCAGTGTAGGTGTTGCCCAGGGAGCCAGGCAAGGCTTCCTTCTGCATCCTTCTGCTTCTGCTTCAAATGTATGTAGTGTCGGATTTGCCATCACTTTATGGTTCTGTCAGCAGTCCTGAAACAGCAGCAGGTAATGTAGCGATTTGCTTCCTCTCCAGTACGGGAGGGGAGAACAGAGAGTATTTACTGCAGAATTCAGACATTGGACCTCACTATTATTGCCACCAAAACATGGCCAGAATGTTTGCTTATAAAAATAAACGTGCACCTACTGCTTGGCGATCACTGAGCCACATTGCAGAGCAACCCGGTCACTTTGGATTGCATCTGCTCCTTGTGTTGGTTTGGTGCTGCTTTATGTCCTTGTCTGCCATGCACTTACTTGTATACCACTCACTAACCTGCCTTAGCACTAGCCAGCAAACAGCATCCCCGAATCAACACAATGTTGCAGCTGAGCACCCTAGGAGGTGAAAGTGTAGGCCCTGTCTAACAACCTCTGTCACAGGATTCTCATCCTTGCTATACATGTTTTAAAAGGTGTGAGTAGAAGGTGTGACTACAAGTGATTGATTCTTAAGGATGATGGATTGTAGTCTATATTGCATCATAAACTAAGAACCCTATTTACAGTAAGGATAAAATTGCAGTATCATATCGGAAAGTAACTTAACACTATGACCACAGATACACTTTTAAAACTGTTTAAAATAGTTTTATTCTCCCTGCTAAAAGACTCCTAGGCTGGAACAATCAATGAGTACTTTGATCCACAGAGCCAATTTTGTAATGAATAGCTGCTATCACATTTTTTGCTGCTATCTCTAAATGGCTTACACAAATCATAGCTGAGGAAATACATTCCTTGTATGCTAACTTGCACATGATTCTCCCTGCTAAAGAAACACCTTTACTAAAATTTGTGGAGCAAAGCTGTCTCACTGCCTCTGGCTCCCTGCACTAGCAAGAGCTGTCGCTTTTCTTTTCAAAGACAGGGAAAGAGGCCAAAATATACATGACAGCTTGTTTAAATGGGACTTCAAATACATTTAAGGTCATATTCTCCATTTTGGTGGAGTTTTTCTTATTTAAAAAATGTAATAAAATTCTGAGGCTTCAGCATTTAATAGCTAAATTCTTTCATGAGCCTAGGATCACTACAGAAACAAATGTTTAACCTCTCCCTCCTCATTCAGACATTCAAGAAACATATTTTCTTAAACCTGGAGTTTTATCTGTCCGTGCGGTAGTCAAAAATGCAGATATTCATGTTCAAGCCCGGTTCCTCCATGGGGCCTGTAGGCAGTGAGCACTTGTTGGTGGAGAACAAGTGCAGTAAATAAAACTTCAAGTCTGGGCACTGTGTAGCTCATTTCCTTCTTGGAAACACACCTGAGAGTTTCCATGAAATCCCCCAACTAGTAATGACTCTTTCCCCTTTTTCCACTACTTTTTAAGAGGAAGTTATTCTAGGTTTCTATTACCTCTTTGATCTCCTTTGTCCTTTCCAGAAATTCAACTGGAAAGCATAGAGCTATTCCTCATTCACATTGTCCTTTGAGACATTGTCCTCATTCACATTGTCCTCATTCACATTGTCCACATTTCTCATTCCTTTGTCCTTTCCAGAAATTCAACTGGAAAGCATAGAGCTATTCCTCATTCACATACCTAACACATAGAGGAAATTATGCAGAAGAATCATCAGGATGAAATTTTATTCCTGTGGGGATATTTGCAAGGGAAAGATGTCTGATATGTTTATTCTATTTATTTTTTTAAATATAGCAAAGAACTTTTTACTTGTTATGTATTTCCCTGAGCAAGCCCTGAGTAATGCCTGTGATACTAGAACCTGTTGCTAGTATTTCCTTGTCCTCCCTTGTGTCACAACCCTTATTATCATCATTCACTCTTCTTTGATTCCTCTCACCTGCTACATCATATTTTTTCAAAGCAGGGACTGCTATGTAATGTGTTTTTTTGGTGCCTAATCAAACTAGGCACTTAGCCTTAGATAGGAAAGGATTATTAGTATTAAATAAAACTAATAGAAGTTTGAAGTTCGGCAGTTCAGGCACTTTTAAACTATCCCCATGGGGAGATGAAAAAAGCCACAAATGGACTTTTTTTTACTATGTTGTTCAGGGAAGTTCAGGGAATGAGGATTACTTTTTAATCTTCTCATAAATCCAAAATGGCTGAAGGAATTTTGTTCAAACTTTTTAAAAAATCACTTCAGGAACAAGTCAAAGTACGCTTTTTAATAGTAACTATGTAATTTACTGTAGAGAGGTTGACAACTGAATTGAGAAGTGGAATTAAATTTAAAAATGTGTTTGAGTGTGCTATCCTTCTCTGCAATGGCAAGAAATTTTTTCATAGCATACGTCCAATATTTCACTTAAAAAGGCAACTAGTGTCGAACCTGCTATTTTCTTGATGAATGAAAACAGTTTTCTGCTGTTGAACTGATAATAGGCTTTTATTATACTAACAGGAAGACATCTTCACCAAATCTATCAAGAATCCAGTGTGTAAGTACTGTATACAAGCTATCTACTGGCACTTTTCCCAGGAAACTGATTTATCTTTTCAGCAACAAATAGCAACTGCTACTGCTTAATCGGGCAATATTTGTGAAATGTCATTTTGATGGGGACACATTCGGTCAGTGTCAAATGACCTAAGTGATGTTTTAAGTACATAATTCTACACTAAGATTCCAACTGATCACTAAAAAATTGTGACATTTCAGCTCTGGTATTTCAAGATAGAAACTAATTTTAACCATAGAAAGAAAGAAATGGAAGACTGAATTTTCTTGGGTTAAACCCTGAAATTCAGCTTCAACTAAAGACGTGTCACAATGTAGAACTGAATTCTCTTTAATTGTTTTTTAAGCACAGTGTGACACAGACATTGCACTGTTTTGTTTTGTTTTAATGCAAGGGTAACTAGCCCAAACAGAGGTAGCCAGGTTGGTATATGAAAACTTCAGATCTAGCCTAGCTGTCTCTTGTGGATCGTATGTTTTTAGAAAAAACATATTATTGACCTCAATGTAAAAGTGAAAAAACAGATGAAATATTCTGAAGTCTGTGCTATAATAGATGATCTGATATTTCCTTGTGGTCTTAGAAATGTATGAATCTGCTCAGCTGAGAACATCACATAAACCCATCTCAGATGACCATCCAACTAGCTGTCTGACCTCAAGTTTAAGTACACCATGGACTCAATCATGCATTGGTGTATCAGAACTCATTTGGCCTGCCTATACAGTTTCTAACATTTTAAAACTAAGGAAAAATTTCTTATATTCCATAACTATAAAAAAAAGATGAAACCATCAAGACTGATTAAAACTCACCTCTTGAGTCTACTTTAAAATTGATTAGAAGCTTTCCCAGTCAGGTACTACATCTGAGGTGGGATGTGACAATAAATGACCAGGCACCGGTCTGCAGCTATGGCCTCTTTGGGATTAGCTGTGGTCTCCACTGCTCTGCCTCATGAGCACTGGGCTCCACCATTAGTGTCTATTAGGATGCATGAGGTTGGTACTGGGGTCTGGTGAGTGTAAATGACCGAACTGGTCATGCAGACACCACTTCTGATTTGAGCCTTTCATAGTTGCTGCTTCTGAAGAAACAAAGGAGATGTAAATTACCTGATGCTAATTAACCTGAGACAAGTGAAACAGGAAATAAACCTGAGGGTATGTGATGAGGACTTGTAAGACACTACTCTGGCACAGAGGGAGAAAAAAAATTCACTCTGTTGGAGGCATCCTCAAAGTTGTATTCAACGGTGCCACTTTAAGTTTTTCTACAGTAGAAGACTTTGTATCTCATGGCGTATTACTGTTCTAGTCGATACTGAAGGGCAGAGTTAAGGTTGTTGTAATGATCTTTCACAAATTTTTCTAGCACTTTGATTCCACAAAGAATCAAGATCTTTATCATAACCACCTCCTTAAAGGCCCGAAAATACATCTTACGCTCATAAACTTAATTACAACATGGAAAAAAATTCAGGGAACTGTTCATGTATGGAGTCAGAAATAGACCCACACAACTGTGATACTTAGACGTTCGGGATTTTTTGCAAAAAAATGTAGATGTATGTTATTATTTTATCAAAAATATGTATGTTTAAAATATACTTGCTTTTTGTTGTTTTTTTAAAATTTCTTTTAAGGCAGCGGTATTCTACAAAGGTGGTGTCAAGAACACCAAGTGTTATTAAATAATTCTATAAAATTTGTTACATAAATTACCTCAGTAAAATATTTTATGCTGTATGTTTTGCCTTCTTCTAATACCCTAAGGTATACTTGCTAAGATGAATGAAGCTTAATTTTCTAAGTATTTAACTTAAAGCCACTACTGTATTTTCCATTGTGACAATAGAACTGGTTACATAAACAAAAATATTGTTAAACATCAGCTCATGATGCTGAATTCTAATGCTATGAGCTTATACACTAACATGATCAAAATACAATATTACAGAAACTGTGAACATATTGAAACAAAAACAAATTTTATCATATTGTTATTTTATGACTTCCTGAGAAGACCTTGTTAAAGTAAAAAGGCCTACCATGATACTAAAATTGATACTCCATTTAAAACCCTTTGTTAGTGTTAGTGTGAGTGAGAAAATATCTTGACCATACATGACAATCAAGTCCATAGTATCCAGTTTGAATGCTTTGTGTAGGAAGATGTGTATTTTACAGAGGCATGCTAGATCAGCTAAAGTATAAACAAATATGTCTGTAAATTTTAATGAAACTTTCCTGGGTGAAAGGAGTTGGTTTAACAGCCTAGAGCAATGAGATGAGGTCCTTTCACACTTTTTTTAAGAATGCAGCTTGTGTACTGCTGCATTTGCTTATTTACACTTTGGGGTTTTGTTGTTAGTTTGTTGTTGTTGTTGTTGTTTGGTTTGGTTTTGTTTGTTTTGGGGTTTCTGTTTGTTTGTTTGTTGTTTTTTCAGTTCCTGAAAATAGGAGAATGAAAGTGTGTTTTTTTCTGATATTTAACCACCAACCAATAAGCCTCATTTTGCTCCATGGTAAAAACCTAAGCAAGTTCTCTTGGAAGACTTTTCTAGGCCAATGAAGGAGAAGGTGTTGACTGAGAATACCGAGGGTAAATCAGCTCTGACATTGCTGATTGCCTCCCAAAATGAAATGACTAGGTCTTTGGATGACAGAAGAGTGGTGGGTGTCATCTACCTTCGCTTTACTAAAAACTGCTTTTTTTACATTAATATCTTTGCTCTAGTAAGCTGAGGTGGAAGTGGTGGTTTCTCTAGCAAAAAATATCTAGGAGGACAAGCTTTGTATCTTGAATGATTTTAAGAGTGCAAAATCTAATTATTATGAACTGATTATGAAAAAAATCTGTCCTGGAATTTGAATAACATTCTAGCCCGCTGCTTAAGATTCTGTTGATATCCAAATTATGGTTGAAAAGACTTTTGATTACAATTCATTGAAATATTTTAATTCCACAATTCAGGCTTCAATAGGTGTCCTTAAAGAGTGGAAAAATATTTCCTTAAGAATTTATTTTGGTTTTCCAAAGAAGTAGAGCTTGCCTTTACCTCTACTATTGACACATTGTGTCATATTTATACACTCAGAACTAGCCTGATCAAAAGTTTGAGATGCAAATTCAAATTTCTGTCTTCTAGGTCAGGCTGACAGGAACCACTGGGGTTTCCTTTTTAGCCTTTCCTTACTGTGCAGAAGCAATTAACTTACTGGGATTATCTGTGCATTAGCATCTATCAAATTCTCTGCTATCACGCTGAACTAAGATATTGATCTCTTCTCTCCTCTCCTGTCTTTTTGTGGCAAATTATTATTTGTGGCCTTGGCTCATTTAAGTAAGATGAAAAAAAAAACACCTACTTCTCCACACTTACTTCATAGGGGAATTTAGGCACTTACTTACTAATGAGGATTGGTACACTGGGTGCTTTAAAATTAGGTTCAAGTTAAGTGCCTAACCTGGGCGAACTTGATCCCACCCTCAGTCATTAATGGATTATAATGATATTAATTTTACAGAAAAGCTCACTTAGAATGTGTGTTAGCAAATTCTATCTGAAATTTTTAAAAGGAGCACAAGTTACTTGGATAGCTGTTCTCATTCATTTAAGTGAACTTGTAGGCAGCTGTCAGAAAACACTCTCCAGGACAGAGGACATCATTCTTCTGCTTCTACTGTGCCTTGGAAGTCCCAGTGCAGACCAGTCCTTCTGTATGTTATCTTCAATATGGGTAAAATTAAGTAAAAATAAGATAATAAATCTGTTCATTAGTGGAGGAAATATTTCCTCCTATCAACTAGCCAGGAATAAATAGAGAAAAAAATGTTGTTTGAACATAGAAAGAAGCAGCACCAATTTTTTAGTCATTAATTTGTTTTTATAGTCAGGTGGTTTAACATTATATTTTTTGTAGTTTGCAATTTGAGAAGCTGAACAGGTTAATTTTGTATCTGAGGTGGAAAGTTTGGCTTCCATAGACCTGTAGCATAACTTTAATTAAATAAGACATGCAAAACTAACTTAAAGAACAAAGAGATTAAAATATGTAGCCCTCAGAAGTTAGGAAATTGAAAACAGTTGTCAATCTAAACATTTGTCTGAATCTCAGAAAGTTTTCTTTTTCATTAAATCATTACTTTGAACAATCATGCTTTAAAAAATGCTTGTTTTTAGTGCAGAGATTGGAAAATGGCTATTGAAATAAGCTACTCACACTTTCTGTGGTATTTATATATTTTTTCCCTTGAATACTTTCTTCACTAGTCTCTTGTCCAAGGCAATGGAAATCAGCTGGAGCCTTTCTGTTTGTTTCCAGGGCATCAAATCACTTCCTGAGTGAGATGCTAGTCCAGGAGATGGGAGAAGAGACACGCCAGCTATAGGTCAGGGGAAAAGAGAGGTGAATTACCCTGTTATTTCTCGGTATTTTCTGCATAAGTGATTCTCAGCATAACATATGTACTCTGGAGCTCGTGTGTCGTTATCATGAATCCATTTGGCGTTCATTGTAATGGCTGTGATCATCAATCCGATTAGTACTCATATAGATGTCAATGACGTTCCATTACAATTTATTATTAGTTAATGAACACCTATATTAGGCTCATACTACACTCATTTTAAAAACTGCTTAAAAGGGTTAGCCATGAAATTTAGTGGCAGCCAAGTTCTGTGTCTCAAATCAATCCTCAGCTTCCTGCAAGGCTTTCCTCTGGGAGTGAAATCCTAGTGCCTGTAAGATGCCTGCTAGGGGACAGAGACAGAGACCTTATAGCCCTGATTTGGGTCTGGGAATGATGCAAAGCCCACTCGAACAGTGTTCTCCAGCTGCTGGGCTCCTTCTGCCTCCACCCTCTGCCTGCTCAACTAGAAACTACCAGCCTTTGGCCCTGTGCAGTATTTTTGCATATGGTGAGAGTCAGGTGAGGGAGCTGTTTCCCAGGAGCAGGGACCAGAAGGACCCTGATTTTGTGCCAGCACTTCCTTCAGGCATGATCAAGAAGCCAACTGCTGTACTCACCCAGCATCCAGAGCAGGTCCTGCTGCCATAGGAGCCAGGCTGTCACTAACAAAGCCAGGAGATCCTGCATCCAGACAAGAAAACTGCTCAGCTGTCCCTAATTGAGGTGTAATAGTCTTTTCCTCATAGAAAGTAAAGGTCTCACTAATCAGCTGGTCAACACTAGCTTGCCTTTTTGTGTGCCCTGGCTACTGTCCTTCTGAATGAGACTGAAAACCAGAAACAAAAGACATGGAAAACCAGTAACAAAAGCCACGTTTGGTTTTTGACCTTTTTTTTTATTTTTTTAATTCTTTCTTCCTTCTTTTCTCTTTCTTTCTCTCTCTCTTTCTTTTTTTTTTTTTTGTTTCTTTCTCTCTCTCTTTCTCTTTCTCTTTCTATCTGTCTTTTAATTTATTTATTATTCTTATTATTTTCTATCCTGGTGAGCTACCTTTGAGATCACTGCTTTGGGCCATAGTTTTGAATGGAAACATAGGCAAACAAGATGGCTCATATATTTGGTTTGTATTGAAATAAATGGGGAAATAATACATGATGTTTGCATATCACTGCTGATACACATATCATTGTGCATATGTCTGCTGATATTCTACGTGAGTCACTTTGCTTTAAATTATTAATGCTCAGAAATCACGACAGTGAAAGCATCTGTGGTGTTGATAGGAAAGCAGAGGCATGCACACTCACTTCTGGATATAGGATAAGGCTGTTTCTCATTGCTTGGCCAGCCTGACTCTCCCCAAGCCCAGGGCGCTCTATGCCTGTCTCCCCACTGCAGCTTTGCTCTGCTTCCACCAGTCTGGGTGCTGTGCTTTTCTGGCTTGCGCTGCAGGGTCTTGCCTGTCTCCAAGGGATTATCCTACCTATTCCTTCAGTACCTCTTTCTATATTACAACTAGTTATATGTGGCACTTGTCATTCCTTTCCACCTGTTGTTTACTATATATTGTGGCTTAGTAACATGCTTTAATCCTTGCATACAAGTATTTATTTGCCCTTGAACTATTTCTGCCTTACACGCTGCCGTCAAAACAATTAAACATTATCAAAATTTATTTTTTCTAACTACTTCTTCTATGTTTCTTTGTTACCAACAAAACCTCCTTTCTGATCAGTGTTTTGTACCTTTAGATGAACACAGAATGGTTAGCTCATGCCCTGCTTCTCCCTTTTCACCACTTCCTCCTCAATTCTCAGTTATAAGGTTTAATGTTATATTAGTTAATATTGCGTCCAACTTCTTTTACAGCAGTTGTTGGAGCATGCCCCTTTGTGGTTCTCCATATATTTTGGTCCCAGACCCTGCCAGTTCCAAATACAACTCCTCAGTTCTTCTTGGGTTATCAACCTGGACATGCCATTTATGCTTCTTTTCACCCTCTGTTCCTCATTGCCTTTGAGCTCCTTCCTAGCTTTTACTGCAGAGTCAGTATCTTGCATCTCCCATTCTCTTCGTTTTGCCACTGTCATTCCCTCTTGCTTGCACTTCAGCCACTTCTGTGCTTTGTGCCTTCTTACACCATGAAGCAACGTCTCAGAGCAGATCCACAAGACTGTGACTCTAATTCCAGATTCTGATACTTTTGGTATACTTACTGAAAGGTTTTAGGACCAATACTGACAGAAAAGCATTTTGAATTTTGCTGTGAATTAGTAGGGGAGGGTGCAATATTGCTCTTTTTATTCTGGCTCATGCAGATGTCCCCTCAGAAGTTGATCTCTTTGTTGAGAAAACCATGTTTCCACCGGACATCTAGATAGCACCTAGCACATTGTCAGTGCCAATGGAATACAATAACAACAATAATAATAACCCCCACCCAGAAAACCTCATTAAGGACCTCAGGTATCCCTTGAGTTAGGTATCGATCCACATAAAGGATTGCTGTGTCATGCACTTACATAAAAGGCCAAATTTAAATCCTCCAAAGAGCCACAGAAGAGCTCGCATTACATCTCCACAAAGAAGTTTGATTAAATGTGAATTTGGTTCAAGGTCTGATGTGTACATATTAAAACACCAGATGATCTTTTAATCAAAACTTGGACCTTTTTGTGTGGCTGAATTTGTGATTTTTGTTAGGTGATATTGATACGGATTGTTCACTGATGCATTGTGATTTAATGCCTTGTGACTATAATCCTTGTATGCAAATGATTAATTACAAAGCATATTTGATATTTTTAAAGGACTTATCATGCTTCCTCCACTTCTGCCTCTGTTTAGATTGTAGTTTAAAAGCCACATACCTTTCATTTTTTATTTTTGTTTGAATTTTGTCATAAGACATAATAATTCACAAGCTATTTAGCTTTTGGATTAAAACAGGTAATTGTTGTTTGTAAAATATTATGGCTTTCAGTCTAGAGCAACTTTAAACATTTCAGTGTTTGCTGCGAGGCATGAGGAGACAGTGACACAGCTCATTTCCTCTGCTGAGCTCTCTTTGCTGCCTTGTACAACACTTATTTCAAAGCACGCCACAGCTTAGAACTGTCGTGATCCCCATTAATATAAAATCATTGACCTCTGCTCCTGCTGGTGCGACTAAATTACATTCTGCTGCTCAGCAGCAGCCGCATATGGGGCCAGCTCTTTTAGTCATGGCCAGGTGCCTTGATGTCAGTGCTGCCCCTCCTACGCGCAGGGTTTTCCTTTAATGAGGATTATGCACCTTCAAAGATTGAGGAAACCCACTCCCAGGATAGCAGCTTTTCTAATGGCATCTGCTCTTATCGCACACAGTAACTCAGTGTTGTAGGGAGCTGTGGAGGGGAGCTCTATTTTTCCCCTCAGTGAGGAACTGTGAGAGGTCATGCTTTGGTAGCTGTGCTCTCCCTCGACCGACAAACCCAGGACACTGTGAACAGAAATATCACATTTTTATGAAGCCGTGTAGTGCTGTGTTAGAACAGTATCCTATATCGTGTCAAAACATGGGTGGGATTTCTTCCCCCTCTTTCTCGCCCTCTTGTTCATGCTGCACAAATATAAAGTGCACTTAGTGCAGTTTTATAGTCTGCACATTGTATTCTTACAAAAAAATATATAATTTTATGGGATTGATTAGGCTTGATACAGCTTCTGAGTGTGGTCAGCTTTTCTCACTGTGTGGTCTTTCTTGTGTTTTTTTCCCTGACCCTTTTCACCCACCCCCACCCCCTCAAGACACTCTACTTTGTGAGCCATGGTGCATTTTTGCCTGTAAGCTCTGTTCACTACAAATGGGTCCGAGCAGCAAGTTTTTATGCCAAATCTTCCTAAATGTGGTGTTGTTCAACAAGAATGTATTTCATATCCTGGTCTTGTAATGAGTTACGTATTCTTAGACTTTGATACCTATCAGGGAGACTGGATACTGACAATAATGTCTGCTATAACACTTGAACTGCCACAGAAATTGCCAGTGAAATCATTTTGGGTCCACTCTCACCAAGTAGTATTCATCACATTAAGCTTGTGATGATGTCAAAGTGAATTAGCAATTATTATCTCCTTCTTGATGGGAGTCAAATTCTTATAGATCTTATCATGGGAGAACAAGTAACAACAATCTGGGACAAAAGGTCTTTATATAAGACAAACAGAAAATGTGTTATGGAACTTGCACAAATACATCTTTCTTTAGCTATGAAGTATGTCTGTATTAAGGACTTTAACATCATTGTTCTCTTTGATAACTATCACTATTTTTTCATACTTTAGGCTACTGCATGATTTCATTTGATGTTAATTTGGTAATTAATTTAAATTTTACACTATTTGGTTGTTTTGAAGGACTTTGGAGTTTTGTATTCCCAGTACAGATAACTGTAAGCGTTGCTGTTGACTGTAATAACCACATGGTGTATATTCTTTGTCATATTCTCCCTTGTGCTCCCAATGAAAGTTAATGCTGACCAAAAATGATCTGGACAGGAAAGCGGAAGATTTGGAAATTTCTTGTTGGTAGTACCAGTAGCCAAATTGCAGATAAATCTTTGTAATGCAAAGGAACGCTTCCTTGTTTTTCTTTTGTGTGCACACGTGAGAGGGGGGAGGAGGAGGTTTTTAATTGTGTTTTGTTCTTTATGAAAGGTAACATCTGGATTAACAAGTTGCTTCTGAAAGCTGATACCCAAACAGAGTGCTTTCTTTACTGAGAGATGTCCTAACCCCAGTCACACGACTGCTAATTTGGCTTTTCTCTTAATCTCTGCAGAACTTGCTGAGCAGAAGCGAAACTATGTGCATGCTAATAGCTCACTTTCTACAGACTCCCCTCTCCCCCTCAGAGTGTCTGGTGTGCAAAGCTGAGCTGGAACAAAGATACACTAATTATTCTCCATTAATTTGTCTGCTTGAATGGTCCTAAATACCAGAGTGATTAATTAGCACAAGGCAGCCAGGGCAGGATGTCACACCCTTCTCTGCGTTTAAGTGTCGGCAAGGTTGTGCTCAAGTGTTGACAACAGCATATCTTTAATTTTCTCCAAGAAGAAAAGTTTAGTCACTACAATTAATTTGAGGTTGGCTAGCTTGCAAGAATAAATGTAACATGTGGAATAATATTACTGCTGCTTAGGCAATTTTTTGCATCCTTAGGGTACAGTAAAAAGTTTTGGCACCTCAGTTATTGAATATTGTTTTTCTATAATTGTTTCAATTTGGTTTAATTACTTTTGTGCATTTTGCAGTTAGAAAGTGGATCATAAAACAGTTAGAAATTATTATCTCTAATGACTTGGGATGGAGTATACATGAATGGCTTGATATGATAGATGAATTAAAGAGAGACAAATAATGTCCATTCAGTTTCTGAATTACCTTAATTCAGTGTTTTTTTCATGGTGACTTGCCCAAAAAATTATGTCAATCTCAATTAAAAAATTACAGACTAGTTCTGCAGCAGTACAAGTAAATTAAGTAAAATAACTTTAAATTAAAATAAACCCATTCCAGTAACAGTTCACCTGAGAACAGCACTTGAGTTGCCCTTCTGTTTACATATAGAGCTCTTAAAAGAATAGTTAACAACAGTTTTCTAAAATTAGCTCCATAATAATGCTAAGATTTATATATGCATGTGTCGACTGCATAGGAGAATTGTTTGTGTTTAGCAAGCATGATGTATCAAAATAACAGCCACCCTCAGATAAACCCTTTAAGGGGCCATACCAGCACCTACAGAGAGAGCTTCATCTCTCCTTGTTAGTTGCTATTGTTCTCCTTGTCAATTAATTCCCCACAGTAAATGTGTGACCGCATTGTGGCCAATACAATGTATGTTACTTTCCACCAAAACTGACTCTCTGAATCATTCCTTGCCATGTTTCAGCCATCAGAGCATATTCTACTTTATCAGTAAATTCTTTCTTCAGCTATGTGAGTGCACAGTTCTGATGTTACAAGGAGAGTTTGGGAAAGAGTTTAACTAAACGAGGAACATTTGTTAGCTGTTTGAATTGACAGAGCTTATGCATACCAAGCTTTGCAGAAAGATGTAAGTGCTAGGATGCATAGTGAAACATCCAACTACGATTAAGTCAGCTATTGCAACCATTATGGCACCTGCATGCAAGTAAACAACAGACAATTCTGACAAAAGCTACTAGTTGCTGGCTCACTCTAAGGCCAATAAAAATAAGTAGACACAATAGACTGTGAATATGAGCTGTGAAATACAGATGATGGAACTTGTTTTTTAAAAAGGGTAAAGAACAGGTCATTAAGAAATACCATGCTTTTGCTTTTTCTGTGTGTCTTGAATTTTTCTGCTTGCTGAGTTGCTTAAGTAGGAAATTTTTGCATCAGAAGTCTGTGATAGCTCAGTCTGTTCTCTGATCAGTGAATGATGGTAAGAAACTCTTACCCCTAACTCATGATGTTCTTGTAGTTCCCCTGTCCTAAAAATAATTCCCTGCATTTTAGGTTCTAGGTCCTTACTTGGCATACAGTGACTTGTTAAGCTTGTCTTTCTTCTGCCCAACGATCTCATTTCAAAACCATCATTTCCCCATTTCTTCTCTTTTAATCACTGTCTGTTCCCAAAAGTTGTCACACTTCATGTGTAGTATCTGTGGCTTCCTATAAAACAACTTTGTAATGAGAACACTTCAGATCAAAATGTCTAGACAGGGCATTGGGAAAAGAGAAAATCAGCATAATTTCAAACTCTTAAGTGGTTGGTTTGACCGGAGAAATGGAACCAAACTGCTCAAATATACTCTCCGCTCTTGTGAGTGAGTATTAACTTTTGAGGTCTGTCCCAACAGCCTTGTCGTAGGCAGTGTTCTTCACACTCTCCTACTTAATTAAAAACAACATACATCAAGCTGTTGTGAAAACGAATGAGCTGCTTTCTGGGAGAATCAATTCAGTGTAGTATTACAGACCCATGCTTGTTGGTAGTGATCCAACTTGGATTTCTTGAATAGCTGATAACTCTACGGCTAGTCCCATTGTTCTCAATGGGTCTAAAATTATAAATCAGAAGTGGTTAAATCTATTACAAAACTCCAGGTGACTGCAAAATAAGAGGTAAGTTCAGCAACACGTACCTTGCCTCACTATTGTCTGGTGGCTCTAAAGTATTCTTTATGACAGAGTAGAAAGCAGTTCTCAAACATCATAGTTTCTGAGCATGAACCATAATATGTTAATTTGTGCCTTCAGGTGATATATTAATGATTTTATTCTTGCCTTTATTTTCAAAGGACTCAAAGTCCAAGTTAATCTGTTCAACATAGTAAAAACAAGAAATGTATCAAAGGACCTTCTTTGCAGTGTTGATATTGAAAGAAATTTGTTGTATATTTGGTGTACTGGAAATGTTATTTTAAAGTGAAAAAGTTACTCCTGTCATTCTGAAAGTTCAGTACTGGTGTCAGTTTATCTGCCATGTCAGTGCTGGTCAAAATGAGTTGTCCCTGCCTGGTGAGAGCAGATCCAACTTGTGTAGGTGGCCTGTTACCTGAACTATGCTAACTGTTGCATCTCTTTTCTTTCATCCTTGTATTACATTTTCACTTAAAACATCTCACTTCCTCTATATGGCAACCAAGTGAAAAGTCCGTTCTCCACAGAGAAACATAGAACCAAGTTCAGAGATGCACAACATGCAGATGGTACAGAATTTCACCAGAATTGCCTTTGTAATTAACATTTTATAAGTTGACTCTATCCCCTTGTAATTGATCTTAATTATTTGCTGGAGACTGTGGTAAATCAAAGGCAAAATGTGGCTGTTTTTCTGGAGAATTTCTGAAGTGCCTCCTAACTTTTGGCTGATTAAAAAGCCACAAGACTTCTGTAGTATAGCAAAGAAAAAATGTGAAGTATGGGCAAGACAGGTTAGTCCTTCAGTTTACAGATCAACCACCAATAAGGAACATCTAAATACGAAGCAGAATTCCAGTACAAATTGGCATAGCTTCATTGACTGCAGAGAAACTGCATTGATTAGCAATACCTGTTGAGTTCATACCTGCATAGATCTCTGTTTGCCACAGCAGGAAGATTTTGTGTATATGTACTTCAACTAGGCGAACTCTGGGGGGGCTAAAAAAATAACTGCAGTTATCTCTTTTGTTTTATTCAAAGCAAGCTCTGTGACTACTTGGAATTGACTGGTCCAGCTGGACTTCCCTCAAACTTAGGGGCTGAGCATAGTTTCTTCCCTTGCAACATCTCCATTAATCTGTTGTCAACAGTTTTACCTGGAGACCCTAACAAGAGGTCCAGTCCTTTTGTGCTAAACTCACACAAAGTTAAAAAGAGTCCTTAGGACAAGCTTTTCAACCTCATGAGGAAATGAGACAAAGTACAGAATGCAAGCCATGGGGAGGAAAAAAAAAAAAAATTAAAAAAAAAAAAATAATTCCGAAGTGTTCTGCTAATGTCTGAGAGAGTGGCATTCAGAAACCATCCTGTCATCTTCTTTGTGGCCAAAACTATAGCTACACAGTGAGTCACATTTCCTAACAAATGCCAACATTTTGGTCTGTAACTGTGTTGAAATGTGTAGGGTCAATAGCTTGAGGCATCACCCCTCAA
This sequence comes from Columba livia, assembly GCF_036013475.1. Classification (NCBI taxonomy): domain Eukaryota; kingdom Metazoa; phylum Chordata; class Aves; order Columbiformes; family Columbidae; genus Columba; species Columba livia. The sequence goes on from NC_088604.1 coordinate 42,605,962, forward strand.
AGTGTTGAGCACCTCTTTAAGAATTTTCATTGCCACCCAATGGAAATTGGAGGTTCTTATCCCATTATGAAAGAACAGATGCCTAAATGTGGACATGCAAGTTAATTTGATGCATTCCTTTCACTAAATTTATATTTTTTCACATGTACCATCCTAATTTTTCAGCAAGTCTTTAAATCGATCTTGTAGTTGACCTCCACTGTCATCTGTTATGCATTGCCCACTGTTCACTAACGTTTGTCTTCTGATAACGCTTGAAAGATGGGAATTACTTTCAATTCTATTTCTGGAACAGACCCTGAAGTGTTCTCAGCTTCACCAGAGGAATACATGTATTTCTTATTATTCTGAAGGTTTAATTCTGAACAATTAGGCCAAGTAAAACCAAAACATTGTGTTAACAAGCTGCGAGAGGCTACGGGAGAGAAAAATGAGTTCTCCTGAACTTCTGAATATTTGATGCTCTAATTTCTGAAGCACACCAGTGCAGTAGCCTCAGAAACTTTCCTGTCAATAAAAGGCATTTGGGCGAGTTCTTGGTGCCAGATCTTCATCTCTGAGAGAGAAGAAAAGGTGATTTTGGTAATACATTAGCCTTTCTGATTACAAGACATATTCATGTAAAGGAGAGAGAAAGAGATCAATCCCTTTTCCATCATGTTGTTTATATCCTCCACATATCACAAAAGTAATTTGGACAGGATTTGATTCTCATGCAAGGTTACATTAGAGAAATACTAAAAAATCTGTCTAGTTCCTGTTACTTATTTGCAATCCTTTTATCCTCCTTTGTCACAAGACAATGCTAAATAGATATGATTGCAAGAAATATAAATCTCTAAAATATGAGGGGTTTATATATCAAAAATTCTTACAAATAATAGGAATTTTCAAAACAGCTGATTTTGTCTCAAAAATTGATGCATTACAACAATTCAAAAACGTAATTAGGAAAATGACATTTAATATTGGCTCAGAAGCTGTTGGTGGTCTAGATCATCCAAGTTGCTAGGATCATAATGGAGAATGTATACAGAGGAAAGCAGAGTATTTACATACACAGGTCGATGATGCAGCAGACTCGAGCACACCATGTCCTCCTGGCTGCATTTAACTTTGGCCACAGCATTAGTCCCGTTCCCTTCAAAAGGAGAATTCACAAGTTAGGATCTGACTAAATTGCTCTCCTGGCTCACAGCCTTCTGTAGGATAGCAGCGCTGGGCTGAATCATGTGGACACGGCCATACGTTCTCATATGTGTGCACACATGTGGACGTTGCACACACGTGGACGTGCACATACCTGCACGCAAACACACAGAGAGGCAAGCAGCAGACCTTGTAGTATCCTAAGGAAGTAAACGCGGCTCCAAATGCTGCCCAAACTAGCGACACTCTTTCTACTGCCCTCAGTAGATATTTCTAGGCTGTCAGCTCATTTATTTACCCCCCAGTATCTGCTGTCACTCCTGATCACTTACTCACAAAGTGCTTTCAGAAAGATGTTTACAGAAGAACCTCATTCTGAATTTTGTATTAGTGCAAATTAGTGGGAATACTTTCCTTGGAAGTGCTCTTGGGAGCCATTTTGGAAAGCTCTTGTTATTTGCTTGCTACTGTAAATTAATCCCCAATGTTTGTATATTATTCATGAACCTAAAACTCAAACAAGTCCTCTCCCTCTCTCTGTGTGTTTATATAGTTTCCACAACCAGTTAAAGTGAACAAAAATAAGATTTGGGAGGTAGCCCCACAAATCCGTCAATGCATAAGGGAATATGTTGACATTGTTATGTAGTTGGGCACACTTTTGCCGCTCAGTTAAAGTGAGATATTTGCCTCTATCTTTGCAGATAGGAAAGCTATGCCATGGCAGGTCAAGAGTCTATGGGTAGCTTGTTCACTGTGTATTCACAATCTTGGTAACTTTCCATTATGCTGTGCTCATCTGCCACACTGTTAGAGGATTCAATGCAAGCACAGGTAATAATAATGTAAATACTTAAATAGGTGACTTTGGCAATATGGCACAGCGTAAACTGTTTTTCAGATTAAACCAAAATACTAAGAGCAAACTTTTGATATGTATATATTCTGCTGCATATGTGCACTCTGTTTGAATACTGAAATAAAAGAATTTACCCGTTAAAATGAATACTCTGGTCCTGAGTTGTTATCAAAGGGAAAAAAAGCATCCTTGTGCTATTGCACTATGTAGCGATCATTACGCACACAAGTTAAACTGAAAGTCTGTGGTGTTTTTAAAACTTGGGGTTTACTTCAGCATGATGAATCACACAAGAAGAAGAGAGAGTGTGTGCTGCATCATTCTGACAAAAGTTCTCATGGAAGTAATGCCATTACCATATGAGAAGCTAAATAGAAATGTTCAATAAAACATGTGTGCATCTGCACAATAGAATAGTCCTTATATTTTACATCGAGCTACCTCAGGGTCATGGAAGGTGTTTTATTAGCACAGTCAACAATAATAGCATGATTTTTATTAGTAGGAAAAGACAGAGTGAGAGACTACTAATTATTTTTCAGCCTGAGGGGCATTTTTCCTGAAATGACTGTTAATTTGATCATTGTCGTGCAGTTCACAGATTTACATGAACTTATTTCAGTGCGACACATGGTTAAGAACTAGACTAAAAATGTTGCTTTATTAATGGTTTTCAGTGAATGTATTCGAAAGTGCTAACCATGTGGGTATAGGGATGATATTGATAGTACTCAGAAGGTTGAATCTTTTTGGAAGTAACTAGCCTGAAGCCCTTTCCATGTGATATTTTTTGTTCATGCAGTGAGATACTAAGCCTACAAGAATTAAATAAAATCCTAGTGAAATGAGATTTTTTGGTGTTGTCTTAGGTCTATATGCAGTGGTTTTGCTAGAGGTATTTTTGTTTTGTTTTATTTTTTAAAACTGATCTGGCAAGTCTAGGAGCCAATTACTATTTTATGTAATTATTTAATTGATACATATGTCCTAGCTGTTTATGCATGTGTGGACACATGTATAAAGATAAACACACTCTTGATGAATCTTTCACTAGGAGTGGCAAAAAATCCTGGAAATACATTCCAGGTTATAGCATTTTTAAACACTCCAGCATTTTTCTTGTCTCAGCTGTCTCCTCTCCTTTTCAACCCACATACAGACATGCTTTCAATCCTGAGGAGAGTCATATACACAATCTGAAAGGCCTTTAGTCTAGATTAAGAGAAACTGCAAGATGAAAAGGAACAAAGGCAGAGTCTCCGCAAGGACAAATAGTTTGCATCTTCTTTGTCACATGCTGCCTTCACTTTTCCTTACAAAGTGATAGCTTCCCTTGCTGAGGGGGACTTTTTAGAAATGTAAAACTTCAGCATGCTGCAATCAGTGACTATTGCTGTGTGCAACTGTCCGGTGTGCAGACTAGTGGGATGTGTTGTTGCACAGCTGCATCTCTCAGCCTGCTGTGCATTCTCCGTCCTGCTGTGGCAGACTCCAACACATGGTACAAGTGAAATGGTCTCACATAGTCATGCAAACTCTATGGGATTTGCAAACTGAACCAACCATTTGAGCTTTGTAAAATTCGTTTTTGTCGCTAGCTGTAGCGAAAGTGGTAGAAGAAAATCCCAGGCTGGGGCAGCAAGAGGTTCTAGTGAGCTGTCAAAATAGTTCTCTACTTTTCTCTTTAAAACCATGAATGTTTAGTGAGCATTCACCTTCCTGCACATGGGAGGGCACTGACAACAGCATTCCCCAGGCTGAAGGGTGACTCTAGCCTAGAACTCTCACCTTCTTTTCCTGAATTTCCTATTGAATTGCAATTCAGTCTGAATTAGGAGGTGTAAAGTGAATTTTTGCCTCCATTAATGCTCTAGATTGCTAATTAACCCCTCCCTGCATCCCCCAGATCTCTAGCTGTTGTAGATAAGTGCTTTCCTTTTTTACTGCTTTGAGGTCTCAGTTTGGGTCCTGCCAGCCTCCAGTCACTGTCTGCCCATCAGCAGACCCAAAAGTAATATTTCTTCTTTGTGGTTTGGCAAAGCTTATTAGATGCTAATTGCCTCTCACAGTAGCAAGAGACAGAAGTATTTTTATCTGTCTTTTTTCTGTCTAGATTTGGTGACCAAAAGGAACACAATTATGCAAAATAATGGTTTTCAAATTCACTACTCCTAACAATTTTATAGAGACACATGTTTTTCAATGATACTCTATAATTGTGAGCTCCTATAAGAAATTTTACCTGGATTTATAAAATCTTTTAACTGGGATACTTGAGATATTATAGTTTGCTACAGCATGGATGGTCAAGTCTCATGTTCCAATGCACTGGTAATCAGAAACCTGCCCTAAGCTTCTGTCTGGAAATAGACAGAGAGACTGAAAGTAGGAAGAGAGCCAAAGGATAAACTCTTGCATCCCTGTTGCAAAAGCAAAAATTGCAGGGTTCCACAGAAGCAAAAGAAAACACAATAGGCCAAACGTGCTGGGATAGCACGAAGAGGTGGCATCTTTCTTAATGGTGCCTCACCCTTACCACCACCTTTATATTTGCCATAGATCTTACTTCTGAAGAATCAGGGTGATGAAAACATGATTTATAGTCATTTTTCTTTCCTTCTCCTGTTCTAAGTTTACCTTTGTCATGGATGAAAATTTTGGTTTGTCATCTTTTCAAGTTCATTGTGGGCATCCACAGTTATCTCCATTTTATACAAACTTATTCTCCTGTTTTAATGGTGCCTTAACCATGAGACTGAGATCGAGCTGCCTTAACAGGTACTTTTTTGCTGAGAGAAGGTATCAGGCTCTTGGTCAGAACAATTGTCATCATTTTGCTTTCTGGCAGTTTTGCTCATGATAGCAATTATTTACCTTAGTCATGCAGAACTGGAAAGTTACCCTGAGTCCAGCTATTACAATAATCTGCAGGAAACAAAAGTAGGAAAGTTAGGAGAGAAACAGACACAATCAGCCAGGACTGACTGATAGTTAACATGAATTCTCCATTTCTAGTGTTATGGTCATTCTCTAAGGACTCCCTATGAGGTATCAACAGATTCTGACATGCAGCTCCATGCCCTAGACTTTGAACTGTCCTATAATCTGTAGTAGCCACCATGATTATTCACAGGCTCTTCTCTGATATGTAAGATCTAAATAGCAAGGTCCCATCTGAACCTTTCAGATACACCTTTTTCTGAGAGCCTTTACTTCAAATAAATTAGATCCCTTAGGATTTGAACTGTATTATTAATATTTTTAAGGAGTGTTATCACCACGGAATTGTGATATACTAATAAATATTTCATTTTTAGTAAATTCTTAGTCTATTTTGTGTATATTGAAAAAAGCTAAAGACTTTATTCAAAAAAAAAAAAGAAGAAATTCAACCTTGTAAACTCTTTTATTTACCAATTTTATCACTCTCTTCCAAGAATTTGAATGAGAAATAAAACTAAAGACTAAAAATTGGGAAAATAAAATATATTTATTTTCATGTAAAAAGAAACCAAAAGCCCATTATTCCAATATCTATGGCCCTTCAGCTCTGCCTGAAATTAAAAGATAATTTTTAAAACAAATTCAATAAATTTGAGTTGCATCACGCATCTGTTGAAGTAAGCCTTAATTCTATATAACCGATATCACATATTTTTATACTACTCACAGCATAAAAATCTCTCCATAACTTTTCTTCAAAACCCCTTTAATTTTAATATACACAAAAATGGAAGGGAATTAAATTACATTAATGCTTAAAATGGGTTTTCCTTTGTTTTGAACACTCATGAAAAACAGAAAATGTTCACTAAAAATCCTACTGCCTTAAATGAAAAAAGAAATCCTACTGTCTTTTACCAAAAAGAAGGAATATAACAAATACATAGCTAAACTTTCTCTGAATTTGGAGAAATATGGTTAAATGAGCCAAATGACACTCTTCACCCAACCATACTTTGATTTTATCAGTACTTGCTTTCATATTAATTTAACATAAGGTATAGTTCTACAGCAACCTCCGTACTTTTGTGATACATTTCCACTTTATAGCTAAAATAGCTCTAGATTGTTACGGGTCGGGGGGGGGGCGGTATAAGCAGAAGTGATAGGGCAGAAGATATCCAATAGGTCTGACCCTGTGAAACTGCTGGACATTTCTACCATATCTTCTTTGTTGAAGGCAATTACAGCCTGAATACCATAAATTAAATTGGAACCGAACCATTAAATTTTAAAGGGGAAAATAAATGTGGCTCATTAAAAATGTTATAACTGAGTAGACTTGAGGCTGTGGAAGATTGTTTTTAACAAAAGCCTCTTGGCTGGAGGCTCAATAACATCTAAAAATGTGGGACAATTTCATGCAACTAAAGAAGAAGAAAATGATTATACAAGAATCAAAATAATATTGCAGTTTGGGTGTTCTTTAAAGTTGTGAATAGCCACCTTTGCTTTAAAATTCACATTTTTGAACTTTGAAAAAGGTTCCTGAAGACAATTTGGTGCTGCTTTTCCCCCTGCAAAGCCATATGGTTGAGAGAATTAAGCACTGTCCTGGGAATCAGGACATTCTCACTCCTCATCTCATCTTTACTGCTGATGGGTCTTAATACTTTCTACTTCTTTAAACTTCGGAAATGCTGTCTAATTATGCTATGCAACAACCCAGTTTGCAAACATTAATTAAGCCTCATAGCTCCCTTGTGGTCTGAGACAGGTAAAATACCATTAGTCTCAGATAATAGGGAAAATAAGGCTCAGAGGGGTTAAGTCGCATGCCCAAAGTCACAGAAGCAATAGTATTTGGATCAAGATTATAATTCAAACTGTCTCTTAAACTACAATGGCTCTCGAGCAAGGCCCATGGGTCAATGTGAGTTCCTTGAGCTAAAAAGCAAGAGACAAGTATTTTAGCTGTTCTGAAATTTTAGTACCTTTAGGCTGAAGTTACCTCTAAGTATTCACTCAAACCTAACTGATTAAGAAACAGTCACATGTGGAGGCCAGCTCAGCACTGGGGAAGAAGAAGAGAGAATGCAAACAGCACCCTCTTAAAAAAGTTTCTGAGATGGGGAGGGGGGTAAAATTATGTTGAGGGCATCACCCCAGGGCAACACTGCAGGGCTGGCCTTACAGAATGCAGACCCCCCAGGACATGATGGGTTTCTGGCCATTGTTCTGCTGAGTGAAACACTAAAGTGATCTCCTCTGGCCGGGAGGGACCGCAGAGGGGTTTCTGTCCCAGTAGCAAACCCAGGTGACACAGGAGGGTAAAAGAGGCTGTTGGGAAAAGAAGCAGGTGACTGCTGTACTCCTGCTCCATGCAAGTCACCAGGGGCATAGCAAGGGGACCCCATCTGCAGAGGAGCTTTGCTGTGTAGTCACTCCTTAGAGATGAGACCCAGCTGTACCTGGTCTCCATGTTCATCGCTCCCTGCAGAGAAATTAACCCAAGAACTGACAGAGTACAATGATTGAGCTTTGCTTGGGACTCCACATGCAAAGGAAGAAGAAGGATATCCAGTATTTAGCATAATATATTAACATCAACTATGAAGAACAGAGATCCAAAACAGCACAATAACTGAGGTATTTACCCAGGATTATATTCTATCCTCTCTTCAGGCACTGCTACATGTTCAGGCAACCATGAAAGAGTGTTCGGGAAAAATGCAAAGGAACTCTGGCTAGACACCTGACTACATACATATCTCATTTCCTACATGCTATCTCCACATGTTGGCACATATCCTCTTTGTAAGAATATGTCAGAAGAATAATACACTTGTTCCCTATATGAACTATTAAATATTTTCTACAATTTATAAACACTTGTCATTTTTTACCTAATGCATTTTCTATATAAATTCCACTTCTGCCTGTGTTCAGGCAACCAGTTAATAAAGCACAGGGGACCTGTGCTCATGCCTTGTGAACTTCCCTGGCCAGGCAAGACTGTCATGTGCCAGGACATGAGGAGTTGAGGTGGACCTTCACTGCTCCTTTGTTCTTCTTCCTGCCTGTGCTCATGAGCTAGATCTTTACAGGGTCTGTGATGCCTATACCAGCTTTCTGAACTGCAGGCTATAGTTCTCTTGATGCTCTTCTTCAACAGCCAAAACCAGATCTCTTGAGTCGAAGATTAAGATACAGACAACTCTGTTAGTGGCAGCAGTCTGAAGTCCCATTTAGGATCAGGAGACAGATGACCTGTTGGAATGTGGTATGCAGTTTCAAAAATACTTACAAGCAGATTCAAACAAGTGATGATGTTTTCTGGACCAGTGACATTCCTCTGGTACTCCCTTTGCTTAGCTTCAGGTCTTCAGGACATTCTAGTAGACCAACTTAGAAGAGACAACTCAAATAACTACAAGGAACTCCTCAAATGTCTTCCAGATGTCATGTAAGAGACAGAATTGTTTATGACATGCCATGACTGTTAATGAGAGACGGTATTACTCCAAAGGAACTGGAAGACTTGGACCTTCATATATATGGTCATTACATACTTTTTTTTTTTCATGAGGACCTGGAATCCATTTGCCCTTGGGAAAGCTGACCAGGCTCTAGTGCTCTCATTCTGATGGCTTCACCTTATGCCAGGTACTTCTAGAAATCTAACCCAAATAGAAACCATTCCCTAATATATTTGAATAAGAGTACTTGGTACATCTTCAAGTGATGATGCTTGTTCCCACTGAAGCCCTCAGCACTGCCTCTCAGCTTTATTATGGTTCCTTTAACCAGACCTCACCACATTTCCTGGGATGTGGCCACATTATATTTCTACCAAGTTACCGGAAGAAATTCTTAAAATTAGTAACCCTTGTTTTTTCTGCCAGCAGGCTCTGGCTAGCTGTTTAATCCTTCCATCATCTTTTGATAGATGCTGCTCTCCTGGTTGCTATATTCCCAGCCAAGAGTCTGTATTAGCCACAAGAAATTCCTCAAATTACATTTTTAGATATTACCTCCTTCCAGCCTTCATGTACTGTCTTTCCCAAAAGTTGTCCTTGAACCACATCTGCAAGTATAGCTTAAAGCTGTCTCATACTTTTGATAATTAAAGCATTTTTTGTCCTTTTTCTTTTCTGGCCAAGGCTAAATTTCATGTCCTGAATGCAATTAGCACATTTTCTTTTCTCCTTGACAGTGTGATATTAATTCAAGCCTTGTTGAGACTAAGTTTATGGCAGAGATGAGAGGTTTTTGACAGTTTTGCAGTGACTATTCAAGTGGATTTCTGATTTGTACCTACTATGTTTTATCAAATAAAGACCCACTCTCTTTTGTTCAATTTGAAGTAATACAAACTCTTTCCCTCTTTGAATAGCAACCTTTAAAGATTTATAGGGCAGCAGCTTGGAGTTCACTAGCTATACCAGAGACACATAAAATTACAGTTCTGAAAGAAGGTGTGAATTCTGACAGCATCAGGAGTTTCAGAGTAAAACTAGGAATTTCACTTAAATCCTCAGACTTTTAAATTCCCAGACAGAAGTGGAGTGAAATAAATGGTCACTGGAACTATGACAAGCCTTCCTTCCACTGTGAGATTTATTTGCAGGTCAAAGTGCTTTCCTTGAGACATAGTTAACAGAGAAGAGTGGAGAAGAAGCCAGAAACACCCCATTCATAAGTTGACACGCATGCTCTTTCTACAGAAAAGAATATAATTAGAAATAAACACTGAAAGCAGGATGAATTCTTGTTTCATGTTGAAGATATAATTTATAATTAGGGCAATCTTTCCTAGTCGTTTTTTAGATGCAAAGGCTAATTTTTACAGGGAAGATTAAAATGAAGTCTAGAAATGTATTTATTTTTTCCATCCATCGTTCATTTAGCTCAGGTAGGTAAGAATGAGTTTGAACATTCCCTCCTCCACATTTCTCTCACTGGGAAGTGGGTGATCCTGAAGGGGTTAAAAAAAAAAAAAAAAAAAAGAAGCGTTCAACTCAGTTTAATTCTGTCACGGTCTTTATGGTCTTTTGCTTGTAAAACTGTGCACTTCACTGTGCACTTCTTACAACTTTGAATTTGGTTTTGTCTTACAGGTTTTCTCATATGAGAACTGCTAGCCAGAACAGAAAGCAACCCACACTATGTTTTGTGCAGCTTGGCTAAATCAAAATAATGGCATCCTGGCAAACATTTGGTAGAGAGAGTATAATAATTATTGGTTTGGTTTTCGTTAACCTCTTTTTGTTTAGTCAACATTAAGTCAATCCACCTGGAGCTTAATACTGTATGTTACTATAGTAACTTTACAGCCTATTTGATTGTGACAAAAGGCTTCATCTCGTCCATTTCATGCTCCTGTGTCGACCTACTCCCTCCCAGTGTTTTATTATATCTGTCTTTAAGGGTATCTGCAGGAGCCACAGCTGCTGTGCTTTTGTAGCAGAAAGCAGCTTTCACTGTGTGAAATACTCTGCTCTAAAAGGTCTTATGGGCTGATGGCATTATCGAATTTCAAAGCAAAGACAACATTAAATTGTTTAAAGCTAATATTCATGTTTTGCCTTACACCATGTAGGTTGTTTTTTTTGCAGAATGGAAGAGTATATAATCACTGTTTGATGCCCTTGAGAACAAAACCACAAAATAAAGCAATGTAGAATACAAAAAGACTTGAAAGTAATTCAGTTTTCAAAACAAAATAAAAAAAATGTGTTGGGGGCTCAGGAAAAACATTAACTCCAAGAGTCAGAGTTAGCAGTTTGTAAAATGAAAAATTGGATAACGCTCCACAAATGGGCCAGACTCTTCCCTGTGAAACCACTGTGAAGCCATTGATTTTCACGGCATTACTCCCGAATTCATACTGGTATGATGCCGAGTAGTACATGACCCAGGAGTGCAAAATGTTTAAGACTTTCCAACTGTTGCCTGTTCATTTTACAACCTGGTTGTTCTATAATACTCTAACCAGTCATGTGGATGATTGTAACAAGCCACTACGCAGCTATTGTTTGGATTACCAGAGCCACAAAACTCTTTCATTACATTGTTTCTTCCTGCAGTTGTTTAAATTTACCTTACTCTAGCTTCTCAACACAATATATTTCCTGCCAGAGCTGTTTTTTCCCTCCTCTGCTCTACAGCTGCTGGCCTCATGTGCAAAAATACTTTACAAATCTATTTTTCTTGAGTCCATTCAGATTTGCCATATATTGCTAGTATTTATCTGCATGTGTAATTTGAGAATAAAACACGTTCTCTGCCCTAGATTCTCTCACTCTTCACATGTTGTTACGGGTGCTTCTGAATAAAGATCCGTGCCTCTCTTTGTCACTAGTGCAAGGGCGATGCGGGGAGGTTCCTCCTGCATTTCAGCGGAGCCCTGCTCCAGTTGTGTTAATTGTTGGGCTGGGAGGGCAGCGAGCGCTGAATGCTGCCTTGTTAACTTGCTAAGCAGCTGGTCAGCAGGGTAGTTTGATTCCAGCAAGGCTCTTGACACCTCTGCCAAGGGTTATTGATACCTCACACACCCCAGCTGAGACAGATTGTTTTAGTCGTGCTTCATATCCATAGCACAGCCTGTAGTTAGGAAAAAAAGTGATTGACAGCTCACACCTCCTGGGCCCTTCTTACTACCAGACACAACATCTGCTATGCCCTGTGGAGCAGTGAACCAACACACAGTGAGAGAACTGCTTCTAGTATTGTCAGGGTTGATTTTGTTTAACCCTTTCTGGCTGCTCTCTGGAGATGCACATAGTGGTTTCTGTAATCCTTTACACATGCTTAAAAACTGGGGAATGTTTGACTGAGTGAACACCAGACAAGATGGTGCAAGTGATGACTAGGTCGGCAGTTCTTCCTCGGTAAGGCAATCATCGCACTCTGGATTGCAAAACAGAAACTGAGTTATCCTTATAGTATCATAGCTTATTTCCAGAGAGCACCACAGATGTGATCAAAGAGGGGTGCAGCTCTGAAATGTGGCCTGTAACTAACTCGCTTGATGCAATTTCACTGGATACACCAGGGAGGTGGCACAACCACAAGGTTAAGCAAGTTTGTTTGCTAACTGGTTACCTAGGTCAAAGCACACTCTGGTTAAAGGTTAGGTTATACTAACAAATAATACCAGAGCAGTATTTTGACAGACCAGAGGCTTTTTGACACACAGTAGAGTGATAAATGGTACTATTTCTTACCTTCAGAAAACTAGCCAGTAATAGACTTGGCAACCACAGCATTCTCACTATAAATGATCATCTATTTGATTACAAATATGGGTCGTTAAATATACATGCAAGGAGCTTTTGTAAATCGTCTTCAATATGTGAAAAAATGATAAGAGATGTTTTAAAGTTTCCTAAAAGCAAACCAATAGTTTTAAAATACATTTGACTGATTTGTCTTAGTTTTGGACAGGGTTTTTTTAATCTTTTTTCTCCCTAAAATAACACCGGAAGTATTGTTGAAGCCTAGAAATGAATATTTTTATAAATCTTATTTGCTTTTATTATGTAGATGTAGTCAGTGACACTTTCACAGAAAATGCTAAGCAAAGTTACAGAAGGCATATAGTTACAGATCAAAAGGACATTTTCATCCTTTTATTTTCATTTGGCTACAGACTAGCTTCCCACCATGCTGTCATGCTTTAGAACTGATTCTTGCCAGCTGTATTATCTGTGTTTACAATGCCATAAGGATGTGTTATGCTACAGAGGAACTAATAGCATTATTTATTATAACTTTATTATGCCGCTGTAATTAGCAATATTATTATTGCTAAACAGCACTATCACCTCTTGTCACCACCATGTAGCTCCAACATAAGTCACTGTGTATTTTATATCCTGGACAAAATTATTGGCTGAGTTTACATGATGTTGTCTTGCTTGTACTTCACAGGATTATACGGCTGTGTTCTGCTGGTAGATTGAGGATTTTTACTATAGTAAACCAGCATTATGACTTCCTGCACACAGCTCTCACTTCTGGTAGCTGTCTGTCCTTCGGTCCAGATGTTACCACAAACTGAGCACACTATGGGGTAAACAGGTGACCTTCAAGATCCTGAACTGTACTTTGTGATGTCTTTAAAACTTAGAGCAACCTCAATGTGGATTACATGAAAAGCCAGAATATCAATTAATGAAATGTTATTTTTGTTTCTGGACATATATAGTTACTATAACAGCTTTTGCTGTAAAAGTTCCTTTAGCCCACTCCTGAAACAAACAAAAATGTATAAACGGAGTTCAGTTATAATTGAGAGGTGTGGTCAGAAGTCAGATGCATGGCAAAGTCAGGCTTTGAGTCCTTTTTCTGACATAGTCATCCCCTCTATAGGTCAAATTCCTTTAAGAGAATGTCACATTTCCTCCAAATGAGCAGTTTCTAGGTTATTCTGAAATATAATTGACAACAAAGAACTCAAGTTCCCTTTCTTTGAAGTTAGCATCAAATTGGAAAGTGCTTCACAAACATGGAGCTCCAAAGTCCACTTTCAAATATATGAATGGCAGCCCCACTTCTCAAATCATGTTTATTTCTAACATTTGTTTGTAATACTCTGATGAGAAGGGAGATTATACAAATTCAGCAAATGCAATTTTTTATTTTTCTTGTCTAAATCCACCAGAAATTGGAAATCAGTCACACTTGCAGCCAATGGGAGAACATGGTAACATCCTGAAGTGACACCCCCTCAGCACTTACTAGGCAAAGGGAAAGCAAAACCAGACAGATAAGGCTTCAGGAAGATGCTCTGGCACCAGTGAAACTCATCCCTTGATAAAGTAATTAACTGATAACAAAATCAGATGTATATTTACAGAACAAATAAAATTATGCATTGGTCAAAAAATAACTATATCATCAGTAACTGACATCAGTACAAGTCAGCACCTCAGGTCACCAATTGCTCAGATGTGGTATCATGGTGAAAACTGAAAGTATCAAGCACAGCAACAAAGAATGAGCGGAGCTTTGGGAGAGTGTTGGGATCATATTAATAATGTTACACTTATTCCTCTGTAACATAGATGCTTTTGAAAGGAAGGGAGAGCTCCTCCAAGTCAAACAAATCACAATGGAATAATCTGGGAAAGTGGGACAAGTATAGCTGGATTGCAAAGAAGTTAATCACAGTAGTAGGGAATAATAATGGAAATCATGAAAGAAAAATAAAAGTGAGTGTAGCAGAAAGCAACAAAACAGTCTTTTCTTAATCCCTTTTCAAGATGTGTGGCAAACTAGCTGTATCAGGTTTTTCCTGTCCCTTTGTCTGTTGGCATGTCAGAGCATATAAAAGAGGTAATGTTGAGTAAGGAGGAAGATGTGGTGCATCAAACATGATTATCTCCAGGATCTACATTTCGTTCTTTTTTTTTTCCTGAGAAGGCAATCTCATTGTTTACTCTGAAAGGCAAAATCAAGGGTCAGCACACAAGCAACTGCATGAAAGCCTGTGGCTTCTGCTGCATAGAAGACCCAGACTACATAACATAAACTCAAGGTGTTTTAGGCTCCTGAAATCTAACATACCTGAAAGAATGGTCTTAGTCAAGCTCTTGTAACTGCAAGAAAGTATTTCATATTAGTTTGACTCCTACATTTTGTTTCTATTTGTGCTTGTCCTTTTTTGTTAGAGGAGAGTGTCTCAGTACACCAATCAAAGCAAAAACAAAGAGTCTGGTGTGTCTTCACATTTACATACCTCCCTCTGATAGCTTTGGCATGACATTCTTGGATAATGAATGAGGTGTCTGGGTCATACTGTCATCTAAATATTTAGAAACAATAATATAATGGCAATGTTTCTGTATGTTCCTTTCTTCCAGTATCCAGTTCAGCCTTATGAGGCTAGGTTTGTTTCTCAAGCAGAAGGAATTGTAGGGAAAGGGTATATGTAACCGTATTTAATTTTCTTCATTAACTTCTTATTGAGCAGGACACATTATAACGTAATGCAGAAGAACTTTTTTTTTTTTTTTTTTTTTTAATTAAAATGCTACTTCACTATCTGTCATCCTCCACCCTCTTAGACTGCAGTTGCAAGGATGCAATTTACATCAGTGGCTGACAATGAAACATAATGTACAGCACTGATACAAATTTTTTAAATAATTTTTAAAAATCTCTGGGAAGTCTTATATTCACATATATAATTTCATTTTTCATTGGGTTCCAAAGAATGGGCTGGCACTGCAGGAAAATAAAATCAAATGAAACATTTAGTTCTGGATTTTTCTCTTCACATGGCAGGAAACTGGGATTTGGAGACTACTGCCAGGCAGCTTTTTGGAGCACAACCTTTTCCTTTGATTCTCTTTATGGGTCCCTCCACTCCACAGCCTCTGGCCACCTCAGCCTGATCAAAACTAAAACTAGGATATATTAATTATTGAATATCAGTTATTGAATAGTACAATAACTTCCAATGTCATGGAAATGCTGGAAAATATATATTTTCACAGTCTTTGTTTTTACTAAAGGAGTGTTTGGCTTTCACAGTAATCCTTTTCTAGAAAGTCTCTTTAAAAGAAAAATCCAGTCTCCAGCATTATGCTTGACCAAATACTGCTATATCCAGCCATCTTTGTGATGCTGATATAAAAATTCAAGTATGGCCTGTTGTGTGGCCAAATCTGGCCGGTAGTCTGAGCATCCCTGTATCTGACAGGTCACTAGAAAGAGCTGTACGTATTACTTTCGGTGAGCAGTTCAGTTTCTACTGGGACAACCCAGAGAACATCCTTTCTTTGATCCATTCTACTCCCTGGACTATGAGGGTCTCTCTCAAAGCTTATCATTTTTGTTCCCTGTGCTTCTGTTGCCCTCTCTTCCATGTTTCTGCTAAGCTCATGAGCAAATCTATGAAGTCAGCTCGGTCTGTGGCGATGTTTTCCAGTGGATGCAAACAGAATTATTGCTTTGTTCATTCAGTCTTGGAGTAGGCTTTTTAAGTGGAAGCCAGCTGTGATCCTGAAATGTGGAAGGCAGTATTTTTAGGAACTGATTAAGCCTGTTTTCTCCCTGAGCCCAGGATGACATGCCTATTCAGTATCTCAGTTCATATCAGACTCTTCTGTCCTTCAGACAGCAGTGACTGGAAACATTTTGTTTTATCATCTCAGCTGGAGCATTTTCTTCTTAAATGCAGACTATGTTACAGTGATCCATAACCGAGAATCCCTTCAGGCTTGTCTACTACATTGCACCCTATCAGATTCAAAGTGCAAAGAATCCTTGAAATCTCCAGTTCCTGCAGAACACAGTTGCCTTCCCTCACACATGCCATACTAACGGGAACTCTGCTCCACGGGCTATGTTCAACTATGGAAGATCAGGGTGCCAAAAAAGATCTTAGAAAGCCTGTAGTCAGCTATTAGTGTAGGAATCACCAAATCACAGAATGTCCTGAGTTGGAAGGGACCCACAAGGATCATTGAGTCCAACTCCTGTTGGACATATGACATACCCACAGTTCACACCATGTGTCTGAAGGAATTGTCCAGTCTCTTCTTGAATACTGTCAGGAGCTGTGCCTATGTCCCTGGGGAGCCTGTTCCAGTGCTCCACCACCCTCTGGGTGAAGAACCTTTTCCTAATGTCCAACCTAAACCTCCCCTGGCACATCTTCCTGCCATTCCCTCAGGGTCTTTTATTGGTTGCCAAAGAGAAGAAAGCAGCACCTGCCCCTCCTCCTCCTCTTGTGAGAAAGCTGTAGCCACCACGAGGTCTCCCCTCAGTCTTCTCCAGGCTGAACAAACCAAGTGACTTTAGCTGTTCCTTATATAGCTTCCCCTCCAAAGCCCTCACCAACTTTGTAGCCTTCTTCTGGACAGTCCCTAGTAGCTTAATATCTTTTTATACTGTGGTACCCAGAACTGCACACAGTGCTCCAGGTGAGGCCATACCAGTGGGGAGCAGAGCAGCACAATCACCTCCCTCACCTGGCTGGCAATGCTGTGCTGGATTCACCCAGGACACGGTTGGCACTCTTGGCTGCCAGAGCACACTGTTGGCTCATGTTCAACTTGCTGTCCACCAGAACACCCATATCTCTCTTCGTGGAACTGCTTTCCAGCATCTCATCCCCTGGTCTGTATGTACAGCCAGGGTTGCTGTGTCTCAGGTGCAAAATCTGGCACTTGCTCCTGTTGAACTTCATGTGGTTGGCAATTGCTCAGTTCTCCAAGGAAGAGGCCACCTGCAAATGTGGAAGTCTTAATCCAAATCCCAGGGACATTCAAGAGAGTCAGAGCAGAGTTGTGCTGGTTATGGATGTAGAAGTGACCCCTTCTTGGTTGCACCTGAGTCCCAACCTTGGATACTTTGAAATAACTTCTAGTTGTCAAGGCTTTTCAATGGCTACCAGCCCATTACACTTGGCACTTCATTCTTATGGTTGTGTATTAGCTGCCAGCTAAGCTACGTGTGAGTAAAGCTGCTGTCTTGAAGGGCCTCTACTTTAGAGCCTCATGGCTTTAAACCTCGCGATATAGATATTCTGCAATGTTGCAAATGGGACATGTGAGGACCATCTCTGTAAGTTTTGCTCTGCACAAAAAGTGGAACAACTGCTTAGATACCGTTTACAACTATTTTTTTACTCCTACCTAATACTCAATAAATTCTGCTCTAATCCATCCTTAGAGAGTGGAGGGGAGGAGTTGGCAAAAATTCCTCCTGCCTTGTGCTGTTATGCTACTTTCATTTAGCATCAGTGCAGCTCAAGGGTAAGGCACTGAACCAGATACAGGCTCTGACCTTTCAGATGAGCTTGAGCCACTCACCTCTCTGTGTCTTTTTTTTTTGTTTCCCCTCTTTGTTGTTTCCTTTAAATGCATGGCATAAAATTATGCAGAGCTGATTCTGTGGTGTGAGAGCATTTTTTGCCCTAGGAGGACCCCACCCCTGGCTGTTAATTCCAGGATTTTAGGTTTATGATTAAGTTGCTGCAGTGTAACAAGGCACCTTACATCTGTTGCTCATTAGGGAGAATTGTCTGAGCCAGGGTAAGTGACTACATCTGAACTAGTCATCTTGACTTTCTCTGTAGTCAGTGAAAAAAAATTGTCACTCTTAGGAGTCTTCTGCAATAGACATCTGACATATATCAGATGAATTATGTCCCTTGAATGACTATTTTTCTCCACTGATTATGAAGAGTGCCTGGAAGAAACATCTGAGATGAAGATTTCCACACTGCAGTAGTCTAAAGTTACGTGGAAATTACTTTCCTAGTAACTGCTCATACCTGTGCTCTTTACCCCAAATAAAAGAGAACTACTTTGATGCAACATACAAATAGGTCAAATTAGATTTACTCTGAGCTAAACACACATATTTATTTAACAGAGCTCAGCTGACACGTTAAGGGGGTCACACATTCGCTTACCTGCTGTTTCTAAACACACCATTCTATTACACTCGTTTACCATCACCCGACTTTGTGACCAAGTCTTTTCAAAGTTTCCTCCTCTCTTTGACTGTACAGTCTGAGGGCAAGGTCACTCTTTTTACTGGCTTGCCATACTTATCTTACTCTCTCAAGCAGAGTAACCTCAGTTTACACGTCTTTCTAAGATTTCCTTTTTTCTCGTAAGATCCTTTCTTTCTATGCAGCCTTCTTAATGCTCCTGATGAAGGACACCCTAAAAATGAACTGAATTTTAATATGGAAATCCTGGAATATTTTAAAATGCAGACTGTAGGCATGAGTGTAAACTATTTTGTAAATCAGCAGCCTTACAATTTTTAAACCAGGCTTTACTGTGAATATAAGATCACTTTAAAGCAAATACTTGTAAAGATGTAAATAGCTAGAAAGGCACCCTTGAAAATATTTTTCACAGTGTGTCTATGTGAGATAATACTCACAAGCAAAATCCCTTTTTGTTGTTGCTGTGGCTGCACATGGAAACAACAGGGTTGTTTCTAAAATGTGAAGAGATTTTTATGTGGATTTCCAAATACCCATCTAAGACTTCTTTATTGAAATATGGTTGTTTACCTACGGTATAGGAATTACAGAAATATACAACATATGTTTGATGTGTATTGTATACATTTCTGGCTGTATCAAATATTTAATACCTGGTATTCTTTGGGATTTGTTAGCATCTCCTTTAAAACTTGCCTGCGGCGGTTACAAGATGGAATGTAAAAAGTGGTTTTGATTATCATTTTGGATTGTCACCTTGACAGTTTGGGTTGGGTTTTATAGGCATGGAGAAAGAACACACACAGCCACACACAATTGCTCCTTTTCCCAGTAGACAATGCTCTACAGAAATGGCTCAGGAGCAGAACAGACATGAAAGGATTACCAAGCAGAGCAATTTGAGGGAAACCTGGTTCATTATTATTTGGAGACAGGAACATGTAAGTGGCCAGTTTCATCTGCAAATTGCTATTGCTAGGGTATCACAAATAGACCTTAGTGGGTATTTAAGTGGTCAAGTCAAATACCCTTCTTCCAACAAAAGCAGAGGAAGGGAAAAAGCAAGCAGAAGGAAAGAGCAGAGGGAATAGAATTTTTTTAAAAAATAAAAGTCAAGAGAGGAAAAGCAAAATATCTTTACGTTCTGTTGTCCACTGAATGAATAGGAAATATTTAACACCAAGCAAAGTCTAAGGTCATTGCTTTAATCTTTTATCTGAGCTGGATGATGCAAGGAGAGTGCTAGTGTACCGATGTATTTATTTCCTTTAAAAAAAAAATGCTCTATCTGCTGTTTTGAGTACCTTACCAGCTGTTAGCTTGCAGGTCCCATGTAGGATGAAGACTGCACTTGGCCACGCTGTACAAGCAATCCCCATCAATCCTTTTTTGTCCACTGAAGGAAAGACACTTTGTCATGAGTGAATTGGAATCTTACCTAAGCATCAGACAGTGGGTGACAGGGTTCCAATAACTATTTATTTGTAGCTGGGCTTTGTGCTTGTTTTGATGCAGAGTAGAGGCTGTTGTTTGCATGGTAACTGAGCAGGCTGTTCTGGGCACTGAATCTTAGGCATGAGGAAGACTCAGATGAGTGATTTTATCATGAAGGAAGGAGACTAATGATAGGTGCCACACCGTGTTTCTTCTTTCAGACTCTTTCACAGTATGACTCTAAGTTGAGTTTCTGAGATTTTCTGTAAATGACATCCAAGCATCATGATGAATTACATGTGTTAACATTCATCTTTACATTGAGTCTGCACACAGTTTTACTCTGAAATCCACAAGTCTTTGGGAAGCATACAGATTTTGTTTTCATTTAAGTCCATTTAAGGTATTGCTGCTATCATTAAATGTCTGCAAGAATTTCCATCATGAACTTCATTTTCAAGGGGTTTATAACCTACCTATTTTATTTCATGTTGTTCTGAAACTTGCCATAGAAAATTTTCAACACGGAGTAGATGGTACCATCTTTCCTTGCAACATTTGATTTAGACATGTATAGCTATTGTGGACTGACTATTGCAAAAGGCAAAGGAGGATCTCAGGTAGCATAATTTTCCTACAATATAAAAGTTGAGAAGGATGTAAGGCAAAGCATGGATTTTGCAATTTTGAAAAAAAAAATGCAGAAATTTTTATTTTACAAGTAAAATATGTCAGGCAGTCATGACTGTGCAACATGTTAAGGAAAGGATATTTTTCCTCAGTAAAAATAAAAACTTAAGCTTGAATACCATACTTTGTGCTTAGCTATGCTTTCAATATCAATTCCTATGAGTCCTGTGATTTCTATATATTCCAAACACTTAAGAATGCACAGAAATAGTGAGTTTAAGGAACACATCCTTAAAATGTATAGAGAAGTTCTTTTAGTTGCATATAACTACATAATTCTGTGACAAATGGTGAGCTGTACTGTTCCCACAATACTAAAATTCCTTCCCATTGGTTTAGCCCTCTTGCTGTAGCCAAAGAAGTTACAATATTACTCTTATGCAGAAATCTAAGCAATGACATTTTATTGACTTAATGCCTAATCCAACACCTAATGAGGTAAAAGGAATATTTCTTTCGACTTCAGTAGTCACTGGAGCCTCAGGGCTCATTCTAACAGTTCTCTCATACCCTAATAACTGAGATAATCAGCTGCAAAGAGAAAGCCTACAAAATATTTTCAGTCTTTGTTATATGGAGCTTTAACAGTGTTTATTCTGACCAACTCACCCCTGTATCAGATGACCAAACATCACTCAGTTTGGTGTAAAGTGTAAACATATAAAAAGTGTGAAAACTTGGTGTGTACAAGAGATTGCTAAACTGTGGTTTCCTGAATTTACTTTGCTTTTAGGTAATCTCAATGCATAAATCTCAGAGGAGAGGAAGCTGTGATTCACGTCCATAGGGAAAGAAGGAAATAGAGGAAGGAATACTGGAAATAAAACTGTTTTCTTAAGGGAAAGTTGGTAAATTGAACAAAATTCAGGACCTTTTTCCTTCCAAATGATATTACAACATTTTGCTTTCTGAGGAGCAAGTCAGTGTAGTTTGTATATTACTTACTATTGCATTTTGACGTGCTTCAGCCACTGCATTGGAAATCATATCCACTTTGCTACAGAGTTTGGAAGGACATTAGCTTACCCAGTTTGGCTTCTGAGACAGTTTAATGCCACCCAGCAACTACTCCAATGGAAACAATGTATTTTGGGTGAAACTTGTTCTACCATGAGCTGGCAATGTACTCTTGTTCTTTTCCCATGTCTCAAATACTGAGCTTTTACACCTATTGCAGTCTTTGTCATGGGAAGGTGAACAACAGTGACTGAATAAATGTGCAAAGACTTCACCCTTCAGCAAAGTAAGAAGGCAAATTTCACATAACAGACATCACTGCAATTGGATAGAAAAAAATAGAAACCTTCCAGTTGCAAATGGCTGATATTTTAGAACACAGAGCAAAATTTATACAGAGAAAGGCCTATTTAGAAGGTTTTGTGGAAAAAGTCTGAAATCTTACAATATTCAGGCAAACTGGGAAAAGGTTTTGATTTCAACGGGTGAATTAATTTTAAAGATATTGTTTTACATTTTGGAGCTCAAATAACTAACAGCATTGTAGTTTCAAATTATATATAAAAATAAGATTTTCTTCTTTATTGGGCTTATGTGATTAGATCAAAGGAACTTCTATTAAGTTGAATACTAGACTATTTGGTAGCAACATACTGTTATCAGCATGCAACTGCACTGTGCTGGCTACAATTTACATGTAAAGACTTAAATTTTTATGATGGGAGTTGTTTTATTTCACTCTGAAGCAGCAGCTAAAAGAAAGGAGAAAAAAAAAAAGCTGCACAGATGGAGTGAAGGAGCTGCTCCACTCTTTTTATTTGTTCACTAACAATGATACCAAGGGCTGAAAAACATACTTTAGCATGATTGCAATAAACACAACATATTTTCTTTATTGGGAGTATGTTAAATGGTGACATGATCTTGTTCTGTAAGAATATAGAGTTGGAGGATATTTTTAATCAGAGAGGCCTCTTTATTCTAGCAGTGAGGTAATGAGACTTCAATGGCTGGAAGCTGAGGCTAGTTATGTTCAGATTAGAAATAAAAAGTGTATTTTAACACTACTCAGTGTCAAAGTCATTAGACAGTTGCAAGTATTGCCAAAGGACGTGGTTGACTATCCAAAGTTTTACTGTTTTAAATTAAGTTTTCATGGGCTCTGGAAAGAGAAGTTATAGTTCAGCCACAAGACGTTAGTTTTGATGCAACAACTATTGGGTGAAAATTTGTATTTTGTGTCACACAGAAAACAAGGCAGGATGACGATGACAGTGGCTTTTGAACATCAAATTCTATGAACTGTTGACAGTCAGATGACTTGTATTGAAATACAAAGATCAAAGTACTCAACCTCATAGGTACCTTAGTATTGTGCATATTAGATGCAATCCAAAGGTTATCAAATTGGTATAGGAAAATGTTGGCCAACAGTTAGTGTATTCATTCTGATTAGGTGTGTGGAGTCTCTTAAAAATTATTTATTTGTACAAAGGTATGAGTATCATTTAGTGCCTTGTTTAAACCAGCTGTATTTTTCTAATGTGTTATCACGGGACAAAACCTTGGCTCCAATAAATTAACAAGGTCAGATTTTCACTTAAACTGTATGCTTTACATATTATAGAGCATATGTATCTGTCCTTCATACAAATGTCGTTCTGAAAATATTTCTATGTTTATCAAATATCATGAAGATATGCTTTGAAAAATATGAATGCAGAAAGGAAGAATGTTGTCTTCAACACACA
This sequence comes from Columba livia, assembly GCF_036013475.1. Classification (NCBI taxonomy): domain Eukaryota; kingdom Metazoa; phylum Chordata; class Aves; order Columbiformes; family Columbidae; genus Columba; species Columba livia. The sequence continues at coordinate 42,629,222 of NC_088604.1, forward strand.
GCTTTGATTTACCGTCATTCTCCAGAGAACTTCACGTTACAGAATGTCACTCCAAAATACTATTTCTAAGTGTGCTCCCTGTAGCTACACAAAGCACAGATCATGCCTCTTTTCCTTCTCTTTAACTGTAAACTTTGGATAAATCATTATAATTTATATTTGATAGATTTTATCTTATTTATTAATACATGACAATTTCAAAAAATGTATGATCCAAACTTTAGTAGTTTAAATAAATGCTTTCATTCAATGTTCTCTGACAGCCTACACATATATTTGGGGATATATCTGTAGGTTGACACTTTTCTTCAATTTCTGCAGGCTGAAGTGATTATTTGTTGATTATTTGAAATATTTTGTGATTTTCATCGATACAATATGTCACTAATTTAAAATATTTTGTTGCTTGAAAATCAGTAAAGCAAGCACATGTTTATATGTTACAATACATACACAATGGATGTACATATTATGGTACATGTATAAAGCAATACATTTTTACTAGTGAATATTGCAAGTGTCAGGCTATCAAGCTGGTGAGAAGATTGAATACATCACTTTTTGGTTTAAGACATGTGTACCTAAGGAGTCAGGATGTTTAGGTTTGCTTCTGGAATTTATTTTGGTTTAGAGTTACTAGAATAGAATCATCATCAGTGGTTAACCAGGGCAAATGATGAATTATAACATAAAAACAGAAAGCAACATTATAGACCTAGGCAGCATGTGACCTCTCTAGACCTATAGAGCCTCACCATGTCTTTTTTTTTTCCCTGAAGGATTTTGTCTGAACAACCTACCTTTGTAATGTTGCCTTTCTTACCCCTCTGGAGGTTTCCTCACAGCCCTTTTTCAGCAATTTGAGGAAAGTGACCAAGGGGGGACACATCAGAGCTGGACCACGAGTTCTTGGTGTGGGAACAGCCAAACCCCTCTGCTCCCCCTCACTAGACTGCTGGGGGGGCAGAAGCGTACTGCAGAGGCTGAGAGGGTTGCAGGATTAATATGAGTTTTAGATTCTTTGTAATATCCAGCACAGTTCTTCATGGCCAGAAGTCTTCACTCATTAAAACTATACGGAGACTCCTTTGTTCTGATGCTCTCTCCTAGGCTTCTGTAATTAGCTACTTTTAGAGAAAAATAAATAGGATAAACAGGGCTTTCTTCTCACTCATTATAAACACTCCTAGGTGTAGGTAATTTTCTATTTCCAGATACATTTTTAAATGTCAGTCAAATATCAGATATGTTTCCGAGATAGGTACACTTTGACTATAATCCTGTTTGAGCTCATTTTCTTCCACGTGCTTGCACAGCACTTAAAGAGGCAAGAGCTGTGAATTCCATGTTTATTAGATGGAGAATTGAGTCATGGAAAGTTAAGTATCAAAGAATATAAGAGAAACCTTCAACAGAACAAGTAGATAAATTTCAGGTGCCTGTGGTCCCAGTCTAGTGCCTCTGTCAAAAAATTCTCAGTCAAACAAAAACAGAGGTTGTGCCTGTTTCACTGATGACAGGCTGTAGTACTGAAGGAAATATTAAAGCCTTTGAATATTTTCATTTCAACATGAACTTATAGCATCTTCTAATTTACTTTAACCACAGTCTAGGTTGAGTAAAAAAGAGTAAGACGAGAAAAGAAAATGTTCATGGTGTGCTTAATATCTCCTTATTCATACCTAGTGTTATATATATAATAATATATGCACATGATGGCTTATCTCCCTTATGACATTCATCTTCACCTGTGAGGAGAGAAATAATAAGTCACTGGTGACTATTGCACTTGACTTATCCCTCCACATCAGAGAAGATAAATGCCAATAGAGAGATCAAGCTTTTTGTATTCTTTTCTAGGGGAGAGGGAATTTATCATAGGGATATTGGAATTTATCTTGATCAGATACAGATGATTTCATCACGGTAATGAGGGAATCCTTATTGCATGCAGACAACGTCTATGTTTTGAGTGTTGTTTCATTTTTTATGTGCTGTTTAGTGTATAAAACAGACTCCTACTTTCAATTCAATGCAAGTTGGAGCTCTCAGTTCCTACTGAACTCCATGGGGGTGGAATTATTTGGTTAAAGAGAGGAAGGAGCAGAAAAAAATGAACAAATGGGAATGACAGCAAATATAAAAATGTATGTAAAAGAAAATCAGTTGGTATACAACTGAGGCATTTGTTGTCATGCACATAAAATGCTGCGTACCACTTTAAATTGTGCACTTCCCAACTCCTGCTAATTTAATACCATTTTAATACAGCTTTTATGTATTAAATTAATGTCTATTTTAGATAGAACTCAGCAGAACAGTTTTTCCAGATATTGTGTTTGAAAAATACAAGCAAAATTTCCTTTGGAGCAATTTTTTATTGGTTCATTTTATAACCTGGGTGCATTTCCTTCTCTATTTGCTTTTCATGTTTAGTAACATGAGATCTTTTTTTCACTAAAAACATAGGCCTTGTTTCTAGATACATTGCTATGGCTTCATTCAGTGTTCCAGAATCAGGAAGAAAACACAAGCAGCTGCATTCAGCCTCTAGAAAATGTCCTGAGGATATCCCAGAAAATGAATTTGATCAGCATTCGATCAGAGAGCTAAGAGTTTCCAGTTCTTCAGAGGTTCACTCAGTGGAAACTGCTTTGGGAACGAGGTCCATAAGCTTTGATTGCTGTAATTCCCTGTTTGGGCTGGAAAGGCTGAAAGACACTTACCAAAATTACAGTGTGACTTCACTGACAGCAACCATGAGGTGAAGCAGGTTAATTAGAAGTAAATCAAAATGTTTGTTTATGTTCAATAAATCTTATAGGAGTGCAGGAAGGCTTTTCAACAATGTAATCTTAGAGGCAGAGGAGCAGGCTGTCCCCATGTGCCGGAAGATGAGCTGGAAGGGAAGAAGGCTGTCCTGGCTGAATAGAGAGCTGTGGCTGGAATTTAGGAATAAAAAGAGAATTTGTGACCTTCGGAAGGAGGGGCAGACTACTCAAGAGAAATATAAGAACTCTTACGTGAAGTTGTGCAGGGAGAAAATTAGAAGGGCCAAAGATCAACTAGAGCTGAGCCTACCTAAAAGTAAAAGGCAACAAGAAATATTTCTATAAATATATTAGCAACAAGAGGAGGTATAAAGAGAATCTCCATTCCCTGATGGATGTGGGGGGAAACACTGGCAGAAGATATGCAAAAATCTGAGGTACTAAATGCCTTCTTTGCCTCAGTCTTCAACATTCAGAAGAGTTGTGCTCCAGGTACCAAGCCCCCTGAACCAGAAGACAGTGACAGAGAGCAGAATGAAGCCCCAGTAATCCAAGGGGAAGTGTTTAACTCTTGGACACACACAAGGCTATGGGGCCAGATGGGATCCATCCAAGGATACTGAGGGAGGTGGCGGTGGTGATCACTAAGCCACTTTCCATTATCTCTTAGCAATCTTGGCTGACTGGGAAGATCCCAACGGACTGGAAGTTGGCAAACATGATGCTCATCTACAGGAAGTGCCAGAAGGATGATCCAGGGAACTACAGACCTGTCAGTCTAACCTCGGTGCTGGGCAAGGTCATGGAACGTATGATCTTGAGTAACATCACATGGCGCATACAAGAATACCATGTGATCAGGCCCAATGAACATGGGCTTATGAAAGGCAGGTCCTGTTTGACCAACCTGATCTCCTTCTACAACAAGGTGACCCACCTAGTAGATGAGGGAAAGGTTTTACTTCAGTAAGGCCTTTGACACCGTATCCCACAGCATTCTCCTGGAGAAGCTGGTAGTTCATGGCCTAGGTGGGTATACTCTTCGATGGATAAAGAACTGGCTGAATGGCCAGGCCCAGAGAGTTGTGATGAACAAAGCCAAATCCAGCTGGTGGTTGGTCATGAGTCGTGTTCCCCAGGGCTCAGTATTGGGGCCAGTTCTGTTTAATCTCTTTATCAATTATCTGGATGAGGGAATTGAGTGCACACTTAGTAAAGTTTGCAGATGACACTAAATTGGTGGGAGTGTTGATCTCCTGGAGGGTAGGAAGGTCATACAAAGGGATCTGGACCAGCTGGATCATTGGTCAGTTGTGTGATGTTTAACAAGGCCAAGTGCCAGGTCCTGCACTTGGGTCACAACAATCCCGGGCAGCGTTACAGGCTCAGAGAGGAGTGTCTGGAAAGCTGCCTGGTGGGAAAGGATCTGGGACTGTTGGCTGACAGCCAGCTGAATATGAGCCAGCAGTGTGCCCAGGTGGCCAAGAAGACCAACAGCATCCTGGCTTGTATCAGGAATAGTGTGGCCAGCAGGACTAGGGAAACAATTGCCCCCCTGTACTCAGTGTTGGGGAGGCCCCACCTTGAATCTTGTGTTTAGTTTTGGGCCCTCACTACAAGAAAGACATTGAGGTGCTGGAGAGAGCTCAGAGAGGAGCGACGAAGCTGGTGAGGGGCCTGGAGCACACGTCTTATGAGGACCAAGTGAGGGAACTGGGGCTGTTTAGCCTGGAGAAAAGGAGATTGAGGGGAGACCTTATTGCTGTCTACAACTACCTGAGAAGAGGTTGTAGCACGGAGGATGTTGGTCTCTTCTCCCAAGTAGCAAGTGACAAGAGGAAACGGCCTCAAGTTGCACAAGGGGAGGTTTAGATTGAATATGAGGAAAAAAATTATTCATGGAAAGGGTTGTCAGGCGTTGGAACAGGCTGCCCAGGGAAGTGATGGATTCACCATCTCTGAAGGTGTTTAAAAGTAATTTAGACAAGGTCTATAGGGACATGGTTTAGTGCTAGAAATAGGTTATGGTTGGACTCGATGATCCTGCAGGTCTTTTCCAACCAAAATTATTCTATGATTCTATTCTATGATTACTGTACAGGAGTACTGTAAAAGGAATGCAACAAAATACATTATAAAATTTTGTCTGTAGGTAGTGAATTACATTACATTTGTTAATGTTGGCTGGAGTGCTTATAAGGAAATCTTAATCTCTCAGAGAAATCTCTAGGCTCACATTGCAAACAACTTTGATTTGTGAAAGGTTCATATAGATTCTTCAAGTATCAGCATTGCCTGATGTTACAATATGGAACATTTTACAGCAACATGTCTTGCTGTTTGCCACTTTGCATCATGATGCTGTATCTCAAAAAATTACAACCCCACCTAACCTCCCCACTTCTCTGTTTTATTTATGGAAAGTAAACAGACACAAAATAACTCTGGAAAGCAAAGGTTTCCAAAGACCAGGAACTTGGAAGCAATTTTTAAATTGATGTTTCATGGGCTAAATAGGTAGAACTGTGACTACTTAAAATGGTATTTTAAAGAGGAAGGAATACCTTTACTTTCAGGGGCTCACTTTAATAAATTTACTCATCAACATATTCTAGAAAATATTTCCATCCTTGTTTTACACAAATAATTATAATTTTTTGTAACAATAAATCAATAAGTTCAGCATATCACAGATATCCCTTCCTGTGTTTAAGCGTTTCACATAAATGTCATAAAGTTATTTTAGGGAATATGTGAATTCATCTGCATGTGTTATCTAAATAAATACTTTGTGTATACTTTTAAGTTCATATTTGTGTTGAGACTAATATACTGCAACCTTGAGCACAGTGGGAGCTATGAGAATCAGGGGAGCCATCAACCAGGCTGATTAGACTGCCCACTGAGCACAAGTGATATGAAAACAAGCAAGCTTTGGCCAGCATTAAAAGCAGGAACTGCAGGAACTGCAGGCATGTTACACAAAGTAAGATGCTGTTGACACTTGTAAAATAGCAAGATGTTACAAAAATGGACCAATCACCCCAAAATGCAGTCCTGAGTGATCAGTGGGTCTCATGGGAATCTTGGGACACTGCTAGTGGAATTGAAAACTAAATCACAGCCTTCACTGTGCACAGTTACCGATACACATGTTTATATATAATCTGTCCACATATCTGTCAGCATTACTATTCATGACTGCTGTGGCACCTTGGTATGCTGGTGATATTTCAATGAAAAAAGCAACTTTTTTTTTTCTTGTGAAAGAATTGCATTCACATGTAAACAGATTTGCAAAAATTACATATTCAAAGCATTGCATACAATTTTAGTATCATGGACTTCTACAGGTCTCTAAATTAGGATCTGTACAACTTCTGTCAGAATTCTAAAAGACTTTTATAGCTTTTTTTTTTTTTTAATACTATATATATACAAACTGTATTTTGCCTGTGATGCTCCTGTCATTGAAAGAAACATTATATATTTCTTAATCTGGGAAGAGAACAGGTAGAAGCTCAGATACTTCAGCTTGGGAGCAGAGGAAATTCTGCAATATTTTTTCTTTCTTAGAAGAGATTTAAAGCACTTTCTGCTATCCATGGTGGATCACTCATTTTGTGAGCATCTTGCACACTGCAGGCTGAGGTTCTCTGTATTCACAAGAGGTCTGAGGTGGCTTTATATGTGAGCCTTTCTATTAATGAGAGGCATGGACATTATGTCTGTCCTGGTTTCAGGTGGAAATAGGAGGGATTAGCAACTGAGCCACAGTAAATCTATAAATATGGGACTCCAGAGGCTCTAAAAAAACACTTTTGCTTTGTTTTGTTTAGAAACATTTTGAGTTACTATGAGAAATTATAGACAAGTCAGTTAGTCTCTCATTAGAAAATCTCCTTCCTCTACCCATTGCTCTCTCCCCACCTAGAAGCAAATTTTAAGATTTGGTTACTAATTTCTCCTCAATGTGAAGCTACTTGGAATACCAACACTTTTTGCATACGGTCTGGTGCCAATCACTTTCTTGTGTCATTCTGGGAACATGCTCAAATCACCAACATACATATTTTTGACAGAAATAATTTGTTCCCTAATTTTTATGAAAGAAAACTTTTAAAAGTACCGAGTCAAAAGATGAAGGTGTGTGGGAAAATCATCCACAGCATTTTAAATCTCCTGCATTGAATACTACTTTCTTGTTCCTCAGTTTGTGAAGAGCTTCAATCACTCTTTGCAACCGTTAAATGCTTTTCACAACTTTCTAAAAAAGTGCTTTGATTAAGTTTCATCTTATCCCTACAATAGTCTATGGTGTTATCAAAATATGTGAAATGAAACAATTAAATCTTTGACATGAAAACTAAACTTTAAAGAGGATGTCATTCACTACTTGGAATTTTGGTATTTTGCAGTACAGACATTGTGAAATATGGAAATGCTACAATAATAAAACTGACAGCGTCCTCAGCCATCAGAACTGAACTTCAGGGGGTGTTACTGGTATATCAAACCAGCAGGAGTTACAATCTCAGTATAAACTTGTGTACTTGAAGGCTGAAGGCAGTCAATAAAGACAATTTCATAGGCTGCTTGGGAAACCTATAGGACTCTTTCTGGCCTAACTCTTCATTCTGCTCAGCCATAATACAGGCTGTTGTTCTTGCGGAGTTCCTCATTATAAATATCAGTTTCCTAAGCCTTGAGTTGTTAACCAATATTCAAATGAAATATGTTCCACAGTAAATCACGTGTCCCACCATGCTTTTCGGGTGTCAGTAAAACATATGTACAGAGTACATAATGTAGGTTTGCTAGTGAAGGCTCAGCAGATATCTTCTTCTCATTTCTCAACATTACCGTGATCTCATGGTGTTTAACATAGTAAAAGTTATTTTACTTCAGTTCAACAGTGTTTGTGAACAGTCCTAACTGTGGCTTTTCATATTCTGAATGTAAACCTGTTCTGATAGATATATGTATGTTTTATGGAACCAAAATGTCAGTGGCCTTTGGTCCAAGTAATAAAATCAGCTCTTACACAGAAACAAGCAGTACTGTTAAGGCTTTAAACATCATCATAAACTATCATGAGTCACTCAGTACATCATCTTCAGGTACAAGATCTTTTGGTCCGTTCTTACCAGCATCCATCGATCGAAGTTTATAGGCTCACAAATTGCTTGGCCAACACTCAGTAGTAATATTTTAGCCTTATCTACACTGCAAATAAAATACATAGAGAAAATGTAAGGTGAATGTAGAGTATCTGGTCTCGTTTTCTTTCTTAATTTACCAAGAAAATGCATGCACTTCCCCTTTCATGAAGCTACTCACTTCGTGGATGTAAGTGTCCCAGATGCTTTCATATCTACAGCCAAGGCTACTCTATTTAGTCTCCCTCTCTGATGGAGATCACAACTGAATCTAGACAAATGACATATTAGTTCTTCTTCTGCTTCATGAGTGTTGTACATTTTAAATTTTGCAAGTTTTTTTTGTTTTGTTTTGTTTTTTTCCAAGCAGTGCACTGGTATAGTACAGTGACTTATCTTAATGGCAAGAATCAAAGAAAGGCACATGAAAATGAATTTTCTGCCATCCTTGGCGAGTATAGTCTCAATGCAACCTTGTTACACAAACAAGAAAATCGGGGAAGAGGGGAGGGATGGAAGTTGTCCTTTGCAGATAGACACATGGCTGAAAACTCAAAGTGAATTTCATGTTATAAGCATTATTATAGGGCTCCAGATTCTGAATTTAAGAAAGCACACATAAGGTCAAGGACAATGCATCAGAAGAGATGTTACTACCATGTTTATGGTCCAGATTCGAGGCTATTGGATGCTTTGGAAAGAAAAGTTACTACTGTAATTATGTGAAGGCTATCATGTCAAATATACCATACCGGGAATTGTCCCAAACATCTTGGCTTTTGGTGTCGCTATTGTAATATCTCATGCAATATAACTTTTATTTTGCTTTATTCATCACAAGCATTTGCTTTTTCTTTCTCAAAACTTCCCCCAAATGTATATTCCTCTGTTCTTTAGTATGTTAATAAAGAATGTACATCATCCCAGCGCTGTCTTGTAATACCTACACCATTAATTACTTGCATACACAGAATGAGCAATACCCTTTAATAAGCTGCTGTGAAATAAAATAGCCTTTTAATTAGCTTATAAATGTGATCAACATCAGAGCACAGGGTATTTCAAATGCTTCATTTCAAGTTGCTAACCCAACACCGTCTCAACTTCGAGGGATAACCAAATAGCAAAAGTAGTACTTGGAACATAAAGTTCTTAGGTAAAGCTTAGGACAATATTTTTGTTCTTAAAAAGTGAAGATATATAAAATACCTCTGTGCCTGCTCTTCCTTTTAACATTATATTGCTGTTGAGTAGTACATTTTTCCTTAGATTCCCAAACGAGCTTTTCATTAGATATTTAGATCTGATAAATCAATATGAATTGGTACTGGTCTCCATGCTAAAAACAGAAAGTAGTAACACTGGGAAAGAGCAATCCGTAACAGCCATGGAAACTCTGAGTCATAAAAAGAGTAAGGCAGTTCTGCAGTGAATATAATTTCTAACCTCTCCTAAAATAATAATATTTAAAAGTGTAAGTGGCTACATTGTGGTTTCTAGTGTTAATACATTGAGAATATTTATTTAAAATTGGGGAGAAGAAGATGTATGAAAAGGTAGACGACTTTTTATTTGTGATTCATCAAAAAGATTTTGGAAGAAAGTGGAGAAAAGTTTGTGTGTTTTTTGTTTTTTGGGTTTTTTTTATATCTCTTCAGAAAGTATAATCTAAAACATGAAGTCAAAAGTCAGTCTTTGGAAAACTGTTTAGCACTTCCTAAATGTTTCATTTCTGCCCTGTGGGTCAGCCTAAGTTAGAATGGTTCAGAATAGAGCTAAAGTGTCATGAAACTGTGATTACAGTTTTTATGTTCCTCCTCCACTCAGCCAGAAGGGAAAGAAAAAAATGTCCTTATGTTTAAAAAGTGCTTAAGCACCTGCTTAACATCATACACATGATTCATTAAAAGGACTGGGAAGTTTAAAGATAAAAGGCATCATCAGATCATCTAGTTTGGTCTCCTGACTAAATAATAACTTTGCTGGTTAGTGACAATGAAAATATGGTTGCAAATTTCAAAATCTCCCAAGTACCTTTCTTAATGGGATATGTAGTGAAGTTTTCATGACTGTGATATATCTTCAGAAACTTTCTGTGAATAACTGCTGACAAGCAGTAAATTTATAGCGATGACAGTTTTTAAAGGTTTTAGATTTTTATTTAGTTAAATATTATAAATAATTGGAATTTTAAACTGAATAGTATGTTTACTAGTGCTCTGTCATTTAATTTTGTATAAGTTTATAAAAATATATACATCTAATACTTTGGCTTATTATGATAAATGATTTGCAATAAAAATTTTGTGGTCTAAATACTTTTTCAATAAAATGGAATTGGAATGAAAACAGTTTATTTAGAATAAATAATATTTATAATAGTGTATTTTGACGTTTTAATAAATATAGTTGAAAATATTTTAAGCCTAATTTGCTCTTGTTTAACAAAATGTATGATAAGTGAAATGCTAAGCTATGAGAGAGTTTAGCAATTTTTTGCCTTAAGAAATATGTTTAATAAAAAGAACAGGCAGACAAAATAGTTCTCTGTTTCTTAGGGTATACAAAATGTACAAACCAAATATTTTACTATGGATCCCTATGTGCAAGTAAGGCTATTTATAACGTATTTCATAAATGCTAATTTCCTTTGTAAGTCTCTCAGACTGATTAAGCACTGACTTTGGAGTGACTTATTGTATGCTTAAGTTAATTACATCCACAAATATTTGCAAAATGCAGGGAAGAGTTTCTATTTGATATTAGTAAAGACAGCAGAATCTAACCCATTGTTAACTTTACTTAGTAAAACTACATATATTTTGTCTTTGTTTTCTTTTCATTTTATTGGTAGGCAATAGGTAATAAGATAAACCGTACTACCGGTATGTGCAGAAAATTAACCTTTTGATAGATAAGTCTGGAAATATCACACAAAACACTACCGTGAGTTTCGGCCATTCTATTCATGTGTCAGATAAGCTAATTCCATCACAGCAAATACAAATATGTACAAATTGTGTGCTTTAGAAACAGTAGTGACTCTTCGGTGGAATCTCTGTTTTAAAAATCACTAACACTACTTATTGTTTTTGAAGTCTGTAAATATCAACTTTGCAAACCATATCCTTAGGAAGGTCTCAGATCGTAAAGATTACAAACACCTTTGCATTAACTTTGAAAGGTCAGTGCATGGAGGTACCTTATGTTAACAAAAGCGCCTGTCACTCGAATATTGTCCAATTTTTTGAAAGTTATTCTCCAAAGCAGGAAAAGTGTCATCTTTTAGTTTTATTTTCTCTCTTTTTTATTTTTTTCTTTTTTTCCTGTTTTTGAATTATGTTGTGTTTCAGGGAAGTTTGAGGGTTTTTTTGCTGTGTGGTTTTTTTTTTTTGTGTGTGTGTGTGTGTGTGTGTATGTTTTATTAATTATTTGTAATCTTTTTGCCTTTCCTTCTGTTTTATTAATATTTTATATAAAAAAAATTGTTGACTCAGTATTTAGCTATAATACCATTTAAAGGTAAGCTTCACCACACAGATTAATTTAATTCCTGATCATATAAACATAGCTTATGAATAAAAAGAGCCAAGTCTAAACTTTTGCCAGTACTACAAGACCAGACATTGACTGGGACATGAGTAGTATGTGTGTGTTACATCAAGCAGCAGCGAAGTTTGTGATTGATGATCACTGGACTCTAGGAATTATCACTGTTTTGGAAATGATAGCACAGCATTTGGGAGATAAAAGGATAATCACCATACCAAAAAAAAAAAAAAAAAGAAAAGAAAAAAAAATGCAAACAGTCACAAATAACTTTAATCCTAACAAAAAAGAAATCTGTTCTTGGGTTGTAAACAGCAAAAGAGATTGTTTCTTGATTTCAGCCTCTGGAAGTAACGCAGAGGTAAGCTATCTTTTTGCCAAAATGGGTATCTAATCTTTTGCCATTGACTATTGAAGAGTCAGGCCACCTCCTAGCCCTGTCCATATTCATTCTTAATTCTTGATCCAGAATGGCTAAAGGCAGCGTTTGAGAAAAGTTGTAAGTTTAAGTGGGTAGGTAATAGCCACAAAATTACACATCATGGTCCAAATATTTTTCAGAACTTGCCAGGTACAAAAGCCAAAAAATACTTACTCCCAGCTCTCGGTCTTTGCATTTCTCCCTCCCTTCTCACAAAATACCAGAGCTGGTATGTTCTTGTTTCTCTGTGATACCATCTGCAGCAGACCTCACTTATACAGGGATGCAGGGTGGTCTAAACAACCACTGCCCAAATGCCTTCCTTTCCTGAAATAGATGGTCCTGTAGTATTTAATCTTAATTTTTACAGTTCCTGTAAAGGAAGATTTCATGTGGAGTGGTAAGTTAGGAACCTGTTCGGTTTCTATCCTTTTCTTTATTTCAGGCTACAGAAAAAGGGAAGAAGCTGACAACATGAATTGAACCAACTCTTTCATGTCTTTCATGCTATTGCTGGCAGGTCTTTGAGTCCATTGTCATGAAGCAGTAAAAGCAATAAAATTATCAAAAAATTACAGTAGTTTTCATGCCCTTTCATTCAACAGTAATACAACTAGGGCTTAAAAGTTGAAAATATCCCCAAGAAGCTGACAATGTTGCTGGTCACTCTTTGTCCCCCAAGTTGGACTTGTGTTTAGGGAATCCTCAAAAACAGATAGCAAAGATGTGGGATGGAACATGTATGCAGCTGTGGTGCAGCAAAACACCATATAACCACTTGCCCCCCCAGCAGGACATGGGAGAGAATAGGAAGAGCTAAAGCAAGAAAACTCATGGATCGGGATAAAGGTGGCTTCATAAGCAAAAGAAAACAGAGGGGGAAAAAAATATACAAAGGCAATCACTTGCCACCTCCCACAAGCAGAATGATATTCAGACCCCATGTAGTTGCTACCTCCCCAAACGTCCCTTCACTCAATTTTTATTGGTGAACATGACATTACATGGCATAGAATATCTCTGGTCAATCTGAGCCTTCTGTCCAGGTTGTGTCCCCTCCCAGCTTCTTGCCCACCCCTGGCCTATTCACTGCTGGGAGCAGGGTGGGAAAAAGAAAAAGTATCGACTGTGAAGGTTCTTCTCGGCGATATCCAAACACTGGTGTGTTATCTACACTGCTTTAGTCACAAATCCAGAACACAGGCGCATATGAGCTACTCTGAAGAAAATTAACTCCATCCAAGACAGACTTAATCCAACAGTTCACAGCAAATGTTTAGAAAGTAGATGGACAAGGTTGGTAACAAAGTGGTTAAAAAGAAAGAAAAAAAGCACATAACCTAATATATTTTATGTATGAGTACTGACATATTTAGATGGGGAAATAAAGAAGGTATTTATAGGTCACAGTACAAGAAGGATAATATGATCTTCTTCACCTATTTAAGTGAATAAATTAATACTTGAGAGAAATAAAGAAGCTTTATAAGTTGATTCAACAGCCTAAGAAGGAGGTCCAAAGAGCATTACTCTGTAGAGTGAAAAATGAAGGCAATTTCATAAATTTTCTAGTATTAATACCATGCAAAAAAAAAAAGATGGCACTAACAAGCATCTGAAAAATATTTCTTAGGCCTGATAAAACTTAAAACCTTTCTTGATATGCTCTTAGAGTAATACATCAGTATGTTATCCCTTACAATAAACTGTATTTGCAGCACAGATTTTTATATTACATTTGCTATTAGAAAATCACAAGAAAGAGTTAGAAAATATCACTCTTCTAAAATCAGATAAACTTTGTTTTGCTCAAAAGAGGTAAATGGCAGACTGCTCAGTTTTGATGAGCAATTAGATTATTCCTTTTCAGTTGTAGTCTTTGTTATTGAACTAATCCTACCCTAATGGTTGCAACCTTAATTTTACATATTGCTGCTAAGCAGCTATTTTTCTCTGGAGCTGATCAAGCATTTTCAAGTGAAGTTGTTTTCATGTGTACAGAATATGCTGATTTCTTGAAGCTAGAACAACTCATGCTAGTATGAAGGGGTTTATGGCATTATTTTAACAGGGATATCTTTGGCACAGAATAGAAGCTGAGGCATGCAGGAAGGCCAAATGGAAGCAGAAACTCAGTTTCCAGAATTTCCCAGAATATCTAAGAGCATAGAGGTCAGGGCTGTATTGAGATAAAGTCTCTGATTCAGCACAGAATGTGCATGCCCATTATGCCAGGTGAAAATGCTATGCACTGGGCTCTTCCAAAGCAGGTGTTTGCACCATCTTCTCCAGAATCCTTCCAACAACTGAATGTTCTTTCCAGATACCTGCAGGAACTGTAGTCAGTACTATGGCAGCCACCAATCCTGTACAAAACTTGGAATAAGACTTGAAGTTACTAAGTGTTGTCACATAACTTAGATTCAAGCATTAAGCTCAGGAGGCAGTTGCCCTGTCTGCCCTATAGTGAAAACCCATAAGGAACCCAGGGAGAATAAAGGACTAACCTTGGTAATGGTGTCAGTGTATCACCTTCAAGTTTCAGGATGAAGTTGCTATTGGACTCTTGGTTATCATGAGCTAGAGCTTTCTTCATCAGGCCTGCTTGGTTTCTGAAACCTCCTTTCCCAAAATATTCCTTGATGTTGCGCACTGTCAGCTGCTACACCCAGTGATGTCCCCACGTTGTGCTGTAGCCCCTGTACTTAGTGCCCTGGTACCTGGTCCACACTGCAAAGGTGTCTCCTCTGAAAAACCATTCTCTCTTCCACACCTGCAGCTCTGCAGTTGGCGATTTCGCTCTGTGAAACCATCCCTCATGCAGAAAGGGTGAAAATAACTGCTGTTTTAAAATTTAACAAAGACAGTTTAAAAGCTTGATAATTATTCTGCCTCTCAACTTTTCTTATTCCACCCTATCTCATTGTAGCTTTTTGTTTTTCTACAGAAATTAGTTTGTACAGTGGAGAAGTAAAAAAAAACATTAAAAAAATGTTTTCACTGAAAATCAGTTTGCTGTGGCATTTTCTTCTTCTAAAAAATTTATATTGAAGAGAAAACATTTAGTTTAAAAAAAAAAATGAAGAACTTGAATTGTGATTTTGGAAGAAAACCAAACAAGATATAGGAAGAGCCTTCTCAGGTTGTATGAGCTCACTCTGTTCCTATCCCACTCAAAACTTGCTAAACTTTTGACACTACACATCCGTACACCTCAGCCTCATCTTTTCTCCAAACTATCTGTTCTCATAGATTTCCTCAGGCTGGGTCAATTGGCCAGGGCCAAATGGCTGAGATTCAACAGGCCAAGTGCTGGGTCCTGCACTTGGGTCCCAACAACCCCAGGCAGCGCTCCAGGCTCAGGGAAGAGTGGCTGGAAAGCTGCCTGGTGGGAAAGGATCTGGGGGTGTTGGCTGACAGCCAGCTGAATATGAGCCAGCAGTGTGCCCAGGTGGCCAAGAAGGCCAACAGCATCCTGGCTTTTATTAGGAATAGTGTGGTCAGCAGGACTAGGGAAGTGATCATCTAACTGTACTCAGCACTGAGGAGGCCCCACCTTGAATCCTGTGTTTAGTTTTGGGCCCTCACTACAAGAAAGACATTGAGGTGCTGGAGAAAGTTCAAAGAAGGGCTACAAAGCTGGTGAAGGGTCTAGAGAGCAAGCGTTATGAGGAGTGGTTGAGGGAACTGGGACAGTTTAGCCTGGAGAAAAGGACGCTGAGGGGAGACCTTATTGCTCTCTACAACTATCTGAGAGGAGGTTGTAGCATGGAGGGTGTTGGTGTCTTCTCCCAAGTAGAAAGAGATAAGAGCAAATGGCCTTAAGTTGCACAAGGGGAGGTTAAGATTGGATATCAGGAAAAAATTCTTCACCAAAAGGGTTGTCGAGCATTGGAACAGGCTGCCCAGTGAAGTGGTTGAGTCACCATCCCTGGAGGTGTTTAAAACACACATAGATGTGGTGCTTAAGGACATGGTTTTGTGCTAGACTCGATGGTGCTAGATTAACATTTGGACTCACATCTTTTCCAGTCCAAATGATTCTATGATTCTTTCTTTCTACCTGCACAGAAGATGACACAGATTTCTCACACTCCACCAGAATTAACAGGCTGCACATACAGAATTGAGTCAGCACAACTTTCTCACTATTTTAATGCAGATTCCTGCACTTGCTAATAGCTTGGGTCAACAGATGAGCCTTGCATTCCTATGCAGGGGCATAGATCGTATTGTCCTGATACAAATGTCAAATAAATTACCAAGCTGTTGGTTCCTTGGCCATACTGTTCAGGGAAATAAATAAGGCAGTGACCTAAGCTATTGTTTATGAGTCAGGTCTTCATCATGTAGTAGATATTATTGTACATGAGAAATAACAGCACAAGCAGAATGATCCCAAAATTCCGCTGTGTGGTTGCACTTACCACATGGTATATTAAAATATAATGAAAATATATTACGTTACGTGATATAAAATAATGTCAAATAGAGGAAAATGCAAGCAGGCTCCTGACTGAATAAATCAGGGAGAATACGCAAGGCAATAAATTCCAGTCAGTTTCCTCGCTGTGTGGGCAAAAGGGGATTAAACAAGGCAGTGGCTTAAATTTATAGTAGCTCTTATTTATGAGTCAGGCCTCAATCATGTATCAGAGACACCAGGCCTGTAATAATGGCACAAGCAAAACAGAAACGATTCTCAGAGGGCAGATCCCTTTAGGACATGGAAGTGTGTTACTGCACAATGTAGAAACAGAAAATGAAGGCAAAGAGGGAGACTGGAACAACATTCTCACCATATTTCCCTGCTATAGAGGACAATGACCCCAAGATTTTCCCCTTCTGTTGCCTGGATTCCTTCCCTCCACCTTTGCCCACTCCTCCCCTCCCTTATTGCCATGCTTTTATTTTATTCATATAGTGTGAATCAGGAAAATAACAGAAGGGCTTTCTGCCGAGTCCAGAATATGTGGGGAGCTGGAGGGAGTAGCTCCTTTTGTCAGCTGTCTCACCAGAACAGCTCTCTTTCTCCCTATCTTGTACATACTTGTGACAATCTTATATAATTGGGCAAAGTATCCGAAAAAAAGCCTGTCATTTGCTTGTAAAACACAAGGATACACATGTAAAGCAGCAATGCCTCATGAAAGAACTGAGATGATAGTATCTACCAAATTAAACATGAGTTGCTTTGTGATCTGAGATGAAAAATCCCCTACACTTTTTGGCGGTGTATGCAGAGTCATCATATCGGATTGGCAACACATGACTTGTTGCGAGCCACCGAGTGAGCTCCAGCCACTTTGGTACAAGGGAGATGTCAAAACAAACTGGTGGGAATTCGAAGCAGAACACTCCTTTCCCCTCTCCTCCCTTCACGCCTACCCGCCTCCGAACATCTGACGAGGCTGGAAGAGCTGCTACATCCGGAGCCTTTTAAATATAGAACTTGTGAATGGTTTGTACTGATTCATATATGCATCACTGACACGGTGCTGGCAGTAGCACAGCAATGAGTGCAGCATAAAATCTATGTGAAACAGAAGAGGATATAACTTTTTGTTTATGTCAGTCAGACTTTGGTTCAGTAGATACTGCTTGGTTAAACCAAATTTATATGTTGGACATACAGCCATATTATTTTAGGAGTGTTTTGGTCAAAGGGGTATTGCCAAAGGAAGAAGCAGTTTGTCAAGAGTGGCAGGCACATCCTGCTGGTGTGTACCAGTTTCGCACAAATTTGTTCATGAAAGATTTCTCGAGTGCAGGCTACAAAGTCCAGTCAGACAAGCAGAAGGTCTCAGAGTAGCTCATAGTCTGATGGTTCAGCTGACTTGGGATGTAAGAGAGTCCACATCAAGTCCCCTGTCTCAAGACTCACCCTGGAGGCTAGTATTCAATCTTCCACATTACAGATGAGTGCTCTGACTACCTTTTTTTTTTTTTCACATTGGAGATCTGCTCTGCAAAAACACAAGATGGAATCTCTAGCCAAACAGCTTTTGATTATTTACTGGGAGGTAGGAGACACAAGTTTGAATTTTCGGGACAATAAATGTTAATTTATGAAGAAGTTTGTGGTTCCTCTTGAAAGAGAGCCATCCCAAAATAGCAAAACACAGTGGCTGAGGCACACATGAAAGATATAGAGCGAAAGAGAAGATGAAGTGAGGTGAGTTGAAGTGAATTTTCTTTCCCGTACCACACATGAGAGCTTGAACTATTCGGGTGCACTTCTTATATTAATCTTCCTTCTTATTAAAGCTTTAAAAGGTCTTAGTTTTCATCTCAAATGAAAAGGAAACCTTACAAAATCCCAGCATTCTTGCATAAGGGAAAAGGACTAAGGGAACCTGCTACCAGTCTGTGTGATAGAAGTATTACAAGTATCAACAAATACTGCCTCAAGAAGAGGAATAGCAATAGGTGGAAATGGTGTGACCACAGTTAACTGTCAAGAAAAGCATATACTTTTTGGGCTACTGAGGCACTGAAATCTCTTTACAATTAAGTTGTACAGGCTGGACAGAGGGATGGGAGTTAAAGCTGAGGAGAACAGGACTGTACTGACGGAAGGCTGGCAAAATGTATCACACTTAGTTTCCTTAATTCCTTTTGTTTCATTTAAAAGCCCACATCACTAGCAAAGTATAAGCATTCTATCTTAATTCCTGAAGCAAAAATATTTTTTAAACATAATCTCAAGCTGGGTTTAAATTGAAAGAAGCAAAAAAAATATTTTACATTCTTTAGCATTCCATAGGGATAGAAAAGCATCATGGCCAGGTTTTTCTCAGATTATGTGTTATTTTCTAGTGCTGTTACATATTTTACAAGACACAATATTGATTTAATGCAGTAGTTGGTTCTCTTGTTGTGCCTTTCAGGCACTATTCATTAAAAAACAAAAAACAAAAAGACCCTAAACCCTCACACTTAGCAAAAATACTATGTACCATACTGCCTTGTTTGTGTCATTAGAGACTGTGGCTTTTATGCCACTAATACAAGTCAGGTGCAAGCTGAGACAAATAATACTCAAAAATCTGCAAAATGCACCTCTCAAGTCTGTTCAGTTTTTGAGTCATTCCATTAGTTGTTTGGGATTTATCAGTAAATACTGAAAATCTGATAGAATTGCTTATATTTGTGAATATTATGCTTCTCTGGATGCTTATCATTATGTGATCTGTTTTTCTGTTCATTCCTAGTGGTTTGGGGATCATGTTCTTCATGATTATGCCTCCTCTGATGTGGATCTTCTGAAATCCAATTTCCTTTTTTTTATCTGTAAGGCAACTCTGTTGCCTGCAAGTAGGTTGTTTTGTGCCCTTGTGAACTAAGATCTCCTTTGCAACCTTCTCAAATAGCTCAAAGCTTACACAAGCAAAAGTAAATATATTTTTCTTACTCTTTAACTGTATTTATTTTACGTTGTCTGCTACACTGCCTGCAGCACTGCTAGTGTTCCCAGAGCTCATGAACCTATTTGCTTTCCATCTACTGCTTGTTGCAGAAGGCTTTGTTCCTGTCTAATACAGGGGGGAAAAATGTTCACAGCTTTCCAGGTCTTATCATAGCAGTTGCAAGTAGACAAGAAATATAACCAGGCTCAGGAGATCTAGGTCTGAGGGTAGAAAAAGGTGATTCCTAAGGTAATTTTTACTTTCAGGATCGAACACTTGGACAAGACTTTGCCAGGACCTGTTGAGGCAGCTGAGAGATGTTGGAAAAGATAAGTCTGTTTACACCTTCTTTTAAAGGAACCCATCTTGTCCCATTCATGTTGTGGACTGCTTAGCTTTAAAATGCCAAAAGCCAGTGGGATGGGAAATTCTCAAAAGCTGTGATTAGGAGACAAATCTCAACTAGCACACCACAATTTGCAGACTGATGATGGGAATTTCTCAGGATTGGTTTGTTGTTGTTGGGGTTTGGTGGGAGATTTTAAAGCTGGAAAATGAATAAGGGTCTTTGCAGAGAGGAAAACTAGAAGAAAGAAAATTTGATGTTAAATTCTTTAATTGAGAGGATTTCTATTAAGAAAAAGTTGCATGATACTAAGAATGTGAGATGCCCATTGTAACCTTTTGGGCTGTATACAATACATGAATTTTACTGTGTTTAGTCTTAAAAATTCAATGAAGATACTAACATGAACTTCTGAAGTGGCCAGGGAAACCCAGGAGCAGTCTTTCCTGAGGAAAAGGGGTAACTAAGGAGACATTCTGAAGTCTGTGGGCAATCTTTGTGAGTTTCATCTGTCACAAATGTTGCGTGTCTGATAACATCTTCTGTCACTTTTTATTTCATTTGTTTACAAACTGTATTTTTTCTTCCCTCAGAAATACATCCAGGGAATATCCTTCCAAGTGTTCTATCAAGCAGTTGACCTTGAAAATAGAATAACTTGCAAATGAATAGAGGAAAAAATAAGACAATAAACCATTTTAAAAATATTCTTTTTTCCCCCTCTTTTCTTACTCATTCTAGCCATGATGTCAATATTGTGAGTGAGCAACTAAAAAGGTCTATTTCTACATTTGCAAGAACAGCGTTGATTAATGCAATGAGTTTTATAAGGTTTTTTCCTAGTGAAAAAAGCACTGTGTACCTAAAGAAAAAAATAAGTGTTTTTCTCCTTTCTTTATTCTGTTTGCTAAATGGAGACAGGAAGTTACCTTGAGGACAGGACTTTTCTTCTATGTTTCTAAGACTACAGCTTCACAGGGACAGTAGCAGTTTGTAACTAAGGCATTGGCATTACTTTAATGTATACCAATAATAACCCTTACCTCCCTGGTTTAAAGGCCACACTTTCTTGAAGTACTACCAAAAATACCTTCTGGCCAACTTATGTAGGATATTCTTCTCACCACTTTTCTCCATTAAAGAAATTATAGCAACAATAGCAGAGGATTTACAAATGAAACAAGCACCTCCTGCTTTCCTGTGGTAGTTTCATACCTTCTAGTTTTATTTGGAAGTTCAAAGGGCTTGGGCTATCCCAGCCCCAAATTCAGAGTCTTTTGGCACGACTGAAACTAACTTGCATTCTCTGCAGCAGCGCAAGGGCAACATCGGCTGAGAGCACTTCCCTCTTCTGCAGCTGCTGGTGTGATGGGCTAATCTAGTAGCTAGGCAACAGGGAGGAGAGGAGCTTGGGACCAAGGAAAGAAGTTTTCAGCAAGGAAAGCTGCCTGGTTGCCTGGCTGTGTGAGGGAGGTCTACATGTTTCCTTACAGAACAGACTCCCTGCATGATAACATGGTGTAGTAAATCTTGATTGCAAATGCTGTTTGAACGGGGTCAAGGTTTGCCGAGGGTAGTATACCCACATCTAAAATTAACTCAGCAGTCTTCCCCAAGTGTCCCACATTCTCATTCTACTAGACACATTTTGACAGTCCATGCTCAGTGTTAACTAATTTTATGCAAAGCAGTAAATCTGGAGAAAGATATTCCATTGCACAGAGTTGCTAATCTATGTAGAATTCAACAGACAATCCCGTAGTTGTTGCAACGGTAATCTGAGCCAATGAAACTTTTTGCCCTGCCTATATTAGAACATTTTTGTTTCAGAGGATGAAGAGCGTTTTAAAAAGAATAGCTTTCTCTTACATACTTTTTCTGTACTAACCAATGAAGAAGTATGCAGAAGCTGGTCTAAATTTCCTTTGTTTATATGCAGCACGTACATATTTATGTTTTCTTCATGTTTGGGTTTTTTTTTTTCAATTAAATGTCTCCCTTTTCCCCTCACTAACTCCTTTCATCACAGTGTATCCTAAGTGAAAGACAAACTCAATTAATCATCACCAGCTTGTATCTATGGCATCTGTCTCCCTAATATCTAAGCATTATTTAAGTTTCTGTTGAATTTTGTGTTCAAATTTACCCATCCTTGCTAGAAAGAGGCATGAGAAGATTTCAAGAGCAATTTACAAGGAGCTTTTTTCTTCCTATGTATGAGAGCAGCAATTCCTCTGATTCACAGGTTGACAGGAGCACATCACTCTGGTGCTCAGATCAGTGCATGAGCTGCCCATCGAATAGCAGATCAAGTTTAAAGTCCTAAGGGCAAATTCTGCTGTCAGTTACACAGGTGAACATGTAACGATAAGAGCAGAATTTGGCCCCTAGTCTTGATCTTCAAGTCTCTCAGTGGGAAACTTGATTACTGTGTTTAAGACAAAGTGTAAGAATGCTTTGTAAAGAGCCTGATACAAACATTTTGTGAGACACAAGTCTCTTTTACCGGTTACCTTTTAATAGCATTTGGGAAGTTCTTGAATTACAGCAGCTCTTAGCCTGCATGTTGTACTATTGTATTAATTTCAAGAAGAAATTTCCTTGAGCCCTGATATGCAGGACAGCAAATGTAGCATTGATGAAAGCTTCATTGCCATATTTTGATGAAACCATTAATTATGAAAATTGAAGTTTTGAATAAACACCAAGTCTCTAAAATAATGTGTAGTTAATTTTTTCCCTCCCTCTTCCTTCTTCTTTCACCAGACCTGTCAAACGGTATCCTGGGATTCTTTAGCACTTGAAACTGGATTTCAGAATCCCTTCATAATATGCACTTGTAGGTCATTCTGACAGAAGCTGGATAATGCCACATATCTGGGACCTTTGTTTTGTGTAATTTAAAATTGCCTTAAAGGCATCTTTCTCTGGAGTTTGGTTTAGTCTTATCTAAGTGCTTGGGTGATCATCAGGTGCTTCCTCCCAGGATGCGACCTCGCTTGTAGGAGCAGCTCTCTGACCTACCAAGTGAGCCAGAAGACAACCCACAAGGAGAACGTGCTCAGAGCTTTTACTGCAGTGCTTTTCCCTTTTTTCTTTCTTCTTTTTTTTTTTTTTTTTTTTTCCTGACCATATGAAGGACAGGCCTTTCTTCATGATTTTCCCAAGGGCCTCAGGAAAATAAGCCAACAATTCTTTCTGATTTCAATGTCTCACACCGTGGTCGTGAGGAAGTGGGGGCTCTGAAGTTTTTGCAGAGATGTTTTCCTTACGACTAGAAGACTGGCGCTGGATTCAGGTTCTTCCACAGAGGACACCTAAACTCCACGGACCCCTTTGTTTCCTTGCCCCACCTCTTCATTGCTTTGGTCAAACGATAGATCAGAGCAACGTCCACCAGATGGCAGCATGCCATATCGAAAATCAGTCACTTAAATCAACATTTAGGCATCTAATTTTTTTTTTCTTTTTTTTTTTTTTTTGATTTTTCCAAGGTGCGCCATTAAATCTAATAAAAACTCATGGTCTCAGAAATTCAGGTGATGCACTTCAGGCACATCAGCTGCTGCCAGCCCCCAGAAAAGCCTGTGGGTGAGAGGACAACACATTTACAGGCTGCAAACCCTTACCAGCCCACTTCTGGGATGGCAGAGAAAAGAAAAGACACAATGATGCAACTGTCCCTGCTCAAGGCCTTCAAGGGATATATACGTCTGTTTTCTGGGGTTACTGCTTGGCACACACTTGGGTATCACAGTTATAAGAACCACATGGGCTGCTGCAGACAGACCAGAAATGCCACTGAGGCCTCCCCCTCAGGGACCCAGTGACTTGAGTGGCAAGCAGGCACAACAGCACATCACTGTGGCTCCTGCTGGCCTGGAGGAGCTGCTTGGGCACTAGTGTGCTGTTGCCAGAGGTCTATGGGAAGGAAAGCTCCAAACTGCTTCTACTGCAGAGAGGCAGAAAAGAGAGGAAGGGCAAGAGGAGACACTTTGCATTCAGACGTGCATGCATGTGTGTGCAAGACAGGGAAGCCCACCTCCCACTAAAATCTGCCATTAGCAATTTTAAGAAAACTACCACAATAGTTGTGTAGGCTTTGATGTGGCAATGTTGTTTGCAATACCACCACATCATAGATATGTAAAGCCATGAAAGTGGTCATTTTTGTCATGAGCATTGATTCATAGCTGCATAACTAATCATGACAACTTTATTAATTGCTTATTACCAAGGGTTTTCTCTTTTATTAGAGAACAAGTGACTTCCTTCCCTTGTAGTGGTGTATATTTCTCTGTGTGATAGAGATTAATGCGTGAAGCTTTGCAGGAAACTGCCTCATTGATTTTGTTGCCTTTGTATTTGTCTTCCTTAGGTGACTTCCAGTCACATAGATAGAGGGGACACAAAGAATTTCACTGGGACATCAAATACTGTGCTTACGGCAACTCCAGTTTTGGGCTTCATTTGGAAACCCTGCAAGCAGTAGGTCCATTTTTCCCTGTGGTATTTTTTCCTTCAGCTTTATCGACTTATTAGAAAATGTGTTGTTAATTCAGATCTAACAGTACGTAATGGCAAGTTATTTCGACCTGTATTGGTTTTGCATAATGTATAATTACCATAATGTACTCAAGAACACCTTATACAGTTTTTTGCAAATCATATGCATATATCTAATTGCATGTACTTTTGCCTGAGACTTTATATGTTTTACTTTTATATATGTCTCTGTGTGTACGTATGTATTTTACCAGCATTTTGACATACTCTAGAAAATTGAAAATTTCTGTTGTTAGTATTTAACCTTATGACTCTGCCGTGTGTTGAATGAACAATTATTATAGGACCATTTCACCCTGCACATTAGTAGCATATATTGCATTCGCTGAACCTAAGAAGAAACTTGTCTTTAAATCTGAAAACCTTCAGTAAGGAAAAGTCTTGTATTAGTACTTCCGAAAGCCTGTAGCTTGGGGATAGTGTACATGAAAGAATGCAAGAGAGCTGATGGGGTACTTTTAAAAAATGTCCTGACAGAGTCAAGGTGATGGCCATTTTTAGCTGCCCTGCTATCCATCACCTCTTTCAGCCAGGCATACTCCATCATATGCAACAGCCTCATGAATTTATGCATCAAGCTGTGCAGCCAGTCGTGCCGAGGGCTCTGGTGACAAGTGAAATTGCTGTGCGCCTCATTTAGCTGTTTATTGCGCCTGAGTACGTGTTGCAGCTGTCATCTTACGATGGGATGATAGTGCTCGTTAATAGACAAGACAGGCAAATAATGATGGAGACTATAGCAAGAGATGCTCATCTGCCAATAGGCTCTCAGCAATATCACAAACATTCACAAAGTTTTCAATCAAAAACAACACTGCAAGAAAATACCGAGGCCAGCATCTGTTTCTTATGTGACGAGCAGTACAGATTAAACTTCTGAGAAGCTGCAGTCCAGTCCACCACGTAGCTTAACTTCTTAACACTGCCTTTATCTTTCTTTTCCTTTCTTTCTTTCTTTCTTTCTTTCTTTCTTTCTTTCTTTCTTTCTTTCTTTCTTTCTTTCTTTCTTTCTTTCTTTCTTTCTTTCTTTCTTTCTTTCTTTCTTTCTTTTCTTTCTTTCTTTTTCTTTCTTTCTTTCTTTCTTTCTTTCTTTCTTTCTCTTTCTTTCTTTCTTTCTTTCTTTCTTTCTTTCTTTCTTTCTTTCTTTCTTTCTTTCTTTCTTTTCTTTCTTTCTTCTCTTCTTCTTTCTTTCTTTCTTTCCTTCCTTCCTTTTCTTTCTTTCTTTCTTTCTTTCCTTCCTTCCTTTCTTTCTTTCTTTCTTTCTTTCTTTCCTTCCTTCCTTTCTTTCTTTCTTTCTTTCTTTCTTTCTTTCTTTCTTTCTTTCTTTCTTTCTTTCTTTCTTTCTTTCTTTCTTTCTTTCTTTCTTTCTTTCTTTCTTTCTTTCTTTCTTTCTTTCTTTCTTTCTTTCTTTCTTTCTTTCTTTCTTCTTTCTTTCTTTCTTTCTTTCTTTCTTTCTTTCTTTCTTTCTTTCTTTCTTTCTTTCTTTCTTTCTTTCTTTCTTTCTTTCTTTCTTTCTTTCTTTCTTTCTTTCTTTCTTTCTTTCTTTCTTTCTTTCTTTCTTTCTTTCTTTCTTTCTTTCTTTCTTTCTTTCTTTCTTTCTTTCTTTCTTTCTTTCTTTCTTTCTTTCTTTCTTTCTTTCTTTCTTTCTTTCTTTCTTTCTTTCTTTCTTTCTTTCTTTCTTTCTTTCTTTCTTTCTTTCTTTCTTTCTTTCTTTCTTTCTTTCTTTCTTTCTTTCTTTCTTTCTTTCTTTCTTTCTTTCTTTCTTTCTTTCTTTCTTTCTTTCTTTCTTTCTTTCTTTCTTTCTTTCTTTCTTTCTTTCTTTCTTTCTTTCTTTTTTAAATGCATTTTGAAAAGAATTATTACCACATGGCAAAATATCCCAGTGTGTTCTTTCCTCTTTTCTGGTCCTTTACACAACTCTGTCTGGAGCAGTATGGCTGCAGGGTACCAGGAACCTGCAGCCATCTTTTCAAGATCTGGCAAAAGTTTTGCTCAATAAATTTCAGTTGTCTAGTTGTGCTGCTGTCCATTAGCCTGCTTGTCTATCTCCTCTGGGAAAAAAAGCAAACAAACTAACAAACAAAACAAAACAAAGAAACAAAAAAACCCTCTATTTTAGTGGCATGCAGAATAGTTTCAATAGAAAAACAAAACAAAACAAACAAACCTGTGAAGCCCACATATTTTTTGTGAAATAGCAGATATAATGAATGCAAATTCATCTTTATAAAACTCTCTCAGAAAAGATGGTGTCATATTCTGCCTTTGCCCTCCATGTTAAAATTCGTGGTGCCATATTCTGCATTTCTTGCCTACGTTAAAATTTGTGAGATGCTGCAATTTGCAACATTTTCTTTTCTGTGGTTTTCAAAATTCTTTGCTTAGAGTCATAGCTTAATAGACAGTATTATGAATTTTTTAAAATATTTACAGGGAAATAAATTTTGTTTCCCAATCAAATCTCTCAATTAGAATGGGAGGTAAAAGTTTAATGTGTTTTCTGTAACTAGAGGAAGTATTTGTGTATGTTAGATGAAGAAACTTTGTGTAAATCCTCTTGGAATTTTCTGTGAAAGGTACTTTTAAACATTTTCCATGTGTACTTGCTAGACACTTCACTGCATATTAAGTCAAAGCTAACACCTAAAATAATACAATGTTAAATAATACAAAACTCTCTCATGCTTGCACACAAACACACAAAAACACACAAAAGGTATGACTGCAATAAAATGCATTTTGTTTAATAGGCAATAACACTACAAAGCAGTTCTGCAGGAATACAATACTACAGAAAAAATCAAAGTGAATGCATAGTAGTTATTCATGTAATAAGTATTTTCTGCATGTAACTGACATGTTTCCCCAGATTACTATTGCATAATAAAATTTTTAAAAAGGAAGAAAAAAACCTGAAAAAGCAACCACAGTTTGTAATGTAATTTATGTGTCCATTCAGTTGCTATCACTGTAATACTGAGTAGGCAAAAATGAATCTACAGGAGTTTTATGACACTTTGAAACGGTGTGTGTCACAGGATGATCTAAAACTGCCATGCAGAGAGATAAACATTATCCTTATTTTACAGATGAATATACTGAGGAAAGAAAATATCCTCTTCCAAATCAATATTAAATCAAATACACATGCTATATGACTTGCTCTTGTAAAAATCTAAAGAAGATGAGGAATCTATTGTGCAAGGACTACAAAGCCAACCTCAGACAAGCAAGCTTAGGGTAGGTTTCCTCTAAGTGAGTATTAGCCACCTGACATCCCCCAAACAGCTGCACAATCTCTGCAAATTGCCTGGAGTTTCTCTGTAAAGACCAAATAAAAAAGACTAAAGCCAAAGCCCTGTGTGTCCTGCTCTGATGGGAGTGTAAGTGAAGAGGCCCTCTTGCAGCCTCTGTTCCTCTCCTCTGGCTCCTGACAAGTGCTTTAATTTTAAAGAAACTTGGGTTTTTTTTGAATACTAAAGTAAAATTGGATACCCCCACCTTACATTCTAACTAACATATCTCTGTTTACTAATGAAAATCTGAGACATGGAGCAATGATGTGATCTGGCAGAGATTACACAAAAAGTCTGCGTAAAACCTGGCTGTTTCCCACTGGTGCCTTCATTTCGGTGAATAAACTCCACAGCATCTTTCAGAGACTGATCCCTTGCTGTGAGATGAATCAGTAATTTTCTTCCTTCATGAGGGAACATTAAAATAAATATCAAAAAGCTGTAACACTGACTGTACACTAACCAACGAGTGGGGTTTTTTTGTATGAAAATAAGGTATCATGAGGGAAAAAAAAATCACATGTAATCCTGTGGCTTTGATGCCTGTGTGTATGTGGGAAGAGTTAAGCTTGAGCAGGCAGCCTTGATGTAGAGAAACTCTTGTCATTTGAACTCTTCACTTCATGGTTCTGAATTCTTACACATAGTTCGTTTGTGACTATAGACTTGCATATATGTAAATAAACATACATATAAATATACATATAAGTAAATAAAATGTGTATTTCCACATATGAGTTTATGTATCTGTTTGTTATGATGAGAGACTGACTTTGAGGCAGCATTTAAATGAGGTAGTCAACAAAGGAAAAGATTTTGTAGCCAAATGAGAACATGTTTTTATGACATGTCTTTCCTGTCTGCAAAATGTATTTTCTCTGCTTAAAGAGGTGTCAGTATTTTTTTGAAGAAGATATTTTTGTTGAAAAAATGTTTGACTGTTTTTCCAAAGCAAACATGTAGTAGGAAATTTTGGCTTAAAGAAAAACAGGCCATTATCCCAATGGAAATTAGAAAATATAATGCCAGTGCAATATTTTCTTCTCTTTTTCCCTGTTTTCTCTTTCCCTGTTTCTTTTTTACATTCATCCATTTATATAGTAATAAACTAGATAGAAGATATAAAAAGGAGAGATAGGGCAAGGAAGGAAGGAAGGAAGGAAGGGGAAGAAAGAAAGAGAAAGAAAGAAAGAAGGAAAGAAGGAAAGAAGGAAAGAAGGAAAGAAGGAAAGAAAGGAAGAAAGAAAGGAAGAAAGGAAGAAAGGAAGGAAGGAAGGAAGGAAGGAAGGAAGGAAGGAAGGAAGGAAGGAAGGAAGGAAGGAAGGAAGGAAGGAAGGAAGGAAGGAAGGAAGGAAGGAAGGAAGGAAGGAAGGAAGAAAGGAAGGAAGAAAGGAAGGAAGGAAGGAAGAAAGGAAGGAAGGAAGAAAGGAAGGAAGGAAGGAAGGAAGGAAGGAAGGAAGGAAGGAAGGAAGGAAGGAAGGAAGGAAGGAAGGAAGGAAGGAAGGAAGGAAGGAAGGAAGGAAGGAAGAAAGGAAGAAAGAAAGAAAGAAAGAAAGATTTTTTTTTTCTCCCCCATGTTCTTGGAAGTTCTTTTATACTTGCAGAATAAACCTCTGCTGGAAATTTTCAAAATCTTTGAATTTTTCACCTGATTCTTATATATAAAGGGGCTAATGTAGCTGACTACAGTCATATAGTTGTATGCATGTATTCCACTATCCCAAGTAGTTAACTACAGTTATTCTCTCTTCTATTCATTTACACCAGTTCTATATTAATACTAATTCCAATTAATTCTGTAATTTATATCAGTAAAAGCAGGAGAAGAACCAATTCCAATGAAGTATATATCGTTAATAACTATAATTACATATAAAAACTCTATATGTGCACACATGTACACATATAGTAGTCTATTCTGATTTATGATATGACATTGCAGTACAATATGGCAAATCCATGTACAGTTTGTTTGTCTCTTCCAATTTGTGCTGAAATTATTGTGAGGCCAAATATAGTCTACCCACCACAGTGGTACTGCATTAAAAATAATCTTTCATTTGTTTTTGTCATTTACAGAGCTAATGGTCAGCAAATTTGTACATCCTGCCTCTTTTTTTTCTTAATGAAATGGAAAAGGGATGTGTGCTATATAAAAAAGAAGTTTTATTAATGTTTCATAAAATGGTTGCTACAATCAAAGGAACTGCTATGAAAATTAAATTACTGGGCTGACTCTGAAAATCAGCATAATATGCTCTGTTTAATTCAGTCATGCTAAGATGTTAGATTCTCCTTCATTCTCTCAGCTTTCTCTCTCCTTCACCTGGGGGCATCTGCTGATGAGTCTCTTCTAGAGGTTGTTTAATGACTATTTTACAGCAACTGTCAGCTTTCTAAAGCCCAGTGGCACTGGGCGTCACTGTATTACCAGCCTTTTTACACAATTTGCCTGACTGTAAATCTGAGCTTTAAAAGTACAAGAAAAGCTCTTATTTGATTTAATGACTGGCTGACGGGGGTCGATTAATCTTTTTATGCTTAGATGTTTTACTCATAAAGGTCATATTCTATTTGTTTATTCTTTTCTTCTCTCATGGCCAATGAAAATGAGGTGAGGAATTTTAGGTATCATTCAATTGGAGCTGAGTGGCTTGGAAGATAATGCTGTTCATGGGCAGGATTGTTATTGTATATAATGGATATCACAGGAAATCCCAAAGGCACCATTCAGAATCAGGGCCCCATTGTTCTAATCACTGTATAAATTCCCAGGGATACATGGTGTGATCTCTGGGATATGGATGATCTAATTTAGGAGAAGGTGCAATGGGTGTGCTGTAATAATACAAAGGAGAGAAAGAAGGCAAGGACACCCAGTGAGAGGAACACTCACAGACTTTCTGCATAGTTTTTGAGAGTACTTGAAATAGATAAAGTTTAAAATAGATTCTCTTTTAAACACCGAGGATGATTAAGCATGAAATAAAAGGCCATGAATACACCGTAAGTAATATTTCCAGATGCACTGAATTTCCATTTTCCAAAGTGACTTAGGTACTTACGAGTATAAATTTCATCTACATGCATTGAGACTCAAGTACATTTTCCAAAAGTTGTACACAGAATAGAAAACAAGATCTGATTTTCTAAATCAGTTATCAGATTCTTTGTCTCATTGAAAATCAGGGGGACTTACTTGTACTGGGTACAATTTTTCGAAAGCCTATAAATATGATAACCTGGCATCTACAAAGCAAAATGATGAAGAGCTATACATACGGTTCTGCAGCTAAGAAGGCAACGTTTACTGGGACAAACTGGAAGAAAAGGAACCTCTTTGCACAAGAATCTTCATTTCAACAGGCCTATTTCTTCAGTGCCATGAACTTAATTTCTTCTATGTAATGAGCTTGGTGATATCGTCTTTCCTTTTGCTTCCGAAATGGTGCAAGACCCTTTCTGGGACTTCAGTATGTTCTATGAGAATAGCACACAAGCAGCTATTTTCTCCTTTAATTTTGTATCTTATCAACTCTACTTGGTGGATTGTAAACCTTTCTGTCTCATACATAGTGTGAAGCCCACTCTTGACACTTAACTCATAGCCTTGGTGACATGTACTGTGCAAGTGTGAAAAAGCATAATTGGTGGATCCTTTGCATCCTTCTATAACAATGGAATTTTCATGTGACTACTAACAGAGGTGAACTAAGTTTCATCACCTTGATACTTGGAGTGTTTATATGACATTTTGTCACACTATTTAGAACCGTAGGTGAACATCACAGGCTATCTCGATGCCAGCACTGGAAAAACCCTCAAAGTAGGACCCTTCCCTTGTTGTCAGTGGTTAGTTGTGTCACTGTGTCAGTTGGATGTAACATGATTCATTGAAAATACATTTTACTATTTGAAATGACATACCTTTTTAGATGACATGCTTAATTCCATACTATTTTTGCAGCTTTGCAGTAGAGAGAACATTATGAGTCCTGAGGAGAACAGACTCTTTCTCCAGAATTTTTCTTAATTCATCACTTTTCTGTACCACAAATCTTTCTTCTACCTTAGCCTTCCTTCCTCTTTAATTTTGTTTCCAGTCTTTCCCTCTTTTATTTGATTTAACTTGATTTCTAGTAAAGTTGAAGTAGTTCACATCAGGAAACCAAACTGTGAGTAAAGCGCAAATGGCAAAGTAATCTCAAAAGGATGAGGGAAAGCTGGTAACAACTGACATCATGTGAGGGAACATGAGGCTTGATGGCCCCCTAAGAAGTGGGGCAAAGCATACTAGTGCTTAGTATGCACCAGCAGTGTGAGAAGACTAAAGACATCGATAAGGCTAGTTCTAGGAAACTGAAAGCAAACAGGAACGCATTTGCTTCAAGTGTAACTGGAAAACAACGTTCCCAACTTGTGGAGATTGTCATGGCTTCAACACTTTGTTTCTGCTTTGGTACACAAGGAGAAGAGATATCTGCCAGTAACTGCCTCAACCAAAAGTCTCATCATCTGGGTACAAGCATGATCTGGAAACTTATAGTTTCTACTCAAAAACCTGTAGTTTCACCTCCAAACTATCTAATTCTTGTGTGTCTGTCTTCATCATTACTCTTTATTCCCTCATATCTCTGCAAAAAGAAACACATGCAGCAAAAGAAAGTGAGAGATTTTCTACGTAAACTCATACTTCAGACAATAGGCATTACTTTTTAGCTATTCTGCAGCAAGAAGTATTTTCTGTCTTTGTCTTTCTCTGGTTATAATCAGAAATTTCATTTTAGACTTGAGAACCTTTCCCAGTCAAAGTTTTGTTGAACTCAATAAGCTCCAATCATCATTTAGTTCAATGTGTTAGTATTTTACAATGAAAAAATCCTCATAAGTAAAATCTTGCTCAGCTTCAGCATTCTTGTCACTCTCTTGTTTGTCCAAAGATGATTCTGTATCAGAAAAGGAAAATCACTGAACTGATCTAAGATTTGCAAAATTAATTTGGATGCAAACAACTTTTGGCCTATAATTTTAAAAGACAGCATTTATGACAGGTGAATTCTTTTTTATAATGGTAGGGAAAGTGAAAATTAGAATGCTTCAGAGTTGGAAGAAATCTCTGAAGCTTTTCAGTGGTCAGAAGTTTCCAACTTCGCTCTGGTTTAGATTGGTATTCAAGAAATTTCTTTTCAAGCTAAAATCTTTTTCTCTATATATTGTCCACTCTCTTTTGTCTACTTTTTTCACAGTCTTCCACAAAAGGTAAATAAATCTTTTCTTCCTCTCCATTATGCCCTTCAGATTGTGGTCAGTTCTATGCTCTCTCTCTTTCAGTGCTGCTTTTTTTATGAATGCTTCTTAAGATCAGTGAACATTTCACTAATACCTGACTCTTAAATTCATATAGGGAGAGAAATCAAGCAGTGTTAAATTCAATTTTGTATTAACTTCATTCCTTCTGTTGTGTAACTGTTGGATAGTCAGTTCAGTGCATCGGTCAGAAAAAATTCCTTAATGGACATATCTGGAGACTCGAGCACAAGAGTTTCAAGGAACATGAGCAAAAAAGTGGACTTTCTCGCTGTTAAACAGTGAGCTTAATAATGAAAGCATAACAAGTATCTGTTCTGTGAAGGTCCGTATTCAGAAACCAGTGCTGCCTGTCTGCAAGACTATTTTTTCTTCATAATGTGAGGCACTAAAAGTTTTTTTAAAATCTAGGTCTGCATCATTATGGTTACCCTGGAATTAGAGAAACTGTCACAGCCAGGGTTTGGGAAAGTAGGAGGCAATTCTGGCTGATCTGCATGGCCAGAGAGCATATATTGCTACATAAAGGACAAGCCAGAACAGTGGAGATTTGACACATGCCTATCTTACTATTTTGTCTTGCTTTGAGCCACATTCTTCCATACATCATATGCTAACTAGCAAATCTCACGTCCTTCATATTAAGAAACGGTCACATGGAATCGCTTACTCAGCAACATAAAAAATGGCCAATGGATTTTCCAAATACCCTTGTGTTTTGTATCAAGTTGACTCTCTCATGCAGTGGAAACTCCATTTTGGTCACTGAAAACCATGATGTAGAGAATTTTTAATGGTCCCTGTGTTCTTTCTGCAATTCTCAGTGTTGAGGCATCACATTGCTTTTGGGAAGCCTGATGCTCCCAGTTACTTTTGCAACTGTACTTTCACTCTGCAGGCAAATTAATCTGAAGTGGATCTGTAAATGTCTTACCAAAGGGTAGGCGATGTTTAGGCTCGATAATCTGATATGTTACTCTCTGTGCCAGACCTAGAACTTAAGCACGCTGATTCTTCTAGGGGTCTTACTTGCCTTTCATTCTTCTAGCGGTCTTCCCTTTAAACACAGTTTCACTAGCTAAATACAATTCTGGAACTCTACCCTTCTGCTGGTGGTTATATGTTCTGATTCCTCATGTAAATATGATTTCATCTTTTGGTCTTTATCATTTTGCAGACTTCGGCTGGAGATACTGGAGCTATGTAGATTCCTATTTTTCTTGTAACCATTTTGGCAGGCATGTGTCAGTTTGATCGATAATGATGTCTGGATTAGGCAGTCCCAGTGGCAAAAATGGACTCTTCTTAGGCTTATTGCCAGATTTTGAAAGCCGCTATAATGACATTCTGCCAAGCAAGCAAGATCTGAATGCTGATTGAACCCCTTTAAAAAAAGTGCAGACTAATAGGCGTTATTGCGTGAATAATAATTAGCACAATTAAGTGGCTGGCACTTTGCCTGTGAAATTTTCAGAGCACACAATTAAAAACCTCTACAGAGTTTTGTTGACTATCGTCAAGTATAAAGTAACAGAAAGAAGGAATTACCAGGAATGATGCAATCTTGAAGATCATCCATCTATAGCATAGGAAAAATTGTTAAGGAGGAAAGTTTCAATATAACATATTTGAAGGCTACACAATGACTGCAGATCTTGGAAGGAAGAATCTTGGAAGGAATCTATATCCTCCACTGTGTAGTTTTTAAAAGAAGATAAAATCTTGCAGATGCAAATTTTGCAGTCCTCAAAAGTTTCCCTCTCATTATGATGTTTGGGCATTTTTGCTCATTTGTTTTATGTATGTGTGGTTGTGCTTGTTTTTTGGTTGGTTGGTTTTGTTTGGTGGTGGTGGTTTTAACCTTCTTAAAGTTCTTGTAGAGACTGAAGGGGTTAGATTAGGACACTGAAAAGAACTAATCATGCTGTGTTCTTCCTGAAGTCTATGGGCTGAAGGAACAATGCACTTTCTAAGTCACTTTTGACTTCATTGAATAATCTCTGATGGAGTAAATTAAGCATAAGCACTGAGTACATTTTCTATCTAACTAAAAACACAAATGGCCCCTCTAGTTCCAGAGATACATTCATGACTAGCTATCAAACAAAGATTATTTTCTTACCAAGTCTTCTAGTTCAGCCTTATTTGAAATATGTGTAGTTTGGTATAAGCTATATATATCATAGTAATACATTAGTTTAACATCATCTCAGGTAAAATGCTGTTAAAATTTATGTGGGATTTAATAAGGATTTAACAGATATGAATGGCTTTATAGGAAATAAAGACTATCAAACAAACCTAACTTAAAAAAAAAAAAAAATTACATCTTACCTTATAAAAATAAAAGTAGACTTTTATAAGGTTTTTAGTTTAGATGCACATGATACTCTGGCTGAACTTTATAACTAAGCAGTAATATTTGTAAGGATTAGCAACTGGGAAACTGGTGGGTCTCTAAAGGTGGCTGTTAATGAGATTGTCGTTTTGAAGGGAATGGTTTTAACAGAATGCTTCAGACATCAGTACTTCCCCCAGTACTATTCAATATTTTCATCAGGGGTTGAGAAGTAAGTATAAAATTACTGCTGATAAAATTGGCAGGTGACACAAAGATTGGCAAAGTGGTAGATAATGATGAAGATGTCAGTCATACCAGCTGAACTGAATTGCATAGCAAACTGTGCCTTATTCAAACAGACCACATCTTAATATCAGGAAGTACAAAGTTGTGGTTCTACGAACAAGGCACATAGGGATGTATATACAGGGCTATGTCATTAACATGGTGACCCCAAGAAATGTTCATGTTTAATTGTAGGTAACAACACATATCATGCTCTCAGTGCAATGTGGTGGTAAAAAGGGCTAATGCAATCAGTGGATTCATAAACAGGGAAGTGTTAATGAGAAGTACGGTGTTTACACTTCTAATAAGGCAATAGCAAGACTGATATTTGACTACTACGGAAGTTAACATTGTCCACATTTAACTCTTTAAGAGGATCATTAGAAAACTGAGAATGCAGGAAAGGTCGAGAAAACATTTGAATTTTTGAAATAATGCTTTCCAGGGGAAACTGGAGGAATTCATCTCCTAAAGCAACCCATTTACAGAACGTCTCCAAAATAATGGGATCTCAGGGTTCTGAAATGCACTAGAAAATGGCATAAGACGAATTTGTGGCTGGTAACTGGAGCCATATGAATGCAAATTAAAAACTGGCCACCATTTTTAATAGCATGGATAGTTAACTAGCACAACAAAATGCTAGTGAAAATTCTGGCCTCTCTAGCTCTGGTATTTCTTCACGTGAAAACTCAGTCTCTACCAGGGAGATAGCCTTTACCCAAGCATCTTACTGCCCTGAACTCTGAGTTAAAGGGAAAAAAGTGCAGAAATTTTTGGACTACATGAACCAGCTCTCCTATTTTGGCTCATGTGCCAAGTAGGTGTGACTTTTAGCAACTTTCTTTCCATCTTCCAGACATTTTAAGGAACTGAGAATAAATGAAATGACACTGAGATATTTTAAAAGTTTGACCTGTTATAGCTATGTACTGCTAACTGATGATCTGATCTTTTTTCTTGGCTTGATAGCCATTCAGTAGTAACTGTATGATGGCAATTGAAAAATGCACACGAAATAGTATTCTATTCCACAGAACTTCTGTTATTGTTTAAAAGTAAGACTCTTAAAACAGGTATAACTTCAAAGTTATTTAACGGAGTTTTACATTTTTTTGCTGTTGTTGTTGTAGCTGTGGCTGTAAATCTGTTACTTAGTTTAATGGAAGATCATAAGGAGACCATATGGCTTTCCATGAACTGATTCTGCTTCTGTTTAAGATTTCCAAAGTGGCTCAGTCCATAGGAGTGTAATACTTCGTTTACATACATAGAAGTGTTTTATAGAAAATATGCTAAAACAAATATTCTTTGTCTAGTTTGATTTAATAGATTAGATACCGAGAAGGTGCTAATTATTGTTTAACTTTTCATAGAGGTCTAAATGTCCGTTGGAACAGATTAAAGATTTTCTTCTAAAAATAGATGTTTCTTTTGCATACATCAGGCAGTGACTGATGATCATATGATAGATGTTGACATCTTAATAGTAGATACAGTATTTTCTGTAGCTACTGATTTCTCTGCTGTTGAAGAGCGTTTTGGTTTGTTTGTTTTGTTTTTTTTTTTCAAGAGTGATTCTATTTGGAACCAAAGCTGAGTTTATTAAATTAATTAATGGGGACTCACTCCTTATAATATGTATGCAAATTTCCAAAGTGCACATTTGGATAACAAATGTGAAAAAGAGTTTGCACCTTATTCTTTACTCTTAGCCTTGAAGACGCCCCCACTTGCAAACCGTTTAGTGGATGGAAAGACTGTAAAATCAAAAATATGTCATTGGAAGAGGAAGAAAATAATGCAACTGACAGACAATGACATAGTGTTCAGTGGCAGATATTAAGTAATGAAAAACAAACTTATGCAAAATAAGAAACAAACATCAAAGAGAGAACCTTGCACAAAGTTAAAAGTAGTGGCTCACTTCACAATGAAAGAGATAGTTAAAATATGAATGCAGTTTATGAAACATTAGCAATCTCCCCACCAAGATGCAATCAGATCTTAAGTATGAAGTATATGTTTGTAGTGGTACTGAATAAGAAAATATTCTGAAATTTTTGACATAGACACAAGTCATAAACATTAAGTAATCTACTTCAGAAAGCTTAAAATTGAAGAACCATGTACTAGTCTCATAGGAATTTCAGAAGCTCATCAATATTTGTTAATCTGCAAGTTCCTGATGAAAAGTGGTATGTGATATTTCAGCACACCTGAAGTAACAGAAGCGTTAAGTACCACTTAAAAAAATCAAGCTTATAATATTTTCCCTCATGAGCAGACGTAAGAAAATATTAGGAAAGCTGTGGGGAAAAAAATGCAAAAAATAACAGTGCTTT
The DNA here is from genome assembly GCF_036013475.1 of Columba livia. Classification (NCBI taxonomy): domain Eukaryota; kingdom Metazoa; phylum Chordata; class Aves; order Columbiformes; family Columbidae; genus Columba; species Columba livia. The sequence goes on from NC_088604.1 coordinate 42,667,020, forward strand.
GGGTCTACTATTACCTCATCTCTTTTACCTGCCTGTCATCATACTGGAATAGTTAAAAAAAAAAAACCAAAACAAAAATTCTTAATCTACAGTTGTAATCAATACAAGCAGAAAGTTTAACCACTTGTAAAACAGAAGAACCTCAACCATCATATACAAGCACAAATTAAAGTGAACTGAAACTCAGTCATTAGAGTGAAAAATAAACTCAGGACCAGAAATGATCAGTAGCACATGATGTACAGCTTTCTCAGGAAAAAGCGATGTCCTAGCATGGAAAAAGTAAGGTCAGAGTAATGTTTCACCTCAGCTGGCTGGAAGAGGGAAAGACAAATTTGTTCCTAGGAAGGGGTAGAAGCCTAAGAAGAACAACTCCTGTAAGACTTCAGCTCTAAATTGGCCAAGGGGTGAAAGAAAGATATGACAAAAACGCAAAGGATAATCTAACGCTCTGGGTACTCTCAAGAGATTTAATCACGGTATGTCAAAAATGTAACGCTAAACATTGTGTCCCAGTTCTGTTCCACTTAGCTTTAAACAAGAAAATTAACCATCTCATTTAAGGAAGGATCACTCTCCAATCCTGCCAGAAAGAGGGAAGGGAATTTTTCACAGACACCCATCTCAGATAAGATAGATGCCTCTCCTGGGTCTCTGTTTCTTTCTATGGACTATAGAGGGAGCTTGAACGATTAGTTTAAGCTTGAAGACAGTTAAAATTTTAGAAAACTAAAGCCAGGTGAATCCTACCCTTTGTTTTCAGTCCATCACCTCAAGCTGCTTGGAGGGAAGAGGAATATCTGCCTATAGATATCACAGTGGAGTCCACATTCTGGCTGCCTTACTAGCACTTGAAATGAGAAGCCCAAAAAAGCCTGGTGGCTTGGCCACAGTGGATTGAATAATATTGTCAAGTGTTGCACCTGGTTTCTAATTTTAAATGTTTGATTCTTGTTTTTTCCCATTATTCATCTACTGCTAGCCAGAAATACTAGTGAAGGTGGGACTGGCTTGTCCTGAAGCTAAGAAGCAGCCCTTCTGAATCGTTTTCAGCTCTTGACTCTGCTTTATGTGGCTCTGTCAGGGAAATATGTGAAGCTCCCCCTACCCTATGGTAACATTTCAAACCATGCCTAGGTGTATTCTTCATGTTTGAGCAGGGTTTGGTGGTAACAAAACAATACTCATTTCTCTGCTTGCTTTCTCTGATCCACAAAAGCAAACATATAGTCAGTGGTAGCTCTGCTCAAATGTTACTGTATAAAATAAGTGAACATGGTTTGCATGTATTATCCCATCATGGAGAAAGGGAATAATTTGCTCGAACACTATAGGAATATAAATTAAATCCAGGGTATGCCTTTACATGCTTAATACAATTTGAAATAAATTGCTATTTGTTTGGTTATGATATCTCACACTTTTTTAATATAGAAGCTAAATTGTTTCTTTAAATTGCAAGAATTTTATATCTGTCTATCTATAAAGATATATCTATGTAGTTCATAAGCATATACTTATATACGTGTAATAAATATACATAAACATACACAAAACATACACGTATATACATATAATATACTCTCTTCAAACATTTTATTCTTACAGGATAATGAACCAAATTTTACAGGAAAGTTATTTGTTACCCTAACTCAGTGTCTCCCCTGAGATAAGACAGTTAAAAAATCACTGCCATAACACTGTGAACATTGCAATTTCTCCCGATGAGTAAAATTGGAGAAATTTCTCCTTGAGAGCAAAAAGGCAAGCTGATTAAGTCAAAGAGGTGTTATAAACCCCAAGGGAAAACAATGTGCTTTATTTTTGAAGTATTCCCAGCAGAAGTCTGGGAAATCTTACATGTCCTCTCACCACGATCCATCATTATAACTTAGCTGTTTGCAAATCCTCAGCAGGTCATCATATTTTACACTTGCTAACCATGTAAACACAACCGGGGACTCCTAATTACTGTAGATAATCTCAAAAACTTTCCACATTTGTAAAGCATACAGAAAAGGCTGAGAATAGATCATTTCCCATGTTGTTTTTTTTCCTCATGTATATTTGTTTAGCTGTCACTTTTCTGGATCTCTAACTGCAAGTGTAAAGCATCTTTTTCATACACATATAATAGCTCGTAACAACCTTGGAGATGCTCAGTTCTTGTTCTGCATACAGCAGGTGGGTTTGCTGTGCTTTTGCTAAACTGTTTAATCAAAGTGCTTCATACTGAAGGGTCCATGAATAAATATTGTAAACATCATCAGGGGAAGTGATTTATATTTACTTCAATTTTGACAGGAGAAAACCTAGATTATCTTGAATTAGCAGATGAAGTTTTTGTATATTGGAGTTTGTCAAGTATATTAAGGAGAGCATCACGTGCAAAAAAAAAGCAGTAGTTTCTCAGGTCTGGAGGTAAACATTTCCCAAAATAGAACAAAAAAAAAAAAAAAAAAGAGCTTATATATTTTTTATTTGGGTGAAATTTACAACAGTATGGTTTATGACCTTGGCCCTGGAAATACATGTTCAGAGGTGTCTCAAAGTTACCAGCACCACTGAAAAATCGAATTTTGCTACCCTGCAGAAGAGAATCTAGAGCCACACCAAAGCAGGCTATTCTTTCCACAGGGAGGGAGGTGGCACAGGCAGACCCAGGAGCAAAGAGCCCAAGAGAAGCCCCATAGGGCCAGGACAGGTTCTCCAAGCTGTGAGGAAGGGTAGGGATGTAGGCAGCACTGGAAGACCCCACGCATCCCAGCAGTGGCCTCTGCTGCACAAATGCCAGGGCTTTGTGGGATCGCTGTGCTGCATGGGTCTGCACGGCCCAAGCACCAGGAAAATGAATGGGAGGGTGAGGGGTCATGGCTGTCCTGCTGCCCCCACCTGCCTGCTGTCATGGGCAGCTGCCTACTTCACCTCTGCCTAAAGTTTACCTGCTGTATATCGCATTTTACTCGCAGAATGATTATTATTTATTTATATACTATCAGCAGAATCAAGGGTATGGTAATTATCACTTCTTAGAAGAATGTTTTAAGGAAAGAAATGAATATACATTTACTATACATACATTCCTTACCAGGGTAATAGTTTAATCCGATCAAACCTGAAGTGTGAAGAGTGGTGCATGTTAGGACAAGAAAGAAGAGTTTACTACTGGCAGATCAAATTTACTTTGCTAGGGTGTTGAATGCATTCTTGTAGGTAGAGCACAGCTTGGCACAGGAGATTACTGTGCCCTTCCACAAGTAACTGCACAGCAGAAATCACATTTTTAATGGCAACTATTATGCTAACAGTCATATTTTAGCTATTCTCAAATTATTTTCAAGAGGTTAAGAAAAAGCTAAATGGAAGCATCTGCTCATCTGTTATCTGTGATTTCACCTTATGAGTTTTGTGGCAGCAGACCTTGTTTTAGAGGTTCTTCCACCCTCTGGACCACTGAATCATTGTTGCTTATTCCTCACAACTTACCCCCAGTGGAGGTTGCTGTCACCTTGGCTGCATTCATTACCTGCACACAGCAACACACGTAAAAATACAAATACATATACAAATGTGTGTGCGTGTTTGTGTAAGTATATGAATTTAAATGAGTATTTGTGTGTATATAGAGAAAATGTGTGTGTGGACATTTCTGTGTTAAACCAGAACTGTGAACTGATCCAGCTTGCTTGTTTCTAACAAACAGGAGAGAAAGGATGGGAGAGTGTGCATGGAGGAGACAGACCAGGCTAAGATTAGGCTATGGGAGCTGGACGACAGGGACAGACAAAAGATCTGTTCAACTAATTTTGCTGCTGGATGATTCATAATATGGCCTTTTTGCGGGGGGAGGGGGCGTTTTACAGAGCATGCAGCAATCTCACATGTGCTCAGAAGACACACTAAGTTTTACAATGAGTGTTCATGTTACAATACGTATCCATATTCCTGGCCAGATTATGCTTTTCAAGTACCCATCTTTCTACAGTGATTCAAGGGAGTTATTTGTATGAATGACACCAGCAGAATAAAAATCTCTGCTTCTTCATCTGCCTTTCTTTTCAACTCAGAAACAGAAACGTCAGTGCTAAGGTTTTGCTGTGTTCAAACCTTCCTGTGATGAAAAGATTATTTTGCATTTAGAAATCCAGAGACATATGGTGAATGTGAGAGCTGGTCAGCAATCAAGAGTGATTGATTCAGGTTTGGTCTATCAATTAATTGACAGAGCAGTTTTAATCTTTTTTTTATTATTTTATTTTAAGCTTGGGACTTCACTGGAATATTATAACTCCCTTAACCATGCCCGTGACAGCTGACTTGTACCCATAAACTTTGGTGCATTGATCTATTAGTTCAGCTACTTCAATACATCTTCTTTTCCATAAATATGTCTGAGCTGTGACTTTTTTTCCAACCTCAACAGAGGTTTCCTGCTTTGGAGAGATCTAATATGTACAGTGGCAACTGCATATGCAGTCTAATATCTGCTTTGAATAGCTATACATAATTCACAACGAGCTATATGGCTATGCAGTAACCTACAGTTAAGTGACTTGGCGTTGAAGCATTTCCATACATGCAGTAGAAAGAGGCACTGGTTAATAAGAGTTCCTCTCTTTTTTTCCCAGGGGAAGGAGGGTGGGAGGGAACAGTGGAGGTGGTCTAGGTTACTGCACCCAAAAAAAAAAGAAAAAAAAAAACACAAAGGAAAAAAAAATAAAAACAAAAAGAAAAGCTTCTTCCTTGTTCACATTTTTAGCTTCTGTCTTTTGGATTCATTCCCTAGCTTGTGTCAGTTTTCTGTACCGACAGCAATTCTTGTACACAGTTGCATGGCAAGATTAACTTTAAATCCTCCCCTCCTCCTTCCCCCTCCAGCCCCTGCCTGTCATTGTCTGCTCTTGAGTAAGCAAAGTGAATGTGGTCAAAGCCATATGGGACTGTGTTTTTCCATTCTCAAGGGCAGCCACCCTTCTCATCAGCAAATCCATGCTAGCTGCTAGTGCTTCATATATTAAACTGATTTTCAGTCACGAGGTTAGTTTCTCACTGGTGAAGCACTCAGCATAATAATACTTTACACCTTGTACTTCAGCAGTCCTTTCTAAACACTAATTTAGCCTCACATCCCTCTCTGAGGTAGGTCAGTGTTATCCCACCACATGAATGGGGGAGCAGAAGCCCTCAGAGGTTAAGTGACCTACCTGGAGTCATGCAAGAAATGAGTAGAAATGCAGAGAACAGAAAACAAAGACCCTCTGGCTCATAGGCTTGTATGGTGCAGTGGGAAAAATTATCAGGTGTTCAAAAAAGGTTTGTGGCAAATGGAAATAGAAGAAAAATTAAAAATAAGCTTTACTGGGGGAAAAGGGGACAATTTATATTCATCGTTTTCAGATGAGGAGACTGAGGTGAGAGAAGAGTTAAGTGATTTGCTTGATATCCCATAGGAAATTTTTACCAAACATAGAAGTTATGTGTGTAGTGAAGGCAAGAAGAGAGACTAATTAAATAAGTGACTTCTCTGATTGTGTTATTAAGCACAAAGAAACAGGAAGACAAAACCAGTATAACACCAGATGTCAAACTTTCAGAAATCCAAAGTCAGTTGTCATTTTTATTTGATCATAGTTGCTTTGTTTGATTTGACTTTTACTTTACTCATTTATTTTCTTTCACTTGTCCTTTCATTTTCTTTTGACAGTAGATATTTTAATTATTAAATTCCTTGTTTTCTTTAAGCATGTCAATTCCCTTAATCATTCTGTTTTGTTGCTTCTCTCTTTTTTATCTGATTTCTATTCCCCATCAATACCTGGTTTGTGATTTTAAAATGTTTCATATATTTACACATAGTTTCTGTCACTCTGACTCTCCATTGTGTATTGATCCTCAGTTCTGGTCTCTGCCATTGGTTGTTGAATTCTGGAGAACCATCCTTTTTCAGTATACTTTAATTATGGTTTGTTTGTTTTTTTTTCCAGTTTCTCTCTGCCTATGTAGAATGACATTACTGAAAATTAAACAAATGTAGCTCTGAGACAATGTCTGTATAGAAGTGAACCTTCCTTAAAAGACTGTATTCTACTCCTTTTCCTCACAGGAACTCTTGCAAGACTTGTATATGATACTATATGACGTGATGTTATACTGTTATTACAGAGTGTTTATAGTATTTTACCTTCTTTTTGACCCAAAGCCTGAACTTCATTCCTAGGAAAATGGCATACAATTTCTATAATCAGCGATCACGTCTTAAAACAAAAGAGGTTTTGCATGAATGTATGGGTTTTAGTTGTTCAGTTTCTATTTTTGATGTGAGAGAGAAGAAAAAAGTGTGTTCATGACTGATTTTTTTATATGCATATACTTTTTACTTTACTGTTCCTTTCAGTGTTTTCATGTGATGGTCTATTCCTGTCTTAAATAGATTGCCCAAAGTTTCTCAGTTTCTCCTAGGGTTTTTTCCAAGCCCTTACATCACTTTGCTACTTAAAAAAAAAAAAAAGCGGGGGGGGGGGGAAGGGGATAACAATATGCATACTTGTGTGAGCATAAGATTGTAATGACATTACGCAAACCCATCCTTCCAGTAGCAATCACTATTTTTTCTTCAATGCAACTGAAAAGCTTGTTTGCTTCTTTCACCCTAAGAAAAAACCAAGTGCAGAGAGAAGCTTAGATCTTCAGTATTTCAGTCCTAGTCCTCTACTTAGCCCACTAGGTCATGACTCATATGATAACCAAGATCTCAAAGAGCTAGTCATTAGTTCCAGCTGGTACCTAAATATAACAAACTGTTTTGATGCAATAAAGCGATGAGTTTATGGCAAATCTGTGGGGTACGTTCCACCATCAGCTCCCAAACACAAAACTCCCCATTGACTGCGTGTGGATCATCCCTGAGCAGACTGTTGGCACGCAATGGCTCCCTAGTGATTCCACAGTGGAAGAAATTCAAGGAATTTGTCTCTGACCACAGGATTTATGAGGCCATGCTGAAGTCCTTCATGAACGGCAGGGAGCAGGGAAGCAGTTCAGAGCCTGTTGGGTTTTTTGCTTTCTTTTTGTTTTGTTTGTTCTCTTTTGGGACTTCACATGGGAAGAAGAAAGAGTTGAGAGGGAATTCTGGAAAGTTTTCAGCTTTGGCCTACCTCAGCTTCCACTGAAATATAGGGCTAAACTCCTGCTATCCCCAATGGGAACTGAAGCAAATGCTACCTATTTTCTCATTGTTACAGAAGGGGTTTATTCTGTGTGTTCAGATATGTTAATGTTCAATTCAATAGAATTTTTAATAATACATTTTAAAATGTACTTTGTGCTGCTATAAAAGAGTATTTTATTCAAGACTAAATCATTGCTTTTATGCCAAAGAAGAAAGGTTGTTGTTGCCTACAGGGTGTGAATTCATAGCCAAAGCACACAGGATGTGTGCAGCTATCTTCTTTGGTGGTAGTACTACTTTGCTCCTGTATATTGCTTCTGTCACAAGATCTCAAACTGTTTGCAAGCAATGTTTCTCCACCTGTAATCTGTAGAGTTTTTGTGATCCAAGAAACATTCAAAAGTAGTCCAGAAAAAAAAACGTAATTCCCCTCCTCTGCATTACTCTGTGGCTGCAGAAGAGAAATATATTACAGAACAAATGCTACATATGCTCATTCCTACATACCTGAGTAAGAAAACAAAACAGTGTGAAAAATACAAGTGAGAAAGGGGTATGTCAAATTTTATCTTCCTTTTGTTTGATTGTAAATGAAAATCATTGCAGCAACACCAGACATGATGGGCCTTATATCTGATTTTTTTTTGCTGTTCTGAGGAAGGTTTGGTCCAGTGTAGCAATAAAAATATCGAGGACCAGTTCTCTTGAAGGAATCAATGTCATTATCCCTGTTTTACAAGTGGCAATAAAGAAATTCAATGAAAATTAATGTTGTTATAAGGACATGCACTTAAATAGTACCAGCTTTCAACATATGTCTTAAATGGAAATAGGACAGTGTCCACAGTTTAGAACTTGTGTTTGAAACAGTACTATGAGGACAACAAATATGTGTGCATTTTGGGACTATTTTTGCAGTCAGCTACTATGTTTTATAACTTCAGGCTCGTAATTTATTCCACTTAACCTCAGGCACTCTCACTGCAGGGCTGTGTGAGGAGCCGAGCCACCACCACATATGGGATTGCAGCATCCAGCAAGCTGATAGGGGAGAGTTCAGTTCTATGCCCCCAGGTCCAGTCAGTAGTAAGCCTGAGCATGTACTTCAGTAAGTACACACACATACACCTAATGCATACATACATACATATATATATATATATATATACACAAACAGCCAGCCACATGGATCAACCCAGGCAGAAAAGACAGCACTCATGCAGACACAAACAGCAGCAATGGCCTCATACTGTTCCTGTCTCCGGCTGAGCAGAATAAAAGTCCATTACTGGAAACTGCATATGAATATATACAATATGGTACACTCCAGCGGACAGTCCATCTGGTAGCTGCCACTGGATCCCAGCATCCTCAGTTGCTGGCACCTGGACATACAAGCCCCCTGGGTCCACAGCCCCTGTGTAGATGCCAGTACAGACCCCCTCACTCACAGATACACACATAGACACATATACACACAGACACAACAAACACACAGAGGAGCCCTCCAGCAACTGGCCTTAAACACCCATTTTAACCAGTATTTTGCCCCTGAATCTCCTGGTGTCCCAGTTGCCTCATGCTCAGAGCCACTCACATGCAAACAGGTCTCCCTGGTATCTGGCTTCAGTGACACATGGCTCTGGACCCTCTATGCACACTTGTCTATACCAGAGAATCACAGATTTTCACTACAGTTCAAGCACTTCACATCTGAAAATGCTGCTCTTATATATTTTGATTTCTTCCTTATCAGTCACTAAGTCTTTTACAAAATCCAGGATAAACATGACACAAGAATCAAAAGTGACATCTGCTTTGGTGCTGTGTTTCTTTTTGATGTGTCAAGAAGGTGATTTTTTTTTTCTTCTGAAAGATCAATGGTATCAGGATATGCACCTAAATATGTTATAGGCTTGGCAAGCCTAAACAGGGAACTTTTCATAGTCCAATGTTTTACTTGAAACATTATATATGTGATGCTAGACAAGTCTGCATGGATTTCGGAAGGATTAGTGTAATCAGTGTTACATTTTATAGTTTTGCTACTTAAACTCATGTCCTCAGACAGCTCACATCCAGGCAAGAAGATGACTCATGCATTTGATCTCAAATAAGAATCCAGTTTTTCTCCGTATCTAATAAAATGGACTAGTAAGTTTGAACCCATTTCTCATACCTGTGAGAAGCCACTTGCAGGTAGTCCCAGGGAAAAAATGAATGAGATTACTTTCAGAGATAAAAGTGCATCCATGATTATAAAAGATCCCAGTATATTACTTGATTCAGTCCTAAATAAGAAGGTGAAATCTAGTTCTATTTTTAGTTTTTCAAATAAATTTTAATTTTTATTCCTTCTCCATTGTCACTATCTCTTCATATTTTGATTATTTTAATTCAAACATTCTTCTCTCATTTAATTCTGATTTATTTTTATTGTTTCTATTTCCTTGGGTTTAGCTTTCTTTTGACACAGTATTCATGTACCAGATTTAGTTGTTAAACACGAATGCAAAAGTGACTGAAATTAAGTGTGTCAAGGCTGCAGGAATATCTGTGGGATTTGTAGTGCAGTATCGAAGGAAACCCACATAATGTAATAAGAAAATTCTCTCCATCCTGAACCTGAGGTTCATATAAATGACATCCAGAGCTGTTTCTGTCATTGTTATATACTTTCCTTGAGCACAGTCCTTGTTTTCATAGTAATGACAGCCTTGTCATTACAGCACAGACTAGGAAATAACAAGGTTTGAATTCCACTGCTTTTTCTTCCATACCTTCTTGAATGAGTCACTGAGACCTATTTTATAATGCGGTCAAGAAGCATATGGTTACTTTGGTTTGAGAATTCAATCTGAAATCCTACAACTCCATTATCCAAAATTTATGAACACTTTTTTGAGAAAGCCCAAGCTTTCTTTTTCTGATTTTCTTGTCTAAAAAACAGAGGTGATGGTAATAAATATGTACAGTGAAGGAATGAAAGCTAAACCAGAGCCTTGCAGGTACACTCAGGTTCATAGTCAGGTTAAACTTTCAATATATTTTTCTGGATGTGAAGGCAATGATATTATTTTTAATTTTCAAATATTTTGTTCAAAAATCTATATTTTTGCTCAAAGGTTTTCTAAATATAAAGTACTATATTTTCTAAAACCACATCTTTTGTCCTTGTCTAAAATAAGGGCACTGGTGAGCAATACTTACTGGTTAATTTCAGAAATTAAAAAGATTTAACCTTCTTAAAACAGCTATGGAAACATTCTGTCAAAGCTTTTATAATGCTGATATCAATTAATAGTTCGATTCCAAGAAACAATTTGTAGGACAATACAGTCTCATAATTACCTCTTCCATAGGCAAGAAGTAAAGAAATTTAAACAAACTACATGAGTTTTTTCTTTAGATGATATTAGATCCCAATTCAGTCCTATTATACTTTGACAGGAGCCCAAGGTTAATTTCTCTCTCATGGCTTGACCGGAGAAGGTGGACATATTCTGTTCAATGTTAGAAACACAAATTAGCATGACTGGGCACAATCAATAATTTGTGCTAAGAAAAGCTCAAGGCAAGGATAACAAGACTGAAGGTAAGTTGGCAGAATGAAGTGGGAATCTTGGCTTGTCAGTTCTCACTGTTCAACTTTTAACATCAGCATAATAAAACCCATAACGTACACTAATAGACATACTGTTTAACTAGATACTACAGACTTCATAGATCAGAAGCTGGGAAATGTTACAAATTTCAGAGTGATTGAAGAGGGTCTGGATGTTGCATGATCAGGTGTTAAAATCTTCATAATTTTTTACAGTAAAACACAGAAACCAGCAAAGCTCAAGCACCTGAGTTGTGTGACAAAATGTGCAAAGGCTGTTGTAGAGGTTTGGAAGAGCTTTACAGGTTGTGATCTTCATATCATATCCATTAATCATGAGAAATTCATTAACTTGATCAAGTCAGGTCCTTTTCCCTGTATGCTTCTAAGACATGAGTTTCACTTTTTATGCCAGTAAACTTGATTCCTGTAAATCCATCCATACTGTCCCTTGTTCAGATTGTCCAGCTCAGCCATCTCTAATTCTTCCCAACAGATTAGTGATGAAGTGTTTTGCTTTCAGTGGTGAGTCAGATCATCCAAGCTCATGTCACATGGCCTCCAAAATCATATAGACAGCCTCACACAGCTGCAGGGACTGATGCCAACTTTATCCTCTTTCACAGTAATCTCATTAGTACCTCACTATGAGAACACACAACTCAGATACGGAGCATGGAACATTGGTAACCTGACAAGAAAATGACTAAGAATTTATCTTGATAAATGACACGTCATACATAGTCCAACTAATGTTGACTTCCAGTCTCTTCTATTTTTTTTTCTAGAGAAGAGAAAAGCATGAATAATGAGGTATTAAAAAATGTTAATTGAGATTCCCATGGAAGCAGAGAACAGATCAATGGACAAATTCAGAGTAAATTTGGCTTTTGGAACCTTGTAGTTGATTTTCATTTTGAAGCTTCTTATAGAATGTGATTGATAGGAATTGTATCTGAAGCATTGAAATGTTAGCAACTTGTCAGCATATAAGGATCACCTGTCTCTTCCAGACATCTACCTGCAAAAAATCAACTTTTCATAAAAGTCTGGTGCATTTGGGATTTTGGGGGGTTTTGTATGAGTTTTTTTCCCCCGGATCATATTCTATTCTAAGAACAAGGGCTAAAGGTTTTTAGCTGCTGTTTGTACTGATTCCAAGCATCTATAGGTTATTCTTTACTAAAAGTTTTTCACATCTTTAGCTTAATGAATTTTTAACCTATGAAAGCTGAACTTAATCTGATATTTTGCCTGCATCTGACCCTACATGTTGGAGTAAGAAAGAAGAATTTTAATTGTTAGTATGCATCCATTAACAAAATCCCATGGAGATGTTCGAGAAAATGTTGTCTTTTGAAAACATCAGACCACATAGCTGTCAAGAGTTTCTCACCTTGTTTACAAGTTTTTACATAGTTGTAAAGTTTAAAAGCACCTCAGCTTGCATTCTGCTATTAATCACATGTTCCCAGTGTTCCTGTCCTTGTGTCTGCATGTTGTACCTCCAAAGGCGAACCAGTCGGGAGCTAACACCATGTCTACAGATACACATACGTATGTTCTGATGCACTGCAGAGCCCTTAAAAAGTGTAAATACCTGGGACAGACTAGACTCCCTGCTGTGTGTAAATACTAAACAGTGTCAGTAAGTTCAGCTTGCTGGAGGGATTTATTCTGTTTTACCAGATCAAGATTGACTAAAAATATCACTTCAATGACTGGAAAAAATAACCTTTCATAGCTAGAATATTTCATAAAGACAAGTGTTTGTTTTGCGTTGCTTTGTGAAAGTCCAAGACCCAGAAAAACATCTGGAAACATTTGTCCAAATGTATATATTGATAAATTTAGAGTGAGATTTTGCTGCCAAATGTTCCTCTGACAAAATGTTTCCATAATAACCAACAGAAGAACCTCTTTATCCAGTAAAAAAAATAAATAAACAAAAAGCTCTAGTAAACAAAGCCACTCTAAATTCTTCTTCCTGGACACATGAGTCTCCCTACAAAGGCTTAGCCATCCAGATTTTAGTGAGGTTAATTATTTGTTTGAAATAACTCATAACTGAGGAGGCACAATACAAACCCTTTACATATTTAATTAATGGCTACTTTTTCATGTAGGAACACACTTATATTTTACTTTGATGCTTTGTTTCTCTCTTTTGGTTAAGGTAGTTTTCAAAAAGCAGAGTGAAAACACACCTTGTAAATCAGAATGAACACTCCCATGTCCATGACTTAGCATTTGTAGACTAAGATTTAAACATATTTTTAATTAAGTGGAGGAATTCTGAGGCTTTCCTTTTGGCATTTCAGTCCACACATTAATTCAGTTACAGCAACCACCCTTAAAAAGTTAAGTCCTTCCCATATACCTTACTGCATTATGATTGGAAGCCTTTCATGAAAGCTGTTATTTAAATCTGTCCAATTCAAAAAAGAAACTTAGCAATGATATTTTATATCCTTATGAAATACAGTTACCATGAAGATACTGATCAAAATGATGGTAGCTTTTTTTCCTCAATAAATTCATGATTCTAACTCAGAAGAATAAAATGTTCTACCTTAACCAATGCAGAAAACTCTTTGGGAACATAAAATGATATTTTTATCACAGTCAAAAAATAATTCAATTTTAATTAAAATATTTCAAGGACTTTCAAAGCCCTTGGAAAGGCTTACAAAATCAATGACTTTTAGATCATTTTAGAGAAATTAAATACTACTCTTACTACTAGTGAATTAGCCAATCTAGAATACTGAAACACATCTTGGAAAGATTTTTCGCTTCACAGGGATTTTCAGATGTAGTAGTACTGGGTTTTATTTCTACTGAATATTTATTCTGTTTATTTTTAATATTTTATTAATGAAAAATCTCAGCTTCGGTCAACGTTCTTCTGACTGCATGTGTGGGATCTCTGGCCACTCAAGCTTTTGTGTGTATTTCTATAGGTGATCAGTCCAGAAACGCAGTGGAAGGTTTTAATATATTCCTGGATAGAATCACAGCCTCATGTTTTAAGTGCCTTAAGTGCAGCTTTGACTGCAGAATTTCGATTTCACAGCGATTATTAAAAAAAGAATGCAAATAAAACCAAATCTTAGATACCATTTTAATTCAAGGTTTTGAGGACAAAATCAGCCTTCTTAGAGGTAAAAGAGGGAAAAGATTCATATTGCCTGATTTCCAGTTGTCTTAAAGTCAGTTGTCTGAATTATTTACTTCATACTCCCCTTTATAATCAATGGAGAGAAGCAGGTAACTCTAAAGAGCAATTAATCTTCTTCTAAGATAGGAAGGACCTATTTCTCTCTTCTGACTTTGAGGGTAGTCAGGGATGACTAACTCAGATGAATAATTTTTGGATGTCTAAATTTAAGTGAGATGAATCCCACCCAATAAGTGTACATATCTTATTCTTCCTGTTTCATGGCTTTATCAAGGACTTAATGGTAATGTCTCCCTTTCATTTAGTAATTAGGATTGTGTGTGTGTGTGTGTTTAAAATAATGCTTTTAACATTTTTAATGGGTAGATCTTGCCTCTTTTTTTTACACTATGAAGGCATCAGCTCTTTCCAGTCTCACCCCACTACTTCCTTAATAGGCCTACAATGCCTAGAAAGTACTAATTCCTCACGCAACGGGGCAATCAGTGAGCAGGTGAAAACGGATGCAGGACTGGGAGATGAAGGAGCTGGACCACACAAAACATCCAGTGTGAAAGAGAAAAACTGCTTTTTTTGTCCTGAAATCTGGGAAGAAACACTGTTTGAGGAAGGTTATAAACCAGAAATATGGACGGTGTGTTCAGGGCAGGACTGAGCTGGGTCCGAATGGCTCCATAAGGCAGCCAACAGTGCTTTTTCAGACACATCTGCAGATAGGTTGGAGGAAACTGAAGGGTTCTTCTCTACTTGGTCTAATTCAGATTTAAATATGTTTCCAAAATACAGCTTCTAAAAGAACCTAATAGCTAATGGCAGTAATAACACATAATGAATGTTCTAATTATTTTATCCATATTTAATTACTTTACTTAATCTTAAACAGTCATGAAAATGTGAATAAACAATAAACTTCATACTGTTGCAGAGAGACCATTCATATTTTCACTGAACAATCTGAGTTATTTGGTACTAAAAGTCTAATGGTCTGATTGTTTCAAATTTGACACTTTTAAAAAAAAAGAAATTCCAATGACATTTAGTTTGCTGCCAAAAGATGGAATTTACAGAATGAAAGTGTACAATTCATTCTTTTTCTTTGCTATTTTCATAGGAGCAGTAATTCCCTGTTGATGTTTTTAGTAAAATGTAAAATCACTATTATTATAAAGACATTATCATTATGCCAATAGTACTATAAAAGAATCACATATCTGATATGTATGTTAAATAAGCCCAGTGGGAAAAGAAATGGAGGCTGAATTGCTACTGTATGTCAAATGAAATCACCTGGGTGACCTTGTAAGAATGGCTAATACCATGTTCCAGACCCTGTGACTTGCTGAGTAGTAGGGCTGAATTTAGGTATTATTAATATAAGGTTTTAATAAAGTTGCCTGACAATGGTCAATTTGCTCTTCTGAGTCTTTAAAAAAAAAATTTCCATAATTACCAAAGTTCATAGGCCCCAGGGCTTAAAAATGACCTCTTGTTTATTTTCAGTGAAAAACAGTAGAGGCAGGGAATCAATTTAAATCAATATTTTCAGTAGAATTGAATAGAGAATTTACCAGAATGCCTTGTCATTCTTGACTTTTTATATCTGAGGCCTCAAATACATTTGCATATATGCAAACCTGCCTCCTGATAACTTTAGCAAGGGGTGCCAATTAAATCTAAGCTGGCTGTAGGGAGTCCAGCTACATGCCTAATCAACTTGAGGAAGGGTTTTCCACTGACTACGATGATGACAACACTAGTTCTACATTGTACAAACTGCTTACCAAGTCCTGAGCTTGACAAAGCACTGAGCAACCCTCCCAGAAAAAATCCTGAGTGCTCTCTTTTTGTAATTAACCCAGCTACAGCATTGGTCAGTACCTTTCAGAACCTTGACCAAAAGCCTTAGTTCTGTTAGACACTACGTCTCTTAAATTTATTTAGGGCTCACTGATACCAGAGGAAGCAGGAGCTGGGAAGAGTGGTGGGGAGTGGCAAACAGCTGGCCCAGTTTTTAACTATATTTCCTATCCTTAAAGTTGTACTCTTTTGTGGTTTTATTTTCTTTTAACCATCTGCTGTTGCATCCTAAAGTAAGTTGTTGTGAATGACAGAAAAGAAAGTGTTCAGCTATTGAAATTATGTTCAACATTTAAAAGTATTTGTTTAATTCAGTACTGAGAAATAACTAAAAAATACTCAGCTTAATTACTCAGTATTCCAAAATGTCCTTTGAATAATGGTAGTATTCCAGGGCCTTGAGTTTAGGCCATTAAAGTGCCCTTTCTGCCTAACTACCCAACGAATGCTTTAGGGAGACTCCTATTTTTACTGATTAGCAAACCTCTATAATCTATTTGAGAATACAAGTGACATCTTTCTTTGAGTATCCAGGACCCATGACCTCAGGGAGATGTGCTGTGTCACAGGCTTGACTGATAGAAAGGCAATATTCCTCCTTCAGACTCTAATTGGAACTACTCAGTGCAGCTGAAGAATTGAGCAACTCCTCATTATTCTGTTTAATGGCCTTTTTGCATTTACAAATCATTTATCAGAATCATCCCCAAATGAAAAATGATAATAATAGCAAAGATATTTGGCACAATATGTTTGGCTTGTTATCCAAAGGCTTTGTACGGAGGCATCGAAGTACAGGGGATGATGTCATACCCTGGAGCGGGTGCAAAAGGGGAATCATTCTTAATTTCTGGCTGACTTCCCAGGCTTTCTCTTGGTCCTCTTCTACCGGAATCTGTCACAGCGCTTTCTGTCACAGTTGTAAAATACTTTCGGAGAAACATAAAGTTTTTATGAGAAGAATGATAAAAGAGATGACTTATTCTAGGGCTAGGGGTTAATATTTGCACTTGTGGGCTGACTTTGAGAATTAAAAATACAAGGAGATTGAGGAAGAAAGTCAGAGTCCTTTATTTCCCCTTGCAGTTTTGCAGAAGACGCAGCAGTATCTGTGCAAGCTCTCCTATACAAAATTTAAGATACTGAGTTACCGTCATGGGATTCTGAGCATGGTGGGTTTATTGGTGGGTACACTCCACTGCTGATGACATCCAGGGAGGGAGGGAGGAAGAAAGAGAAAAGGAAGGAAGGAAGGAAGGAAGGAAGGAAGGAAGGAAGGAAGGAAGGAAGGAAGGAAGGAAGGAAGGAAGGAAGGAAGGAAGGAAGGAAGGAAGGAAGGAAGGAAGGAAAAGAGGGAAAGAGAGAGAAAAAGAGAGAGAGAGAAAGAGAGAGAGAAAGAGAGAGAGAGAGAGAAAGGGAGAAAGAAAGAAAGAGAGAAAGAAAGAAAGAGAGAAAGAAAAAAAGAGAGAAAGAGAGAAAGAAAGAAAGAAAGAAAGAAAGAAAGAAAGAAAGAAAGAAAGAAAGAAAGAAAGAAAGAAAGAAAGAAAGAAAGAAAGAAAGAAAGAAAGAAAGAAAGAAAGAAAGAAAGAAAGAGAAAGAAAGAAAGAGAAAGAAAGGAAGGAAGGAAGAAAGGAATGAAAGAAAGAAAGAAAGAAAAAGAAAGAAGAAGTGCTGTGTTTAAATTTATGATTAATTTTATTTCAGATTCAGGTACTGGTGAGAGATCTGCTAACCCTTTAAGACACTGAGTATATCAGCTCATGCCTTCTGGCTTAACTCACACAGCAGCCTGTACAGAGTGACTTACTCTTTTTTAGCAAACAGGACTTTCTCAGGGACAGAATACCATTCCTCTATGTGTTTGCCCTTTTCATATAATATTTACTTAGAGCCACCTAATGGGAAATGTCATTGAGGTTTTGAGTGTCTTTTGAAGAATGGGAACATTAAGGTACTAAAACTGCATGCTGTCAAAAACTATCTGAAGTGCTCTGGTTCATCATGTAATACAGTAAGTAGCATTGAATTTAGAGGACTTTTTAGATTACAATGAACAAGGAAAGGCTCTAATACATGTGATACACTTGCCTTTTTTTTTTGGTTGTTGTTTTTTTTTTTTTTCAAGGAAGGACAGTCTCCTAGTTCTTGAAGTTTATTAAAGCTTTAAGCTGTCAGGTTATTACTGTCAGTTTCAAGAAAGGAAAGAGCTACTGATGTAAAATTAATTTATTGAATAGAATTGTTTTGCCCCAGGGGAATAACATCACCATTTAATTTAATTTTCCCATCATAATGTCTCATTTGCAGAGGAAAAAAATAACTTTCCTTTTTAACAAAGCAAAGTACGTTATGTTGAATGGTGAATTTGTCCTTACAGTTTTTCCTTGCTCTAGATTATCATTTGTCATAAGAATATTTCAGACTCCCTGTGGCTTCTACTTACCGCCCTTATTTTAAAAATACTGATTGTAAAAGTTCTCTCAAAGGTTCAGTCCTGAGCCTATTGGCTGATAGATATATTCCCATTGACACATTTTGGTTTGGATCAAGCCAAAGGGGAGGAGAAATAGAAAACAGAATGTATTAACTATTAGAAAATACAGCTGGACATTTACCAGTCTGTCCGGGATGCCTTCAGTATCCCAGGCAACCTGACCTTCTTCATCTGTAATGAAATTAGCAGACCCGGGTGGGAGATCACTGATGAACAGCTCAGTGGGATGGGATTTATTTATCATAATTTTAGAGCTACTCTCTCAAATCAATACATTGCCAGGTCCAATCTCAATGGAGGTAGAGGGCTTGTAGTTCCAACCTTTCTACCACCTGTTTGGTCAAGGTACTGTCTCACACATTTTTAGGCAGTTAAATTGCATGTGTCTCCTCAGAAGACATAAAATCTTTACTGTCTTTACTTGATTTATTGAAAGAAATATGCTTCGCATTTCAGTTAACTGCTCCTATGAGGTGTAAAACTGTGGAAATAATTTAGGGCAGATTTTGCTTGAGCAACTTCTTAGCACTGTTCTAGTCTTCTCAGTTCCTTTCTTCTTTCTGATAGTATCACTGTACCTTGCAGTAGTTATAAAGAGCAGAACATGATGCCCATGATGTATTATAGTCTCTTCAGTAGTTCCAGTTCCCAGAGAAAGGCAAATGCAAGAGAACGGGAAGTTTGCAATATAACCCCGTGTACACTGTGAACCTGACACATTTTGTTATAAAAGTTGATATTCTTGCTTTCGTATCTGATCCACACCAACTTCAAAGCTAGAAAGTGACAGTTGTCAGAAAATCTTTTACCATAGATCCAAAGGGCTGAACAGTTTTAGATATCTGCTGGAGCATGCTACATGCCTGTAGAGGGTCACAGGAAAGCTAAGGTGAAGCATCAAGACCCAAAATAAATTAATCAAGCCTTAACACTTGAACTTTAAGAGAATTCAATCATGGTACAGTCAAAAGCTAATATATCTACTTAGAAGACTAATTGCTGTACAGACTTTGTGTGCCTAATTGCTGCAGATTCGAAGGCACCCATGGGAGAACTGGCTGGCCTGGAAACACGTGCGATGGGAGCGGGAAGGGTCACTATGCTCTGAAGTGTTCCTTCCTATACACTCTGTGAACTAGAGTTTAGGCATGAGGAGAGGTAAGATAAGGGAAGACCTGGGACATATCCTTGTGTTGGTCAGGGAAGTTGAGAGCAAACACAGGAGTCCCTTTGGGAGTCTGGTTCCCCATAACAAAGGCAACCACACTACCTTTCAGTGACGGTGATAACAAGCAAAGGTCAACCTCTCTCTGAAAAGTGGTTGCCAGAGGAAATATCTCTCTTCTGGAAAAAAAAAAAAAAGAAGCTTTAGAATTTTTTCAGGCAAAACAGAGAGCCAGCCCTTGCTGTTTGAGTTGTTCTTGTTTGTCAGCTCTCTCTTTCGGTTATTTCAAGTAACAAGCACAAAGGCAGTGATTACAGTTTGTCAATATAATATTCTTTTTTCAAAATCCATGTAAAACAACAGAGACTTCTTGAGAAGTTTTATTTTCGGGTTTTGTTGATATTTGTTTGTTGGTGGGGGTGTTTGTTTTGTTTTGGTTTTGTTTGTTTGTTTGTTTTTAACAATCAACCTCCAGTATTTTTTAATGCTTGAACTGAAGTCCAGGTACTGAGTCAGTCATAACCTCTATTTGAGTTAAATAGAGATCATCTAAATTTTTTCCAGGTTTACCTCCCTATGTCATACAAATATGAATTATTGCCAGTGAAACCCTTCATTTCTTTAAGCTGTTTCTTTGCTTTAACAATCTTCTACTATTTACTAAAGCAAATTAGACCCTTGTGAGGCCCCCAAAGAGGAGCAGCACCAGGGGCCAGCACTCTCACCGCAACGAGAGAAGGTGCTGTGCATGGCTGAGACCTTGACTGTTTTGTTGGATGTGGAGAAGTCCTGACCACCTGTGTGTGGAAGGACAGGTTTGTCCTAAGCAGCATTAATGGAAAGGCCTCCATCTTGGCTGACTTGAGGGGCCTCCAGAGGTAAAAGCTTGAGAAAAACATTTTCAGCAACGCCAAATTAAACTCCGGGGCAATTTTTGAACAGCATCTAAGGGCAAAGCTAAGTGATCACATTCTGTGGATTGGCATTATATAATTTAAACTTTGTTGAACATGGTAAAGGTTCATGTCACACCCAATGGTAGGGTACAGTTTATTGCATAGCTTATGTCACTCTCATCTTCAGGATGTCCAAGGAGGACTCAGGGAACTACAGGCCATCCACTTCAATCCTAGGGAAGGTGATACAGCAATTAATTCAGGAAATCATTTTGAGGCACATGAAGGACAAGAAGGTGATTTGGATTAGTCATCATAGATTTACAAAGAGGAAATCATGCCTAACAGATTTGATAGTCTTCTACAAGTAGTTGGCTGGCTTAGTGGATTAGGAAAGAGAAAACTATATTGTCTGTTTTGATTTCAGCAAGGCTTTTGACACTGTCTCCCCTGATGTCCTCATAGACAAACTGATGAAGTGTGTTCTAGATAAGGGACAGTGATGCAGATTAAAAGCTAGCTGAATGGCTGGGCTCAGTGTCTTCTGATCGCATCAAAAAACCCAGATGGAAATCAGTCACTGGAATACTTATATTCCAAGAGTTCATACTGCACTGATACTAATTAAAATCTTCATTAATGACCCAGATAATGGGACAGAGTGTACCATCAGTGAGTCTGCAGATGATACATAACTGGGAGGGCTGGTGGATACATTGGATGGCTGTGCCACCATTCAGAAGGCCCAGACAGGATAGAGAACTGGAGTGACAAAGAGGTCCTTGTGGACAAGTTGAACATGATCCAGTGATGTACTCTTGCAGCAAAGAGGACCAACAATCTCATAGGCTGCAGTATTGTCAGCAGGTCGAGGGTGATGATCCTTCCCCTCTCCTCAGCCCTGGTGAGATGCATCAGGAGCCCTGGGTCCAGGTCTGGGCTCCCCAGCACAAGGGAGACAGAGGCATACTGCAGCATATCCAGAGAAGGGCCACAGAAACATTGAAGGGACAGGAGCATGTGACATACAAGGACAGGCTGAGAGAGCTGGACTTGTTCAGCACAGAGAAGAGAAGTCTCAAGGGAATCTGATCAACGTGTATAAATATGTGATGGGATGATGTAAGGAAGATAAAGCCAGACTCTCCTCAGTGGTATCCAGTGACAGAACAAGAACCAGTGGGTACAGGTGGAAAGACAGGAAATTCCATTTAGATAAAAATATATCTCCACAATTGTGAGGGTGACTGAGCACAGAAACATGTTGCTACACAGAAAGAGGGGCTACAGGTTCTCCATCCTTGGGCATATTAAAAATCTGACAGAACACAGCTCTGGGAACCTGCTTAAGGTGACCCTACTTTGATCAGGGAGGTAGGCATAGATCTTCAGAGGTCTCTTCCTGTCTCATCCAATTTGCTGTTATTCTGTCACAGACACTTCATTTTTCTTTAGCAACTTGAATTTCTTAAGGTTATAAGTACATGTAACCAGTAAGACATACATCGCTGTTTCTCAAGCAATATTGATAACACAATATTAACTACAGAATTTGTTTCACACTTGGGTAACCCTATTGCAGCCTGTGACATCTCTGTATGGGTACTAAAAGTAATGGGAGATATTGAACAGCTCCCATCAGTGTAAAACTACAATCATCACCACTGACAAAGTTTACCAAGAATGTGGGAATATGATGTACAGATGCTTCTTATAACTTTCCATCTTCCCTCTCATGGATGGTGGATGCTTCTTCTGGTAGGAGCTACCCTTTGTATACACATGGGCAACTTGTGTCCATGGAAGAATCCATTGTGTCTAAGTGGTCTGAATATAGCATGTGCTTGAAGAAGTAATACAACAGTGAAGAGAAATTTGTGCAGTTTCTACTCAGCAATAAAGCAAAGCTCTGTCACCTGTACTGCAAAGTAAACTTTTCAACAAAGAAAGAACCTTCAAAGCAGTTATTAGCATCTGAAGCAAAGCTCTGGAGCACTAGAAGTGAAAGTATCTCCTAGAAATGTACTTCAAGAAAAAAATAATCAGAATCTTGAACTTGTAAATACCAAAGCTCAATATTTAACACAATGGGGGGGAAAAATCTAATACAACATACTTTAAAAAGTTAAGCTGAAAATTTTAGAGGGATAGATGGTGGGAGTTCATACCCATTTGGAGACAGCAGGGAAAATTAGCTCCAAAAGTACATTGAGGCTAGTCACTGGTTATTTCTGAAATGAAATGACTCTTAAGCAGCACTAAGAGCTTCAGTTAAAAATTTCATTGTGTTTAAATGGACAACTAAAGCTTCAGAGAAACTGGGTTCAAGTAAATGGAGAGGTTCCCAGCTGTGTTCACTGGCAGATCACCAGCGTCAGAAAGAAGATAAAGATTACCATTTGTACATCGTATTAAATTGCATAATGTCAAATTGTCCTGATCTTATCCCTAAAGAAAGACATTGAAGAGAGACAGAGTGGGGCTTTTATCACTGCATCTAGTTTAAGGAGTAAAGATATGATTCATACTGAACAGAAAGGTGGGGGAAAGGTAATGCATTATGCATTTAATATGGAGGCTGCTAGCCCACTGAGGTGATGTTACTCATATACATTAATAAAATTATGCATGCACCTTGCCCAGTTGTGTGGAGTGAAATTTCTTCTAGAAATATTATGAGATAAGATTGCGTGGTGAAAAGTAAACTTCTGTAAATGCTTTGGCTTGCACAGGAAAACATCTTTATACACTATGGTATGCAGAGTTCTGCTCATTGGTGGGGTTACAATTGAAACTGTTATTTGATTTTTGTTTACTTATTTTTTTAGCCAAGGTAAAGGTACCTGTGATTTCAATAGAGATTCTTTCCTTTTTTTTTTTTTTTGGGGGGGGGGGGGGGGACTAATCTAAATAAATAAATGAAAATACTTTTTGTGCAGCTGTTTTAAAACTAACAGAGATATTCGTGTAACTCTCTACATGAGAGGCATAATTTTCTTAGTTAAAGAAAAAGCTGGATTAGTCAGGGAAATTTTATGGGCTTCAAGATCCAGAGAAAACTTAAATTGTTTGCCCTTGGTCTGTTGTTCTTGATCTCCTTTTTCTTTTCTGGAAGAATTACTGGATTGACTTAGTAGAACTAGTTTAGCACTGTAATATAACCAGCAAGATTTCTTCTGCTGTATCCCCATTTTTCTAATTCACTAATCAGTAAGGATAATATACTATGATTAAACTATTTTCATCTTGCCTCTAAAGAAAAAAAATATCTGTGGGCTGATCTGGAAGTATCCTGTATTTCTATGACAGAAAATATGAATGATAGTGTATCTCAAGTTTTTCTCTTTCCCCCATGAAAACTTACATGTAATTTTAAATCAGGCAGGACTGAACTGAACAACTTCTGTTTCTCAAACAAAATCAGTTTCATTTGTCTGCTTACTAAACAAAGCAAAGAGCATGCTGGACTTTTTCTGCTTTCTTGTTTGGGGAGCGAAGTACAGTACAGAAATAGTCAGCAAGGCACCCCAGTGGGCCTAATTTGCACACTTTGTCACAACAGAGCCAAGCAGTTACATACACTTTATTCAGAACTAGTATGGATATTAAATCAAAATAGCAGTGTTATCTTGGATCTCCACATTTTCCAGCTCTGCATCTCCCTGCACAGCTCTGAACTCCCAACATTAGAGGGATAAGCACATATTTATTGAAGAAAAGGGATGTGTGAAGGACTAGGAAGTAGTCTTTCGCTCAACTTACTCTCCCATTTGTAGATGCAACATGTCTGCAAACAGTTATTTTAATTAAGAACAGCTTTAGCTTTATAAGCCTGAAGTGCTCTCATGATAAACCCAGTATGGGATACACAGAACAGTACTCCACCCTAACAAAACATGAACCTGCGAAGTACCTTGGCATGCTCGTGTGTCTATCATTCATCATAACTGTCTTGTATGGCCAATTATTAGGCTAAGTCTTTCTAATATTAGTGAATTTATATATAAATCCATGTGAGTTTATGCATGTGTACCTGTGTGTATGTTCAGAGAAAATACTATAATGACAGTAAATCTGCTCTCTGCGGCAGGATGATCTTGGGGATTTTTAAAAAATTTCCAGCTTTTGTCTTGTAATTATTATCAAACAACTGAGGATCCAGTAGTTCCCAATGGTGGGGTTTGTGAGCATTTCACAGCAACCGCTTCCATTTTTACTAAGAGATTAACTAAGGATTCCTTCCAGAGTCTGGGGCTGCCATTGCACCTTGGCAAATACTAAATCACAGAAAAGGTAATGTGCAATAGCCATCTTCACTGTGTCAAATGTTTTTCACATATTTTTCCCTTTATTCAAAAGCATTATTATTTCATTATCTAGGGCATTAAATTACTGTATTAATTCTTTTCATAATTTGTATATATTTGATATAGTATCTATTTTTAATTATCAGAAGTCTTATTTAATTTTGACTTCATTAAAAAATGCATAGGGAATTGTACACATACTCATCTCTTCTACATGTAAGAAGATGCAATATTCTGTTAGCTGGAAATAGTCAATTAAAATGTTCAGTGCATAAACACAAAAATGTTTGCCCTTATCAAAGATAATACAGAAGAAGGATGGTCTTGTGGTTAAAATGTTCAGTGCATAAATACAAAACACGGCTTCTCAACAAATATAATAGAGAAACCTTATGATTAAATAGAGGGAGGTAAGCCATCGCAGCTGCATTCCTGGCTCTGCTAGAAGCTTCTGATACAGCTTGTGGTAAGTTACACGCACAAGATTTTCAAGCAGAGGTGATACAGGTGCCATGCTGGGAATGTGAGTGCTGTTATTTTCTAGAAACAGTGCAGTATGAGAAAATTTTCAACACTGCTCTGCTGGATTTCTGAGTGTTCATTGCTGTCTTGGTGCATTGATGTCAGGGACTTTGGGGAAGGCATCAGGAAGCCCCATGTTGATAGACATACATATTCCTCCATATTGCCCAGAACTTCTGAGTGCTGAGAGATCTGGTCTTGGGCTTTGTGGTCTTTGAGATAAAAAGGAAGTTCTATCAACAGTTACTGAACTAGTGGCATCACATAACAATAATTTGTTATTGCCCTGTACTGTTGACTGCAATAACCCTGCTCTCTCCCCGTGCCCCCTGAAGAGCCCTTGGATTCCGCACACACATACGCACAGCTCCCTCTTAGGTTTCGATGTGCCAACAAGGTACTTTGGCACCCTCCCTTTTCCCTGGCAAGAGGCAGTATGTACGAGTCCTGGATTCCAGATTGGTGGGACAGGAGGCCACATGTGACAGTAACAGCTGAGCCCAGTCACCTGGGTTCCTCCTGCTTTCCTCTTCCTGATTTTCACAGGAGTTGGGAATTTTAAATCTTTTAGATTTATTGAGGGCAACACGGAGACAGACAGACACAGAGTATGTTTTTTCCACTATCTATCCACACATTGAACTGCATTTACTCAATATGCGAATTGTCTGCAATTAACTGTATGGACCTTCCAAACATGAATGCAGGTGGCCTTTGTCTCCAGGGCTGAACTCTCACTCACTGTGGTTCCAGTTCATGTGAATTAATAACAAATAAAGGAATAAAAGATCAAATAAAGGACTTGGGTGCCCTTGTGTTTCTTAATGTTAGAGTTTAAGTGGGCCATAAGCAATGATTTGCTCAAATAGTCAAATTAAGTAGGGGTTTTTTTGTCATGTAGAAACTACATTTAAGTTTTTAGAAAAAAATCATAGGCAAAAAGGTTCCTCCAGGCCAGCTTAATCACCTCTAATCCCAAGCAAAGGTTTTGGAAAGTAATCTTGTATTGTCACAGCTCAGTCAAATGTTAGCTTCCTAAATCCTATACTGGATCTAGCAACAGGTTCCAGCCACTTGCTCTTGGCTGCCCATGGTGATATAGCAATGTTGTACCTGGACTAGTCTCACCACAAAGGGAAACTGGCAGTGTTAGATGGGTACGTCTGGTTCCTTCATGGAGAGGAACCTGCCATCACGCTGTCTGTAGATTCATGTGCTGCTTATTGAATAGCTTGGTTTAGCTCAGCATTTTTTTAAGTACAATGATTTGAGAGTTAGTTGCTTTTGAAAAAAATGAACCTGAGTGTCCAGAGAAGAAAACTGTATATTTTAGTTATTTCTCCCAAACTTTTTTTATAGCAATTGGTTGCCATCATGCAGGGATGCACAGACACGTAGGACAAGACCTCAGAAATGCATATATAGGTACTCCGCTCCCTCTCATTTTGACTGCTTTTACTAGCTGCATGAAAAATTGTAAAAAAAAAATTTAAAACAGGACAGTGCATTAGTAAAATGATTGCTATAGCATATTTTGACATTGCCAATAAGAATGCTAGACTTTATTAAAAAAAAATAAAAAGGAAAATTCCACAGCATTGCAGCTAGATGATCATGAAATAGTACCAGGGGACACACATAGCTACGTTAAGATAACTTCAGGTCTGTAATCTGTGTAGTAGAAGAAAAAATAATGAGAAATAAGTTTCAATTTTTTCAGAGAAGAGAAAACTTACTGCATAACATTTGATAGAGCCAAAGCTGTTCAAGAATTCACACAAACTTAAAAGAATGATTTTGTCAAAATAAAAAAGCTTTTTTTCATATTATTTTTTTCAGAACTGCTGAAAGATTTTGCCTTTTTCATAGCAATATGTTTCAGCTACTCTTTTTGGAATGGCATTTGTTATTTCAAAGTTGACCTTAAAAAAGGAATGAAAAAAAATAAAAAAGGACAAAGGACTTCAAAACTGATCAACAAGTCAAAATATTGAATTTTAGAGCAGATGACTTTTTTTGGCAAATCCTAAATTACTCTTTTACTTCCCCAAAGGAAATCTGGTTTGGTTTGTTCAAACTAATCATTGTGTTGTTTTGTTTTTCCTTCTGTTTTTTGCCAGTTTCATAAAGCAAAATTATTTTTCTTCAGTTTTATTGTGGACTTCTTTGACAACAGAGAAAGGGATTTTCAAAACTTTATTTGATAGGAAATACAGATCTGAATCTGATATGCTGTCTGTAACATTCATTTCTCTGCCTTAAGAATAACCAAAAGCTTTAAAACTTGCTAATTTACAATTGTAAAAGTCCCCTTGCCATTCATCTAGGATAAAACTAGTTTTTTACATTGATCAGGTATAGGCTAGAAATTAAACACCTGCTTTTTAAATGTGTTCCTCCTTCTAACCCTTCCCATTATACTAATTAAAATTACTATAGGAAATACTAAGTGTTAGCACAGGCAGATTAAGATACGTTTAACACACTTATTTTTTTTTTTTTCTAATCATTGAGTGTAATTTCTAATAAAACCTAATCCTTAGCAACTCTTCTAACCTTGTTGTTGACAGGCAGAGACATTGCAAGAGTGTGGTACTAGAGATCTTTTTCCAGAAGAACAGTTTTTTCCCATTCTATATGCATAGTGTTTTATTCCTAAAGCAGTATTTTCCCTACATATGTTACATACTCTGGCCTATAAGCTATACCTCATGGTCTATCCCTGTGTTAATGTTAATATCACACTTACATGACATTGCCTGAACCATGCTGCTGAAGATTAACTTTGAAAACATTTTGGAAAAGATGTTTGTGTTCAGGAGTACTTGAGTGCAAAAACATTTCTGATAGCTACATTTCAACATTTAATACATAAAAGTAGCCCAAGATTAATTGCTCTGATTACTGCATTAACCAGAAACATGTGACTTTTCTAACATTAAAGCAAACTTATAATATACTTGTTCCCTTCTTATCTCCAAGGCCCAAATACTCTATCGTCTGTCACAGAAATTTACTAAGATTCACTGAGTTCTCTCAAAAGTATAACTACTTTTTGTTTTACATCCATTATTGTAAAGAGCTTGCCATAAACAACAAATATCATAGTGTAGTCAACAAAGACTGTCTTAAGCTGATAAAAGTACAAGCAATTCCTTGCTAAGGCCGGAATTGTCATTTTGTCAGCTTGATGAATCTGAATTTCAGATCTAATTCTAACAAAATGAGGATTTAGTTATTTTTTTCCATACAATCCTACAGATCCTTTCGCAATAATGAAACTTCAATAAAAAACATAGTACTGCTAAAATTCGTTCTATTAATTAAAACACAATAAATTCCACATAGTAAATGGTGTTCCTCGTTCAGTATTAATTTATATATACCAGCAACTTTTCTGGGCTGAGTAAGAAGGGCTGTTTGAAGTATGAGCTGGATGAAAAAGCTATACTTTTCAGAGAGGAGCTGAATTTTATGCAGTAGTTTCTTTGGTATTACTTTGTTTTTTCTTTTCTTCAGCAGGGCATTTTAGTGTCTTTAGTGTATTTCAAATCTCAGCACTACAGAAAAGCTACAGGTTTTGTTTCGTACAATAGCTTTTTTTTTTGGTTGGTTGGTTGTGTTTTTTTGTGTTTTGTTGTTGTTGTTGTAGGTTGTTGTTGTTATTGTTGTTTTGTTTTTGTTTGGTTTGGTTTGGTTTGGTTTTTTTTTGAGAAACGCACAAACTTCCCGATTCAGTTCTCAGGTTGAAAAGAAGAGGCAGAGGTCCTTGTGTTAAAGAGACTGCTACACTGATACTTAACACAGGTTACTATTCCCTAGAGCACAGATGAGTTTTCTATCCAGTTAGATATAGTTGGTGAGGCGTTGTTTTCTTTTTGTTGGTTTTCGTTGATTGCTTTTTTAGTGGATAAATGTCATTTAAATGGAAAACTAAAACTCTCTTAGAGGTCCTGGCTGCAGTCAGTGCCTTAAATATCTTTTTTTTCACTGTATTCATAACTCCAACCACTGCTTGTGAATGAAGAAAATGAACATAGCTATTCTTGTGGCATACTCCTTCTTCTAATTGACAGGAGACAAAACAAAATACAGAGGTTGAAGGAAGGGTTTACAAAGCAACTTCCTTTCCAGGATGTCCAACTGTTTAGCACTAGATACCCCAAGTCTTCCTATTTGTAAAACAAGGGTATACATTCTGTACCTCAGAGGCTTACCACAATATCTAATTGATCAATGGGGTGTGCTGAGAATTTTTCTGAGGTGCCAGGAGGTTGTTTTGCTGTGTTCATGTCTTTATAGTGAAGCTAATTATCTTTTGTGAGGTTACCCAATAACTTTATTGTGGAAAGCTTAGAAATATTGCCAATGACTAACCAGATTCTCCAGGATCCAGCAAGGGTTATTAATCCATTTCTGACTTAAACATTGTTTCACTTCATCCATGTCTATCATTTTCAAGCAAGAATGTCAGAGATGAGCAGAAAATAATGTGCTGTACTCTATGGCTTGACAACACATTAAAGAGTAGTAATGGATAAACACCAAAAAGTCAGTACCATTCTTTGGTTTAAAGAAATCAGCATTCAGAAGTGAATTCTTGAATATACTGGTATAAAGGACAAAGCTTTTTGAGCCTACAGTGAAAAAGAGTGTAGATTAATCAAACAGTCTCATTGACTGGCAAATCGGGGTAGAAACTTATGAGAAGATTTTTCAGTTTATTTGCTTTGCCTTGTGTACTGTTTTCCAGGCAGTGGCAAAATCTCCAAAACAGGCCAGAAATGGACATTGCACAAAACCCAGAGTAATGAATACTGCTGGACTTCTGCTGGAGAAGCAACAGAGGTCTGACAGTTCAGAGGCAAGGAGCAGGATGGGGATAGACAGTTATTCTATGTGAGATGAAGATGACAAGCAATCCTGTGTGAGGGAGTTTCATCAAGGGACATAGACAAAAGAGAGTAACAGCAATTAACAGAAGATTTGAGATCACTTTCCTTTTCCTTAGCTTTAAAGGGCTGGAACATCAATTAAAAAAATATATATCTGAGTTAGATTGACTTGTGTTTCTGTGCTTATGATATAGTTGGATAGTCTCTGGTAAGTGACGAATATTTGGCTTGAGTTAGGGTAGGTGGTGAGAAAGCTTCTGTGTCAGAGTCTCCTGAACCAAGAGACCCTTCTACATATAATGTAGCCTGCTTTGATTACTTTCTAATTCTGCCTAGATTAGACTAAGGAAACAGTTTGTGTGCAAGGTCATGTAACACTTCAGTGACTGGCTACAGAGGAAGAGATGGAAAAGCTTAGTTTTAATCTAGGATTCTAATGCACAGTAATTAAATACAGAAGCAGTGAAACACAGACAGGTAAAAGCTGTTGAAAGTGTGAAAAATGTGACATGAGGGTCACATTCTTGTGTCTGTATAGGATCACAAAATAGCACTTAAGTTGTTTTAACCTCTCCTAGAGATATTGACTGGATATTTATAATGTTTTAAGAATATCTTATAATTGTATTTATGTAAAACTTTTGCTGGAATGATTTAAAACTTAAACTTTAGGACTCCCTTTCCTTTCCTTTCCTTTCCTTTCCTTTCCTTTCCTTTCCTTTCCTTTCCTTTCCTTTCCTTTCCTTTCCTTTCCTTTCCTTTCCTTTCCTTTCCTTTCCTTTCCTTTCCTTTCCTTTCCTTTCCTTTCCTTTCCTTTCCTTTCCTTTCCTTTCCTTTCCTTTCCTTTCCTTTCCTTTCCTTTCCTTTCTTTCCTTTTCCCTTCAAGAAACCAGATGCAGATTTAAGAAAAAAGGCTAAATGAGCAACCAAAGTGAAGAGATCAATACTAAGGAATTCAATTAAATTTTCCTCACAGGGGGTTTGCTTCAAATCTCATTGAAGTCAACAGAAAGATTCCCACTGACTTCAGTGGGGTTCTGATGAGGCCCAGGGGACACAGCCAGAGGGCCCCATCAGTGTTTTGCTGACTTAGAGTTCTTCATCTCAGTCACCTTCTCTTTTTTCTTTACCCTTTTTTTTACTTTTTCCCCAAGAGAACCCATTTTTTTTTATTTTCTCAGACTTGCACTTTGGGTCTGCAGAAAGTCTCTGTGCCCTGAACGTCTTCTAGTGATTAAAATCACCTCAAACCTTCTCAGGAGTACTGTACAAATAGTGCAAAAAAATTCCTTAATCACCTTTCCTGTTTCTCATGTATGCTGGTCTGTTCTAGCCCCCAAAAAGATTCCTATGTTTATGCAAAATATTAGCTGGCTTTATTTTTATTAAGGGTATGGTTTATTAATCTTAATAAATCAGTTTGTCGCTTGTTTTCTGACTGCCTCTCAAGAAAAACGGGGATTGACTGTGCGGTAACACTGTTTCTGTCATGCCTGAATAGTTTAAGGTGAGGCTTTGAGTAGTTTTATTGCTTTTGTTTATATAGGTAAACCCAATCTGCGCATTTGAAATGATTGATGAAGTGCAGTCCCACTTGGAGTGTTTGTCATCATTCATGTGCTGAAGTGACATTTCTTTATGTATTTTGGCATAAACATATGCAACTACTGGCAAAGCATTTGACCCTGGAGTCTGACTATTTGTCATTCTAATCTTTTTTTTTTCTACCCAAAGTCAGGCAAGTTACTGTATATTCTATCTGCATTCATGTTGCTAATTATTCAAGAGACAGTAAAACAGTCCTGTGGCTAGAATTGCATAAGTTGCTGAATGTGCACTCTTCTTTTCACAAGTTAGGTACTTTGCTACAATATAAATAAGGTTGAATTATGTGTAAATGTCAAGAGCAACAGCCATACGGAGTTACAGTACTTTTCAGTAAACTTTGAAGCCTATGCTTTGACAACAGAATAAGGCAGAACACTACATATGGAATTTAGCAAATCAAATGTGAGCAGAGATTAAGTAAAATACATTAAATATAAATTGGAATATAATTTTCCAATAACATAGTTACAATGAAAAGCAAGTAACCAATAATTCACAGTGTGTGGACAGAGATAAATGGATGGTGCTTTAACCTCCAGGCTCAGGGTTCAGACTGTGTGTTGTCTTGTTGGAAAACAACTGATTATTTATTGGGGAAAATGTCAGAAAAAAAAAATTAAACTGTAAAGTAATTTTCCCTGGAAAGCAATCACATGTCATTTATAAAATATATCAACATTTTTTTAACCGAGAGTCATAAAAATGTGATACCTTCTCAAAATGTACTCATCTAAATAACAATTCTGAATATCTGAATATCTAAAATAACTGAGATAGATTTAGATATTTGGACATAGAAAGCAAATGATGAATGTGATTGACAGAAAATCAGTTCAGATCCTTAGATCAAAGAGTATGTGTCCTGAAATGACACATTTAAATGAGTTTCATTCTAAACTTGGATAATACTTTCTAAATTTGCACTAACATGATATGAAATTGTCTGTTTTAAAAGTGATATAAGGAAGAATTCTGCTGGTTTTGCCTGAATTTTCCACACATTTGTATTCAAAGAAGCCTCATAGAAATTCTTCAGAAATACAGTGTACTGATGAAAGTTTAAGTCTCGGTTTCAAATGTTTACCTAGAAGGACAGCAGACAAAGGCAGGACGCTCAGCTCCATGTGAGATGACACAAGGTATCTATGTGTAGTTGAGTCCGTATCTAGAGGATGGTTGGGTCTGGAGTGGCTGACGAGTTCTCCAGTTTCCACTGACAGGGTTGGCTGATGGTCAGTTTACTTGCCCGCACATAAACATCTCGAGTTCCATGAGATCTCCAGCTGCAAGGGAGTTCTAGCACTTCAATGCAGGGATCAGCTGCAGAGCACATAGTCCATCTACCACTCCTGAATGGATGTCTCAGACACTATAAGATATCTCTGGTGGCACTAGGTACTCGTGTGTGCAGCTTAGTCAAGTCTAAGGTCCCCAAGGAGTGTACAGGAAGTTCAGAGGCCTAGGCTACATGGAGACAGAAATATATATAGTCACCTACATTTCATATATTAGGGCTTAACTCAGTTGCTGAAATGTGAGCATTCGATGTGTTTTGACATATCCTAGTGCCCCGCCTTCAGATGGTCTTGCAGAAGGCTATGGATATGCCTCCATATTTGTCAGCCCCATACAGATACCTCGGATTCCACTAGATACATAAAAGGGCACTGAAAATGTATTTGGTTTTAATCTCAAACCAAATTCCATGCTCACACAGGAAAAAAAAAAATCTAAGAATGTAAGGCACCTTTGTTATATATCTTTCAATCCATATTAGGCCTTGAACTCAGAGGCTACATAATATACGGGGTAGTAATAAAATGTTTGTTACAAACGTAACATAATATATTCTACCAGTAGCAATCCAATACCTGTACACAAGACTTATGCATAAAATTATACTAAGGTATTTTTTTCTGGCATTTCCAGAAGTTTCTGAAAGAAAAGAAAGCTAACCATTTGGAGCTACCTCCATTCTCCATGCTCTGAGACTAATAACCATGGCCATGCGTTTCCCTTCCCTCCTCTTCTTTTATCTATAAAAAGATAGCTTTATATAGTTTTTTCTTATTACACTTGTCAAGGACTTTGATTTCTTCATAGTTCCCTCTATTAAAATTTTACTGCGTTTCTCTCACAGTGTTAAATAGAATCTATTTCGAGCATTTTTTGAATACCAAAAAAACAGACAAAGGTTACCATCATGTTCACAGAAATAGTTTTATTCTCTTTCTCCCCCTCAAAATAACCCTGGCATAAAAAGGGAGAAAAGATGAGAATGGTTGGGATTTTTTCTTGGGAATACTTGCCCTTTCAATGGCGATAGATTTCTTTGTACTTTTTGTTATAGGACATGACACATAGTTGGAAAAATCTCTCAGAAATGCTTCTCATTATCAAATCATAGTCTGCAGTAAATGTATCATGGCACTGCTAACACCCATGCTACAAACTGTTTCTGTAACGAAAGATTAACAAACAACGTGCTGCAGGTGCACTGTTGTTTTACCTCTGGCTTGTTTTCTGGAATAGAAATCACATAAATGATGCCTTAAAATATTTGTGGGCCAAGAAGGAAAGAGAGGTTACTTGTCAGGCTTGCTTCTATTCCTGTCTGGCTTTTTTTCTCAAGTTTGACTCCCATTGGGATGTTGCTGTTTTGGAATAAGTGATATTATGTTGCATTAGATATGCAACAAGTCGTGTGTAAAACAAATACAGTACCACTTTAAGTGAATGTCTCTCTTGATAAAAGAATGTATTCCAATTACATTAATCCATTAATGGTTCATTTCCTCAGATAATTGGCTACTTACGTGCATCTTTATTTGCATCCGCTAAATACATAGCCTAGAGTTATCAGTATCTATGTTAAGGCTAATGATTTCATCCTAGGTTAGCAATTCCAAACTAGAACCAGTTAAAACAACATAATGTCAATGAATAGATTCACACACACACAAAAACAAAACAAAACAAAACAAAAAACAAACAAACAAACAAAATGTTTCTTGATTTATTTCCTGCCTTCCAGGTACAGCTTATAGCTAATTCTGTGGGCTTTTGAATTCCCTTTTAAGAATGGTATGTAAAGAAAAGGTAATGTCCCATTTGGCTATTACATTAAAAGCACAACCATATAATTTGCCATTAGTATTTTCTGTTGGTGAATTAATATTTAATAAAAATCACTGGTTTTTCGTTTAGTACCTGTTACTGAATTTAGTACCTGTTACTAGGGAAAATTTTCATTTCTTAGCTAAAGTTTAGACTTATTCCATTCTGAGAAAAATCTCTTACACTTATTCTTTCACAAGTATATGGTCTGGTATATTAGAAATAAACTCCTGGTCTCATATTTCAGATATTGTGATAAAGTTTGAACTCAGTCTCCAAGTTTGGCTTATTTATAGTATTCAAAATTTGGTTCATGTGTGTCTATCGGTTACTGATGACAACACATAGGTGCACTGATAATTTTTGAATTATTATCCCTTGACAGATAGATAAAGGGGGAAAAAAATCCTTTATTTTACAATGCAAGAATCCCCAGGTTTCCTCTTCTTCTCTTCCCCTTTTTTCTCTGTCTCATTTACACCTTTAGTTTAGTTTATTTTTCATCCTTTTGGCCAAGTTATCAACTGCCCCAAATATTGATGAAGCCTCCTGAAATTTTGGCAATGTCCTTCTCCTGAAGCTCCGAGGATGTGTCAGTGTCCAGAATCCTAGAGATGTTAACAAACATTTTCTAAAAGTGCAACAAAAGATCTGGTTGTATTTCTCTTTCACACATTGAGATATGCGCTATGGGTTGAAGGTGGAATTTAGCCTTCCCTCTTAAAACTGAAAAATTAAATTCTTCATTTAAAAAATACCACCACATTTTCTGCAGAACACATTTGTATTTGTGGTATGTTCATTTGCTTGTTTACAAAAAGCAAATGACCCAAGCCCCAGAGTGTTTCAGCTCTTAGTGATCTTCAGAAAAGAAATTAAAACACATCTTGCGACTCGCACTGTGGGGGCTGTCAGATCAGGTAATCACAGTCAACCCCTCTGGCTTTAGAAATCTTTGGAGAGCCAAGTGCTGCAGTGCACAGCAGCCTCTTGTAGGAGTTCAGATTCAATGGCTGCTTCTTGTTTCAGGCACCGACTCACTTCTGAAGAATGAAAGGTCTACCAAGTCATACTTTCTGCTGTGAGACAAAGAAAAAAGATGCAACATTTGATCTCAAAATTTCTGCCTGCCCAGAAAAATGGAACTGCTGATGACAATTGAATCTCTCTTCCTGAGTATATAATGTTTTTCTTGCACAGTTACATGAACCTAATAACCATATCAATCAGGGTTCTTGAAAGTAAAGCGATATATTCTACTGAAGTGTATGAGGAGATGTTGAGGTTAAGAATGTGTTTGAATTTCTGGATGGATGACAAGGTTGTTTTTGATTCAAAGTTAACTGGGAATAAGAAGCAGCTAAGAAATACTAGGCAAAGTGTACTCAGAGAAGGAACTGAAGTTTGCAAAGAGAAGGAAATATTGCTTACATGGAAGACTTTGTGTTTCAAGTGCTCCTGGATTTAAACATACATAGATAAATCTGTGTAGTTTTGCAACAAGGTCCAGCAATTGCACTCATTTGGTATATTTGGAATTGAAAATGCAACAGTGGTAGAAACAGTGTAAAGTTTCAGTATGTTCACAAGCTAGAGGTGTAACTGATCTGTCATTGCCTCAAAACTGGCAAACTCTTTCACTCTCAGAAGAAAAAAGTCTGAAAGATGGAAACAGCTAGGTAAACAGGTAAAGAATGCCAAATTTATGTCCAGCCCCTGGCTTCGTGAGGGCTTACCATGACTTTTGGGTAACAACAAGAAGCTTCATCCTAAAAATAAATAAAGATGGCTTTTGGCCACATTTTCTTCAAACTAAACCTGCAAGTACTTGAGACATTGCTATTTCATGCTCTTGATTTTCTCTTCATTGCTAATATTGTTCTACCCTTTGTTGTTCTGGACTTTTGGCATCTTTGGTGATTTTACTCTTCCCATCCAAATTCCCTGACAGAGGTGATCACCCTCTTGCAAATCCTATTGAATGACTCTAAAATGAATATGCAGTCTGTCTCAGCTCTCTTCAGGGTAAGGCTTCACAAGAATGTTGAACATTTTGAGACATAACAATAGTAACATTCAGGGTTTAGTCTCTAAACTTTCAAACCAACAGGTTGCCTAAGCAACTAAAGTTATTAAAGTGCTCAAGTCATTTGCAGCTTACACTGCCTCAGTTCCCACCTGCAGCAATTCTCAAAAGTATCTCCCTAGGAACAGGTGTTACTTCAATATCAAACAGCAGAGGGAAGAGGTTCACTTTGCTTTTATGGTCTTGCAGAGTGGGAGCAACCGAAGGCTTGCTGAAGTGTGTTCACTTTTGTGTCGCTGCTTAGAAAACAGCTACTGATACGCTGACTGGAATCATTTGTCATTCAACCTTCAGAAAGGAGTGTGGAAATTCACCATGGATGGCTCTTACTGAAATGATAGGTGAGAAACTGTGCAGAGAACTTTTTCAGGCCTTGTTAGCCCAAGGATGAACAAAAAGGACGGAAAAGATGGCCAAATTTGAGAATGTTAGATCCTGAAAGCTTCTTTGCATTAACTGCCACAAGGAAAAAGCAGCAAAATTCGGTATCTGATTTGGAAGATGAACACTGGGAGAAGACTGAGACACTGGAGATTGAGTTTCAGAGGAACTGCAACAGAAAATGGTCTGACTGTGTCATCACTTCTGTTGAGACATGCCAGGAGGCTCATGTCTTTGATCTTTCAGACAAACATGTATTTGGATGATTTCACAGCTCCTTTCTGGGGTAAGAAACTGTGTTTTCTTTCTGCAGTAACCTGGTGTTACTCTGGATTTCACAGCAACACAGAGTTGAGGAACAGTTTGGGCAAAGACAGACAGATGAGGGCATAGTGTTGCGCTTCCAAATGCTGCAGTATAGACAAAGACTGAGATAGGCTTGGATTTACCATGGCCCTGGTTTAACACTGGGAAGTGATAAACCAGATTCAAGTCTCTGCTTCAGATCAGTCACTTGAGAAAGTAATCCTCCTTCCCCAGCCATGAGGTTATTAGGTTCATTCCTTTCAGGTTTCATGAAGAGCTCCAAACATGAGCTTATCTTAACATAGGAGAAACATTTGGATATGCCAAAAATATTTGTGGAATGGTGAGTCTTTCCACCGCAGTTTCAAAAGAGATCCTTATACTAGAACACTTGGCATTTCACATTAAGCCAAGTACAAAACAAATAATCTGTATTGTTTATATAAAGGTCTATGGTAGCGTTTGATATTATAGAAAAACAAAAATTCCAGCGCTTTGTATCTGTTCACAGGTTACATTTTTGTCAACCTCTCCCAGTCTCTAATCTGAACAGAGACATCTTCACATAGTGGTCAGTGGCTACATTTGCACTAGCAAGTAATTTAACACAACAGGAGTCGATCAGTAGGCCGAAGGCGTTAATGATGACGTTCTCACACTTAAACACATTTCAGCAGTTCTGCTTCACACAAAATTTAACCTTGCATCCTGGACTGAACATCCCAACCATGCATACAGTTTAATGTTGTTCAGAGAAGCAGCCACTGGTGTTTCTGTTAGTGACTCGATCACACTTTATGAAAACCTAAGTTCTCCAAAAGCAATCCAGCTCATTCATCAAAATAACTCTATGAAGCAAAGCAGTCTTCACTTAGTTGGAGTTCTATTTCAAAACTAGATTAGTGCTCAGCCCAAAACACCAATGTACACACAACCTCCATGGCTTTATGGAGAAACTGAATTTTTGAAAATGTGTGAGTCTTGAATTAAACATTAGCACTGAACAGAATTCAAAACTTCTTGTATTTCAAAGGAACATAAGGAATAAGGATGTACATAAGGAATTAGGATGTATTTCTTAAACTATAAAGAAGGAACAAAATGCTTCAGCACACTGCATACAAAGTATTTGTTGCAGATTAATAAAATATTTGGCAAGTGTCAAAAAGATAATGAAAACTTGTCTGTGTTATCCAACTCATTTTGAGAGAAAATTTACAATATTTATGAGGCTTTTTCTTCTATCTTCTGAAAGGTGTTAAGAAGGCACTGACTTTTCATAACATTTTTGCCTAAATTTGGGGAAGACTTTTGTGTGTTTTGAGATCAGGTTCACTTTGAAAAAGCGCTCAAAAGTTCAAATGTGTACTTGGAACTCCAGAAACCCTCCCACTCCGAATTATGCGCGTCTCTTTCTCCTCTACCCAAACAAGCCCATGACTTTTGCTTGTCCTCCAGCAGTCCAGATTTGAAGTACATCTCAAGTCATCTTTGGAGATATTGTGTAGCTTCATTACCTCACCAGCTTATCAAGAGATGGGTAGATTACCTTTTCATCCTAATATTTTTTTGTAAGTCTGACACTTACTTCTCTCCAGATCTTCCTTTCTGTCTTCTAATATATATGCGCACATTGGTGTTTTCTTCCTATCATGCCCATAATTACTCCTCTGGGTCTCACTATCATTCTTTTCAGCCTGTAAAGTGGCCTGGAACACAATACAGTGTGTCTTTTTCAAACAAGACTGTAAAAAGAGGGGTCTAAATTTTTCAAAATAGAAAAATTAACCTGATCTAAACCAAACTTTAATGTTGTTCAAAGCATTTAGAGAATAGAAGGAAAATAGTCTGATCCTTTCCAGACACAGAACAGAAGACAATTAAAATTGCTGATTCCATTCAAGCAGCTGCTGGAAACCTCAGTTCAGAACCTGAAGTGGAAAAAAAAGAAACCTGAAGCTTCTGAACAGAAGGGGAAAGGTTGGAATTTTTTTCCCCTAATGCAAACAAGGAACCTAGTGGGCTTCTTTTTGTTATCTGAAAAAGAAAAATATGTCTGTTTTCTAACTGATTTGAAGTAGGAATTTGTTGAGGTTTTCAAAGCAAAATGAGTTTCAGGGAAGGATCACAACTTCTCGCAGTGTTAGTGACTTTCATTGGCATTATGCAGTCAAAATTAAAAATTCTTTGTCTGGTCCCTAACCTTTTGAAAACACTGTTTTCTTTTGGCAGCTTCACATAGCTAAACTGAGTCTCTTTTGAGTTTATCTCTTCTGTTTCTCATATTCAAATGACACAGGTTCTTGGAGCTGACCCTGTTGTAAGCAGGACGTGGACTAGACACCTCCTGATGTCCCTTCCAACCTGCATTATCCTGTGAGTTATCATCCACCATTCTCTCTTTGCTTCTGATTACTTAATTCCTTCTGTTTTTCTAAACTTCCCAAACCTTCTCCTTCATTAAGAAACACAAAAACAAAAGAAAAACAACAAAAAATCAAGCAAAAAAACAAACATACAAAAAACTAAACAGAAACTTGCATGTCTTTCTACATACTCTGTTGTCACAGAGAGGTAACAAAAGCTCGTTTCACCTTCTTTTAAAATAGTATGCACACCCTAGAGCATTTATCTTGTCAAAGCCCCACATGTGGAAGAGCTGGACTCTTCAACTGTGTGCTAGCCCTAACCCAACCAGTATGCCAAACCATGAGCCCCTGTTTCCCCACAAGGTTTGTTTTCGCTTACCTCAGAGACTCTACTTCATTTCGTTCTCCCCATAGCTTAAGTTACCAACTCTGTGCCTGCAAAGGTATCTGTCCTTCATGCAGCTCTACAGTCTTAGTTGGGGATGGACATCCCCCCTGGATTACTGCAGTTGGTGTCATAAGTAAAGCCAGGAGGGGAGAAGGGAAAACCCTGTAGCCCAAGGCAGCAAGTTACCACCAATCACTTGTGTGGAAGATACTCTCACTGTTAGGTTAGAACTGCCTGTGTGAAGATTCTTACCCCACAGCTCAGAAAATACAGCTAGAGGGGTTTTGAGAACTTTTGATTAATACTCATTTTTCACCCATGACTGTAATCCTCAGTAAATACCTTCTTCTGTATTCATATTTTATTTTAATTTAAATATTCTATTTCATAATATCAATAAAAGCCACCAGGACAATGCAATTCTGAAAGTGTATTATTTTTTCAATTGAATCTTTCAAGAGCTAGTAGTCATTTGGCCTTCAGCTTTGTGTCTTATAACTTCACTCGGGGCTTTCTCGAATTGCCACAAAGCAATGTCCTGTGGCCCAATTAAACAATATGCTAGAGAGTCACTAAACCATAGCGATAAATACTGCTCATGGCAGCATTATTGCTTTGAACTGAGTTGATATGGCTCTTTTGAAGAAGATGTGTATACATGCATGTTGGTGCAGTGAGTCCTGAGATTTACTGCAGCGAATTGCACTGCCTGGTTGCATGGACTGAAACCTGTTGTTGGGTTGTTTCAAATGAATTCGAGATAAGTGGAAAGCTCCTGCTAAAGATGTTCATTTTGTTCTGCCCTTTGTAAATTTCTTGTGCTGTTATTCTTGTTCAAATACCCTCTCTGGGCTATGGCTAATGGAGAAATAAAAGGGACTTTCTTTGGCTTTTTGATTGGTCTTCCTGATTTTCATTCATGGATATCTTTATGATTCTCCTGTATTCATTCTTCAAGGTTGTCTCCGCAATTATGACACATTATCGAGGCAATTCAAAATAATATATAGACTTCTTAGCATTTCCTCTCTACTGATGGCTTCCTTGTCCTTTCTCTTTCTTTTTTTCTTTTTTTTTTTTTTTCATGATGATTAAACACAGGTAAAAACAGTCTGTGCTTATTCAGTTTTGTTCATATTCTCTGACTTTCCATCTCAGTATCATTCTTGATTTAGTGAAATATAGGATGTAAGGCTGTTTATGAATGTTATGTTTTCTTTTCACGGTACACAAAAAGGAACAAATAGCAAACCAGAAAAGGCACAGGCTGAGGTACCGAAGAAGGCTGGGTTTCTTTTTTCCTCCCTATTCTAATGAAACAGAGCGAACCAGCTCTGGGTGTCACTCATCACAATAATCTGGTTTGATTTCTACAAGTGGCAGAGGCAAAAGCCTTAGCTATGCAGGGTCTGGGGCTTCAAAGGAAGAAATTGCTCAGAAGTTCTTTCACTTTATCAAATTTTAATGGGGAATGAGTAAAATGTAACCACACTTATTTTGTATCTGACTTTCTGTCACTCTCTTGCAAGTATTAGCTGATAATAGGAAAACACTGACCAAAGTGTACAGGCTCAGAAGCCTCATGTTGAACACTATGTGCTTAGTAGGGGTGCTTATGACCTGCAAATCCTGCTCTTTTCTTTTTACAAGAACTATAGGATGTTCATCATTTCTGAAAATGCTCTCATTGCTCATATACGGATCTACAAAATAATTTTAAGGGACTATTAAATCTCTTTTCTAGAAGAACAAGAAACTTGACTTACAAATAAGATCAAGAGAGAGAGAATTAAAATAACACTTTACAGGTAAATATTTCTAATTCCCATGAGGCACAATCTTAGAGTTCTGGAATTCTAACAAATATATACATTTTCTGAAAATAATAAGATGGGAGACATGGTAAAGCAAAAACAATATAATTGTGAACAATCTAGGAAAATGAAAAGTAAGAATATCACCTAAGGTCTGGAAAACTAAGGGGAATGAAACTGATTTTCTAAATATTATCTTTGCAAACACCTTAATGCAATATAACGAAATACGCAACTGATTCAGCAACAAATATACAAAAGTAATGCAAAGGAAAAATACATGAAAGGTGTTATTTCTCCAATAAAGAACACATGTCAGTAAATGAGGATTAAGTGATGTGCTTTGAATCTTACTTTTTATGAGTGGAATTGCAATTTTAATATCCAGTTCGAATTGAAATACTACAAATCATCTGATTTTTTTAAATGAAACATGAATAACTATTACCTAATGCTCAGACTGACTTCTTGAAACAATTTATTTCTTAAATCGAAGTGATGAAATGGAAGATTAAGGCAAACAGGAGGCAAGTGATTGTGAACATTTTTAGAAACATTTCTATTAAAAATAACTTTCTGATATTTGGTTTTCTTACAAAAATATGGACAATTGTCAAAAAGTGTGTAGTGATTGCTAAGAACCATAATTGTTTAGCAAAGTGAAAGGCTTGAGTCTGTTTTATTATTCACCTCTCTGTGATTACACCCAGGCTTCTGGGGTGGAAGTGCAACAACTTAGAGTGACGTCTAGCCCATTTAGAAAGAAAACTGGGGCTTTTGCCCTTCTTTCTCTCTATATTAGCTCCCGGAAAACCTTCAGAGTTATATGTAACTCAGCAGACCCTAACATTATAAGCTGGAATAGATAGTCCATTAGCCATGTGTTAGAATAGCGAGAGTCTCTTAAGGCCGTAGTTCCTTGTTGACCTTCAAAAGCTTTGTAGAAGAATGTGAAAGGAAGAGAGAGGCCAGAACATTGTATTTAGTGTAGATTCTTTCACTGCCTTATCCTATCTTTCCTTGTAAAGAATTTGCTGTTGCTGTTGTCTAGCCAACAATATTTTAACTAGGATCTGACAAGTACATGCTTGAACTCTTTCCACTTGGAGTCATGTTTCATAAAACATGAACTTAAAAGTGTAATGACTTGTATGTATATAATTTTTAAAATATTTATTTTCAGAATATCCTTGTATTTTTCCAGTATGTTTTCTTTGTAACATAAGAGTCCCTTGTATTCGAACTGCTTATTTAGTAGTCAAAGAAAACTGTATTCTGTTTCTAAATGCATAATTTCTACACTGTATGTATTTCAGCGCAATCTCTCTGGCTTTAACTCCTTCAAGTCTGTTGAAATATATTTTTAGATGTTGAAAAAGAAATGGAGTTTTAGGAAGATTTAGAAAACATTTAAAAATCAGTAGTGCAGCATGTTTTCTTACAGATATCAGTGATCAAATGCTTTGTCCTTATGGAAAGAAAAAGGAATAATCTTAATGAATCCCTGTATACAGGCATTCTAACTATTTCATTTCCTGTTTTCCACTCTTACTGTAAATCTGGATTTATTTCCTAAAGGATATCAGAGTTAATGGTGCTGGAGTTGGATGGATATCTCAACTGGAGAGTAACTGTTTTTCCTTTTCTCACATGTTTCTCACCTATTGTATGTTTTTGTAACTTCTTTCCTCATAAAATATTAAAGTAATTTGTTTTAGGACAGAG
The DNA here is from genome assembly GCF_036013475.1 of Columba livia. Lineage (NCBI taxonomy): Eukaryota > Metazoa > Chordata > Aves > Columbiformes > Columbidae > Columba > Columba livia. The sequence continues at coordinate 42,710,903 of NC_088604.1, forward strand.
CATTATAATGTTGTTTTTTGGGACATTTTGAGATATTATCCAGCTTTACTAGCATATTGTATTCTTTATTTATGCATGGAACTCCAATTAGCATAACTGAGAGTTGCTTACTAAAAAGAGGAGAAAAAATAAACCATTACAACACCAGTTTTCTAAATTACGTGAAGATTGGCAGATATGAGGTAAAATGTTAAGATACAAAGAAAACTTTTGCTGATTATGGTGTAAACTTTTCTCGCTTGTTTAGTAAATCTGTCATATAAGTTTTAGTTATTTGCTTCTCAGGTGCCCTGTCCAACACCCCTGCTGTGGGCAGGGACTTGTTTTGTTAGACCAGGTTGCTCAAAGGCCCATCCAACCTGACCTTAAACACTTCCAAAGATGGAGCATCCACAACTTCTCTGGCCAACCTGTCCCAGTGTCTCATTACCCTTACTGTAAAAAATTTCTTCTTTATGTCAAATCTAAACCTGCCCTCTTTCTATTTAAAACTATTACCCCTTGTCCAGGCACTACAAGACTTTGTAAAGAGAAGGAAAACAAGGAAAAGGAAAGTAGGAAAAGCTAACTCCTGCCTTTTAGTGAGAGTGCAGCACCATCATCTGTTCTGCTTGGCATCAGGAAACAGGGACCTGAGGAGTGTCCTCACCGTGGCATGGGTCACGTTCGAATCCTAATAACCACTCTACACCCGGGCTTTGCTACTGTTTTAAAGGTGTGAAATCCCTTGAGGGAACCACAGCTAGAAAGTGTTGACTTTTATAAGCTCTGTAATAGAGATTATACATAGTACCTATTCTTAGTCATAACAGATGGCAGCATGCTTTTTCTTCTTTCTGTGTACTGCGTAAGATTAAGGTCATACAGAGGTAAATTGTAATAAACAAAGGGATCTGTAGTGGACAAAACTGGTCTAAGTAAGATTTTTAAAAGGCAGGAAATCCTGAGCTATGGTTCCTGCTCTACATACCTATCTCTGTCTCTCTGATCAAGTCACTCTGCACTCACTTCATCAAACCAAGGGCATAGATTTGTATAAACTTGTTCCAAGGAAATCAAATAACTGAGAGAGAATTGGGATAGTCTCCCAGAAAATGTGAATGCTCGGCAAACTACAGGATAAATCTGATAGATCCTGTGACTCAGATTTTTATTTACCATTGCTGTTGGACAAATTATGTTGCTATGAAAATGAATTCCCTGGTAACAAGTTGCTTGGTGGTATGTATTGTCCTGTATTTGTTCCCTCTTCCCTCAGCTACCCTTACTGGAAGATATATGTAATAAGCAGGTGCTGTAGCAACTCTGTTTTGCTAAACATGATCTACCTGATGTAGATCCGTTTGACAATTAGCTAGATTTTCACAGACATGTATTTAAGCAGTTTGCATGGCAGAATGTAAATAGATAAACTTTGCTCTCATACTTTTAACTAGCATATTAAAGATATAGAAACAGTTTGTTAGAAGAAGGCTGGATGGTAATAAGATAAGGCATGCTGAGCACTAGGAAACTACAAAGTGTTAGCCACAGAACCAGGGGTTGTCACCTGTTCAAATTTTATTTGCCTGAAAAAGTAACACGGGAAGGTTTATACTGTAAGAAGTTGATGTCAGAGACTTTATCAGATCTATAAATAAATATGCAAAGCAAAAGCTGATATAATTTGAATTATTGCCCTAAGAATGTCCAGAATGGCAACAATGGTCACAACCAGCAAGAGAGTCAGAGTATTAATTTGTGACATCACCAAATCCCACAAGGCAAAGAAGCAGTGAGCATTACATTCAACCATGCTTTTTGCTGAGGCCTCAGACAGGAGAGACCTAGCAAATCTGTGCTGGCCATGCCTCTAGATATAGGACAACCAGAAATAAAACCAATACCTGACAGCATTTTATGTGTTTATGAGGGTATCAGTAGGTCTACATAATGACACTAGGCATTGCAGGTGCTACTTGAAATCCACTTTTAGCTTAGTTATTATGTTTCAAAGCATCTGTAAGTCTGTGTTACACTGACATTGATTCTTAATTCTTAAGTTTATTTAGTAAAGGAGGATGTGAGGAAGTGAACCTGTAAGATACCCTTTCTAAGGCAAGTAGGGCTGTTTGTTTCCCTGTGTAGAAGCTGTTGATTCATAGAATATTGATCAGCTAATACTGGATAAAGAACTGATGACTAAATAATATATATGAAAATACATAATCATAGTATGTGGACTAGGTAGAACCAAAAGCATCCACTGAGCTTCTACAGAAACTTAAATCTTCATTCAACTGCAGATCCTTGCTTTCACAACTCTAACACCATGTGATAGTTTACAGCATGGTTTACAGCTGCATTTTCAGTGCAACGTTATGTACTCACACATATTTTTGATTTGTATGACTGAAATATGCATAACTATGAGCATGCATGTTAAATGTCAGGCCATAATTTTCTTCCACAGTCTCTTTATTTGTATCATCAACAAACATAATTCACAACCGTTTTACAAACCTTAGCAAAATGCTGTCAAACCACCACGAAGATGAAAATCACCACAAATTTAACCCTGCATCAATTGCAATTGTGAAATGTGTACCATTTGTAAAAAATTGTAAATAAACAAATAATCCTGGAATTAATATACATAAAATCATAGAATGGTTTGGGTTGGAAGGAACCTTAATGATCATCTAGTTCCAACGCACCTTCCACGGGCAGCAACACCTTCCATGGGCAGGGACACCTTCCAGTAGACCAAGTTGCTCAAAGCTCCATCCAACCTGGCCTTGAACACTTCCAGGGATGGGGCATACACAGCTTCTCTGGGCCACCTGTTTCACTGCCTTAGTCATCTCTTCCTTATAGCTAACCTAAATCTACCCTCGTTCAGTTTAAAGCCATTACCCCTTGTCCTATCACTACATGCCCTTGTAAAAAGTCCCTCTCCAGCTTTCTTGCAGGGTCCCTTTAGGTACTGGAAGGTTGCTACAAGGTGTCTCTGGAGCCTTCTCTTTTCCAGGCTGAACAATCCCAACTCAGCCTGTCTTCACAGGAGAGGTGGTTCAGCCCTCTGATCATCTTCATGGCCCTCCTCTGGACTAACTCAAACAGGTCTATGTCCTTCTTATGCTGGGAGCCCCAGAGCTGGACACAGTACTGCAGGTGGGGTCTTACTAGAGCAGATTAGAGGGGAAGAATCACCTCCCTTGACCTGCTGGTCACACTTCTTTTGGTGCAGCCTAGATATGGTTGACTTCCTGGGCTGCAAGTGCACACTATCAAATCACACTGAGCTTCTTATCAATCAACACCCCCAAGTCCTTCTCCTCAGGGCTGCTCTCAATCCATTCTTCCTCCAGCCTGTATTAGTGCTTGGGATAGCCCCAACCCATGTGCAGGACCTTGCACTTGGCCTTTTTGAACTTCATGAGGTTCACACAGGCCCATCTCTCAAGCCTTTCAAGGTCCCTCTGGATGATATCCCTTCCCTCCAACATGTAAACTGTACAACACAGTTTGATGTCATTGGCAAACTTACTAAGGGTGCACTCAGTCCCACTGTCCATGTCACTGACAAAGATGTTAAACAGTGTCTCTCCCAACACCAACCCCTGAGAAATGCTCCTTGTCACTGGTCTCCACTTGGACATAGAGCTGTTGACAGCAACTCTTTGAGCTTTACAACTACACACAAAAGTAATGGCTCTTTGTGTAATAACAGGCTTGTTCTTTCCCCAGATTCTTTGCTCACTGGTGATTCACCTAACATCTTTGCAAAACTGCCCCCCAGTGTGTTCTAAAAATCAGTGACTATAATAACCAATAATTAATTTAATGCAGGAAAAAGTTTATCTTTTAATTATACAGGAAAAGAATCAAAATGAAATCTGAATATTTATTTACTTCTCAGATGTTTGTTAACCCAACAGTGTTAAAACATTTTAAAAAAGAAAAATGAATACTTATTCTGATTTTAACAGTGTAATTTTATTGACTACCAAAGAGCTACTCTTGATTTATACCAAAGAGATCAAAATCAGACCCAGTTCCTCTATAATATTCTTCCTAACATATCCTGTATGGATGAAAATCTAAGAAGTAAGATTATGAGAATTTATTCACGTATATTTGGCAGCCTTTTTGTATTTATTGGTCTAGCAGATATCATTTGAATTTGATACCTTTTTGCTAAAGAGTCAAATAAGTTATTTGCTGTATGAATGAGTATTTGATAGCAGATTAGACAAAAATAAGGCATGAGATATGAGTTTGCAGATGCAGTAAAATGACTAAAAGGCCGATTTATGCCTCATGTAACATTGCTGAAGTAAATGAATTTGATCTTTATGTTGAAAATCCAGTTTCACACTTATATAGACTATTTATATCAGAATTGTTTAGGTTTTTTGTTTAGTACTAGCTCTTGTAACAATACCCTGTAGGATGAGACCAATTCCATATTCACTTGTACCTTTTACATATGCAACACACAGCCTGTTTTTTCCAAATATATATCACCCTAACTCAGGCCAAGAAAATTCCAATGCACTTGCACAGTACATATAATTAGTGATCATTAGTCCAATTACTGAACATTAGAGATTTAGATGAGATATGACACTTGAGCTAGAGAGAATTCAGATAAATCAAAAAGCTGCACTGACATCAGGAACTGTGAGGAAATATAGTTCTGAAAATGGCAAAACCACAGGATCACTTCAAAACAAAGTGAGAGAAAATTGGACTAAGCTGAAGGCTAGAGGAAAAGCTCTGAGCAAAGAACAGCAGCCACTCCGTAACATGGAATGGTGAGTGGGATCAGGTAGATTAATGTATATGGGTCAGCAAGATTTAGGGAACAAGGATGTGCAAGTAGGCAGATGGATCACATTTTAGTGATACAATCCCAGAGGCACATTAATGAGCCAAAATCAAGTGGGGATATAGGTACAGAAAGAAAGTGGTCAGTCTTTCTGTCTTTTGCCCCTGGGCTCTGAGCTACAGCAGCAGCTCCTTCAGCTGATTTTATCTTCCCAGGATTCTGTTTTAGGTGATTGCTTCCATAACATGGTCTTGCACACTAAAACGCCAGGATTTTTGTGTTGTTTGGAGCAAATACGACTGTGTCTCCACGTTTGATGTAAAGCATTCAGTTTGATGATGTCTGCACAACTAGTCAGGTTTCTGATGACTTAAATTTCTGTATGTCTAAAGGTTAACTGGTAGAAAAATCACCTTTTGTCTGAAAATATACCCACCTGCAAAGAGCCTGGTATTCCCTCAATGCAATTCCAATTGCTTTGAAATCCATGTAAAAACTGATGTGATGTTGAAAATAGAAAATCGAGACAGAGGACGTGAAAAACATGTATAATTAGCAGGGAAATTAACTTAATGCTGAGAGGCAACAGGTGCCTAATCCAGCATCCAAATGATCGTCTCATTTTTGTATCTTTTGGGGTTTATTCCTTGTGAACTGACAGATGAGATGTAATGATGATACTCATGAAAAAGAACCAGTTAAAAAACCTGAGGAAATCCCATGAATAAGCAAGAAACAGCCAAAAGACTGGCAACCTTGCTCTCAGCAGCAATCAGAGAAGGGTCTATGTTGATAAGCAACAAAAAACAGGAGAGAAAGGCACCATCTGGCTTTACCCTTCCCACAGAAAGGTCAAAGTCTTCTTTGACTCTGGAAATACCCAGCCAGTCACACAGCGGGGCCAGGAGATCCCAGGGTGAGAGTCCTGGTAAACGTCATGTTCATGCAAGAAGCTTTCCGAGGTAAGACATATTTCCTTCATTATCTCCTACGTTTAGGGACAAATTTGTACTCAGAAGAAAAGTGTCTGTAGAGACACCTGCTCTAGTCCCATGCCAATTTTAGGAAGAGGAAGCTTTGTCTGGTCTTTCGTTTTTTTCTCCCATTTCATACTCATTGCCTCCCTAACCACTGAAAAGCACAAGCACACCAGGGAAGTAAAAGCTTCTTGATTTCAGGAAAAGTGCAGTAATGTTTCTAATAAGGGTTTGTGTTAGTTTAGACTTGAAACGACATGGATTTTTTCAAGCCATTGCACTTCTTCCACACCCCAAGTTTTGCATTATTTGCAGAGTACCCTTATTTGGCGTGTAATGATTTCGGAGCTGTTAAATCTTTACATTATCCCAACAACATGTCAATTAAGGGAGGCATTTTATACAGATTACAAAGATTTGTCTGAGGTGGCCACAGCTTTGTTAAAGCTGTTTTGTGGACATCTTCATAATTAATGGAAAAATCATTAGGAATTCAGTCTTTATTAACCCCTGTAGCTGCAGGGGCCCATTTCATCTTAATTGCATTCATTTGGCACTGGCAGTATTATACAGCATAATCACTAATAAATGATCTTTTAATTTGTACCAATCAAGAGAGCTTGCTTTCATGCCAATATTCCTGTTTCTTTGATGTCGACCTGTCTTGATTTTTGATCATTTGAACTTAAGATGATTTACTGGAAAATCAATATCAATACCAAATCTGCTGTATTCATACATCTGTGGTTAAGTTCAATTTGACTGTATTTTGATTGAAATAAGTAGTGTGTGATTATCCATTCAGATTTTATTAAATAATCAGGTTGGGAGATCTAGTCCTGTATTCTTATTCAAAGGCGAATAATTAGAAACTGTAGGAAAACTGTGGAGCTTGGACAACATTAGAAGTAACACTTCAGATCCCACTAATTAACCAACTTTGTTTGTAATCTCCTAAAAGCCTCAACCAATAAAGTAATATGCTATTACCCATTTAGCAAGGCCAACAGGGGCTTTGGCTACACTTGTTAATAAGAAAATCTGAGAGAGTTTCTCTCATTATACCCCCTGTCAGCACTGTCTCTGCAGTATAAAATAGCCATCATTGTTCTGTTGGTCAGTTAACCAGAAACCAGACTACTGTAAAAAAATACTTTACAGCTAATTGAAAATGACTGAAACATTCCTTTATCAACCAGTTGCTTTGTGCTATTTGAAGAAAATATAAATGTTGGTGTGGGAAGGCAAACACAAAGTTCAGTCTTTTTAATTAATATCTTCTACTTGAACTAGAATTACTGCTTTAGCTAAAGACAAAAAAAACCCTTACGGCTATCACTTAAACCACTTGGTTATTAATTAAAAGTATAAAAATACATATCTTTCCTAATACTTGAGCACTTACTTCCTAAGTAGTGAATTAATTTATTGAGAATTTATGAGCAAATCTGTTAATTACTATGAGTAATATAAGGCCTTGTCTAAACTATTGCTGCACTGTTGCACTGTGATACAGCTCCACTACTGCCTGTGAAATAAATAAGTAATGTAGCTCATTCTGAGGTGGGAGGGATTAATCTGGACCACTACAGCTGCATCACAGTAGGGATTATCAGGGTTCCTCCTGCTCTTGTGTCACTGCCTCAAACCCCAGTTGTTTTGCCTGCCTATACTGTAGTTCACTGACCCCCTTCCGTAAGTCCTTGGTAATTTTGGACAACGAAGTCTGGAACAACCACCAGTTACAAGTTGAGTGTGTGCATACATGCAAGTGTTAGTTGACAATTCATTTTACGTCATTCCAATTTTCAGTGCAAATATTATAAATCCATGAAATGAATAAGCAGAATTAAACAACTGATCTCCAGTTGTTGAGATGTGTACATGAAGGAAGCAAATAAAACAGCTTTAGCACTGCCATGCAGTGACATCTCACAGGAGACTCTCCAGGTCTGGGGGGCAGAGAGGGACACAGAAAATACTTTAATCTGAAACTACAAGCATGAAATTGCCTCCATTAAGCTTGACTTCCTGATTATTGTATAGAATTATCAAAAGGCACATTTAAGGCTGTTTTGATGCCCTAAATATACATTACCATGCCTAAACAAATTTAAAACTAATAATGACTGGCCTTGATGTATAATGCCTGTTTAGTTACTGTGGGATTTCTTTTTTCACAGGAGCTCTGTAAAGTCACCTCTCCTAAAAGAGGGATCAGTATTCTTGCCTCGAAAATCATCCTACCAGAGCTACTTATTTGGTAATTTTGACAGATAAATATTTATAATAGCATCTTACATTTCTTACAACCTGTTTCTGGAAATTCCAGCTGCCAAGGGTGCTGCTCATGACCCCCACAAACTGAGTTTTATGTACAGCTGCCAGAAAAAAAAACTTGCTATACTTCTCTGTATGGGAAGGAAAACAGTGTTCACTCCAAAATTAATTATTCACATTCAGTGTATTGATAGAAACACACAAAACTTATTAAACCAAAATAATGGTGGGAGTAGGAGCGTATTCACCTTTACCAATAAATACCACAGTTCATGATTATTAACATCTGTTTGGGCAGTTCTTTAGATTCCTAAGTCTTCAACTTTTTCTGATTTTTCTGCACTGACAACTCTAATTTCCCTTTACGGGTAGGTTGGGCAGGTTTGGCTGTTGTTTGTTTTGTTTAGGTTTTGAGGTTTTGGTGTTTTTTTTTGTTTGTTTGTTTTTTTTCATTTTATGACCATGCCTTTTCAAAATTAGAGCAATATTCCCTGTAATCCAGACCATCTTTATGCATTAATCTTTATTCAGCTTTTGATATTTGTCTTGTTTGGACTCTGAATAACTGATTTCTCCAGTTGACCTCAAATGTACTGAATTACTTTGCCTTTTTCGTCTAAAAGTTACAGTTTGTCACTCTTCTGTCTTTTAATGTTCACCTCAGTGGAAATTCCAGACTCTTGTTAGCATTTTAATACATTATTTTAATAACATTGGTTTAAAAACTCTCCTTGCTTGCTGACAGCATATAAATAAATGGATTTTATCACCGCATAGATTCACGGAATCACAGCATGGTTGTGGTTGGAAAGGACCTCTGGAGATATGTAGTCCAACCCACATACTAAAGCAGGTACACCTACAGCAGATCGCACAGGAATGTGTCCAGGTGTGTTTTGAATGTCTCCAGAGACAGAGACTCCACAACCTCTCTGGGCAGCCTGTTCCACATCTTATATTTTCATATAGAATCTCATGGCAAGGACATGCATATGTTCCTTTGTTATTATGACATCTATTACCATGTGTTATGTTATTCTGACTGAGAATATTAACAGTTTTCTAAGGGACTGTTTTTTCCCCAGCAGTTAATATATATATATATATATATACACACAAAATTCCCTGGAAATCTCAACTTTTCTTCTCAGAAAAGTCTCTAATATCTCCTTTCAAAATAAAAAAATATGTAGCGTATGTATTCACTTTTATAGTCACTCAAGAGAAAAAAAAAAATCTGTCTGAAAGAGTCACATGCTACTTATTGTATAGCTCTACATACAATTTTGTTTGAATTGGTCCTATATGTTATAAAGTCCTTACTAGAGAAGGCTCAACAAATTTTCAAGGTGGTATTTGAAGAACTGCATGAAAAGATGAATTGCTTCCATGCCACTTGCTGCATGAAGGTTCCTTGTAGCTCACAGGATGAGCTTGGAAGCTCACAGAATTAAACCCTAAAAATTAACTTGATGTAAATAAGAGCAATGAAAGACTTTTGAACTCTAGGACTCTTTTTAAGTTGGATTTAATTTTAATAAGACAGAAAATTAATGAGAGAAGCATAGTGGTTTTATGCACCAGCATATACCTCTACTATTTGACTGCAGGTCAGCCACTGCGCATCCCATCAGAATGACAACAACTTTTTTACCTCAAATCCTTGCTAGCCATACCGTTTTCTTTTTTCATGTTTATTATTCTCATCATGGATGAGTGCTTATGTCTGTTCTGAATTTGTTCTCCTTCAATTTCCATTTATGTTCCTCTTGTCCTACCTTCTTGTACTGGTCTGAAAATTGCAGCTCATGTTGACATTATCTGTTCCATTTAATATTTTAAATATTTCAATTAAATAATCTCTTAAGTGATTTTTTCCTTCTAAACTTCTTAGATTTAGATGTTCAGCTTGTCCTCAGAACTTACACTTTCAATCTTGACATCTTTTCAAGAGCGGCAATCTCACATCTATAGTGTATATCAAAGGTAATATTGTTCAGCTTGAGTGTTGTCTCTAACTTTCTTAAACATATATATTATGCTGCCCTGGCTAACTGTCCTAGATAGCATGTCTTTGGAATCATTTTTTAAAGGCTCTTGTCAAAGTCAGATGCATTAGTTACATTCTATTTGCCTTTAAATGTGCTTTATATTTCTGAGATCAGAGAACATTAGTTCTTACAATCATGTAAATAGTTATTTAGTGGATGAAGAAAAAAATTTTAAATTCAGCTTTAATGTTATTTATTACTCTATATTTGGGATTGCCTTCGTAATGTGTTTTATTTTTATAGGAATCTAACAATTTTTAATTTGTGGGTTTTAGATTTGTAGTTCTGCACCTTCACATTCTTCTCATGCTATTTCCAATTTGGGTACAAGTCACCCAGTAAAGTACCACTACAGACACATGTTCAGATCTTATAGAAAATAGTTAATGCAGAATATAATTTGTAAAAATATTGTAACAAATCAGAGGGCTTACTACAGCGTGTTATTTCCTTTTGTGATATCCAACCACTAAAGCACTGTTTAATTTCCATAGAAAGATTCAGAAAGAGCATGGAAATTATTCAAGGACAGCAATCTGGCTATGGAGAATATATCAAATAGAGGGTAACTCAAGTGAAGCCTTCTTTCTTCGGTGTGCTGTAATCATTAACATGTGCCTCAGGTGCTTGTGTCCTTTTTTTTCCTGGCAGCCCTACCACCAAAAAAGACTGTCTTACCTGAAGTGTGTATTGGTCCTTAGAGACTCTCTAAGAACTAGAAGGTGAAACATCTTTTGTCTGGAGCTTCTAGAGTGCTTGCTTATGGCTTCCTGCTACGTTGATGCAAGCAAATATCCAGGTTACTGGTGCCCTATGGCTCTCAGGAAAGCACTCTCTGGCAGGGTCTTGTAACTGAGGAATAGTTAAGGACAAGGAATTTCTGTGACAGAAAGACAAGAAAGGAACACAAAGAGCTGGAAGATGGCAACTTTGCATCAGGTTGGCCCCAGACCTTCTGCATGACTTTGGCAAGTGACTGTGACGAGCTGGAAGTTTTACCACTGACTTCAATGAAAGGAGGATCTGATTTAGTTACAGCAAACTCCTCATTTTCTCATCTGTTAAACAGAATAATTATCCTTACTTAATTCCCTGGTGTGCTACAAAAAGCACAATGAATTTCTCCAAAAGGAGTTGTTACAAGACACACCACCTTGGAAAGTTATCTGAGCTGGCTCTCAGCACAGCAGCTCCAGAGCTGACAGCACAGCAGCCTCATCAGCTGAGGCTTGCGGTTCATTAGCACAGATGGAATGCCTCACTAACGGCTTTGACTGTTTCCTAGAGCTCAGCTGAGCTTCATACACATACTATTTTGCTGAGACCTAGCATAAGAGCCATTGCAGAACGCTGTACTGCGCAATGTAGACACGTACGCCTAATCCTCAGATGAAGTCATAGTGCAGTTGGCAGAGAGTCTGAGATGGCACAGAAAGGCTCAGGAACCTTTCACTCACCTGTGGTGAACCTCCAAACCACTTGCCAATTCAGAGAAGTCCTGAACTTGTTCCTGGAAGACTTTCCTTTCACAGCATCCTGCTTGCTCCAGAAGCTGGTGAACGCACGGCACAGAGCCAGTCACACAACTCCATCATCACAATTTCTCTATGTAAAAGCAAAACACTTCATTTCTCAGTTTGGATTTGCTCAGTTAAGCAGACTGAATGGAGGCTAGAATCTGTCCCCTAAAATCTATGACCATTTTCTTCATAATTTAAGCTAAATATGGAGACAACCATATTTACATGAAAATGAATTCTAAAAAGAGATAGAGCATTCAAAAATGGAAAATATTGTTGTCATATAGTTCTGTTGCTTGCAAAATAGGTGAGAGATTTTGTTTTGCATTTCTCTTGTGACACTTTGCAAGACACAAGAAATGTATTGGATTTGTTTAAAAGTTGCAACTCTGTGATTTGGAAAAGTCTTTTAAAACTGGGGTTTAAAAAAAAAAAAAAAAGAATCCTATCTTACAACTAGCCTTCACAGTGTGCTCTTGGGCACCCTTTTTGGCACTGTGCTGTCAATGTGTTTGATTTGCTATCTATATGTGATGTTATGTGCCATATTGTCACAACTTGGGAAGAAGCAGTAAATTGAAGTCGAGTCCTCATTGGAATGAAACTCCCATTTTAAGAAGAAATTCAGATCTATTCAGTTTGACCTTGGATCTTGAATTAAACCTTTAGAAATTCAACTTTCTCGAGGGAAGTATGAGGTTTGTATGAGTCTGGATGTATTAAAAGCTTGTACAGCTCTAGTACGGCGTATGTGCCAGGGTGGTTAATTTTTAATTTAGAGGACAATGAGAAAATCAAAGGGTTTCACCTGAACTAATTTTCACTGAGTTAATTTGTAATACTCAAAGCTGGTTTATAAGCATTTAACAATCCATTAAAAGCAGTATTAAAAGCTCAGTTGTGATTTTTACTGAAACATTTTTGTATGTTTAACCTGATTTCTGAATGGAATTTTTATAGTTTGGGGTGGTATCATAAAAATGCACATAACTCTAGGCTGGATTCCAATTTTGTATTGTAATAAGCAGCATTTTATGTATGGCTCTGTATGCACATTCAACAAATCATTCAGCAAGAAAAATCAAGTGGATGTGGTTATTGAAGATGAGGATAGTATTTACCTGCTTGAAATTTGATGCATATAATACATAAGGGAATGTCCTTGCTTCAGTCATAAAACTAATCCATTTAGATTGTCAAGTCAGGGAGCTGGATACAATAGGGTTTTGCAAGATTACAGCATGTCACCACCTGACTATAGCAGAGCAGCACCCACCCTGAAAAGCAAATCCAGAACCCTTGCTTCTGCCCCACCTGCAGCAGACTAAAACAATTACTAAATCCTCTTTCAGGACTAGGAAAACAATTTTGCCCTGCTCTCATGCAGAGGCAACACCTGAGATTTCTAAAATGGCCAGATGTTTTGCTCCTTCTTGCTGTCATTGCTGAGCAAATGCTGACTTATCACCACTAAATCTGCATGCAGCAAATCAGTAAGAAGTTGGGGTGCTTGTATGCAGAAGTAACGGGATCATTTTGGCACACTGTTAAGATGTTGATGACTCATTATGGTGTGACTTTAGGAATTGCCAAGAAATATTGCTAAGCTAACCTAAGTCTGGATAATGCAGAAATTACAAGTACACTGAGGTATGTGTGTCAGACTAAAAGGGAAGGAAAGTAAAACACCCCTGGTGCCCACAATTCCTCGCATTGCAATAAGATGTGGGGTTTAGGCTTAATTGCATTTTATGTCTGTGGTTTTCCAGGGGAAAAAATTGGACAAGAGCAGTTTTCTTACAGTAAGGAATGCAGAAGTTTAACTCCAGAAGTTCCTCTATTTGTACAAGGTAGCAGGTGGCAAATGTCCCATTTGTGACAGGTGATGCTCTGTGAGTGTTGCGCTTTTGTGCCCTGGAGTGTGGGAACACGACAGAGGAGAGGAACTAGCCACAAGGACTGAGGAGATGGGGCAAGGTGGAGGTGGATGGGTTCAGCACAGGGTGCACAGTGCGTGTTTTCACAAGTTGGAAAACGTCACATAGTATGGCTAGCCTGGCAAAATGCTGCCTGTTTTTTCATAACTTTCTCTGTTTTTGGTTTTTAGGCATACTGCAAGGTGGGAGACAAAATTGTTCATATATTTTACGGAGTCCTGTCTGCAACATGGTGCTGAATAACACACTATGAGCATGGATTCCTCCGCTAACTTGCAGAGAAACAACAGCATAACCAGCATCAGTGGCCATGTCTGTAATTCAAACCTTCCTCTCAAATGATCGCCTCTCTGGGACACAGAGGGAGTTCAGCACTGACAGCCCCTCTTCCTTGGATGCCAAAAGAGCATCAGTGTATGCTAACTATGGTAGCTTTTGTCTTATGTGGACTTTTTTCCATCAGCCTCAAAGATAAAGCATCAGATGGATGGTACTGAATGAGGGACTTGGGAGCTGAAGCCTCTGAATACTCTCAAACTAATCCATGCTCCAGAGTTGCTTTCCTTCTTAAGGGAGTGGTAATATACACAAAAATGTGTAAACTAAAATAGGTGAGGTACTCTGGGACAAAAGAATTATTATATAAATTGTTTGTGACTTTCGAAGTTTGCAATAATAGCCATAGGAGCAAAGTATTTTTAAAAGTACTACAGAACTCCAGTAATGTATGCACCTCTTCTGAGAAGTTGTTATTACTATATGATCACTTTCCATATGTAATTAGCTTTTTCTTTTCTTGCTGATTCACTCACTTCCTCTTAAACCTTTTATGTGTGTGATTGCAAAGTGTCAACTTGCACATGGGGATGGGGGCAAAGATATAATCAAGCTATACATCTGATCTGTAAGTCTGATCTTTTAGTCAATAGAGGCAGTTTCTGGTCTTTGTCACTTGCAGATGAAGGGGGAAATATTCACTGAACCAACCAGTTTTTTTTATGAGAGAAAAGTCAGAAGGGGGTGGGGAAGGACACTGAGAACAGCAGTCTTTGTTCAGTGAAACAAATGTTAACACCAGAATACAGATAAAACTTTATGTATTATTAAAGAATACATTTTGCTGTTGGAAAAATGTAATGCAACCTGGAATCATTTATTCAAACTGGTAATTCTTTTCATGTTGTCACATTACAAAAAGTCTTGACGTGTCTTGTGTCTGACTGAAAATGTAAAACACTGTAGTAAAGGCAACTGATAAGAAGGACTACGTTTTATTTTGCCTGAAAGCCATGGCAAAAAGAAATAAAACAAAATAAATTAAAAAAAAAAAAAAGACACATAATTTTATGGGAACTGAGAAGGGGAATAAAAGCAAAGATATTCTGATAGGTCATTTTTTTTTCATACATGAGCATTTAGTCTGCAGTAATCTACCAGGACTGTCAAATTTGATTGAAAGATAATGTAAGATTTTTTTCTTGTCACAATTTATAGCATGTATCCATTAGGAATAATTATGGTTGCATGATTTTGCTAGCTGTTATCTCTACAAGTGTTACTAATGGTTTTATCAATTACTCCCTGTCCAATAACTGCATGGTTGTAACCTAATTTAAAGACACTCTATCACTGGTCTGATTTGTGTAGTAGTAAATGACAGCATTTGAGACACCAGCCAAACGACTCACTTCAGTGACTTAGTTAGTCTCTAATAATTAACAATTAGTAGGTACCTAGGAAAAACTCAAGAGACTAGAGCTCCCATGTTTCCCTTTCTTGTCTAAATACAAGACATTACTGAGACTATGTTCTGTAAATATAACCCTGTAAATAAAATCTCCTTCTTCTGTGGCCGTTAGAAATGTGCTTTCATAAAGGTTAATATTTGAGGAATAAAATGGAACCAAACTTTAGGATCTGTGATTGTAAGACATATTGCCAACCTAAAGAGGAAATACAGGATTATACTTTTGTTTTTGCTATTTGTGCTACAGTTCAAAAGCAGAGGCTGTGTGCTAAAATAGTGCTGGCAAAATTGTGCTATTTTCTTCAACTTTAGAGCAAAAATGCTGGATGTGCAAAAAGAAGCACTTCATTACAGATCATTAGTGAGGTTTTATGTACAGCTCAGAAAGGTATTGCCTGCTCAGAACAGAATGGAAAGAAGACTGAAATCTATTTTAAATGAGTCTAAAAGATTGTATTCCTCCAAGGATGTTATCTCTGAGGATTTTAAAGAATTATTCCATTAAAAAAATATCTCTTCCTAAATAAGACTTTGAACTTCAGGTTTAAAGTAGGTTCTTCTACTCTGTAAGTAACTATTTCTTTGTAGGCACAAAGATATTTAAAGTAACAGTGAGTGAACAGGGGTTGAGTTTTTGCAGTGCGCAGTCCTTTGCACAGTCCATTAGTATATTTGAATTTAGCTTGATGGGGCAAAATTGCCTGGAATAATTCATCATTTGGGTTATTGTGTCAGATCTTAGTACATCATCTGTTTCAGATTATCCAGGATCCCAAAGTAACAATCTTTCCCTAAGAGCCTTGAGGGTTGTATTATATGTTTATAAAATGCTGCACTTTACCCACTCAACAGTCTGATGACATTTTCAGGCTTACACGCAAAACCAATATCTGCTGTGAAGCTTGCACACTCTTCATAGGAACATAGGAGCTGCCACATTGGATTAGATCAGCGATCCGTCTAGCGTGGTCCCCTGTCTCTGACAGACGCCAAATCCCGGCTGCTTCAGAAGAAGGTGTGAGAAACCTTGTCAGAAAAAACTGTAGAAACACCTGCCTGTAAAGGGTGTTGCTCCTTAAACCCTTAGTAAGCGCTTGTTTTTATGCCCTAAAGCATGACTGCATATATGCTTTAAAAAGTACACGGGTTTTGTTATAATTCCAGGAGCTGTCACTATGCCTGTAATATTTGTATTACATTCTGGATCTCAAGGCTATGTCTAGATTGCACGGCACAGTCCCACTGCCCTGATCATTACCCAGTTTGAGGGCTGACACAGACAGGCTGCAGTTGGCTTTTGGGCACTGTGGCCAAATTTCTTTCTCCTGGGAAACAAGTCCTGGCTAGAGATGGGGGGAGATGGAGAATATCTAATTCCCAGCCTGACATGGGCTCTCAGATCACACAGTTTAAACATAGTCACAGAAACCAAATTGCAATTAAGTAATTCAGTTGGCTAGATTTGGGCATTTCTGAAGTGTCTTTTGTTGCATTTTCTTTGTTTTTCATTGACCTCGCGCTTTTGATTCTTAGAAAGAGTAAATAGCCTAATTTTTTCCCACTCTACATTTGCTATCTTCAATACTCTTACCATTTTCTGCTATTCACCCCTGCTCTAAAGCATGCAATTTCAGTCCTTTTTTCTTTTTTTCTTAACTTGCGTTCATTAATCTAAGCCTTTCATTGTCATTTTGGAGGGTCTTTATTTTCAGAGATCACAGTATGATGAGGGTATACCATTAATCTATCTAATGCTACAAAAATAATTTTGGTTTTGTTCTCTGCATCCAAATGCTTCTCTAGTGCAAATATTATTTAATCAAGCTAAGTGACAAAATTCATGCCTCTGACTTTATCTTAATCTGATGATGATATTCATCAAATAGCAGAGCATTTGTCCATTCAGTGAGCTGATAAAACAATTTCAAGTTTGGGTTACTAAAGCCAGAGATGATCTTCAAAATGTAGATTTAACCTCACCCATCCTTCCTGATTCATCTGCATATTCTTTTGAAAACCACTCATTCAGTATCTGTAGCCCAAATGATGTCATCAGGCACAGCGTGCAGCCACTACAAGTGGGACAATTATAATTTTTGTAGCTGATTAATCATCATGAAAAAGTAACAGTCAATTGACTCAATCATACATCCATGGTGATTAATCACACTTCACTTGTGTTTTTTACAAGTATTTTACCGACAGTGCAGATGTTGGATGATTTTTCTCCTTGAGCCTTTTCCTTGGTCACAGATGTTAAGTAATCACCTTGTCCTGATACTTGAGTTATCTAATTTTTTCTTCTGCTGGCCTTTAAAAACAAATGTGTTTCTTATGTAGAAAGAAAATGTTAAATGAGTTACTAATTTATTTACAGGTCAATCAATATCTGAAATCACCCCAGTCGTGACCTGTACTCATAGGTGTTTTCAATAGGCACATGACTCTTAAATTTGTTCTCTGTGATACAAAACAGCAGAAGTACCAATAAAACATGGAAAGAGGTAGGTAGCAGAGTCCATCTTATGTTTAGACCACAGTTAGAGCTTCTAATCCAAGTTAATGAAAATTCTCGATTGTAACTAATTGGCATACAGCCATACATACAAGCACAGAAGAATCTTCCGGCACCAAAATGTTGGGGCTTGTAAATATTCACATGACCTGGTAGACTTCAGTCTTAACCTCAGTTAGAATAGAAAGAGAAATTGCTGAGACGACACAGCAGTTGAAAGCGTCTTGGTGTATTGCTAATACACTGGTAATGATATTTTCCATGGAATTACATCTATACAGATGAAGCCATGAGCATCTACAACAGCTGTCTGCCCTATAATATTCTACTACTTCATATCATACATGCATATACAGAGATGATTTTGTAAAAGTCTTTAGGAATCCCAGTTGATATCCAGGTGATTTTCAAAGACCTTTTTCAGAGGACCCCTTATAGATAAAATTGGTATAATGTTTCCCAGTCTGCCCTCAGTATTGTAAACTGGAATGTGTGGGGCAAATAAGGTGTTTATCTCAAATGATGCAAGCCTCACTGACTCCAACCATGTTTCAACTTTCAGAAAAACCCAAAAGGATTGTACCAACGTCTTTGTCCATCCTTAGATCACCGTTAAGACCAGTGCATACACTGGAAATTTCTTCCATGAAAAGATGACACAGTTGCATTGAATTCTGCACTAGACTCCAGTCTTGATACTGTTAATAAAGAGCCTAAGGTTGGGTATAATTGTTAATACACTAATTCTAAAAATCCACTCAAATGTCACTTATAATCAGGATTTTCTACTGTGCTAGGACCCCTGGGGAAACCTTTGAAGCTGTGAATGGTGTACACGATGACAGGGATGAACATAAGAAGGTAGAAGGCCACCGATACTGTTTAGCTTAGTTGTATAAAACTATCACATTTATAGAAGCTTAGAAATACTGGCAGTTAGGAAGATGGAAAAGCAAAGTGTGCAATGGAGAAAACACCCAGATCCAGAAGGAAAAGCTTTACACTAAACCCAGTTATTTCAAAGCATTAGGGGGAGAGGTGAAGAAACCTTATGGCTTGTAATTTCCAGCAGAAGTATCAAGGCAGAAAAGACATTATAAAAGCATTTCATTGAGAAGACATCCATGACATGAAACTTTTTAAAACAATAAATCAGAAAATCTTAGTTATTTCATTGGCAGTAGAGGTGAACCTTATATCACATGCGAAAAAGCAGGATGGATGTGAAACCTGTAAAAGGAGAATGAGAGAAACAAACTTAATATGTAATATCAAAAAATCTCTGAATCTAAGTCAATTAATATATATTAATTGAGTTTTAAGTTTATTAAAGCTGTGCATACTTATTGTCTCATTTTATCATATCTTTAATATTACTAAATATTATTATGTATAACCTTTTGAAATGTAATGTGTACTTCCTTGCAGTGCTTGTTGCACCTTATTTATGATTAGTGCTTGGGCTGGTGTGAAGGGAATGCATATCCCTCTGTAATGAAGTACAGGAGAGCTGGGTGGACTTTTCAGAGTCACAAGGCCTGTTGTAAAAAATCTCTCATGAATCTTTTACAGCTGTAAGTAGCCTGGCACTGGTAATAGCTCTGCTACTATGGGAAGTTTGGTGGAAAACATTTTTTAAAAGCTCCTGAGAAAGAGAGGATGTCAGGATTTATGTGTGGTAGTGCTGGGAACAGTCGTTTTCAGCAAGAGTAAGTTTTCTCAGTCTTCATTTGGGATAACTGATTGCCACAGATAAAAGCAGCTTGCTCTGCTTCCTACTTGTAGTCAACACAGGGTTTTCTCACACTCCCACCTGACTCTATTTTTCACACATCAGAGTATTTCATCTGAGCTGTAGGTTGCTCTCTCATTACTTACTTGCATGGATTTCTTTAATTATTCACACTAAGTTTAATTATATGCTAAACATAGACAATTCTTCTTTAGAACTGTATTTTTCTTAAAGACAAGGACAGTAGTCTTTGTAAAAAAGGATGTATCTTTTCCAGTGCCTATGAGTATGAACCCAAATTTGCTAGGGCATCAAACTTAAAAAAAAAAAAAGAAATCACACATCACACATGAAATAGAGAAATAGAGAGTCACTAGGATTAGTAGCTGGGATGCCATGCTGTCAGTGCTGCTCCCGATCAGCTGTTGTAGTGCCCTTCTGGGCAGGTTTCCATAGAGGGATCAGGAGCCAGACTGGGAGCTTCTCTCCCAAGCTTCCTCTTTAGTAAGAGTTCAGACCACAAAGGGGATTTCAGACCCTTTCATGGATGACAGAAGATGGGGGCAGCAAAGAGAAAAAGAAACTGGTGCTGGAATTGCAACTGAAGGAGGGAGAGGTGCAATCCTACTCTACAAAGGCTCAGGAAGGAAGAGGAGATGGAGAAAAGCCAGGGTAGATGAGCTGAAGACTTGTGAGGACAGGAGATTAGAACAGAAATGAAACACTTTGAGAGTGTAAGTAGGGCTAGTTAAACTAGGATTATGGGGCTAGGAAAAGATATGAGAATCAAAACATGGTGGGAGGGGAACTGGGAAAGCCCTTGAGGTTGCAGAGAGGCTGAGCCCACAAGAGCCCATCCTCTTCTAAGGCTGAAATGTGAATGAGGTTTTCCAAAAGTCATGGTAAGTACACAGCTACCACCGAGACTTATCCCCTTCTAAGACCAGTGTCCTGGTGACCCAGGCCATGGGCACTGGCCGTCCTTCAGCTCACAAAGCAAAGGGCTGAGTAGTGGGTCACTTTCCAGCCCTCCTAACATCAGTGCGATAACAAGCAATGGGACCTTTTGCTGTAGCAAAAGGGGAGCAGGATTCAGTTTATGCCTAAGCAACAACAACAAAAAAAAAGATGCAAGATAGATTGGAAAATTAATCAAGCACATGCAGGCGTTCCAGAACCTCCTTCCTAGCTAATCTTGGTGCTAGAACCTCTGAGAGCTGTGCAAGAGGCCTGAGCCTACCTTGTAACAAGTTGGTGAATTAGCTGGGCCCAAGCAGTCTGTTTAGCAACAATCTGTTGGTTAAAATCCTCACGTCCATGCTGATTGTTTTCACTTTCAGCTGAACAGCATTTTCCAAAAATGTGCTGATCGGCTCTAATTATCAAGGTTACAAACTGAATCACTCAAAAAGTAAGAAATGCCAGAATCCATGCTGCCTGGGTAACCTTAATGCTCGCATGCACACCCCCTTGTACATGCGTTATGATACAGTCTTTAATTGCCTGATTGCTTGTTATTTTTTCCTCTCTATCATTGGAGGCATGGGATGCACCTGCAGCAAGGATGAATCAGAATTAAATTATGAAGGTGGTTGCTCTCCTTAGACATCCTGTTTTGGTTGGTGTTAAGATATGTAGGCTGAAGTAGAGACAGCAGGAAAAGGAAGGATAAGGCAAGGATTATAGCAAAAAATCCCGAGCAGAAGACCTAATTCTATAAAAGCCTCTGCCACAGGATTCTTCCAAGATGCTGGTCAAGTCACTTAAGCCAAACTTTGTGGAGGTGGTCCTTTAGGGAAGACCCAAACTGCTCTGAAAAGCAACATCTCAGAAGGAGGTGAAACAGATTTTTGAAGCTGGGAAATACCACCTTTATTCTTTGCTTTTCTGGGTACCTCAGTTTAGACCTTGGGTTTTGATTTACAGAGCTTTGGAGCAGTCACACCTGCAACCAAAATCAATAACAGGAGCTGTACTTTTACTGCATAAGGGATTGTACAGTGCCATCCTAACATCTCGGGGAAAAAAAAATTAAAAAATCCTAAACACTGCTAGCTGGGAACACAGAATTAATGGAACAACTGGACCTTTATCTCCCTGTGCCTCGCTTCTCCACCTATGCAATGGGAATTATAATCGAACACCTCACAAGACAAGGGAATAATGCAAACAAATTTAATGTATATCTGAGAAGCATTCAGATTGTAAAGTAAAAAAACACAAATAAATCAATAGTTTTGTAGTAGTAGAGCTTTTGGAGTGCAAAATATGGCACAAAGCCAAGAAAAACAATTAGGACATGCCAGATAGCTAAATAGTGAGGTGCTCATTACACAACAATGATCTGCACTGCACCCTGAAGGAGCAAGGGGATCACAGGGAAAAATAGTAGTATCTTTTTCTCTAACTGAAGATTGTAACAGAAGATATGGATAGAGAAGTGATGGTCAGTGTTTGCTGACACAGTAAATCCAGTTTCCTAGAACTGAGAAATAAACACAGAGCCATGCTGAAAATGCTGATTCAATTTAAAGTCTTTCTGCCAAGCCAAAATTTTAACACATTTTGGAGAAACAAATTGTCACAAATTTTCAGTTCATATGCTCAGGATTTAGGCCTGCCCAAGCATTATTCTTTTCCTGAAGGCAACATGGAACCATAGGGTTGACACAAGCCTGGCACTGGGTACTCTGCTTACTTTAACATTAATGTTATTTTGCCACCACACTTGATTTGGTTACAGTTTTAATTGCTGGGCGTACATATACTGCAGCATTAATGTCTTCAGAGGGGGAACCCAACATACGTTCTAAACATTACCTTGCCTTTGTGTACTTCACTTTGCAACCTTAATAAAGTTTTCAGACCTTTCCTCTACTCCTTTGTCTGTTATACGGAGGTTTGTATAGAGCTGCTTGCAAGGGTCCCCAGCACACAAGCAGTAAAAATCATGTATATTCACTAACATAGTTAGCATGTAGGTTCACTCACTATCTAGTGAAATTCACCTACACATATGATTTCTGTTCTCAAAGTTACTTTTTTATAGTATTTCAACTCTATTACTATTTGGATTTTGTCTGGTGGTTAAAATAAATCTATCAGGACAAAACTTTTGCTTTATACTGATGGCTCTTCGGAGACATGGATCTCTTTTTTTGTTTTGCCTGCTGAAAACATCATTGTATTATTCTGAATATTCCTCCTGATCAGAAAAAACAGAATATGTTCTTTTTCCAAAAATATTAGCACATTTTTTTTAATTTTCACTTTTGCAGACAGCAGTAAAAATCTGAAAACAATATTCATTGTTGTTCTTGATCAAAACCTCCAGAAGTTTCTCTTTTGGAGAAATCAATATTTTCAAAAATTAATTTTAGAGCTTGAAATACTTTATTGTCTTTTCTTTCCTCATTCATTATAGAACTGCTCTGTGCCAAAAAATGAATTTAATCTCCCAAAAACCAAAATTTCAATTCGGTTTTAAACTACATTGCACATTCAGGCCCTGAAATAGCAAAAAAAGAAATGTAATGGCATTTAATTAGGCAGTTACCATCAGGACATTGTAGCACATGCTAGTTTGTGGAAAAAATATAGTTTCAAACTGAGGAAAAATCTGTTCAGAACCTTGGCTACATAAACTGCTGGATTACACAATGCAAGTGGGATGGAAGATCCTCTAACTTCTCTCATCTCTTAGGTTGACTCCCTTATACCTGTAGACTGGTAAAAAAGTAGATAATAATTATTTAAACTTTGTCCATTTCCCCGCTGACATAGCACTAATTTTGACCGAGAAACTGAGCTGCTAGAACGGTCTGTCACAAAAGACAAGACAGCCATTTGATCTTGTTTCAACGCCATAAAATGTTCTTTAAATGTACATAACTTTAATCTATATCTACTCGTCAGCCATTTTCACTGCCCATTAGCCTACAGAAGCTTTCATACCCAGGAAATCCAGGCCCAGAGCATTTTTCCCCAGCAGTTCCCACAGCCATAAACTGATAATGTTTTTACTGACCTTCCTGAATTTGAAGAGGGGGATCCCATAGTGAGAGAAGGTTCCTTGGGAAACAAACAGGTAAGCCTGAGTGCTGCCCAGAAAATTGCCCATGGCTCCAGGAGAGCAGGGGAAGAGGAGAGAGGCATTGCTCAGAGTTTGTGCATGAAGCCTGTGTCAGCAGGCTGCTCTCGGAAGAGAAAATGCACCTTCACCCTTCTTGCTGCTGATCCCTTTCGTTTTCTTATTCTTCTGGGCACATTGAACCAAAAAGCATCAGACATACCTTTTTTCTGAAAAGGGTCTTCACAAATACAGTGATCTGTACAGCCAGTTGTTTTCATTCTGTTGATGATTTCAGTTTAAAACTGTATTTAGTTGAAAAGCAGTTAAAAACACTTCACAATGGCACCATTCAATATCCTCCCATGACATGTTAGTATCAGCCTTTTTCAGGATGCAGAAGAAAGGACTGCTTTCTCAAATAATTTGGTTTTCTGCAAAGTATTTTTGTAAATTTTCAGCTAAAAAAGGGTCCAAGAGGAGTAATTAATCACTTTGGCACTACTTATACACCTAAAATCAAGCACACATGTTTTTAGAGTATATAAAATGTAGACTTTGGGGAATTCCCTGGCCAAAAGGACAGGAAAAAGTCTTTGACAGTGCCATTTCAAGCCCAAAGTGCTCAGCTCAAGTAATCAGTTCAAGGTCTGAACTGGAGGAAATCGTATGAAATAAACATAATGGATCTTGCAGTTGGACTGGGTGATTTTTCTAGGTCCCTTCTAATAGAACTATATTCTATTCTATTCTATTCTATTCTATTCTATTCTATTCTATTCTATTCTATTCCACCTTTCTGAAGGATTCACGTAGAAGTTATCTGTCTCAGATGTCAGTTAAGTAACTTTCTTAATTTACTTTTCATTCTTTCATATTCTGTACTACTGAATTTTGTTTGCACTTCTTATTATATGCATTAAATTCTTATAGTCAAGTGTTAATATGTGCCACAAGCATGTATAAAATACATTTTCTCCTTCATTAGGTTTTTGGTTTTGGAAACTCAGCAAGAAAAAGAACAGAATTTCAACAGTCGACTAATTTACTGGCATTAATATTCCTTTGTATATATTTGGATTTATACTTCCTGTGTTTCATTTTTTTGCTTTGTTGTTTTGCTGTGTTGGCTAAAGGACTGTGCTAAAATTCACCTGCCACTCAGTTTAATTTCTTGTGTTTAGAGCTGTACAACATTCCATGTAAAGCAAATCAATACAAGGATTTATGAAACATCGAAACAGAGCAGTCTAAAGGAGGAAATTATAGTCAGTTCTAGTTATTAAAGATTTCCTATACTAAATTTAGTAGAAGAGAATCCTTATACATCTTCTTTTAGGGTATTTGTCAAGTGCATAGACTGAAGAAACAATTGTGGTTGGTTCCACTGCAATGTGTCTTTATTTGTTGCTTGCTATTTAATGCTAGCTGGAAGGAAACAACCCATGTCATGCAGAAGTGAAATAGTGATTCCATTTTAGTCACTAGCAGCTCTTCCATTAATTTCTTCTAAAATTTCACCTGATGTGCAAAACACTGTGCAATGGAAAAAGAAACAGCAAGTTTTATAAGATGCTAGGATGAAAGCATAAATGACTCTGCATCCTTATTATATTCAACCTTCTTACATTGCAAGCTAGATTACATACATGTGTATGTATGTATTCATACATATAGGCATATATATGCTTTTATATAACCTGTATATTTATATATGTGTGTGTATATATAGATATAGATATAGATACAGATACAGATACAGATACAGATACAGATATAGATATAGATATAGATATATAGATATAGATATAGATATAGATATAGATATAGATGATATAGATATAGATGATATAGATAGATATAGATGATATAGATATAGATGATATAGATAGATATAGATATAGATATAGATATAGATATAGATATAGATATAGATATAGATGATATAGATATAGATATAGATAAGGAGAGAGTGAGTGAAAGAGATCTCCTTATTACCTCATTTAAATGTAGTTTTTGTAGTTGAATGAATTTATTTCTTTCCTGGTTTAAGAACACATGTCATAACCTTATTTGTTTACCTTCAACACATATAAAAGACTTTTGCCTCTACTTCCGTTCTTCCTCATGACTAATTATAATGTTTTATAATGACAGCAAATGTTATGAACATATTGTCTCTCAGAGAGCTAAAACTACCTAAAACTTCCACAGAGACTTTCAAATACTTATTTTCAGGAACATTTGAAAATATTCCCTTTTTTTTTTTTTTTTGTCTTGCAGTTGACAGATGAGCTATTACTTTGCTTTTTTAAAACATAAAATTACATGGAGATAAGAAATTGTCTGTCAACACTATACACATGTGTGCATATACACATACACAGATAGATATATTTGTGTGCATACATGCACAAGGACACACACACATACAGCATGAAGTCTGGTTACCCACTACTAGAATAAAACTAAACAAAACACTCATCTGCCACAATATACAGAATCTTAATCATTTACAAATGAACATGTGAATCATGTTTCAATATAGAAAAATGTAGATCATTTTTAAACACTTAAAACAAGCAAATTGCATGCACATGTCAGTGCAAGCCCAGTTACTTGGCTAACTTGTCCATTTTTGTAGACATTGACCTGCAGTTTTTTAGGGCACTTCATTTTTTTGGTGTCTCCAAGTGTAATTTGAAATCTTGATGAGTTATTTGTTTTGGTCTTGTGAAAAAAGTCTCAAACCAAAAACTATTTTCTAGTTTCTATTCTTTCCCTCACAGTTGTCAAATATTTCTCTGGTACTTCATGACGCAAGTAAGCAAGTGAGTTGCCACTGAGCCATTCACGATTTTAAATATTCTCTCCTGAGGTCCTGATTTTCCTCTTGTCCTTCCTTTGCTTACAAACTGTACCATAATGGGACCTGAGAAGAGAAATAAAAAGCAATAAAAAATTTGTTTCTTTGGGCTAGAGACCACCTAAAAAATTAGCCTACACAAAAGGTACAAGGGACAAACCACACAATTTCATTTCAAAATGGCAAGAAACAGTTTACAATCTCAGTTTTAACAAAAAATGTTAAGAACAGTATGATAACAAACACAAAGAAGAGGAGAATGACATTTGATTCAGGTTTTGTTGCCTCTTGTTTCTAGCAGACATTGGTCAGCATGCAGAAGGCAAGATTTCAAGGGTTACTGTTCATTTATTTCAGTTCTACCCTTGTTCCTCCAAATGACTCTTTGCTTTACAGGAAGTTTCCTTGGAAACAATTGTCAACTGCATTGTGAAGGTTAACTTGTACACAAATGACCCAAAATAGATATTTTATCACTGCAATTCATATACATCTACAAACTTCCATCTATTACCTCCATCAAACAGCTTATGACAATAAAATATTGACTGTAGCCACAGCTGGTTTTCTTGTGAAAAGGAGTTATTTTAGGGCTAAGCAATAATATATATGTTTCAGTCCTCATTCAGAAAAGTGTGCAGTTTTTATCTTGTTAGTCTATATTTTCAAATCTTTGTGTCTCCCCTGGGACATGTCATATGGGAAGCTGAGATAAACAAAATAATAACAAAAAGATATTATAGCAGCAAATATTTCCAGAGAGTGAAATTTCAGAATAAGATGACCAAGAAATGGTGAAATCTGTTTCTGATTACATAAGAAATAAGCTGAGAAGTACTTAAAAGTGTAAATAGGGATGAGACCCTGCCTTTATAGGTGGACAGGATCAGGTTCTTTTTTGAGCTCAGTACGTGCTGTAAGTATTCAATGCCAATATTCAAGACACAATCCTGTAATGTCATTACAAGGTCCCATCACAGTCACTTGCACATTTCCTTTGGCACAGCAAATTTTATTTTGATGGGGGACAGGTCAACAGTCAAGAAATCTCTGCCCTCTAATAAGACAGGAGGATAAGAAAAATACTTGCTAAGCACTTCGGCTGTTCTCAGATTCATAAAAAATATCATGTTGTGGAGATTATGCTTCTTTTGCCTGTTGGTCAGCTGCTAACAAACCTTGGGGAACTCAGTAGGTAAGAACTCCAGGAACTCTGCGGTGCTTCCTGCTCTCACCTCAGTAAAGTAGCTACAGCAAAACTTCTAGTGCCATACATTTCATCACAGCAACTTTTCCCATTATGTCGGAGGGTTCTAGAGGTGGGACAGGAGGAGCAGTCCTTTCCCAGACATTACAACTCAAACAAACAAACAAACAAATAAAGGAATCTCTTCAGATCTTAAAAAAGCTGACAGCACAAAAAGCACAATGAAGTAGAGGAGAGTGGCAAGATGCTGTTGCCTCCAAGAAGGGGAAGGCATTTGGGACCAGAGGAGAGAGGGCATCTGGATTATTTACTCTGGAAGTTTGGGTTGGACTCGAACTCATGCTCAAACCCCCAGCCCCTGAGAATGAGCACAGCATGTTTCAGTTTGGGCGTTACACTAACAAAATACCACAGTCCTGCTTTTTCTCTGATTTTGCACCCTTCACACTGTGGGAGAGTCTTTTTATCAATCTTAGTCTGTATCCCAACCTTCTTGCGCAAAGGTTAAAAAGAATGTATTGATTATACTGTGAAGTGTGCCAATGACATTTCTAAGGTTGTGTAGTACAAATCTATAGATAGCTAGGGAGTGTTCATGCTTGATCAAGTTCTTGTTATTACTGGGAGAAGCTCAAACTTTAACGGATGAAAGATGTTTCTTAAATTACCTAAGTCTGTAAAATATTTTTTCCTGATTCAGAGCATTTTAACTTCCCCTTACTATTAACATAACACAAATCACAGATGAGTCTACAGAAAAGAAGCAGGATGAAATTCCGGTTATGGGAGAACTGTCACCAGGTTCAAAGTGGTCAGTATTTCACTTCAAGTTCTTGATATAAGCAAGGAATATAAATCTTAATTTGTAAGAAAACATTGATCAAGGTAGTCATGTCAGATCTGCTCCTGGGATTTTTTCTGCCTCTTTTGCAGCTGCCATGTCACCCCTCAAGCCATTCTCTCTGCTTCTGCAACGGGACAAGAAATTCTGAAGCTTAGTAGCCTGCTGCTATACTACTGTGCATTAGTAGGTCCAGGAAAAGCGGCACCAGTGAAGCTTGGTTTCTCGCGCATTCGTGTGCTATGGTCTGATCTCCCAGTGCCGTGTCATGAAGGAGCTATGAGTGATGCTCGTTGTGCTGCTGGGGCATCACAGCACTTTTCCTCCTGGGCAGGTTCTCTGGTTTGACAAGGATTTTGCTGCCTTTGAAATTTTTCCCTGAGGTTGACACAAGATCTCCTCTCTCCCAGCAGTCTATTTTCATGAACTTTTTGGGAATCTTATGAGTGTTAAAACTGCCAGCTAGCTCTAAATCTTTAAAACTTGTCTGGTCAGATAGATACATGTACGTAGACTGGCAGACACAAATGTTTAAGACTTGCTTCTGTAGATAGACAAGTTAAAAAGAATTAGACTTTAGGCACATTTTTGACAGGATTCCTCTGTAGGTATACAGGCTTCAGTCACAAGAGCTCAGAAACTTTTGTCAGCCCTATCCACCCAGGAACTGCTCAGTTCCACACACTTTTTTATTGCTGTTACAAGTCATTCTGGAGCCTACTGACAAAAGGAGAGAAAACATGCAATAACCCTTCAAGGGAATAAACAAATCAGCCTTTGAGTCTCAAATCAGTGCTGAGACACAGGTCTCAGGGCTGACACTTGAGCTCCAGACTTTAAAATCTGCTCTGCCCGTGTGTCAGCCATGGCTGTGAATACCAAAAGGCTTTCTTGCCGACAGGAATCATGGATGCCAGAGAGAAGTTCAGTTCACGAGTCACTGGCTAAGCAGATGTCAGAAAGCATATCTAAAGTTGATTTCTGATGGAATATCAAAAGAGGTGTCTCTAATGCTGAAGTTTCTTCTCGATGATGCCTTGCCACTGGTTTATAGCCTCTTTCTGCTCCATACCCATCTACCATGAAAGCTCCTGTGGTACTGCCTTGCATGGCTGCTCAGACAGAACTAGATCAGATGCTTTTAAATGAACTGTATAAGCTAGTCACCTAACCAAAAATGACCTTTAGGTTTTGGGCAGAACTAATATGCTGAAACTACCCTTTTTACTATCCCTACGTCATGAGCTAAAGAAAAAAGAGTTAGTAAATACAAAGTACACTTTATTAATAGGAGGAGAACTCAAGCTTTGCAATTTCTAGGTATTATCTCTGAAATATCTCAATCAGTTATAATAATAATAATAATAATAATAATAATAATAATAATAATAATAAAATAATGCTGTGCTTTGATTGACCCTTTTATTTTGAGATCTTGAAACACTTAATTCATAAAGATCATAAGTATTAGCTTCCTTTTATACATTTGGAGACCAAAGCAAAGAGTAAAGTAGCTTTTCCAAATCTACTCTGCAGAGCTAAGAATGAGAGCAAATTTTCTTTTGTCCTGGTTCCTAGTACCACCCTAATTCCATAAAATATTAGACAGATTATATGACAAAGCACACATGTATCACATATTCAAATACAGAAGGCAGGACTAAACATGCTGAAAAATTTGAGAAATGCTCCTCAGTATATTCCATGGCACATGCTAGAATCCGTGTCAGCTCCAGTAGACTGTGTTTTCTCTGTTCTCCACACAAATTACTGCAGCATAAGATCTTTTGCACTTCGCTATATTCATATTTCTTTTTTAAAATTCACACATTTTTATCTGTTCTATCTGGAATTTAATTTTGTGGTGTTTTTCCTCTTTCTGAACTTATCATTTCATCACCTCTCAAAAAAAGCTGCACTTGCGGTAGTTATCACTTCATCTTGCAGAACATGCAAAATGCAGATTTTGGTAGGTCCCTCATCAGTTTATTCCCTATGGTCCAGAATTTTTTTTGTTAATATTGTTTCAGGTTTTCATTCAAACAAGTTTATACATTTACCAGTGTTTTTCCCAAGCTTCATGACTCTCCCACAGAGACTAAACTTCATATACTTGATGTTCTTAGAGCTATGTCCTTTCATCTTTCTACAACAAAGCCATTTTGAAAATCTCTCAGGCTTTTTGTAGCTTTTGATAATAAATCCAGAGGGGATTTTTTTTCTTTCCTGAGGCTCTCAAAGGGATTTCAAATTGTATGAGGGTCTCACATGCATTGAACAAACTGTCCCTTCCCTCCCATTTAAGGTTCACTTTATTGAGGTTCAGGCAACATCTGTAGCTTGTTTTAGGGGAATTCTTACTTCTGCAGTACACAGGGCAGCTACCTGGAGTTCAGTTCATATGCTCACCAGACATTATTTCAGGATAAGAACTTCCAGATGAGGTTCCATAGAGCTGTTGATTAGACAAACATTTTATTGCCTGTCTTCTTGTGATGTAATTGTTGGTTGCCTACAGAGGGATCCAGGTGGACCACTGCTGGAGAAAAAGAGATTATCTTATGATAATTAAAGTTCTCTGAGATGCTTTTGGGTAGACAAATTCCATGTTGTCTTTCCTTCTCCACTGGTGCAGAGTCCTTTAGCCAACACGTATAGGTACACCATCAGGAAACTGAGGCTACTTTGCCTTTTATGTCCTGCCTTATGACATATAAGGATTTACAACCTTAGTAGGTAGATCTGGCTTAAAAGATAGGACTATGTATTTGTGAGACACACACAAACATGTAGTGAGGTGACATGGCCAAAATCATTACAAAGATGCCTCTTAATATTCATGCCATAAAACTGTGCTATCAGCACACCTGTTTCTGGTGACCTTCAGCAATATGGCTCCTATGTTCTGTTTTATCGATTTTGTCGGTTCTGTTTCTTTTTCTACGAAATGGACTTCCAGGAAGAACCAAAATATGTAAAGTCTGTATTCTAATGTGAGCACAGAGTTCAGGTCTGTGTTTCATTTGTATGAGCAGTTCATGGTGATGTATGTTGAGTTGTTCATTTAATTGCTTGCTTTTGCCCCTTTAGTGTTTTTTTTAACTTTGATTTATTTATGGCTAGCTTAGTACTCAATACCATGCAGTATGTAATGTGTTAAAGACTGAGTTTTAGAATAGGTGTATCATGATGGGAAAAATGGCTGTATCCCTCAAGGAGATGCCATGGACACTGTAAAGATTTTACCATATGCAAGGAATTATTGAATTTTACCAATTCCACTGTATTCAGTAAAGAACAAAGCTGGATCTCAGGTTTACCTGCTCCCAGAATCTCTGCACATTTTTAATAGTGAATATATTAATGATTTGTCCTCTTATAACCTTTACATGCTTTTTACATGCGTCCAGGTTCTGTGTCTTCTAAACCAAAAGTGTGACAGGATTAATTGTTATGCTAGTATTTTTAACTAAAATTATACACTACAGTTCTAGACCATTTTGAGAGAATCTGATTTCAAGAAATTTCCTTCTCATCAAAGGAATGAGTGATTTGAATATTCCTATGAATTCTATGTTTTTATCTCAGCTAAACTAAACATCCCAACATCTTAAGGTCAATTTGTGAGACTGGATAGCAGGTGATTTGGAGTTGAATATGAGACCTAAATAAGCACAAAAAGGGTGAAAGAGTGTGACTTTCCTTAAACAGGTGTGTGAGTACCTTTTTCATCACTGAAGCATATTTTTTTATAAGACCAGATACCTAGCGTTGCTATTCACTCTGTTAACATTTTGGTCAGCAAGGCACAGCCAGAGGGAAGTCATGGCTCTCTAAAAGCCTCCTCTGTCCCCCATCCAACCAAGTCCCAATCATTATAGCAGATTCAGCACCAGAGAAGGAATAAGCTCCCAAAAAGAATAGCGTCATTTCCCTGGAGGACTAAAGAAGGAGAAACATTGCTGTGACTGTATCACACTGATTTTTGGGAAATCCCTCTGACACAGCTGCACTTTGATCTTCATGCGCAGTTAGGAAAAAACAGCTGAGTCAGATACTTGTGTTCCTAAACTATTTAGTGTGCAAAATCACAGATTCAGAAAGAATATGATGGGGCGGAGCATTTTTTACAGTGCAATGCAGCTGACACAAATCTAGGCAATTAATTAGAAACTCTTTCTGTTGCAGCTGAGTTACAGGATCTAACCATTAATATATTATAGAAGTTGGAAGTGGAAAAGATCTGGCGAATTGTCAACTTCTTGCCAAAGCAAGATGCTTCTGAGCTAAATGATGTAACTGATAATGGGTAATGTTTTATGGGTTCTGTTTTTATTTGCCAAATTACAGGCAAGGAATAGGATGTAAGACTTGAGATGACATTTGAGTCATGTGTCTTAAAAAAAAAAAAAAAAAAATATATATATATATATATATATATTACTAAAGACAACAATTCTGTCATGTGGGAAAGATCATGATTTAGTTGCAAGACTGTGAAATAAGGATGCTAAGCACTGGGGTAACAAGTTAGAGAGAAGCATTCAGCTAAATGGCTCAATAGAATGGAGGACATTACTTTTCATTTTCTGGATAAAAAGACATTTCAAAACTCTTGATGATTTATCTGAGTAAATCAGATGTTTCCTTAAATGAAAACTTCAATCTATAGAATCTTTCAGAAAAAAATCTTTTTACTTAAAAGAACTCTTAAAACATCAAGCCTTCAAAATCTGATCCTGAAATACTTACCTTATCTTGATTTTATCAGTATCAATTGTATAGTGATCAGTGAAACCCAACAGTAGCTGAGGTGAAATAACTGAGTAGCATGTAGACAACCATTCTTGACAAATATGCTATTAATCAAAAAGACAAAAACCTGTAATTATGAAAGAATATTATATTCTGTAGAAGATAATATTTACTGTACATCAAAATGAAGATGAAGGAAGAGCACTCAAGACACTCTCTGCATTTTGATATCTTAGAAATGTAAATGGTTTGTATAGTATTAACCAGGTGTTTTATTGTAACTTATAGCAAAGTATTTTTACCTTCTAAAATTTATTTCACCCTTGTGAAAGAAGTTGGATTGGCATCATATGGGACTGGACTCCTCAGTTTATCAAAATTACAGATATGTTGCAGGCAGTGCAATTTTCCATAAGCTATCTTGTTCGTGTCTTTCAATCCCAGCCTACTTATAGCACCTCCAAAGATAAAAATGTTTCATTCTCTACGCTCATTCAGCCCGTGGTGTGTTTGCTGAGCTTGCCAATCAGTGTCCCTGAAGGAGAGGGAAGGGGGAGCTGTTTGATGTAGACATTGAGTTTTGGACCACCAAGTCATGTCTCAGAGTTGTTTCCATTAACAAGCCAAAACACACTAACACTTTCCCACCATGATATTTGACATCGGTTTTGTCTCTTTACCTATGCTCATGACACGAAATAGCTGAGCTGTCTCAGATGCTAGCGCATGAAAACTGCTGGCAAGTGTTAATGTATTTTTTTCTTAATTCTGACTGCCATACACCTCCAATTAGCCATTACATAATACAATCTGTTCTGTATTTGATTTGAGCTAACAGATTCTAGTATTATGGACATATATAAGCACCTAGAAAGATGGATAGACCCAGTGCCATGGAGGTGATAGACTGCACAATCCAACAACAATCCCTGTGTCATTCAGTCTCCTGTTGAGTGTGAATTTAAATCACTTAAATCCTGAACATTTCTGTCCTTTGAATATTATAAAATTTAAATCCTTTAAGAATTCCTTTGGAAAAAAATATGAATCAAGAACAAATGATAAGATTAAGAAAGCAATTGTTCACTTGGATTTAAAAATCCATCATGAATTTTCTAAATCTCAAACTGTTTAGTTAGGTTTTAGTATTCACATTTGATGTGTTTGATCTTAAATCATTCAGTAATAAAATGGAAAAAGTACAAATCAGCCTGCTTAAATTAGAATATTCATAAAGTGAGATGCCATAAGAAAGTCATTTAGTATCTTAGAAAGTTCACTTAAATAGCTCAAATAGATGAAAAATACTCCTCAATAAAATATAGCATATATATCAGGATCAACATCAACCCTTTTCCACATCCATGGGATTTTGTACATCTCTGGGTGTTGAGAATAAGCCTCTACTAATATCAAATTCCTTGGAAGTGTCCTAAACTTCTGGACACAATGACTGAAGAATGGATGTTCCTGGTCCAGTTCAAGCCCACAGAGAAGCTGAGCAGGCAATATATCTGCAAGCCTAAAATTAGAGTGAGGCATGCCACCATCTGTCATTCCCACCTTACCTTATGGGTGTTCAGATGATTGACTCTTAGAAAGTAAGCACTTGTCCTGAGTAGGACTACGCTATTTTAGACAATTTTACCTTTTAGTTTTCCAGCTTCACTTTTTCATGCTTAGATGTAGGACAGAATATAAAATAATGTAAAAAAAAAAAAAAAAAGGAGTCAGGAAATGGCAGAAACAAATGCTCTCCTATCATCAATAAAAGTGGGATGGAAGAAAGCGGTGGAAAGCTCAGAGGGACAGAAGACTCATTACATGTGTTTAATGAGAAAACTGAGCCTCTGGGATTTGTTCACATCCTCCCTGTGAAAGGCCTTTCAGAAGAGCCAGATATGCGGAGGACTTTGCTCACACCTCTGGCCTTTTTACATGACACTTTTCTTGGCAGGCAAGAAAGAAGCAATTTGCTTTCTTAGTGTTTGGTGCTCTTTGGCAGTTCATTTGTTTTTCACTATAATAGTGACTTGAAAATTTTTAGAAATATAAAATACACATGGGAAAATTTCATGTTTGGAAAACATGGAAGGAGTTCCAATAGTTCATATTAATAGAGAATCCTTAGGCCAAATGTTGACCATGATCCTGTTCAATCTTCTTCATCACTCTCAAAGTGTTCAGAGACATCTGGCTTATCAGTCCTGTACCACAAAAGCATGATCTAAAACCAGTGCAGGAGTGTAACAGCAGACTTAATTTTTTCTTCAGAATCATTGCTTTAAACAATAACATACAAATTGGTAGGACATAGAGTGAACATAGCATGTCAAACTGAATTTAGAGCCTTTTTTTTTTTTTTGCTTTTTTATCTAACTTTCAGAATTCAGTTGAAATGTAACATTCAGTGATAGTGAAGTCAGGAGGAGTGCAACTTTTACATTTTATATCAAAATAACTTGAACTACACTTTAAAGTGTTCACACTAGAGAAGTTGAAGCTTCTAGGGACTGGCAACAAAAACCTTGAAGGTCTTGACTGGCTAAAATGAAAGTTACTTATGAGTTCAAATTGTTCGTAAATCAACCTCTTTTTTCTCAGCTCTTTTTCTAATCCACTATGGGTTGGGAAAGTAACATCTGCATCCGTAGGTTGAAGATTTTGTGACAAGATTTCTTTTGTAGTCAAATCACATGTTTCATCAGATGTTTAAATCATCAAACTTACATTGTATGGACAATGTAGTTTAATGGAAAAAAACACTTACCATGGTTTCATAACTTCCCACTTTCGATACATCGCCAGCTTACCAAATATTCAGTTTGCCTAAGCTTGTGTATTTCTTTAAGCTTTCCCATTTTCAGAAGGGCTATTAAGAAAGGTTTGGAGGTAACTTCCCATCATTTTCAAGAATTTGTCTGCATCCTGATATCAGACAGTCACCCCCCTTTTAAAACACCCTATAGCCATCCCATCTACAGATGTGCATTTAATATTCATATGTCATATATTTTGGTAGAGCTAAAAGCCTGATTTTGAGAATGTTTGCTTTTTCTAGTAGTCTAATGGAAGTGGTAAGGAAGTCAACATATGTCCTAGGGCTGTAGAAGAGCTATTCAGTGAGTATGCTCATCAGGGGTATTTAACCACCAACTATCTGAAGTGTAGCAAGGAACATGAAGATGGTGCTTAATGGTTTTTTATCAGGAATTTAAACCAGACACTCAAACAACTAAAAGAGAGGATAAAAACATACCAGAATGATTTAATTCTCCAATTTAACATTCAAACATTAATCCAAATCTTAGACTGTGTTTACAGTAGGGTAAGGGCTAGGGATGCCTCTGTGCACTGTGTGAAACTAGACATCATGCTCTTAATATGTGTCAAATTTATTTCGCCATTTTTTTCAATTATCTTTTTAATTATCTAAGAGTATTTGCAGAAACATATTTTAGGTCATTAGATGTTCCTAGAAAAGGTGCACAGTTATTCTTGAAGTACAATATTTTTGTTGCATATCATCCACTTGCATTCACAGCTAAATACTGTATACATAAA
This sequence comes from Columba livia, assembly GCF_036013475.1. Lineage (NCBI taxonomy): Eukaryota > Metazoa > Chordata > Aves > Columbiformes > Columbidae > Columba > Columba livia. Next base: position 42,747,777 of record NC_088604.1, read on the forward strand.
ACTGCAATGGTAAAGAAGAAACCTCTCTCTCTCTCTTACTCTCTATGCCTCACGCACACACAGGCACTCACACACATAGACACATACAAAAGGAAGTTTTTGGAATGAAACTTCCCAAATTGTTCAGATGTTTTTCAGGCAAAATGACAATAAACCGAAAACCTTGCAACCACAAAAGGACACAACAGCAGGAAAAGGGAAGTATCTGCGCTGTGGCACTGTACCTGGGAACCGTAGGGTGCAAAATACAGCCTCATGCTGTGAAAAGCAGATCACCAAAGCAGACTCGCTAAATCACCTTCCATTGGTAAGTTCACAGGCCAAGTACCCTCACCCTGTAGCAGCAAACAAGCGTCTACCTATTTGTAATGCTGCAAACACAGTTAGCAACATATTTGTTAGCAGGTGTCACTGTGATGAGAAGAGCAGACGGCAGTCAGGCTGTAATTATTGTGTGAACCCAATAGGCGTTACACACTTCATTTTGGAACACATCACAGAATTCTTTAATAGCTGGCCTGATTATTAGAATCTTACGTTAATTTGTGCAGAATGTTATAAAAGTTAAGCAAGAAGATATTAACATTATACAAATGAGCGTGGTTCTGCCTGTTAGCTTGAACATACGGCAAGAAACAGAATGACACTATCCAACACTGCAAATTTACATTTAACAAAATTGCTAAGTAACAATTTTACAGTCATCTTAATTTGCATCACTGAAACCTGGCAGCATTTCACCCAAAACACATTAGCAGGAACTATTTATAAGATCAGTATCAAGGTTTTCACATAAAGACAGTGAATTAATATGATTGTTAGAACAGTCCTTGCAATGGTGATGCCTAACTTCCTTAGAAAAGAACAGTTAAGGATCTCCATCACTCCTCTGTGAACACTTGTTAAAACAATTCATAGCAAAGTGAATGTGAAAAGGTACATTGGGGTCAAAGGTGGGAAAATATAATATGAAATGAATATGCAATGAAATATCATAATTTTGTGTATTATCTAGGGTGTAAGCATAAGCACTTCACAGGGGGGGATGTTTTTAATCTAGATTTGTCCAACATGGTCCAGAAAAGCCACAACTTGCGTTGATTTTGTCATTACATTTGTGCAGCAGATGTGAACTAATGGAGGCAACTAATTCCTCAGCTCTCTGCATCAGGAATGAGCTCCCCTTCAGATCAGGTCCTGCTTTTCTCCCCAGTGCAATGGGAAAAGAAACAAGGAGAGATGGTGCAGACCTGGTCTTAGCACAGAGGCAGACCGCAGCAGGAGAGGACGCACCAAAACCTGTAGACAAGAAGCCTCTCCAGGTCATGCAGTTTAAGAAATACATTAGTACCAATAATTGATTTAAGTATAGAAATTTAATTAATCTCACTTACCTTTGAAAGCATTATATATTCCTACAAGGCCAAATTTACCTCTCAGATATGTTCTATAGTTCTCAATCACATTCATCTACTGTACTGACATACGTACTTTCCTTTAGACCAATTGGAAATCTGCACACCTAAGGAGTCCAGAATACTGAAGCAAACTGTTGTCACGTGGATTTTAAGAAAATTTAAAAAAAAAAAAAAAAAAAAAAAAGACTGAGTTTCTGACAGAGTACACCACTTGTACGCTGCATTATATAATATGAATAATTTATATTGCTAAAAGTGCTTCCTCTGAAATATGGGTAGAAGTGGGTAATTGCCCATGGATAATACTTTATATATTTTGTAGGAGGAACATATCTCAACCCAAGAAAATACACTGGTGCTAGGGCACAACTTTCAGATATGAATGACTCAATGAATCATGAATGACTATGATTTTCTTGGGACCTAATGGTTTAACACACACTTAAATACATAACGAATGCATGGAAAACCCTACACGATCTAAATTGTATAGCACAGAGTGGACTGTGAACCCTTCTGAGCACTTCAACTGTTTGAGGTTTAAACAATAAATGAATATATACTCACTCGGGCAGCTTTTACCTGGCTGATGGTGGCATCCACCTCCACTAGAAATTTATAAATCTTTCTGAAATCTTTCTCTGTTGCTCTGTCTTAATACTGACATGCAGTGGCTGCATGGTGCAACAGAGGTTTAAAAGAATGGCACTGCACAAAGAAGAACAGCATTTAACACATATCAGAACTTGTTATACCACACAGCAAGTTTCCGTAGACGTTGTTTGAACTGGTGTTTAAACACAATATAGTTACCATTCATTCACATATCCGTGCAGTTGCACTCAGAGGGGATTTTAACAAAAAAACATATCATAAACCTGAGGCTTTTATGAGCTACAACGCAGGGTTGCCCGTACTGCAGGATCTAGACTGACACAAAACAGCACAGGACAGAAAGTGGCAGGTAAGAAATGTTCCAGAAAACACAAAGCAGTATTATATTTTGAATATTAGCCTTCAGATCAGATGATCACTTTGCAGTTGGTCAGATCAGTGACTAGCCCACTTCTACATTGTGCTGAAGGTTCCTCTCTCATCAGTTGTTCCCCTTTCCCACTCCTACCACTCACATCTGCTGCTGTTACTGCTTTTGCTTTTGACCCCCTCATCTTGGTAAAATGAGTGGAATTTAATTTCGCAGAAGCTTCTTTATCTCCTGTGGATTGGTTATTTAGCTCAACAAACCTACCAGTGTCTGAAAATGAAATTGGTTGTGCCAGGACTGACCCTTTTAAAACAAGGAATGCATAAGGCAAGCCTGTCTGTTTTAAGTACCAAAATCTGTCTAAACCATGGAGCTCAACCAGTTTTATTATTCCTCATTCTGTCTTGGTGGGTATCACTTCTCTCTAGTTATGGTGTTTCTCATTAACTTCCGTAATGTCTGGCATACAACCACCTGACCTTCTTCTGGAGACCGTGTTTCTTCCAACATAAAATGATATTTTGATATTACTGCAAAACCTCCTCTGTTGGTCTGGAGCAAAACAAGGGAGGACACAAGTTGTTATCTTCTACAAACAATATAAGTATCAAGTATCTGAAGAAAATAGGTGTCCATGCACTGATTATAGTCCTAAGGAATTTGGAGTTATAGCAAAAAAGGGATGCAGTCCAGCTAAGTCCACTTTCCAGCAACATGAGAAAAACTGGAAAATGCAAAGTTGTCTTTAGAAATCATTGTCAGCTTTCCTGAGATTAGAAGTGTTATTATCTGATAGTCATGTATGCATGCACAGTGACGCTATTGGGAATAGTTAAGGTGCCTTCTACTTGTTTTTCTGTATTTTATTTTCTTGACACTGTTTTTGAATGCAAATGTTAATTCCAGCATTCCTGTGGCTATAACAAAAATGCACTGCTTACTCTTCTCAACCCTTTATTTCTCCTGCATATCTCCAGGCTTAATTTTTCAGGTTAAATTGGGAAAAGTTGGTTTTGTTTTCTGTGAAGAAAATATATATTTCAGGAGCAGAACTGTCTTGATTGATACGTTATGCATCCGTCAGTTGGGTTACATGGACTATGAGTCAGGGTATAATTCTGCCCTGTGTCAGCATTTTCCTTTCCAAGTGCTTGAGACTGTGCATTGCAGAAACATGCTTCTGGGGAGAATACTTCAGAAAATTGTGCTAACTCCTTGGTTCCTTCCATCACCACAATGTCATATTAGGAGGCTCAAAGTGACATCTTGATATATTGCTTATAGCCTCATATAAGGTAAAGTCTTATTAGAAAGTAATAAAAGTGACCTCCTGCTTTTTTGTCCATAATCTTGTATTACGTTAAGATGGAAAATCAGAGCTGGTTATGTTTGCCATTATTTTGTTGTATTTAAAATTATATTGTGCAACACCAAGGTTGGAGTTTGAAAAATGCTAAGAAATAATACTGTCTGAAGCAATATATAGAATATTGATGAAAATAGAAAAGACAAACACAGTTCCTTGTGGCTCATTTTGGGTGTGTCTGATGAAGAAAGCAAATACAATATCTGCCTTAATTTACAGTGTGTTTTCAACTTAAGTATCCACGATGCTTTAAAATGTTGTAGTCCAAAAAGAAATATCCGGAAATATTGTAAAAATCATTTTAGTTTGGAGTGAAACATAGCATGCGAGTATATTGTGCTCATGACCCAGATTACACCATTAAGGGTAAAGGTATTTTGTTAATCAGCAGGGAAAACACTGTGCCACTGTGCCACCTTAAATGAGCTTTCTCTGCTAGAGAGAATAAGTTGTTTCTTTGCAGAAAGGGTTAGATTTGGAAACCTATCAGGAAATACGACTTACAGTGAAATTTAAATGAAATATTTTTCACATACTTAACTTCAGAAATGTCTAGTATTCTGTCTATATAGGCCAAAAAAATCATAATATAGATTTAATTTAATGCAATTAAAGTTTAGTTTGTCCTGTGTTAGGGATGTTACTCTAGGGGGAACAAAACTGGTTGCAATAGTGAAATTATAAAAGTTGTTTTATGTCACATTAGTTAACATATGCAAGCTTATTTAACATGTGGACCACAAATAAGTGTAATTATATTAAAACAAGGATCTGTAGCTCAGAAGCAATAAAAATAGACTAGGTTGTATTATTAATTCTTGTGTTAAGGGTTTTGAGCCATGTTGATTGGCCTGAATTTTTTGATTTTGTTATGGTACAAAGGGATTGTTTGAAGTAATTTGTCCCCGAGAGAGGCTCACAATCCCAAGCGGGTTTCAATTCAGCAAAGCAAATCTAATTTTGTTTGCTTTATGCAAACCAGAAGGGGCTGTGGTTCATTCTGTTTTCACTGGAGGGGAAAGGCGCACTAATGGGACCTGCTGAAATGCATGCATTGCAAACATCACACCCCTGCATATATTAAATTTAGCTATGTGATGCACTGTGTTCATCATCTCATTGTGTACACAGATACGCTTTAGAACAAAGCCTTTAATAGTACAGGAGCCCTACTACATTATGCCAACAGACTATTGTATTTATATTTAATGTTACAACTGGAATTTCTTCCCTTGGATAAAGTGTATTGATATGTGGCCTTTTTTCCTTCCTGCTACTTGTTATAGTAGACAATGTACTGAGGACATTACATGCTTAAGCTTCAAGCCATCTGAAGATTAATTATATGAAGGTCTCATAATGGTTTTTAATTTTCCCTTTTTTACAGCCCAGAGTTAAATAGGAGACATGTTCAGGATCTGATTGCCAAAAGAGCAATAATCCCCAATCCATCAGATCAAGGCTGGAAGATAAATGAAGGGGAATAGCACCTGCAAGACAGGTAATGCTCCAGACAATAACCACTGCTTTGACAGATTGCTACCCCCTCTTCAGTGTGGCTCCTTTTTAGGCTTTACAAATCTGGTATTTATATGGCCTAAAAAGTATACCAGATCTGAATAAATGGATATAGGAGGAAATCAGCTTCTCTGAAAGCAAAAGGAAATATTGCCATTTATTTCACTGGGAGTCAGAGTGGGCCACTAAAAATGTTTGATGGCAGAGTTGAAGGATAGATAAATTTATTTGCATATAAGTCACATTATTTATTTATTGAATTTTCATAATAGTGCTATGGTTCACGTGGTGTTGCTCAATTTTTTCCAGGGTGCTTCTGTTTTGAAAACAATTTCAATATTGCACAGAGGCAGACACATCTCAAAACCCTCCAATTTGTCATTAGACATTTGGCTGCTTGCCTGTTTTACTGATAATATTGCAAAACTACATTAATTTACTGAATGATTTCTGTGAATCATTTCACACAGAATTCAGAATGATACTTGTCATGCATCAGATGATTAACTATTAAAAGCATAGGTTTACTTGTTATGCTTATTGTGTGGTACAGTTCAAAGTTTACTTAAGTGTGCAATTTAAATTCAAAGATGAGTTAGGAATAATGATTCTACTGCTTTTAAATTTCCTTCACGAAACACTACAGGAATATTCTTCCCAATTGTGTTCTGTATTGCCACTTACCGTTCTCTTGAGCTAGCATTCTTCCCTAATTTCTCACGAAATTCAATAGTAAAAAATTTTTCATACCGTAATAAAAATATTTTGTCCTAGTTCCCAAACCCCTGATCAGAGACGCATCTTGGATCCGCCTTCTTGCACAGAAGGTCTCCTCATGAGCTAAACCAATCGCAGCACGCCGGATCAGAGCCCTCCTCCATGTCCCTTCTAAGGCTCAAAGGATGCAACCATGCTCTTGAAATGGAGAACATACGTTCTAATATTTTCTAATCCCATAAAGTCATTCAGAAGTAATGCAAACAAGTAAGATTTTGCTTCTGTGTTATCTTATAAAGAATATTTGAAAATAATTATATTCTCTATCACTGTATGTCAACTGCAAGTACTTTAACACCTTGGTCAACATACACAGAGGCTTGATGCATTCTTTTCTCCTATATTCAGGTAAAAATTGAAATATAGATGAAGAATCAGGTTCTACATAAATTGAACTTTTTAATGTGAACATTTCTTCCCTCAAAATGTCAGTTGCTTAGGCAACAAAGTAAATGTTCCAATTAACCTGAAACTTCAAAACAAATAAAAATTTTAAATTACAAATGGCCAAGAGGTTTTTTGAGTGGATAAACCTTTTTTGAAATTGGAGGAAAGACTGTGGTGCAAACTGCTCTGATTTAACAGTTTGTCACTGAGAGGGACCAGGCCAAGATCTTTCCGTGGTGTAAATGAAAACAGGAGATCTGAGCGAGCATAAATCAGTACCTGCAGGTCCATATAACTTCTCAGAGATTTACACTCTGCAAGGACTACTTTAAAACTATTTTGATTTACTCTGAGGATCTGGCCTGCAAAAAAGAATGAGTACTATTTAAAAGGTTTAAAAAATAAGTACTCTGATCAAAGTCCTTTTATTAGCTAAGGTTATTGAACAAAAATTATCTGAAATAGAGTTTACAATGAAGAAAGAATGTTTGTCAGAAGAGTTTAAATTGAGATAATTTTACAGAGAGGGACTGGGGAAATGCTGAAATTACCATCAATTGCCGTCATAAAGTATTTTCATAGCTAAATATGATTTATTACCTGCTTTTATTTTTATCATTCCTCATTTATATAGCACTAACCACTTTACAAAAATTAATAAAATAGCACATGCTTTTACAACCTTAAAGGCTAACTCAGATGAACATAAAGAGAAATGAAGGGAAGGGATGCAATGTCACTTCAATAATGCAATATATATAGCAAGAGACAATCCTTGCTCCAAGGGGTCTTCTCTATGAATAGACAAGGCAGATAAAGGAGCTAATATCAGTTCCACAATTTATGGATGGAGAACTGAGGCACTGGAAAATCAAGGGATTTACCCAAATTGACAAAGAAACTCTGCCTGAGCTAGACACTGAATCCATTTTCTTCATGCTCTACTTGAATACTTTTCCCTCCCAAAAAGTTGATGTATATTTAAATAACATAAACTTTTATACAGTCTAAAATACTCAGCAAGATCATTTGGGGCCAAAGCTATTTCAGCATATACTTATCTGAGGGTCTGGCAGAGTAAGATGCCCTGTTAATCCCTATGGTGAACTGATTGAGAGTATAAGTGTACAATTCTGCAAATGTTTATGTAATTTAAAACATATAGATAGCCTTGTCTACATTATTGCCTCTATGAACAGGCTTTAAATTAAACACCTGCATATGTTGTATTGATTAGCAACTGGTTAAGTAATTATGATTTATTACTAACACAGATACAGAAAATGCAGTCATACCCATCTAAAAAACCCCACATTTCTTTCCTTTAGAGGGGTTTGGAATATGAGTGAAATGAGTGATAACTAAATTTCGTAGGTTTTTAATTGCACAACGCTCCAAATTATTTCTAAGTAAAGCTTTATTTGAATAAAGTAGCAAGATCTGGTCCTCTGCAGGACTTGCGGAGTTAGCCTTAACCAACCTAAGAAATTGCTGAAAATAATTAAAGCAATAGAATTAATTTGTTTTCAATAGAATTTTTATACAATATGAATAAAAGGAAGTAGGAAAGCTATTAATCATATGAAAAAATGTAAAAGGGTTCCAACTTGCGCCATTCAGATAAAACAATTTCTGTTTTCTGGGTAAGTCTCAAGATAAAATCTGGTGAGGATGTTCAACATTTTTTAAAAATCCAAATATAGGTAAGCTATAGAAAGACATAAAGGATCTAATTCTGTAGAAACAAATATTCATTTTAAATAAATAAATAAATAACCCTTGTGCATATGAATTGTCCTTTGCTAGATTCTCTTTTTATTAAAAAAATAAATGTTTGCTTCTTTTACTAGCAATAATACTTGCTCTGAATCTATAGGAAAAAAATCTTTTGTTATTGATGCCAAAGCAAAACTCAGGACTTGTCTGTATTAATATATTTTATGCCTATTCTTGCAGTTCTTATTGGGAATTCTGCTGCAGAAAGTCCTTCAGAGTAAAACCTTTACATTTACTGCATAAAAACTTCAGTGATGCTCTAACTTTAGAAATAGGGAAAAAAAGAACAACTCTAATATAGTGTTGCATAAGCAGTTCAATCAATATTTGGCTTTTTTTCACAGGGTTTTAATTTAAGAGATTTTGGGTGACATTCAATGAATTATTGCTTCTGCAATACCTATATATTGAAAACAATAAAATAATAAAAGTTGGAGAAGATACTAGCTCTGTGTAAATACATGCTTGCTCCCTGTGTGACAGTTCCTATAGAATGGAGCATGAACAATATAATTTAAATTTAGGACAAAGCTAAATAAACTAATTCAAAAAAATTACATATGCACTAATTGATACAGCTTAATATACGTATATATATATATGCTTATGTGTATATATATATGCATGTGTGTATATATGAAGCGTGCACCAAGACATGACTCTGGACAATCATTTCCCAGGCCTGGCACTTGCTCAGCTTAGGAATTACTGACCTGTGATCACAAGGTTCGTAGCCTGAATAACAGGAAGGCCTAACACAATATCTGTTAAATTTCTGAATAACTTTGATATTTTGTTTGGTTTTCTTGGAAGTAAGGTGCTGAAGTGTTTTGTGGAATTTCGTTGCATCACTAGCACTGCCCAACGGCTGTTGGTGTTTGTGCTCTATGTACAATGCACTGAATGGGGTTTTATTGTAGCAATTATTGTAGTTCATTAACTTTATTACAGCTGGATTAAAATAAAACATGGCTTAACAAACTCCAAACTAACAAAACCTGTATTTTTTATTCAAAATGATAGCATTTTAAGACTCAGCTATTGGGACCATTTAAAAAGACTGATAAGATGAGCAAAAGTTAGGGTTAGACTGATCTGCAAGAAACACAACACCTTCATCAGATGGAGGCCGCATTGCCTGATGTTCCTTGTAACACATTACCTTGTTACACAAACATTATGTTCCTGCCTGAATCCTGCCTTCAGCTCTGTACTATCAGTTCAAGGGCTTCAGCCTGGTTTCTGGTGACAATGTGACATAACACAGCACCTCATTCTGCAGGACCCAGAGAGATTTGCACATCCATGCTAGTTTGAAAGTGACTAACAGGGCAAGGAGTCCAAGCAATCTGATGACAGAGGCAGTCTCGAGCAACCACCAAGTGACCTGCAGACAGAGTCAGAACTAAGTGCAGAACACGTAGCAAGGGACCTCATTAGAGTCATGGGAAACCACACCTGCTTCTTTCTTTTCAGGCATGTCATTTAAACCCTTTGCTTTTATAGGTTTGACAAATGGGCTTGGAGAGTCATCAGACTTAATAGTGTTAGAGTCAAGTGCCTCACTTGGTACTTGTCTACTTAGGGCTGCCAACCTTCTGCTGAGGCTCAGCCATGTATGAGTAGCCTGGAGGCCTACAGGTTCCTCTAGGCCTAATCACTTCCATTCATGTAAATGTCTGGGCCAGTGAAAATGATGCCAGTATCTTCTCCGGAGTCTTTTGTATGGGTGCATTTGAGCAATAGGAGAGGGCACTGGGGAATACCTAGAATGAGCAACTGGCACCACCCTAGGAAATCCATGGAAAAGGCAGTCAGTCACTTTATATAAAAATCACAAACATCAGATGACATCTGGGAGTTCAGACAGTCAGAAACTAGAAAGATATTCCAGATGTTAGAGATGTTGCCCTGTGCAAATGCTGGTTGTTACCTGTGCTCTGTGTACAACATGTTGTATGGGGTTGCCATGAAAATGGCAAGTGCAAAATTAGGATGATTGAGCAATATCTTTCTGACAGAGGTTCAAACCTGTAGATACTTTTACATAACACTACATTCCTCACCTGGAATATTTTTTAGATCTCTACTCACCCATGTTCCCTTTGACTCAAATTGCAGGGTTTATACAATTGCTAGTATATTTGGAGTAGTGATAGGAAATACTATGATGGCCACAGACCTCAGGTTCTGTCATATTAGAAGGAAAACTGAGGTCTCAGTAACTAGCAAAAACAAAGCCCAGTTGACTGGCTATATATGTGTCAGGCTGGAAAATATCTGGGAGACTGAAAAGCTATTTACACAGGTTTACAGCTATTTTGAAAAGACTGACACAAGAACAAATAGGTATAAACTGCCCATGACGAGCTTCAGTCAGGAAACTAGAGGATTTATAACCAGGAATGAGGTAGACATCTGGAACAACCATCTACTGTTACGTGGAGACAAAAGATTATAACTACTTCTAAGCCACAGCAGCTTGAAATATGTCTTGTCTTCCCAGCAGATACAGAATGGATTTAAGAAGCCGAGAGTTTGCTTTGCTGACCTGCAAATTTGACACTGTGCTGTTATCTGAATCTTGGAGGCGTTGCTGCCAATATCAGCACTGATTTTTTTTTATTGTTTATGGCCATTGGCAATGAATGGTATTTGACCTGAAACGTTTAAAAATGTCAGTAGAAATTGTTTTGCTGACCAGAAGCTATGTAGTGAGCATGTCTCACTAAAGCCAAAAGATTCTCTAAATGTCTTTCCTGCATCGTGCAATTAAATCTGCATACAAGTTGCCCCTAATATAATTTGTTGCATGCAAATAACAGATCCAATTCTACCAGCCGTACTTATGTTAAGTAACCCTCAAACAAATAGTTTCTAAGAATTCCCTGTGGAACAACTCACATGAGTAACTGCTGCTACATGACGAAAGGTGGCAAAGCTTGGCTTGGAATGAACAAGCACATTGCTTCTCTTTATTATTTTCAGCATAGAAAGTCATGCTACCCAAACATCATTTTGTAGCTGATTGCCAAAAAATTTTTCCTCAGATTTGGCCCACCCCAACAGAAAGAAATCTCTCAAATGTATGCATATATTATTGAACAAGTTTATGGCTTATTGCTTGGTTTTCACTGTTAATGCAGCAGTCACTGGTCCAACTGTGAGACAAAGGTGACAAAGGCAGACCAAATATCAAATTTTGGAAGCCAGTTAATCATACTTCTCAAAAGCACTTAGCACCAACACAGTAACTTCATCACATTACATCCTCAAAGCCAGCTCTGGCACTACCAATCATCGGTGCATTTTGAAAGGCATCATATCCCTCTAACAGTGAATTATGGATCGCACACCACCTTCCTCGGCAGCTTGTTGAACTAGAGTCATTTATTCAGTTGGTATTGAGAGTCTGGGGGCATGACAGTACATCTGACCCCTTTTGGGTAAAATTTGATCTGGCATTTCATTTCACGGGCTCAGCCACCAGTCTGTCAAATCTTCATTTTGCTGGTGCCCACTAGAACTGCTGACGCTTGTCTCTAACTCCTGGTGCTTTCATCTTTCAGTGGCAATAAACATGTCACACTGCTGAGGTGAAACACAATCTGGAATTAAATTTACTGCATATAAAATATGGTGCCCTCTTTATTGGTTCAAATACTTGTCACTCATAATTTATTTGAAAGTGTATGGCGTTCGTGAGGCGAGAGTGCTACTGGAAATGGAGGCAGGGGGGAGCTGCAGAACTCCGAACCACAGCAGTTTACAAGAGCTCTTCTTCTCCTTTAACACCCATTTCCCCATCCCTTGCCAGTCCTGACTGATATAAACACATCAAATGTGATATCAGTGCCTCAGCCAATAAACAGTATGTATCTCAGTAAAAACAAGCTCAAGTACATTTGGCCGTGCAGCTGCATGGTAGCTGCAAAGTGGCTGCAGGAAGATAACCAGGATTGCTCTCAGAAGAACAAGTATGTAGGTGTTTATACATGTGCGTTGGGGGGAGGGAAGAGTGGGAAGGATGGGAAGGAGCCAGATTTAGCCCTAGTCCATTTCAAACTTGCTCGCCATGCCTTTCCTTCTGGCACTCAACTTTTTCATGATTTATTCCAAATACTGTCGATCAGCTTTAACTAATACAGTTCTTGTATGAAGCACCTCTCTAATCTCTTCAAACACAGATGCGGAAGCGCGGCTTAGAGCACGGAGGCCAACAAAAGCACTTTGCCTGTACCAGTGATTAGCTTTGATTGACATAGTACACTTCTGCTTTCACAGGCATACTTTAACACCCATAAATGATTGTTTTAAAATGAGAAGCACTGGGTAGTGCAGCTCTGGCTTTAGTAAATATGCAGTACAAATGTAGCAGCAGATAACTGAGAGAATATGAAACACTTGATATTATTTTCTGTCTTTTCTTCTCCTTTTACAGATTTTTTTTTTCTCATCCAGTATTTATTCCTAATTGTCAAAGAAAATGATGACAATGTGTATTCTGCTTAAACATGGACTTTTGGTCCTGTCCTATGTATGCTTTGTAGTTTTTGTAATTGGAGGCAATCAGAACAGTAGCCTGGTTTTGAAAAAGTAAGCTAATGCAGAACTTGAGGGGTTTTCCCTGCTGTAACACACAACTTTACTTGTATTAAATGGTTGAAAATAAGGAAGGATTAGAAAGAGGCAATTTCAGAATGTATAAAGAGATCCAGGCTACAAAGCACAGGGTGCCAGCAAAGGAATGTCAAATATGTGCAGCAAAAAGCATTTGTAGATTCAAGTTCCGTAGCTAATTGCTTAATTGCTGTTTTTTCTGGAATCCACTTGATGTATTTACAAATATAGCCATGTGATGCTTGAATACATAGTTAAAAATGAAGTTCTAAATTAGAGACAGTATCAAAAAAACTAAAATAACTTCCACCCACCAAGCATTTGTAGCCTCCTTATCATTTAGTACAGCCCATTCTTTCTTTTTCCCTCAAAAAACCGTCAAGTTTTGCTCTATGACCTATCAACCAGGCAGCCCACATTCTGATGGGACAGCAGGCCACTGTTTTTACCCCCTTCTGCTGATCTCAGACTCCTGGTCACACATGAAGGGAGAGGTGCTTTCTTTGTGTATCAAGGAACCAAACCATTTAAAAGCACACAAATCTGAACCAGAGTATAACACTACACTTGAAATTAACTGGAAGTGGGGGCAGACAGTGGGGCACAGATGTAATGAGATCCTGGTGAGAAACACCCATTAACAAATGAATAGCCACTGTATGCAACAGGTGAAATTTCCAAGTGATTTTAAGATGCAGATTTGTGTAAGGTGTGTTACTTGTAATCAGTAACCCAAGAAGGGAGATACTGCTGACAAAATGGTCTCCTAAGCATTTCTGTATTTAGACTATGATATAAAGACCTGAATGTGCATTTTAGTTACATGGTTTCCTGAAATGATGGGACAGACAGGCTTCTTTCCTTCCACTGAGTAGGATCTAGTGTCACCTCGAGTTGTGAGACTCCTGGTCTAGTCTGTAAGAAAACAGGGCACTACATGTAAACACTGACACCATACGTAGCCACAGTGAAATAAAAGTAAAATGGAGAGATAGCTGATTACAGTACCTCTGTATTCCAGACAATATCCAGGATTTCTTTCACCCTTATGAAGAAGAAATTTCAAGTAATGTGCACAAGCTGGCGAGTCATACATTTGTTATAATATTTTACAGAATCACAAAATCACAGAATGGTAGGGATTGGAAGGGACCTTGAAAGATCATCTAGTCCAATCCCCCTGGCTGGAGCAGGAACACTTAGATGAGCCTACACGGGAGTCTTTAAATGTTTTACACAAAAATGTGTCAATTGATAACTTGGTATCTTTGCTACAGTATCAGCAGGGGAATAAAATCCATAGAGGTTACTAAATTGGTACAACTGGTTGGATTATAAAGTCTGTGTTCCTAGTTTTCATCTCTGTACGTGTGTGTGCACATTTGTCTATGCACATGTGTGAATGTATATTTCAGCTTTTTTGCATGTATGTGCACATATGTATTCATGTCACAAAAGCAAAAATCAGACAAGTCATTTCTGCTAAATCCACCTGTTTCAATCTCAGTGACCAAAGGCTAAACAAATGTGTGGGGAAAATGCGTGAGGATGTCTCATTCCCTTCTTGATTGAACAGCTGGGTTTTGGGGTTTTTTGTTTTCTTTTTTCTTAATATGCAGTCTTGCACATCATCAGAAGAAAATAAAAGATGTAACTAAAGTAGCATACATGCTGGCTATCCATGGTCTAGTTTTCATGGGAATGGTCTACAGTTCCACAAGGACCTGGACAAGTTTCATACAGTTTTACATGCAGTTTTCTTGTATTGAGAATACAGTCAACATGATTCAACAAAAACAGGACTGAGCATCCACCCAGAAAACAAACGTGTATTCTGCTCTTGCAAGGTACACAGGACAAAAATCACAAAGACAAATTTTGCAAGAATAAATATCAACCTTTTTTCATTTGAAAATGTTTTCATTCATTCTTTGACCTCTCTTTCAGACTCCAAGGATACTCTGGACTCACTGCACTTTGCACTTTGTCCAGAAGCTGTTTGGTTACCAACGCCCCTCAGAAAGTGAAGTCTTCTCCAAGAAAACTACATACAATTTGGCTGGGGAGAGAACAGAGGCCTGAACAGCTCTTTCCCAAACAAAGGATTTCTTAAGTGGCAGAAATTCTCTTCGTCTCGCCTGAGTGGCTGGGCTGACATCCGGGCAAAAAGAAAATCCTATTCCCATTATACGCTGCTGATGGAGAGCCTTGTTCTCTGTCTGTCTGCTATCTGACACCTTATACAGCATGGTACATTTCAAGTCCTCTTCCAATTTTTGTCTTCTGACAGGGGTCAAAAATGCCTTTTCATATCTGCTCTTCCACATTTAAAACCCATGGTGACCCACTTTTCAGGAAAATCGGCAAGGTCCCTTCCTCAAAATCCCATGCAGAGGCCCACAGCTCTGACAGTCTCCCAACCAGATTCAGGATCATTTCCCTTTGGGTCAGTGTTTTATGTTATCCATGACTGGCAAGAGTCCCTGAGTGGGTTTTCTTCAGTTATTTCTTTCTTTTGTCTTCTTTGCAGCCCATCCATTTTCCTCCAGTTTTTTCATCATCTATGCTTGTGCCCTTCTCTTTCTCCTTTCTCTTCCCAGTTCACAGTCTCCAACATGCAATTTCCCCTTTTCCACATGCTTTTTGCTTTTGTCCAGTACTTCAGCTCTTTCTCCCTTTTCTTCTGCACCTTTGTTTGCTTCCCATTTTTCTGCACTTCTTCTTGCAGAAGATTATTAAAAGCTGTGGAACCTACAGCCACAAGCTCTGCCTGATTAGGCAACCTGAAATGATAACTGATATATTGTTTTAAATAAAGCAAATCCTCAGATCTACCTTCTGTGAAGTTAAGGGAAGCTGGGCATATTCACCACCACTGAAGTTGAGTCACTTCCTGTTTAATGGCCTAGGTATGTTTCAGCCATCATCTCTACTGCATGAAGATATTCTAGATATGAAGCTTTATATGTGGGTAGTTTTTCCTTAATTTCAAATCTGTATGCTATCTAATCGATGCTAATTTACATCACACAGAATACATCAAAACATGATCAAGAAAGGCGACTAACTCCATGCAGCAACCCGTGTCAATCTTCAGGAAGCAATGGAGGGAATTTCTATGTTGCACGTGCTTCATTTTCAAGCACACAGATCTCTTCAAGTCCTGTCCTCACTAGATAAAAAATGTACCCCTGGCAGTAGGTTTCAAGAAAATCCTTATGCCTAGTTGCTGTCCAACTGTCAGGTACTGGGCTATCATCCACTTTTGCTTGCGTGACAGGACCCTGTGCCATTAAATGTCCTACCCTTGGCCTCCTTGAGTTTGAGGAAAGCATCCAATTCCCATCACACAAAAGAAGAAATGGTGTAAACTGAGAGAAAGCTGAACACTGACTGGTAAGGGTTTGAGCTCTTTCAAGTTTCAGACTTGCTAAAAATTCTGTCATGTCACATATCATCTATTTCATCCTCTTTCCAAAACTTTTGCACCTTTTTTGAGGCTTGGGTTTGATTCCTGCAATCCTCCAGGAGAGGCAATCATCACGTTTGTGTTTCCTTTATTAGCATTTGTCTTAAAGCCACTAGCACATGTCTAGTTCTCTCTCAGTTTTTTTTTCAGATTCCCAGATGTCTATATTTGGCTTCAGCAATCTGTGTTTGTCATGTGTCAAGTTAAGAAATCTATCTTGGACCATCTAGAACTGAAGAATTTAGATCCAGTATTCACAAGGGAGGACAGGATACCTTTTGAGGAGAAAAGCTGACTGGTATGTCCCTTGCCCCATCAATTCCCATCTTCCCTACAAATAGACCAGTAGAATGACTCAGTGCTGAAGTGACCAAGAGAGGAGGTCCACCAGTATCATACTTATATTTGATGTTGCAGTCAATTCTAGCTTGGACACTGGGAAAATATTTGAGTTTAGACAGACCTGGCAAATCTGTCTGTTATACCTCATGAGCACTCTGTTGTTGGTATGAAATGCAGAGTGTAGAGCAGATCTGAAGGACTGTTGACTAAGCAAAGTTGAAGCTTCATAAGTAGTCTTCATTGAACATGGACTATGTGACATATTTAGGCATCCTCTATGCTTTTTGTGGGTTTTAGCACCATTTAATGTAAACCTCAGCACCATAAAAACACACTCTTGTGATTAGATCTTTTAACAAATATATGGCATTTTATAAAAATCTAGATCCATTTGGCCTCAAAAGAGAATATATAGAGCATATATACATATCAGAATATGTAGAACAGCACTGCAGATAAAAAGCCATGCAGATACTTATAGCACCTTCAGTTTACCTTGCACAAGTAGTAGTATTCAAGACATGGTGAAGCACACTTTATTACAAACTAACAACATAAGATCACACTGAAGGTCTGTGGTTTCCTACAGCACACACTGGAGTGTGCACCATGCTGAAATATAAGCAAAACTCCCTTCACTTGAATTAACCTTAATTAGTGAGATTAAACCTAGCCAGATTAAGTCTATACTACTCAACCATGAATCACATAACTGTAGTGGCTCTTTAGCAATACTTAGCAAACTAAACATTTACTTGTGTCTATAAGCATGTCTGTAGGCATGTGTATATTTGTGTATATACATGTATGTGTGTACATGTTTGTGCCTGCATGCATGCATATAGATCACAGCAATAATTCAAGGCACTTTGACCCAAGGAAAAGCACTGAAGTGTCTGTGTTGAATCAGTTACAGTGCTGATCATCAGATTACAGGTGTGTTTTTAAAAGTATGGAGTTTTTTTTATATTCACCTCAGCCTGGATTTTAGTTTTTATTTGTGGACTTTGTCCATGGAGGAATGAGATGGATGTAGAAAAAAAAAGATTAATTTAAAAATTGTTGCTTTGCCTACAGTATTCTTATAGCATTTGTGGACATTGATCAAATCTTAAGGTTCCATTAAAAAAAATGCCATCAATTTTTTATTTTTCTAGGAAAGGAAATAAATCTTTAAAGAAATGATCATTTAATTAATCATAGGAAAAAAAATGAGACTAATGCATAGGAGATCAGTGATTAAGAGAGAGCAGAACGGAGGACTGGACAGCTTCAAACAGTGGTAGGCAGTTTTTACCGCAGGCTGATAGCAATGGACAATCTGTGGGGCAGAACCTGACTCATGCCAGCCCATGTTTTCCCTGAATTGCCTGTCATCCAGTTGACTCCCACCTATCACTTCTGGCAAAATCAGTAATGACAGACAGTGTAGGAAAAACACTCATCATTTCTGTAGTGCCTAGACAGCACATGGTCCAAACTGAAATAAAAAAGCAGCTAAAACTGAGCCTCGAGGCTGGTCTATGTTTTGCAGGGGGTAGCTGGGCTCCTGGTCATCTTGGTGGATTGCAATGAGGGTCACAAATGTGGCCTCCTCCACCCCAAATATAGTCTCTCAACTGGCCCAACCAAGTTTGCTTACTTATAGATCTAGTGGAATCTGATTTAATGAGACTCACTAAAACAAATCTTTTCTCAGACATGTTCTTAAGGTGTGCAGGTAGGAAAATTACCAAAAAAAACACTATTGCAGGTAGTGGCAATTGTTACCTCTCTCAGTAGAAGTCTGGTCTCACTTAAAAAGATGAATCTGTCCTCCCTTCTCTATGCATCCCTATGTATGATTCTTTTGCTTTTTCAGAAATGAAACTTGAACACAGAGCAGGAATTCAATTGCTGGTGCTGTGAATGAGACTGCTTTCTTAGCATGCTTTCTAGGGAATGTTCATCAACTAAAGTTAACCTAAGAACAGAAAAAGTTCACAAGGATCTTGCTATGACTAGAGATCTTCCCAAGCAGAAGGTATGGATACAATGCTAACCACTAATAATATGCTCCTTGAGGACATGAGCTCTGTAGGTCTCACACAACTCTCCAGTCTGGGAGCACATGTCACCCCAGGATGCACTGTCCCCTCTGGCATTATTTAGGTTTTTTCTTAGGCCTTTGCTTCTGTAGCCATATTTTACAACTAGATTTCCACTTTCAGGTTAGAATACCTTCCCAGACCCCAAAGTATTGCAGCACTATGGGATGAGAAATTTGTATAATAGCTATACCAAATCATATTCTCAAGGAAATGCCATGATTCTGGGATGGTCTTACTCATGATGTCTGAAATGTGCTGTGGTCACGTTTACACAAAACCAAAACCAAACACAAACACAAACACAAACACAAACACAAACACAAACACAAACACAAACACAAACACAAACAAACAAACTAACTAACAATACCCTTACTGAAGTTACTGCTCTTGGACTTTAATCAGAATAATCAACAAAATGACTCTGATGTGCCACTACTCTGATGTGAAAGAGACCAGTGTCTCCTTTTATTTGTGGTGTTTGGCCTTTCGATTGTTTAACTGACAAACTAAATGCCCCATGTTCCCGGTTAGAAGGAGGCTTACCCTCACAACACTCCTGTGGGGCCAGTTTGTACTGCTCCACTGTCATCTCCCATCCCGAGGTCCTGGCATCCCCAGCTGCGGGTTCCTCTGCAGAAGCAAAGAGATGTGCTGGTGACACCTTCTCTTCTCCCAATTGGTAAGTGTTCTGCCACCTGTCAGTCATCCCCGTGGTTTTCCCTGTTGTTATCTGTCCCCAGCAACAAAGACTAAAGCTCTGTCTGCAAAGGATGGAAACTACAGTGGAGTTTTCACTAGACAACTGTCAACTTATTTACAGGCTGTGTATTAGTTAATATAATTAAGGCATTGATGCTGTAAATTAAACAGTATAGAAGACATTTGGCTGGCATAAGAAATGCACAGCATTTTCCATACACTTGCTTATGAAGCATGAAAAATGAACAAAATGTACAAATTAGAAGTCAAGATGCTCAGAGCTGCTGAAGGGCTTTACCAGTAGTATATTATTTCTGTTCTGAGGAACTTTCAGGACATTTTCATAATGGATAGCTATGAACTTTTCTTACTGCCTTTCCTTCCCCTTTTTTTTAGTGATAGCTGCCAAATTTCATAAATCCTATAATGTTCTGCACTGTAATTAGTTTGGAAGCCTGTAATTGTTTAAGTTTAAGCCAGCAGATAAAGGCTGCCAAACCACTTGAGCAGAAAAGTTGTATTAATGGCTTCATATTATCGCTTGCTGATTTATTTAATCTCTTTCAATCAAATTGTGATTCTCAAACAAAAACAAGAAAAACTCGAGCAGTTGTTTTCCACTGTGAGGAGAAACTGGGCAGAATGGACACACACACACAGACACACAGAGACAAAAGGGCTTTTGTGGCAGAAAGAGTGCGTCGACAGTCCTGAAGGTCAGTCATGATTCAAAGGAAAATATGCTGTGGGAAGAGTTATATTCAGTAAAGGCAGCTAAAATTATACCACATTTGGTTGCAACCAAAATGTTTCTCCTTGTGTGACTGCACTGCGGTATCCTGGGACACCTTCCTCAAAGTTAAATGAAAAATAGCATTCTATTAGAAGTACAATAATCTGCACTGTTACAGTTTTATACAGCTAACATGTCTCCCTTCATGTACAGCTTGGTCCTACACTTTGCTAGCTGGAGTACCAGGATTTCAGCAGTGGAAGTGAGAAAAGACAGGAAGCGTATTGAAAAAATAGTATGTGTCTTTGTTGGCATTATTTATGAGGGTTAGAGCAAAGGTCCTTTTGAAAAACAATGTAGAGAAAATATTGCAGGATTCATGTGTTATTAATGGTGCACCATTGCTCTAATGTTGCTATTCAGATATTCTGTCACTCCCTTGCATAAGATTCTTTAACAGTAAGCATGAACAGAGGATGATATGATGATCACCAAAAGCATGATATGGGAAGCAGCCTATCTAACCGCTGTTACTTCATCTCCAAGGAGTCAATACTGCATGCTATACATAAACTCAGATCAAATGCATATATTAAGAAGTCATTTTACTAGTTTTAGAGTAAACACACTCAGTTTTTACAACCAACACTATAGTTTGGTCTAATACTTCATAACATAGCTCCATGAATGAAGTTTTTTTGGTAGCAGTGCAACTTAAGCATATGTTTAAACTTAAAAATAAACAAGACTAATCTCATTGATATTAGATTACCTTCTGTGTTTGAATTCAGCACATTCTGAAATTCCTTGATGGATTAAAACTTCTGTGAGAAGAAGGTTGTACTAAAGATTTGACATCAATAACTCACGAGGAGATGGTGCTACCTTTGTTGTAGACAGTGACAATTATACTCTCTTTGGATTCACTTTTTGGCTGTGGTTAATGGCACTGAAAGAAATAGGGTCCTTGATTTGCTACCAAAGCTAAAAGAACATTTCCATTTCATGACAGCTCATGAGGTTTTAACACTTGTTTTTATTCTGGGTCAGATTGAATGCAAAATCTTTCTAAAATTTTCATATGAAGAGAATTGTGTTGACCTTTTCAATGGGAGTCTGGATGCGGGAGACTGAATTTCTTAAAATTTTAGCCATTAAAATTCTGCAAAATATTTTGGCATTTACTGAAACAAAGCTGTTCTTGCCTAGCTGTTTTTTCTTCCACAGCAAATAGGCTGTCTAAAATTCAGAAAAGCAGAGGCACCGCCTGCTACACGCCATTTCCAGGATCTCCAACTTTGAACATACATGAGCATAGGCTATTAAATGAGATTGAAGCTTAAATGCTTTATGGATATGGGTTTGTGATTCACAGCCAAAATAGCCAGATTAAATTTACTACCGTTTGTAGGGTGTGTGTTTCAATTTGAAAAAGATATTGTGATTTTTGAGGGTTTATGTTTAAATTGAACCATCACTCTAAACCTGGTGAGTAGGCAAACAGTGGCAAATTTGGAAAATAAACTCATTCCATGAAAAAAATCTGTTCTGATGGGTATTGGTTTCATAAGATAATATTCCAGTGTTGCACAAAAATAGTAATAGCAGTAGTATGTGTTAGTTACTAACCAGTAGTAACTGTTTATTATACCTGTGGTATATGTAAGCCTTAATAGATATATACGATAGAAAAAGGAGAAAAATAAATCAAAGGCACTTGCACATATAAAGAAGTTATGTCCTGTTTGAAAATGAAATTTTTAAAAGCTGTTTCTTTACATCAGAGAAATTGATTTCTTTATAGAAACTGAAGGATAAAAGGGGTATTATTTCAGATTTCTGATGTTTTAGACTTTCAGTCATTGATTTTCCACTGAAAATTTTTTTCACAAATATTTTTCTCTCTCCTTAACCCGTCTGACATTTATAATTAGTACACCACTGTTGATAAAATGTGATTTTCTTTTCTAAATTCCTAAACTACATCTCTTCATCTGAGGAAAACACTTTTGATATCAACATCTTTAGCACAATTAATTATTGTATCTCCTGATACGTGGAAGCATGAAAGTACCTTGTTTTAGTGACTTAACTTAAGACTTCTACATTCTACGAGTCCTACCAAATGGCTGGAGACTTTGGTACACAGACCTTGTACAAGGCCTTCTACCACAGTAGAATTTTATCCTTTATAAAAATAGTTACATAGTGTTGGATTTCACACATACAATCAGACAGAGCTTGGCAAACTGTACCGTATCATTGACAGGAAGCAAAGTATTAAGTACATATTACACAAGATTTAATGTGTTGCATGATGCAGGTGCAATAGAGAAGCAATTTAATTAGCTGGTATAAAAACTGAGAAAGGACAGATGCAATATAACAGCACATCAGGAGATTTCAAGAGGCTCTGTAAATATTTTTTATAATGTCTAATCATAAAGAGACAGTAGTCTGCTGAGAGACAAGGATCAGCTCCTTGCATCGTTCAGTGCATGGAAGAGAGAGATGAGCTAGAAAAGGGAGCCTCGTTACAAATACAGTCTTGGGCACTGAGCTATAGGAGCCACATGCTTCTTGGATGAGATACTGAGAAGATGGATGTGTCCAGTCAAGATACTTGCAAAGCATTAAAAGTAAGGATAAAGGTCTGTATGTTGGACCAGGTCAGCAGCACCCAAGCACCACATGTCTACAAAGGCACAGGATGTTCTGCACATACAGAGCACTGTGAAACTCAGGTCAGGGTCACCATAAGCACTGAGGCAAAAGGAAGGCAATACAATTGATGAAGAAGTCTTTCTTTTTGCTCTGCATTGCAATATGACTTTGTTTTGCTATGGTACAAGCAGGCAGAAGATACCTGATTGCTCAGCCTGGATTCCCCACGAAAGGAATATCCTGTTAAAAACGGATACAAAGCCTCTACCATCTCCAAGCACCAGCTCTGGTGTGAGAATATCTGTTGATTTCATTATGACTTAAAGGCATGGACTCAGGTTTGCCTAATATTTTGTGGTTCTTCATTCAAAGAAAAAATTTTCATTAGGAAGACTAAACAAATTAGACAGTATGTGCAAACACAACTACTCCATTTGTGATTATGTCTAGGTGAGACGCCTATGTTGTTATTTTACTTGAACAATTATAGCTTCTCCATATGATGCTCCTCTTAGTATCGAATTTTTTACTACATTTTGTACTATGCGATTTGAAGAAAACAAAGCTGAGGATTTATCAAAAAGCCTCACAAAATCCCAGAGATTATTTTTTCCTTACCAATCTCAGGTATATCCATGTGAGGTATTCAAAAAAACAGAGAGGCAGAGGAAGCAAGAAAGAGAGATCGTCATCTAAATTCTAGAAAAAATTAATTATTAAAATCTTGAAGCCGCAGGGGAGACATATGCCTGTAATCAAATTCTGGGAAACAAGCCCCTGCAAACTCTCGCATTTCCACTTCCAACTCACTACGATTTCATGTTCATTTTGTGATGAAGTGTGAGTCTTATAAAACAAACAAACAAACAAACAAAAATCAGTCACAAAATTTTCACTTTTCCATGAAATAGAAAAATCCCCCCGGAGTTTGAAACAGCAAAGAAAGCTGACTTCCAAACTATTCAGAAATGAGGTAATGGCTTTGCGATTTCATTCCTTTGGTTGAAGCAAAGAATAGAAGCTGGGAAAAGAGAGTCTCAAAAAAGTGTGCTCTTTATGCCTTCCCCGTTGGCTGCCTTCTGCAGCTTTCAGCCCCAGGAATGTAGGGGATGATGTAGTGCAGCCGGTATGTACAGAAGCACTTGCAAACCCATTGTACTTAATGAGACTTGGAAACCAGTCAGAACCAGGGCACTTCTTCTTGTGGTGTTTTTCATCAGGACCACAAAGAGGGACGGCAGAGAGGTGTGAAATGTTACATAGTTTTCGTAAATATTTAGGGCAGGTTTTTTATGAACTAGCCGGCTGATTGCCAAACATCCTCAGCTCCCCAGAAACTCCTGCTGAAGATCCCGTTGCCTTTAAGGGTCACCTGCGTCCTGTTTCAAATCTCAGCCTCAGGGACAGTGCTACTGCAACACTGGGCCAGCAGACAAACAGGCAAAAAAGGAGGAGATGTGGAGCAATACTCTTCTCCATACAGAGGAAGGGTTAGTGCAAGAGTCTGCTGTTTTGAAGGGTTTGGATTTTATTTTCTTTTTTACACCCAGCTCTCCATGTTTGTCAGTTCTGTGAATATTTTATGATTTTTGACTTAGTGCTTCACAGTGTAAACTCTAACACTACCAACAAAATATTTAGCCTTAGGTTACACCAAAATCCTCTTATCTGGAGAAAAACAATCAGGGGGTTTGTGCCCAGCCTTTGCAAAAGTGTGAGGTGGCCTGAGATAAGCCCAAGATGAAACAGACTTAAAGCAGCTATATAAGCTGCCCACATAGTGGTCAGTCAGCATTGCCCAAGAGTGTATCTCCAAGGTCTACCAAAGAGATAATTCAAGCTCCAGGTGTGCTCTGTTTCATTTGCTAAAGGACACATTCATAGTACTTTGAATGTGGATATATTTGTAAATATATGCATCTATAATTTATGAAGTCACCTACTTAAGATTCTTGTCATTTATCAACATGCTTTTGAGACTTGATTCCTCATTTTGCAGACCAAATGTTAACATTTTATTGAATTTATTAACTGAATTAAGTGAGAAGTGTTCCGCATTAGAAAGCATAATGTCAGAATTAATCCCCCCAAAATATGGTGATGGTTTAACTAATATCCTGTAACCTCAGTACCCTCTGACACCGTCCCGATGAGCTCAGTATAAATAATCAGATCAGAGGTTTCCCAGAGAGGTCTCTCTAGAGGGTATCAGTTTTCTCCTCAGAGGGCATGCACCCCCACCTCGCCTGGCCAGGGCAACCACAGAATGCACTCCCTTCCTCCTCCCAGACCTCCATTTTTCCCTCCATCACTCACAGTCACTCCTTGGCAGAATAAGGTGCCAAACCTAGCTGTGGTGACCTTCAGAAAAATACTCTCTTCACTGACTTTGATGCCAGACAGAAGCAGGATGTGGACGCTGAAAGGCTCTTTGAACAGGACAGTAGATGGCTACAATGAGTACCTGGAGACAGAAATCCAGCCGCACATGGACAGCCATTTTCCCCCAACCATCTTGAGGGAAAATATTTTGACAACTTCTAGTGATCAAGACAAGTAGCTATTCCTTTGTCAAGTCTTGCCAGACACAGTCCAACTTTGTACTGGCCAAAGCAACAGTCCTGAACCCAGCCTGTGTGTGAACAGACTGCCATGGAATCCAGTCAAGACCGTACAACCTGTCACTGCCATCTCACCACCATCCTGTCTGCTCCGACCCTCACCTTGCAACTGGAAGTCAGTTAGAAGCAGGACCTTTGTCACCAAGCTAATCAAATCATCTCCCAGCCCAAGGTCTCCTTGCAGGTACGCTATTTCAATTCTGAAACAACAGGAAAAAAATTATTTAAAGACAATCCACGCACTAAGTTTTCTCACATCCATTGTTATTTGCAACCTGGTAAAATATCAGAGGCATTTTTTTCTGTGCAAGAAGAAAGAATCATTAACCTGTTCTCAGACTAGCACAAAATTCTTGAATACCCACACTGGGCAGTGCTACAGGTCTGGATACTGTGCCAGCAGAACAACAAACTGTTTTTCCCTGTCAGTCTTCAAATGACATATGAAAACATTTAGGTATTCTGTCAAAAATAGGAGAGCTAAGAATTTTTGGGATCTTTCGTTTGTGCCTAGAAAAGAAGATGGAACATTCAGACTCACCTTGGCACTGAGCTAAAGAAAACAACTATAAAGGCTACAGAGAACAGGGCACTTCCATAACAGACTTCCACAAGTGTCCAAGGTAATCTAATCCCAAACATCCTAATTCCCATTTTGCATGATAAAGCTGAGGAATTCCTTTGGCCAGGAATTGAAAGACCCTTGGGGAAAAGATGTGACCCCACTGTCCTTAGGGCATGTCATGTCCCAGCTTTCTGAGCTACTCAGTGATCATGTTTGTTCCTTGATGGCTGGACAGGCCATGGCTGACAGGTGAATGTAATTCCACAAGCACAACACTCCTTAGCTCAGACATGTAAGCTGCCCTGCAAAAAATAGTAAACCAGAGATATACTGTAGGAAAGGTTTCTTTATATGATTTTAAGGACTCACGGAGGCCTGGCTGCATTCTCATTTCTTTCCATGTTCTGTTATTCCCTGGACATCTGCTGTTAGCTACTATTTGACACAAAATATTGAATTCAAATGATCATTTGATTGTTCTTAAATTCTCATGGAATATGCCACCCCCCCAAAAAAAGTATTCTTTAACTCATAATTAGAGAGTATCATTAATACCAGGTTTGCAATTTCTCAAAGAAAGACTTTGCATGCCTTGTTGATGCTCCACTCCACTCAAGATGAAAGTAAAAATTTCATGTTTCACTGCACATTCTAATGGCAAGGATAGATGTAACATGAAATATATATATATAATTTTGTGTATATGGTGTATATACATACATTATGTATATACTATATACCTAAATCAGTGTTCTTATGATAATTTCTATATTTTTATCTCACATAATCGCCCTACATAACATAGATTTTTCTGAGTCCTGAAAGACCACTATTTCCTCATGATCTGCTCCTAAATAAATAAATAAGTAAAAAATTATAACTGTTTATTTCCCAGAGTGTTGTACAGGGCCTTCCCCACTGTCACTGTGGATGATTCAGA
This sequence comes from Columba livia, assembly GCF_036013475.1. NCBI lineage: Eukaryota > Metazoa > Chordata > Aves > Columbiformes > Columbidae > Columba > Columba livia. Next base: position 42,774,750 of record NC_088604.1, read on the forward strand.
GATGTTTATGGGGGAGCCACTATTCTGTTGCAGTATGAGTCCCAAACAAAGCTGACTTGGTCATGAGGAACACGTGTAGCTCTGTTGTGGTTTAACCCCAGCCAGCAACTAGAACAATGTAGCCACTTGCTCACTACACCCCAATCCCATTCCCACAAGTGGGATGGGGGAGATTTGGGAGGGGAAAGATACTCATGGGTTGAGATAAGAACAGTTAAATAGGACAGCAAAGGAAGAGAAAATAGTAACCGAATATACAAAACAAGTGATGCACAATGCAGTTGCTCACAACCTGCACCACCGATAGCTCATCCATTCCCCAGCAGTGGTATTTGCACACTGGCCAACTTCAGTTTATATACTGAGCATGACATATGGGCAGAAAAACCCTTTGGCCAGCTTGGGTCTGCTGTCCTGGCTTCGCTCCCTCCCAGCTTCTTGTGCAACTGACAGAGCATGGCAAGGTGAAAAGTCCTTGACTACCTGGCAACAACCAAAACATCAGTGTTTTATCAACATTCTTCTCATACTAAGTCCAAAACACAGCACTACACCAGCTACTAGGAAGAAAATTAACTCTATCCCCACCAAAACCAGGACAAACTCCCATCAGCTTTTTAGTGTATGCCCCTGGGTAGTTTAAACCTAGCATGTAGAATAGCACTTAACCCTATTAGACTATGTTTGCATGATAGATACTTACGATGCTTAAAGCATCTTTCCATTGTTATGTCTATGTTCTAACTAGAATCTTTGATGGAACCATCTCTTTTGTTGAAGAATGCTTTTAAAACTGCAGAAATGAAATAAATCCTTCTGACACAATCCACTAAATCTCTCGTCTTGCTTTCTTATTAAACTTTCTTTTTTCTAGTTGCCAGCAGTGACTAAAAGCCTCATTGAGTTTTTACCTTTAGCCTGTTTTCTTTGAGAAGTATTTACTGGATTTCAGCACCAGTGAAAAGAAACTCACATTTAACAAATGCACCATATTCTGTAGTCCAATCAATACCAACCCTCTTCACTGATCATTTGGCTTAATTCAGAAGAAAAGATGTCATGCTTCACATAAATCACTTTTTTTTACTCAAAAGAATCCTTTATTGAATAAACTCTGGTGTCATTTCAGTCAACAAAAATAGAGCACAAAGATCCCAGGCACCCCTTGGTAGCTGGAATTATTTATTCACCTGTAAAGTGATGTGATTCTGATGCAAATGAAATACATTTTTAACTTACATTTTCTCTTCTAATAGAAAATTACTACAGAAGGCCAGAAATGTCCCTATTTAAGTAAGTGGACTTTCAATTACTGTAATCCCACAAGCACTGCACATGTATATATAAACCAGTGTTCATTCACAGTCCTAGCAAAATTGAACCTATTAGGCAATGCTTCACTTTGTTCTAGTTGGCACTGCCATTGAGGTGCTTTGATTAAACAAGCAGATTGAGTCCTTTTAGAACGACAATTCAAAACTCTTCACCTTCAGCTTTTAGTTTTTTTAGTTAGGTTGCAAATGTCACACATTACACAATCACACAGAGCTGGATTTTTGGCATAAGGTAATAGATTATTCACTAAGATTTTTGCTCAGTATCAGGTTTGTAACTGTATGGTCTATCTTGGGGAAAAAACAAAAAACAAAACAAAACAAAACAAACCCAAACGAACAGTAACAAAAGAAAAAGTCTCTACAGGACTTTTTTTTTTTTTTTTCAGTTGTGGAGTTACCGAAGTACCATAATAATGATACTTCGTTTGCATATTAATGTAAATTAGCTACTGGAGCTTCAGGAATGTAAACATATGAAGACCCCATGCTCCCAAATGTGGCTTGAAATATGAGCAAAAGGGATAAAAACTTGCCATACTTCATTTTTGGGGATCAGGAAAAGGCTTGTTTTGCATGATGACTGTAACTGCTAAGTTGCAAGCTGCATAAGCATTCAGGGCACTCAGTACATCTCATTTTAAGCAACTGTGTGTTTCAGTTTGCCAATGACAGGTTCTGAATTCTTCTACAGATACTGGAAGCGTGTGCACATGTGTGTGTGTGTGCGCTGTCATAACCTATCTGCCCAAGCATGGCCTGTCTTGAAAGATTAAGTGCACCTATTTTGAACTGGAGGCTGCATGCCATAATTTTTAGCTAACCCGTTTCCTTCTTAGTGAAAACAGAAATAAAAATATATTGTGCACACTTCATTGCTAGAACCTTTGACCTCAGCTGCCTGTCTAGCTGAGACTGTGATGAATGCTTTGTGTCTCTTCATTTTTAATTGCTCATAAATTGTTATCCCATGAAACACAAAACTAGCCTTGTCCTCATTTTAGTAGGGGTTGGAGGTCAGCCTAACAGTAATACAATTAAGGAGTGTCTTTGTGTGGGGGTGTGGGAGTGAGGAGGGCAGGAGGGTTACAGAAGGTTGTGGTAGTGAAAGATGTATTCCTTTCCAAGGAAATACAAAGCAAATTCCACACTTTCAAACAAAAGTCTTTAATGTCTGACAGTGTTGAGAAAAGCTCCTGGGAGGACATTTAGAAGGGTAATAAAGTAGACATGATTTTCCATATCTGCATAAACTTTCTTAAACGTACATGTACAAATGGTTGTATATGATAGCACTCAACTTTTCTTTGCAATGGCAGACTTAATTCTATGGGTCAAATTTTACTCAGGCATGCATGTTCCAACTTGCTGATTTCAGAAGAAATGATAGCCTACCTTTGACTCCTCTATAAAATAATCTAAACCACATCTGTGAAGACAGCACTGTGGAGTCACTTTCCTCTGTTTAATCTATTGTCAGTTGTCACACATCTCCTTCCTGTTCTTGAAAAGCTGGACCTCTCAATTCAAATAGTATACGGTATGCCAAGACACAAGGATATCTTTCACCTTCAAAATGTCTGGCAATAAATAACTATAAAATACTGGCTCAGTGATATCATGGAGATTAGCGTGCCCAAATATAAACCTCTTTTGATTTTGGTTGAATAAATATCCGAGCTTGCTGAATTTGCTTTTACCTCACACCATATACAATTCTGTTTAGCAAAAACGTTACTGGGCTTTCAGTAACCAAGCATGCCTCCAGATTCCTAAAGACCAAACCATTCTGGCAATAGTGGATTCTTGTTCAGCTTAATTTAGGCAATTTCCTTCAAATCCCGTAACAGTCTTTGCTCTCTGTTAACCTTAGCTCTAACAAGGTGCAGCACCTGCAACAAAGCCACCAAGTTCTCAGAAACCTGTCATAGAGCTTGGAAACAGTCTTCTCCAGCCCATGGCACACAATAATTTTAACAGTTGTTTAAAAAATACTGATAGCTATAAAGAAAAAGAGCAGTTAGCACCCACTGTTGAATTCTTCCTGGAGGACAGACAATTCCACCACTTAGTCATAGGACCATGGATTCTTTCAGCTCATGCAGATTCCAGTGGTCCAGGCAGTGGAAAATTTTAGTCCCAGTAAGTGACACACTGATGAATTCAGTAGCCCAAGAGTCGGCACCTTCTCATCTGCATGCTCATCAGTGACCTGTTATGTTACCACATTTTCGCAAGTCCTACAGTTTCATCAGATACTGTGTTGAAAGAGATGTAACAAGTTACTAAGGGAGACTACTAGCATCTCAAGATACAAACTTGAACTGGATTTCCAGAGTATTCAGAAGCTTTCCTTCAGATCTATGTCTGGTTATTTTTTCTAAACTGAAATGTATTAACTGTCAATTACTAAAATGTTACCATTTTACTTCATAGAATATTAATTACTTTCTCATGAGCACTAATCAAGTACTACTAGGAAAGGGAACAGAAACTACTGCATAATATTGTTCTTCCTCTAATGGATACCTGCTTGCTTTAGCTACACTAGTAGTAAAAATTGCATGTTTGCTAACAGCACCACTAATATTAAATTATATTTCAGGCCTTCTATAAACTGAATTCTTACCATATCTTTGGCAGATAAAAAGCATATTAGCATTTTCAGGATTTGGGATGGAAAAAAAATGTATTTTTCTGATACAGAGGGTCTATCAAATTATACTGCAATGTTTATCAAGACTTCTGCAAGATTTAGTTTTACTTTAAAAATCCGCTCCTTAAGACTGGTGATTCTATGAGGTTTCTGGCTTGCTTGCTCAAAAAGTAAAGGCCTGGTACGATCCCTATGTACCCAATCTAAGCTGTGATTTAAGGAAAAATGTTCGACCTAAATCACAGATAGCAATCTCAAGCATCTACACCCCAGAGTTACTCAGAGTCTTCAGTGCTAAAACCCAGTATGTTTTTCCACAGCCTGTGGAAAGCTCCTGAGCTGCCTATGGTTAGAGGCATATGTACTCAGAAACACTCTCCTCTTGCAGGGTAGCAATCATCTACTTCTAAGAAGAAGAAAATTTAGATCAAGACATTGAGTCACCTACATTCTTGTTGTAACTGGAAAGTTTCGTTGTGGTCTAACAGAAAAGCTGCACTTGGGTCTCTCTCCTGTTATACTTCGGTAGTTAAACACCCAAAGAAAATAAAACTGGTTGCCAGATCTCCCCATCTCAACGGATATGAACCTAAGGTCACAAAAATGCCTCAAACATCAGGCCAGGGCTATGCTAGGCGTACACTATCTCCCTGCAAGCCAGACAAATATGAAGAAGCCCAAGAAGCTGGGTTAGGACTTCTGCTGAGAAAAGGTAGTCCTGGGAGTGTCAGTGTTTTATTGATGATGATGTAATATTAAGCCCATACTCTTGTCAAGGACCAAGGTCTGAAACTCTGGATATGCATCATCCCAGGTAGAAGTCAAGATCCTGCTTTCCTGCTTTGCTTTCAACTCCATAAGGGCCTAACATCAACTGTTGATATCTTTCCTGCCTCCTGCTTGAAATTCCCACATCTGGCACATGGGCTTTCAGCCTTTCTCACCTCCTGAGTCAGTCACATCTGTGCATTTCTGCCAGCGCCTCCATTTCTCATAAGGGCACTTTGCTCCATGAAATCCTACCAGCATGAGAAGCTGGACCGCTTGCATCTCAAACTGAGGGAGGTACTGTGTCGATTTCCTCCAAATTCAGTGGAATTGCCAAGACCTCCCAGAACCTACAGAAATGCCCATCACTCCTCATTCTTTATGTCTATAGGTATTTTCAGAAGCTCTCTGGGACTTCCTGCTGAAAATTTCAGCATACTTTTGTCCCACATGTTTTGGTCAGACAAAAGCTAAAGCACAATTTGTATACTCTGGTGGGCCTTAACATCTACACAACCCATCTACAGACTTAATTGGAAAAAGCCTTGTATTAGCCAGCTAAAAAAGTCAAGGTGTATGTTTCTGATATTTTCTCAGTTAAAATTTATCATAGAACAAATGACAAATCATAGTGTTTCTTGTTGAATCATGGCATTGTATCATAGCATTCTCATTGAAAATGGCAGACTGCTTTTCTCTCAGTAAAGTCTATTTCATTCTACTAATGAAGAAGGTTTCTTTCAACATCATGTAAAAAATCTCTTTTAAGACTCAATAGGGTGAGATCAGGTGGGTGTTGCTGCCAACATCTAGCCAGTTGCTCATCAGGAATTTCCAGCAATGGGCAATCTGAGTAATAAGAATTTGATGGGTTTTCCCTCCTAATTTTTCTTAGAAAACTGTTGTTTTGAATAAGTTTGGTAGTAAAGATACTGTTTCCATAACTTGACATGTGTTGTTTTTCAGTTAAAGTAATTGTTCAGAAAGAAGTCAGAAACCTTGCTAAATTTGTATTGGATAATGAAAGGCTATAAGGTGTCTTGAGGAAGACTGTGAGAAGCGACCTGGCATTCAAATCAGATCGAAAGAAAGCTATCTCCTAAAGCAGTTGTGGTCTGTGGCTGTTTTTCCCAGTGCTGCAGCTAAAGACACCATCACCTTTCCCCCTTATGAGTCCCTTATAAGGGGAGGGGTATTGGGCCCAGCAGTGAAGGCCAGTATGGTGGGATGCCTGCTGATGGCAAACTTCTACCAAATGCATCAGAGAGAAGGAAGGCTTCATTAGTAGAACAGATTGCAGATAAAAGACGGCCAATCCTGGATGAGTTCTTGAAAGATAGTTTCCATGGACAGTGCTTAATAAAGCAGTGGCTTCCCCAAATTGTATTCCAGTTGTGTCTGTTCCTTTGATGCTGGGGAAGCCCAACACTTCTTTTGCAAAATACCACTTCTTAGATAAAATAGCTGTCACTGTGCATTGTAATTCATTTTCTTTTTAAATATACTTGAGTCTCTCATTTGGACAAAGTAATGCCTGAGAAATAGTGCATCATTTGTTTTAAAACCATTTAGTAGTTATTATGTACTACAAAGTTCTCAGGTTTATAAGCTATTTTTCTTTAGGGCCATGGACTTTAAAGATGGTATGTTTCTCAAAGCAAAGGAGACAATGAATTTGAGACTTTCAGCAGCCATTGTAAGGACAAAGCTTATGATTCTGTCTTCTCCAGCATGTGATATCTTCTGAAAAGAAGCATCCTGGACTACAGCTGTCCCTTTTGAGCTGGCAAAATAACTCTTACCAAGTAGGGAACTCACAGCAGATAGAGGCAGTGGTGTTTGGAAAGAAAGTTGTGTTTGGTAAAGATGCCCATTTTACAGTCCTAGTGTCAGAGGGCAAGACTAGTCAGGTTTTCCAGGGCACCTGGCCCTGCTTCATGATGGGAGAATGTTGCCACCTTGTACTTTCTTGCTAGTCTCATCACAAGGACCAAGAGAGCAGTGAAAGCTGTTAAATGTAGTTCATAATGCAGCCATATCTTTGGCCTTAGCTCCAGAGAGCCCAGATGGGAAATAAGGGTCATTTAGAAACAGAGCACTTCCCACAAACCAGAGAGAGGTGTAAAACATACTTACCTACTCATTATTTTCTTTCTCTGAAGTGGATACTGGGTCCTCTGTGACCCATTAGAGCTGGATTATTCTTCCGCTATAAACAAAGACTTTATCTGATTTTTTTTTTGCTAGCTTCTCAAACTGGTGCCAACTGCCCAAAGTGGGAAAACAAACTACAAATCCTGATGAATAGACATTCTGCAAGATTAGCCATCTCCAAGCAGGAGATGTTTGCTTTTATCTATTTAATTTATCAAACAAGAAATGGAAATGAAGATGGTAAAGCAAGATACCAAAATGAAGGAATCACAGGATTTCTCCCTTAGCTCTCAGCAGGAGTGCTTTCTGAGGGACAAAAGGACGATTAGAGACGTGATGCAAACGAGACAGTGTTCTGGGTGGGGTGCCTCGCCACTTTAGAAAAAAGAAAAATTCCAAGCAGGTAAATACATTTTTGCTTGCTCCCCTGTGGGTGTCTGGTGCTCAGTGATGCATCACAGGTGGGACATATCCAGCAGTAAAACAAATCTCTACAAGCATAAGAGACATTTAAGATATCAGGAAAATTGAGCCCAGAGGAAAGAAAATCTTTATTTGAGGGTGGCTGTATGTTTTATTGTGTTGTGTTTTTTTCTTCTTTACTGCCTTCCCAGAGCACAGGAAGAAAGCTTTTTTAAAAAAATGAACAAAAAGTCCTCTAAATACTGCAGAATTTTGTGCCTACAGGTCATGGATGGTTTAAACAGCACATATGGGAAAGCATAAAAGAACAAGTAGGCACACAAGAAGAGAAGTACTGACCTGGTGTAGCCTTTTCCTTGGCAGCTGCCCAGGAGAATGCTGGTCTTAAATAAACAACCTGATGGACTAGCAAACTTCTGAATACATTAGGAAATAGCAGATGTGGCTATTTGCTAACCCTTCTTAAAGTTGCTCACATAATCCTAAAATTATATCTGGTGTTCTTCAACGATTAATTTTTGCATAAACAGGATTTTTATGTCCCAACCACATCTCAAATGCTAATGTGTATAAATGACCAATCTTCTGAAAAGAGCCAGAGCACAGGAAGGGAAAGTATTTGGTTCAGATGACAACTTAAGCATGCTAATACAAACTGAGAATCAGTCAGATAAGTTGCACACTATTATTGGAGCAGGAGAGTGGCTTCACACATATTATCTCTCCTAAAGCGCAGTAAATGAAGTAATAATTCATTGTAAGTGATAAAAAGGGATCTGAATAATTGAAAATTTTATCAATTTGTTTACAAACAAGTTTTTCCATGTGGTCTAAAGCAGCCTGGTTTCCAATGGAGCCTTGCTCTCTGTCACTATCCCTCTAATATCTTCCTCTGCAAAGAGTCCTGTTTCTGCACACATCTATTCTGACACCACAGGGCAAGGCAGAACCTTCAATGGGACCAGATTGAACCTAGATGAATATCTAACTGGCCAACCACACAATTGTGCTAACACACACACCCTGCCTTTCCTTCAGAAAGTGTCAAATGTGGGTCTGTCATTCAGCTACAACTTCCTGTAAAACTTGTGAGAACTTGATAACTCTTTTCTCTTCTTAAATAAACTCCTTCTTTAACAATTTTAACAACTTTAACTGAAAATAAATCACAAATTGAAGACATACTTGGAGAAAACAGTAAGAGAATCAGATGAAGAAAGTAAACACATGAAGTTTAGTAAATTATAAAAAAAAACACATACACAAAAGATTTTTGATACACGGCCTCAAAGAACTGGTAAAGAATCACAGAATCACAGAATCACATAATGTTAGGGATTGGAAGGGACCTCAAAAGATCATCTAGTTCAATCCCCCTGTCAGAGCAGGAACACCTAGATGAGGCTACATTGGAATGTGTCCAGGCGGGTTTTGAATGTCTCCAGAGTAGCAGACTCCACAACCCCCCCTGGGCAGCCTATTCCAGTGTTCTGTTACCCTTACTGAGAAGAAGTTTCTTCTCAAATTTAAGTGGAACCTCTTCTGTTCCAGTTTGAAGCCATTACCCCTTGTCTTCATGGTTGTCACCGAGAAGAGCCTGGCTCCATCCTTGTGACACTCACCCTTTATACATTTGTAAACATTAATAAGGTCTCAGTCTCCTCTCAGTCTCCTCTTCTCCAAACTAAAGAGATCCAGCTCCCTCAGCCTTTCCTCATATGGGAGATGCTCCACTCCCTTGATCATCTTTGTTGCCCTGCGCTGGACTCTCTCCAGCAGTTCCCTGTCCTTCTTGAACTGAGGGGCCCAGAGCTGGACACAATATTCCAGATGTGGTCTCACCAGGGCGGAGTAGAGGGGAAGGAGAACCTCTCTCGATCTACTAACCACCCCCCTTCTAATACACCCCAGGATGCCATTGGCCTTCCTGGCCACAAGGGCACAGTGCTGGCTCATGGTCATCCTGTTGTCCACCAGAACCCCCAGGTCCCTTTCCCCTACACTGCTCTCTAATAGGTCATTCCCCAACTTACACTGGAACCTGGGGTTGTTCCTGCCCAGACACAAGACTCTACACTTTCCCTTGTTATATTTCAATAAATTTTTCCCCGCCCAACTCTCCAGCCTGTCCAGGTCTCGCTGGATGGCAGCACAGCCTTCTGGCGTGTCAACCACTCCTCCCAGTTTGGTGTCATCGGCAAACTTGCTGATAGCACACTCTATTCCCTTGTCTAAATCATTGATGAATATATTGAATAATACAGGCCCCAGTACTGACCCCTGAGACACTCCAATAGATACAGGTCTCCAACTAGACTCCACCCCATTGACCACGACTCTCTGGTTTCTTTCCTTCAGCCAGTTCACAGTCCACCTCACTACTCGGTCATCCAGACCACACTTCCTCAGTTTAGCTGTGAGGATGCTGTGGGAGACTGTGTCAAATGCCTTACTGAAGTCAAGGTAGTCCACATCCACCACTCTGTCATCATCTATCCACCTCATTATGTCCTCATAAAACGCGATGAAGTTGGTTGGAAGTTGGTTGGAAGCACAACTTCCCCTTGGTGAAGCCATGCTGACTGCCCCTAACAACCCTCTTATCCCTTATATGCCTTGAGATGGCACCAAGGATAAGTCGTTCCATCAGTTTTCCAGGGATGGAGGTGAGGCTGATCCGTCTATAGGTACCCAGGTCCTCCTTCTTGCCCTTTTTGAAGACTGGAGTGACATTTGCTTTCCTCCAGTCCTCAGGCACTTCTCCCATTTCCCAAGATTTGGCAAAGATGATGGTCACACATAAAAGAAGACAGGTCACACATAAAAAGACTGTAATACATTTGTTTTGCTGTAAAATCCATATCAAGAACACTTGGACACCAGGACTAAGATCCAACTGAGTCTCTACTTAACAGCTCTATTGCATCCCTAAGCACAATATAAAAACCACAGTTGCCGTTTTTAAGGCATCATTAAGAGAATTTTCAGAACTCTGTGAAGCACCATGAAAAACGTGCATTGCTTCCTGATGTGTGACGTCCCTCAGCTGTCCTGCATATTCATGTTGCAGAAGGCAGAAACCTTTCTCATTTTCAGAAAAAGACCAGGAAGTATGACAGAACAGAGAACTAAACACATCCATTGGTTCAGGACTATTAAATATTCTGAGTGACTAGAAAACATCTTTTGAAAGATCAGTAGGTACTTGACTGCATGCTCAGGAAATCAGTTGACAATTCTCAGTGGAATTCACCTCACCTGGTCACAGGCACTGACAGGTTATACAGCTGTTTTCAGAGCCGAGTCCATAGTCCATGAAGGGGCGAACAAGATCTTCCAGAGAGCAAGTCATTCCACCCCTAACACTTTCTCTGGCATTGGATTCATTATCCAGATGTGCCGAACTGCTTTCATCAGCTGCGCAGTGATCTTAGACACCAGTTTGCACTAGAGCCTAAACCCCAGATACCTATAGTTTAGCAAAATGTGCTTCCACTCAAATGCAGGTAATTGTATTAATCAGATTTAACTTTTGAGCTCATAAGAGTAGAAATTACCCTGAGTTCTGAGAAAGTACTGAGCAATCAGTATTTACTGAAACTCACCATTCCAAAAGACATTTTCCTTTTCTTCATAGCTGATTTTCATTACAAACTTCCAGTTCCAGCTTGTGTTATGAATAGCAACAAAATTCAGAAGCAAAATATTGGTGTAGATAACATTTCCTCTTCAGTGCTTGTAAGCCAAAGAAATTTTTAGCTTCTGATGTTGTTTATGATGTTACCTTCAATGGCTGAAGTCTTCTTATTTAAATTACTCTGACAATTTTCGAGGGGTCATGTTGGTCCAAACACAGAGGTGTGCTTCTACCATTTCAACATCTGTTTACTTGATATAAGGGCAAACAGTCAAGGAATTCCCAAGCAGAACCACAGCAAAACAAAAACACAGATTGTAAAATGCGTCCTTGAGGCTAGAAATGGTCGCAGTGTTTGGCAGAATGGTCAAAACTAGAAATAGGCCCACAACAGCACACAGTACCCAATGCGCCTCTAGCAAAGCCAGCAAATTGGCACAGAGCTCTCTCATTGTAGGATGCTACAGTTTTGAAATGAAGCGTCTGTTGAGGTAAAAGGCCTCTGCACTGCCAGAATGGGAAAAACATTGAGAACACTAAAGATCCACTGTGTGTGCTCAGGAAAGTGTCTGCTTGTGGCAAGATGCAAGTGTAGCAGTGCCCCTCACTGCCCCACGGAGACGAGAAGAGTAGGAGAGTGAGCAGAGTATGTGGGAAGGCTCAGTTCTTAGCACCTGACAGGAATTTCAAGTATATTTGGAGAGTTGGAGATGCTTTAAAGGAAAGCTGTGGTTCAGCAAGAGAAGTGTTGTATATATATATATATTTATTTATTTATTTATTTGCACTGAGATGTTTGTTTTCTATAAAATAAGAATTATTTTTTTATTTCTCCATCACATTCTAGTACATTTATTATTTTGTCTTACACTTCCAGAGTACCCTTCTGCATAAGGACAATGCAAAGTGCAAAGCATAATCAAGACAGAACTGAGGGACCTTATCATGAAGAATCTGTGAGTAGATATATCCTCCTAGCAGAAGGAAAGGCTTGCAGTTACAAGTTACATCATTTATTTTGTTTGTTTATTTGTTTGAAAAATGAATTACTCTCAGCCACTTAACAAAAACCTTCTTGGTAGTCTGTTGTTTCTCTACTGGCAAGACAGCCCCTGTGCAGTTTACTGAAAATGAGGTCTAACAGTCTCTGAAAGACAGCCCCTCCTTTGCTGTCCTGCTCCACAGTTGTAAAGTTTTTGTTGTTGCTACATTTTCAACCTTGCTGCTGCCCCAGCCTGAGAGCTCCTTCATGACACAGGGAATACCATTCTAAAAATTTAAAAAAGAAAAAAAAAAAAACCAAAAACAGCATATTTATAGAAGCAAGGCTGACAAGAGGGGGGGAGTGGAGAACAGGGCATGAGCACTCATGCTTGAAACCCCTTGCTTGTGCAATAATGAGCTTGAAAGCCTTGCTGAAGTGGTTTTACAGCTGTGCAACAAAATGGTGCACTCTCCTCCCTTAATGCTGACATTTTAATGTAGGATCACAGCTATTCAGATTGTCCATTGGAGCTGGCAGGCTGATGGTGTGAGCAACTACGCGCTCTCATCAATGTCGCTTGGATGAAAGCTGCTGTCAGGCTCGATAAAATGGCAGGCTAGGCCAATCTGGCACACATGAAAGGAAACTGGAAGAAAGGCTTAATTGCACCTCCAGCAGATTCCAGTTATTCTGCTGGTCTGTTAACAACACACAGCCTGGCACGCCAGTCCAGTCCACCGTGCTGTGCTGGTAAGAAAAACTCCTTGAAGGTATGGCGCAAAGGCAGCCTGGGTTAGGCCACGCCAACCAAAGCCAAAGAGACCACAAGCCTACCTTCACAGCTAGACTAGCGGCAACCACCACATCCAGCAAAAAACTAAGAAACAGAGAAAGGAGCCACAAAATGTGAGGCTGGGTTGGTCTGTGCTTGAGTGATTACATCAGGGTCCGTCAGCACTGAGAGGGTGCCAGGACAGGCTGGACATTCTTCTGAGACATCTAAAGGAAGAGCCAACATGAAGAGCAGAAAACAGTAGGGTACATTAAGCCACAAGACAGGGAGAGGAGACATGATCAATTAAACCAAATACTGTGGCATTCACTCTGAATAGAGTGCTGGGTGGCATCAAGGATGGAAAAACTAGGCACTTGTGTGCTCAGTATGCTGGTAGGGGGTTGGAGAAAGGCAGGAGGCTGAGGTTTACTGTGTTTTTTTGTTCAGTGGTCATAGTGCTCATGTCCTGTTGTTAGAACGTTTGTAAAAAAAGTTTTCCGCTGGTGATGGAAGAAGACAAGGAAGAAAAATATACAGGGTACAAAATTATTGCCATGGGATAAGGCACAACAAGCCTTTGAAGCAACCTTTTGCCTCTTAAATGTGACTGAGATAATGGTAAGTAATGAGACACTCCTGGATATCTCCTTTTGCTGGCATTAAATTTAATTCAAAAAGAGAACATTCATACTTGCAAGATGAGGCAGAATTATAATACTTATTTCTAAATAGATCACCACAGCACTAGGTAGCCACAGGGTAAAAGTGTTAGTTCATCTATTCAGTCTGTCCTGGAAGGTGTATGAGGATCATGTGATTTCTTAGTATTTTTATTTGTTGTTTTTTTTTTAATTTCACTTGCAGCCATGTCCAAGGACCACATAAACCAGATCCAAGACTGCAATTTTGTTACTTTTTGACGCATGATAAAACTGAATTACTCTGAACAAATATTAACATTTTCTATGGAGATATTCTTTTGGAGCACACTCTAAAAATAGTCAAGAAAATTATGTACTGTGATACGTTGAGGAAAAATAATATAACCTTGTCTTGTGATGAACCCAATTTCAGTTGCAAAAACCTTTCCATTTCCAACTCCGATTGGATCACAACCTTTACTGTCATCTATACTTTCTGTTCTTATACTATCTGGGGATGAATAGATCTTGTTCCTGTTAGGCATCAGGTACCTGCACATCTAGGTAGGAGAGACACTGTGTTCACCAGTATTGAAATTACCCCCATTTCTGGAACTCTCCACATAGCAAATTTGAGCAAATGAACTCAGTAGCTCATCCATATAATGACCTGCCAAAAATAGAGAGCACAGGAACTTCCCATAGGAAATGGGTGGCTAGGAAACTGAAAATGGTCCATCAGCCTCACAAAAATAAAGAGAAATTCTTATTCCTTCCTTAAGGAACAGCCTCTCTGTGAAGTAGGAGTCTCCTGTTCTTATACACTAAAGAGCCAACTTGCCTCAGCTTATGGACTCTGCCTATCCTTAGCATCCCAGCTACAAAGGAATTAGACCAAGCACTAACCACATTAGACTCTGCTTTTTCAGCACCCAGTAACAGAGTAGGCTACTGCTTTGGATAAGTAATTCTTGTTGTGAACTAGTTATTCTGCCTTGCCTAATTCCCTTTTTCTAAAGTAAATTATGTTTCCCCAGCTCCAGGGTGAAGTCTGAATGTGCCTGGATGTGAGGATGGTGAAGCAATGTATGCATCACCTTTAGAGGGTGGAATAGAGGGTTCCACTTCTTCAAAGTGTATCTAACACTTGGGATAATTTCTAAGAGATTCAGGCTTGGAATCATGTTTGGGGGCTTGGAAATACACAGACCGGAATCTTTGCAGCAGGCTAATGTCTACCAAGGAGTATAGAGCTCGGTGGTATTGCAACACACATTATAAAATGCATGAAGCTTCCTTTAATGTAAAGTCCTTTGATGGTAAAGTGGATAGGTATCAAAATGGCCAAAGCCATTCCCTTCAGCAACAGATGAAGTCAGGAAAGAAATGCTTCCTTAGCTCAGTTGTATACGATGCAGATATTCATCAGTCTAAAAATGACATAGGGATCAATAAAAGCTGGAAGAACTTCCTAGATGCATCCTTTACTAATTGAAAAGCTTAACATGATTGTTGCTATAAGAATAATATACCCAGTGTTGACCTATTTCAAAATAAAAAAGTCATTTTATGGCTGCTTGCTTCACTTTGTCTACTTGTTTCCTTGAAGACAGCTTTATATAAAATATACATATTCCTAGCCAGCATTTTGATCCAAGAGAAAGGTTTCATCCTTCAGTAGTGCACGTAATAGAATTGGTCAGATCTGAAGCATGGGAGCACTTTTTTTATCTTGGATCTTTAATATTTTACAGTTCAGGCAACAGAATTTAACCAAGTCATTGGAGATATAACTAATAAGTTTCCCACACACAAAAAAGCCTTTGTTTTGTTTTTTCTTTCCTGATTTACCTGTAGTAAAAGTATGGTTTAAATAAGACATAAAATTTACATTCTTATTTTATTATCTCCTGGGACAATTAATGCCCAGAATTTCAATATTTTGGCCACAAAACAGATTTAATAAGAACAAGAGTGGCAGCACTGAAGTCAGATGAAAGGTCTATTAAATCAGTAACCCAACTGATTTAAATAGGACTAGGACTGCACCCTGTGACTTTATGGACACTTATCATGCAAATTTTCAGAACATCCTAGTAAGCTTTTCACTCTGAGGCACTTACAAGGTCCTGCCTCCAGCAAACTGTTTCCTAGAGATGCACATGCCACATGCCTACACTTAAAACTCTTCTCTACCCTAAAGCCATCAGGTTCTAGAGGTTGGATCATATAACACAACTCAATTTTCCAAACCTTAAAACTACAAAAATATGTTGCAAATTTTGAGACAACAGGTTAAAATATTTTAACTGCATCTTTCACCACTTACGGCCTAAGAATCACTTGAAATCTTGTGGAGTATCTATTCTCATGAAGTTTTTATTCCAATTTTCTATGCCATACAACATCACACACATTTGACTAACTCAGAACATACTTTGAGGTTCAGTCTTCAGAAAGAAGACATTGTTCTCTCTATTTTTGGTTGATGAACCTCCCTTACAAAAAGCAATGTCATGATTAATAGGGAAGTCCTATAAAACAACATGTTGGTGATAATGAGTATGACATTTTAATAGTTTAGTTTACAACATTGTATGCTTTAAGATTTACTTAAGATAAAGCTAGGAACTGACTAGTAATCACATATAACAGGCACGGAAGGACAAACAAAATATACCTGTATAATAATTACCAGGCTGAGGCTGATCTTACACAAAGTTGATGGCTGGTGTATGGTTTAAGCTAAAGTAGATACCCTCTATAGTAAAC
The DNA here is from genome assembly GCF_036013475.1 of Columba livia. Taxonomy (NCBI): domain Eukaryota; kingdom Metazoa; phylum Chordata; class Aves; order Columbiformes; family Columbidae; genus Columba; species Columba livia. The sequence goes on from NC_088604.1 coordinate 42,790,895, forward strand.
AGAGAAAAACTACATTTCAGCAGACAATTCCTCTCACTCTAAAATGGTGTGAAAAAGACTTGCTGAAAAAGAGAAGTCATTCTCACCGGTGACTACTTATGGCATCAAGACATTTAGTTTAGAGCAGACAACTAACTTCTGACCAGTTAGTGACATTAATGCCACCTCCACTCGTTAAATTGCCTGGCAAAATGATAAGGAATCCAGTGCATTAGGAGGAGTCTGGAAGTACGTGATTTGTGTATGGAAATGCCTGCACCTCTAATAGAGTCACAAGGCAACAGTGATGCTGAGAGAAGCTCATGAACAGTTTTGGTGATGGGAGGCATCAAGTGATGAGAGGCATTTGCAGTACCTGGCTTGTGGCTGACTTGAGCAAGTTGCATGTCAGGAGAGCGGGCCAGCTGCAGGTGACAATGTGACAATGAACCTAGAACCCACGGCTGATCCTTGAGAAACCACATACGTCCAGCAGTGGGACAAGACAGCTAGGAAAATAAATGATTGGGCAAAGCACACCAAAATCATGCTCTAACCACTTCAGCTTGCTCCTGTTTTTCCTGCCTGGAAAATCAGTTTCTTCTGTAGTTTCCTGCCTCAGTCAGGCCTGATGAGGATAGAATGTATACTCCGTATTTAATGACAAGAAGCTGCAGCGCATACTAATGGTGCCATAGCTCCTAATATCATCCAATATCCCCTGCTGGCTTTGCAATTACATACACATGGAGCAGGGAGGTGGCATGTGGCACTCCCGGTGAGGATAAGCAGGTGTCTAGAATTACCTTCTGACATCTCTCAGAGGAAAAAGGTAAGTGTGAGTTAACTGACCCCACACACAGCTCCGAATGCCTTGAGGCCCCTAATGGCAAAGGCTGATGTAGGAGTAAGGAGAGTCTGCAAGTCTTCTGAGTAACTACCATAAAATCCCTTCCCTCTCTCCAGGTCAGGAGGACGCTCTTTACGGCCAAGCCAACAGGACTTGTTTTGTACCCCAATATTGCACCCAGTGTAAAGGCATTTAATCAGAGCACATTTAATAGTAATACTAATAATCAGAGCATATTTAATCAGAGTTTTCATGCTATATTATCCTTGCAAACGAGTCTGCTTTTTTTGTGCTATTCCCTGCCATTGAACTACACATGTACAGAAAAAAACAGGAGCGTTCTCACGTTGGGACTGGAAACATAGCCATTTTATTTCTCCCCATTTTTGTCTCTTGGAGGGGAAAAAGGGAACAACTGGAGAAAAGGGCTTTTTTTTTTTAAGAAGGGCTTGATAGTTTCCAGGGTTGGCACACCAACAATATTTTGTGTCTGTGCTGTTATTTAATGCTGCAACCTGTGCTAGATTAAATTACACAGTGAAGTACTACAGTGTATTGGGCAGCAGACAGAGAACAGAGTATGCTCTACTCATTTCCATGCCCTTGACTCAGTATGTGAATTTGAGTGCTTCTCCATGCTATAGTATCCTATACCCATAAGCAGGATAATGACTTCTGTTTGGAGACTCAGCTATTAAGACTAATCCTCCGCCATTAAGTATATAAGGAAATAGTTCCTTTGGGTCATTTTTTCTTTCTTCTGGTTTTCTGGGTTTTCACAGGAAATCGAATGACCTGCTTGGTTTTATACACTCTCAGGACCAAATTTTTTTGCTTTTCAGATTTCATATGAAAGAATTTATTGGAGAAATTAAGTTATTTTGAAAAAAAAAAAGTTTTTAATATAAAAATTCGGATTGTACATTCATAACTTAAAAGTTCCTTTTTCCTATATATGTGTGCATATACATATGGGTCCACATATATATGTGTTACTATTCAACGTATATATGACAGCATGCCTTGGATAGTCATTATTTCTGCATTAGTCTCTTCGTATAAGCGTCACTCTTTATTCCTGAAACCATAAGTTTAGTCAGTGAGTTTCAAATTTTGTTAAGCTCCATGTTTCTATTTTGGAGTGAGACCACAAAAACCAAACCGTGGACTGAATGTGTTGTCTGGGTGCATCTCAGCAAAGCCAGAGCCGGGGGTCTGTTAAACCAGTGAGTTCTTTAGAGGTTGTTTTCTATTCTTCAGCTTATAAGGTTCTCTAACTCTGTAAGCTTTTTAATTCCTTTATTTTGGGGTCCGGGAAAAAAAGGGGTGTTCTGCAATGAAAATCGGCACAGGAACTGCACTGGGGTGCGATGAAAGACCTTGTTCAAGGCAGGCACCTGCCTGGGTGTTGCACGGACAGGGATGATGGATTGAACACTGCCACCTTTTGACTGTCACCACGGTAAGGGCGTTGTGAGGAGGAGATGCTGCCAGGCTTCCTTACAAAGCAGGCTGGGCATCTGGCAAAAGCACCTTCCCATGCCAACCCAACGCCGAAACACTTCTGACTGCTGATCTGCAGTATTGCACATGCTAGCACAAACCGTGTTGGCATCACGTAATTTAGGTTTCGTCCCTTATCTGTGAGGTCCTCAGAACTGACAAGATGGGCTAATAATGCAGAGAGCTGTTAGCTTTACTAAAAAGTGAGTGCAATCAGGTTGATGTAAACAGTCACTTCAGCCTGACTGCGGTACACTGTTCCTGCCTCAGGAATACTTGAGAGTATCTCGCATTGTGTTGTGCTGAAATAGTGTTTTCTCAAGCGATGAATTATATACAGTTTGTACTTCAACCTCTTTTGAGCACTTAGCTGTGAATGTTTGTATCAGTGCCAGTGAGTGTGAGGTGATCTCATTAGAAAGAAAATATTATTAGCCAGAGAATTATTTCCCAGTGAATGAGTGACTATTATTCACATGTAACCTCCGCAGTTCTTAAATAGGGGTAAGAAAGAGACCCAAACATTTGCTTGAGAGCAAGAGACAGGTGTCTGTCCTGCCACCCTGGCAGTGCCTCCCAGCCCAGGCAGCCTTGGTTTGGCATGCACAGCCTCCCGGGAGATGCAAAGCAGCAGCTCAGCATCACATCGAGGTGCCATCAAAACAACCTCTCCCCACGCAAACCTCACCCACAGCAGGTACAGCTTGCAGGCACTTTTCTGAAGCCCTTTCCCACCCCCATTGTACTACGCAGGCAAAACCCCGTTTGCTTGAGGGCTGAAGGTCTCCTGGCAGGATGCTCCTGTTGATGTAAACGGGCCCGGCCTTTCAGCTCCACTTTCTCACCAAAATATTTACCTTTCGGAACCCAAAATACGGGGTCCGGTGCTGGTTAGTGGTTAAGCAAGGGTGGGGGGTGGCGGGACGACTCCGCGTCCAAATACCGGGCTCTTTCTGCAGGCAAGCCGCTCACGGTCGGGGTACCGCTCCCCCTGCCCGAGGCAGCGCAGCCGGGAGCCGCCGGGACCCGGGTCGGGAGATGCGGCCCCGCCACGCTCTCCTGTCAAGTTTCCGGGGCGCTTCTGGCGGCCTGTGCTTCCGCGGGCAGCGCCTCTCCCCGCCTTCTCCTCCTCCTCCTCCTCCTCTTCCTCCTCCTCCTCCCTGGCGGCACCCGGGGGAGCGGGGCCAGGCCGGTCCCGCCGCCCCGCCGGCCGCCCCGCGCAGCGCCACCGACCGCCCTGCCCTCAGCCCGCGGCGGCGCGTTGCCCGGCAACGGGAGGAGCCGGGACGCGCCTGCGCGGCGTCGCGGAGGCGCCCGACGGGCGGGAGGGCGGGCGGCCTCGTCCCCGGCTGCCTTGGGGTGGGATGGCGCGCCGGGCTCCGCTCCCCGGGTGGGGACGTTCCGGAGGGCTGTCGGTCCCACCCGGCTGTTCCCAGGCGGCCGCCAACTGCCCCGGCCCCGCCAGCTGCGGCCGGAACGGGCGGGAGCGCTAACCCCGCGCGCGCCCGCGGCCGCGCTCGTGCTCGTGGGTTGCGCGGCGGGCGGGGGAGCGGTCCCGGACCCCCCTCCCGTCTCCGTGTGTGTGAGGGGGGGGAAGACAAAGCCCCCCCAGAGGGGCTCCCCTGCCCCGCCTTGGCAGATCCCGGTGTCCCGCTGCTTTCATTTGTTTTTGATCTGCCTCATTAAAAGACTATTGATGGCTTTAACTATTGTCCTTGTTTAGGTGCTGATTTACAAGCGCTAATATCTGACTGTGCCGAGATTAATGGGAGCCCGTGAAGTTTACAATTATCCGCAGGTCCCTTGACCACACATGGAGGGGTTTGGGTTGGGGTCACGCACTCTTATGAAAAACTCCAAAGCAGGCTTAAACCTGGGAACGTTTTAATAGGATTGAATTTGTAATAGGATTTGGCAGCTTGGCCTAAACTATATGGTAGGGGGGTTTGCTCTGGTTTATTTGGGGTTTGGGTTTGGTTTTTTTGTTTCTGTTTTTGTTTTTTGTTTGGTTTTTTTTTAGTGATGTCATTACTATTGTACAAATGGTTTTTAACATTGATTTCTGAGTTTATTTTTTATGACACCCTAAGAACAAATATCTTTGATAAAATTTTTAAAACAAAGAGGAGTCTACCTGAATATATCTTATATTATGTGTACAATAGAAGTTGATTCTGGTTTTATGCGTTTTCTGATGTGAATCTCCACACTTTATGAGAGCTGAAAAAACCCTCAAATTAGTGACAACATATATGGCATTTATTAAAGGAAAACCAAAAAAGGATGAGAACACGTGTGACTGTTACTTCACTGAAGTAAGAGTTCTACTGAATAACAAAAGATTCCCATGCCTTATTCAAACAAAGACACATTAGGAAACAGTAACTGTGCAATAAATTAGATTTATTGAAAATAGTACTGCAAATTGAGGGGAAGTTACATGGAAAGGTAGGAGAAGACCCAAAAGTGAACCATATGAGCAATTAGTTTTCACTTAGAAGTTGACAGCAGCGAGTTTCAGTGGTAGCACAGGCTCCATGGCTGTTAGTTCATTTTACACGATTTTGTGCTGTGCAACAATGCTGGTATTCTATTTAGATTGCTGTGAAATAGGACCTTGTGAATTACCTCATTATTAGGTAACCTCATTTAGTAGTTTTTCTGGGTTTGGGTCTTGCTGGGGTTTTTTGTTGGCTTGAGTTGTGGGTTTTATAGTAAAAAACCCACAGGCAAATCCTGGACTAGCATATATCCTGTGAACTATCAAAGAATGCCATTGACTTCACTGGAGTAGCATCAGGAAAAAGACAGGCAAATTTTTGCCCCGTTTAGAGGCTCAAAGCTCCATTTTTTAGTCAAGGCTGACCTAGGAAAGTGCTAGTGCCAGGGGTACACAGCTAGAAATGCTGCCTAGTCCTGTGCATTATTGTACCCTGGATGTTGCACATCTTTCCTGTCCTAAAATCAAGGGTTTGAGTATTCTGTGACAAGATTGTCTTCTCCAGCTAGATTCATTAATTTCTATGGCAGCCTGTAACATCTCCTTGGAAATTCTGAGTCCAGTTCAGCTAAACAAAAAAATGAATGTTTGTAATTAACCTAAACATAATCATCATTCCAAAGGCTATCTGTGATTGTGTTATTTGCTATCTTTATGCTAGTGTTGATGTTCAAGCAACAATATACTACCTATTCATTATCACGAGGGAGGATCTGAGGAGGAATTGCATATAAGGCTTTCCTGATGAGTGGAAGATGTGTAGCACAAAAATAACTATCCCAATAAACTGAATAGCTGTAGTTTTATTAGGAAGATTAACAGTTTAAATAATTACATGTCAAAATGTGCATCATCACTTAGCCTTCAGGAGTAACTTTGGGAAATAAGTGGAAGAGTCCTCACTTCCCTGAGAAGTGTTGCTTCATGCTGTTTGCAGGTTGAAGAGGACGATTATGCTTTGGCTTAACTTATTCTGGAAGGCTTAAAAACCCCATCAGGACTAATTTTGTTTTGAGACTTTTCATTAAAACTTTGTAGGATCATAATTTTACAAGCTACCCTGTATCCTGTGGTGAATTCAGGGGCCACAACTTTACAAGAGACACACAGCCCAGTGTATAAGATGATTTTGAGAATGTTTTAACCAGGAAAAATGTTTTCTGCTTCACTATTTTCTTTGAACTGAGATTATGCTGTCTCATTAGCAGTTCCTCACTGTCTGACTGAGGTAGGAATCTAGATGAAAATGAACTGACAGCAACTTAATCTAAACAAGTAGGACATGGTAATTGCTCACAGAGAGAAGTACTTTAAAACAGTTAGTAAAAGCCTGTGGGGTAGGCAAGGAGGAAGGGGGGAGCTGGGGCAGTGTTGCTCCTCAACTAAACAGGTAGGACTGACAGCTGTTTTGGTGCTGTGCTAGATACAGAGACATGGCTTCTTCTAATACTGGCTTGAGCTTAAGGCTCAAGCCCTTCAGGCTGCCCAGTGCTCTCCTTTATTTCTTCCCCAAATGTTTATCAATACAAAACTCTTCTGTTTTCAGCATCAGCCGTGGTGTTTCATTCTGGAGCAGACTGGCGGTGCTGTACCTGACACCGGGAAAGGGAGGCCAAATAAGTACACTTTCATTACCAATAAAGCATGTAGCTCCATGAACACTTCATGTTTGCTAAAACCACCAGAAGAAGCAGTCCTGCCTGCTTCTGGCCCCAACTGGGCATTTCTAACCATCCTCTGCCATCAGCCAGCACCATCGTTCCTGCAAGCAGAGGTCAAAATGCTTCCAAGGCCTGACCTGTGTAACCTACCGCATGGACAAATACAAAGTGGAAATGGAAATCGCCGTGGTCAGTCCTCTGAGCTGGCTGCCTGCAGGGCTGCCCCCGAGGAGCTGGGGATGAGGAATTGGGGAATAAAGAAGGTGATTGCTACTTTTTGCAGCAAACCTGATGCTGTTCCCTCTACATTCAGGATCCAAAGAGCTAAGCACCCCTAAAAGCCTCTGTGTCATACCGAGGTGCACAGCAGAGCACAGAGGGGTGAGGTACCAAGAGTCAGCTCTAGGCCACCATCATTGTGCCCAAAACTTGCATCAACTGATGGGTACAACTCAGAGAAACAGAAAAAAAGTGTCGTGTGAATCCATTGGATGGGACATGGATGGAAGAAAGATAATAGGCAACCATATATATTAAATCTATGTATCCACATAGCCCCTAATAAGAAGCACTGCCTTTCCATGTGCATCGGCTGTAACAAAGCCAGGTTCTGCAATTGCCACAGGGAGGACTGACTTTCAAAGAGCTGGTGACAATGGCAGCTGCTTTCAAGTGTGTGCCTGCGAGACCTTTAAAAATGCCAGCTTGAAAAAAGAAACCCAGATTATATGTTTGAACACAGGCAGTTGCCATGTTTCTGCAGTTATTACTTCGTCTTTCTGGTATGAAGAAATTTAAAAGAAATGCACATATATTTTAAAATCACGACAGCCATGATAGACATCTGGGGTGGCATTGTGATTGTTTCAAGAAAAGGTGTTTAAGATGTTAAAATATTGTGCAATTTTTGATCAAATGACTGAAGATTGTTTGGGTCATTTTCTTATTTACTTATTATATACAGAAAGAATAATTTGAATTGGTGTATAGTGATTGATTCTGACGAATAAAGAAGTTTTATATCTCAGACTAGAGGGGAGAAATCTCCTTCTTACATCTTTTAATGTTTTTAGTATGACACCAAAATTATAGACAAAAGCCTCATTATGCATGTATGTGAAAGGAAAAGTGGATAAGAAAGAGAGATTACAGTCACTTAATCTGTAACACTTAGACTAGTTTAAAATTAGAAAGCTATAGCTAATTATCTCATTTGGAAAGACTGAGCAAAATCTGACCAAATATCCATGACAGAGTCTAATTTATCATGTATCTCATATGATATCTTTTCCATAATAGCTAAATCAATGAGAACCAAGTGCCAGTCATTGATCTAATGGACAGATGGTGATTTCCATTTGATAAGGATTAAAGTTTTGGCAACGAGGATAGCTAGAGGTAACATTTTTTCTTGTGCTGAAGGGATCGTTGAGAGTTGCCTTCAAATATTTGTACTGTAAACGAAGGCTGTATTTTTGAACACAGAGAAGCCAGCCCTGCTCCTCACAACCATTGCTGTTTGTGGCTGTCAAGTCACCAAGCTACAGCACAAATGCTCCATGTTCAGCTTTGCTCATGAAGTATGAAGCAGCATTTAAGGTGTTTGTCATCTGCATGGAACCAGAATTTGCTTTCTGAGGTGCTGCGCAGCCATGACAGCGTATCTCTGAAAGTTGGCAGAGTCATAGGTAAGCTCCCTAAGTGTTTTTTCTAAATGCACCTTGATGCTCAGCCTTTAGTCTTTGCATTAACCCCCTCTCTCAAATTTCAGGACGATCAATGACAGCCCAAATGTTTGGGTCCGTGCTACACAGAGGGCTGCTATACTCTGGGGAGATGACTGGGTCCTGGAGAATTTTCAGCCAGGCAAACAGGTGTCTCTGCCTGCCCCCAAATCTCTATGGGGAGCCCCTGAGAGCAGTTTTCTCAGAGAAAAACAAGCTTGAGTATCCCACAAGCCAAAGATTTTTATTTCCACCAGGTGCCACTGATTTGGTTGCTTTCTACAGCTGGATTGTAGCATGGAAGCCCACAAGATGAACTTAAACTGTTCTTTTGGGGAGGTCTTTGGTTGATGTCATTAGTTACAGGACCTTTAAAGGGAAAAAGTGCTTGTTTCTGAAGTCCTTGATTTGTTATATCCTAGCTAGCATCTGTCTAGAAAATCGAGGAAATCATGACAGTTTCCTTGTGTGGCTCCCCCCAAGACAATAATGTGAAATTTAAAAACCAACACTAGAAAGTGTTTCACACTGTGTTTGTCTTCTTTCTGCTCTTACCTTCACATTTCTGCTGCTCTGACTGCTGTAAATTCCCACCATGACTCTGGTCCCAGTCTAGTCCTAGAGCTGCAACCGTGAACTAGGACAGTTGGAATACATCCTGGACAAACACCGATTTGAAAATAATAATAATAATAATAATAATAATAATAATAATAATAATAATAATAATAATAACAACAACAATTCCAAAATGTCCCTGTCCCAAAGATGTTACAACCTGAGGAATAAGGTATTTGCTGCCTTCTCTTCTGATAAGCTGCTACCTCAGGATACTCTATTGTTGTGCCAATGCGATTTTCCATGGAGCTACGTGCAAGCTTTCTCTTTTACTAGAGAAAGTGTTAAGTGTAACCATATGCCAGTCATGAAATAGGAGCTAATAATAGATACGCGAAGACAAGGGAGTAGAGTTAAACAATAACCTGATACCTGCTGGGATGGTCAGTCATGTTGTAAGCACTGTTCTGTATGATAATTAATCTTTAGGCAGCTCTGGTAAAGTCCTGATTTAAATCCAAAGGAGAACAAACTCAGCAAAGAATCTGTAAGAACTCTGTGTTGTGCGGGATTAAGGCAGGCAAAGAAAAATCACATATATAAAAGCTGGGACAAACAGTGAGTTACAGTCAGTGGAGTCTGCTCTGTCAGGGACTGTGTGGCTGTAATGTCTTCCAAGCCTGGAGGAGCACAGCTGGCTCTGACAGCAGGGGCACAGGGCTCTGGTATTTATTATATAGTGAAACCTGCCTTAAGTGAGCGTGCAAGGAAGCAATGGAAAAGGTTGGTTAACAGGAAAGACCATGACAAAATTATAATTAACTTGGGGAATATTTTAGAGAAGCCTGTTCATACTGCCAGGCATGCTGGGGAATGTGCATCAATGCTGGTTTGGAGGGACAGTCTAAGTGCTGTGAGAGCAGTCTAACCAGTTCATAGTAATATTTAGACCCTGGCATTCATGTAGATGGGGACAGAAGATGCACATGGGGAAAGGAGGACTGTAGCTAAGAAGCAAGATGTATTTCTTGGTCATTCCTTATTCATTGTGTTGCTAGTTTTTAGTGTTAGGACTCTGGGTTAGGACGAGGAGGAGGTGGAAGAGATTTTTTCCTCCAAATAATGTACAAAAAAAAAAACACCTCTGAAAAAAACATGGTATCTGTTTTGTTTAGTAGAATGGCCTGGGTGTAGAAAGCCTGGATTAATTGCCATAAGATGAAAAAGAAAATTTGACAAAATGATCACTGCCATTTCTTGTAGGTGCATTTCTATATGTAGAGAGCTCACCACGACATGCTGCCATCTTCTACCCATCCTGCTTGCTCCTGCTCTCAAGCCCTGTTAACCCAGAGGTGTCTTGTTTCCCTGCCACTGCTCCCACAGTTCCCTGAAAAAAGGACTGTACACCCCGAGTTTCTTTCCTGCCTCATCCTGCCTCTTCCATCTCTTTTGGTGACACTGATGCTGCCTGCTAGTCTTCTGGACACTGGAAATCACTACTAGTGCAATTTTTACCAAGTATATTTCCATAATTTGCCTTTTTAAAAAATGTTAGGCTACTCAACAGAGGGGTTTTTTAATTGGCTGACAGAGGAAATAGAGCAAAAGAAATGCATTTGGTTAGGTACAACCCTACAATACATATACATGTTTTTCTTACCAAAAATAAAAAACAAAACAAGTTGTCCTGTGAGTATCACAGCTCACAGAGCCTGGTTTCCTATAGATTTGTATCCTGTTTCCTTCCCTCACTCCCACCACAATAGTTCTGTCTCCCTCTGTAAACCCTCTGACATCTGTCAGGCAAGAAATAACACACACCCTGGCTAATCTGGAGCCATGCATATGCAGATTGGGCAGCTGGCTACTACCAAGCCACATAACATATCACATCCGAGTTCTTCCTGCTCTCTTTTCAATGGGGTTTTCATGCTGGGTCTCTCTCCACTTCCCAGCTGCAGATTTCAAAAAGTGCAGCTAATTGTCTCTAGGACTTCTGTTCCTCTTTTAAATTTGGGTTAAATTGCCCTACAGACTAAAAAGTTATTGAAAACACTGACTGGCACAGAAGTGGAGAGCCAAAAGTACAGAAGCCTTATTTCCTTAGCAAACCAGCCTGAAATATTTCACTTAAATTTTTCTCCTCTAGGCTAATGCAACACTCTGCTTTACTCTTCGGTGGCACGAACAAAAGATGTAGAGAGGCTAAACCCCAAACCTGCTACAAAAGATGGCATCTGTGCCCCTTTATCCCTAGGTGTTGCCACTAGATTAACCTTCTGGGAGGTAGGAGGTTAAATACTTTCCTCCGTACTGGGAACTGAGCCTCAGCCTCTCCAGGGAGCATCAGATGTTTTTAGGTAGGGATTTCCCCGGGCTGTTGTGTTGGTGCTTTCACCTCAAACTGTCTGAGGCAACACTGAGTGAGGCAAGAACTGATTCTTAGGTGTCAATTCCTGTCACCGGGCCAGAGAAACGTAATCAGCATCGGTATCTGTTTCAGTGTTGAATACACAAGGTGGGCAGCGCTGGGAGGGGAATCTAATTCAGACCACGCCTGTTGTTTGGGAGGGGGAAGCACCTGAATTGTCCTTCCTTTGCACATTCAGGGTTTCAAGTAGGATCCTAAGTGCCTAACTGTTTGAGTTGTTCTGGCTTTTACACTGAAACCCAGAGCAGAATTCTTGCTTGTCTTTTAGCCTGTTGGCTGAGCCAACCATGGAGTCAGAAGTTTTTGATGGCTTTCTGGCTATGTCTCAATGAAGATTAAAGTACAACACATTTAGCTGCAAAGACTCCTCCAAGAAGCAGCTAGAAACACATGCAACCTGCATGTAGGATAGCTTCGAAATCTCTAACTTGTCCAAATTCAATAATTTTTTTCTGGGGTAGAACAGTAGGTACATTTTTTTACCCTCCAAAGATTGCCTCTGACAAATATCAAGCACATGCCTGAAAACTTAGATAATTAATTTTTTTGTTTAAGTCACTAGAATTATTTAACATATGAAAACAAGTTTTTCACTAACCTTCTTTTCAGAAATGGTCCATCAGTTTTAACTGAATCCTAGAAAAAATACATCATCTCTCCAGCATGCAAAGTTCTAGCCACATAAAGCTTAGCAAAATTACTTAGATGAATCTGCTTCCGTAATATTGAGGTGTAATATGCAGAACAGCCAGCTTTCTATGTATAAAAGGCTGGTGATAAAACAAAAACGCACTTGAATCTTACAAATTTTGCAAAAGTTGAGGCTCACCTGACATTTCTATACAAAATTCATCCTGCCATGAGACAGTCCTCAGGTTTCATATTGACTATAGATGTTATGGACTTGGCATGATCAGGTTATCCATACCCCAAATATCATCAGAATGGAAAAAGGGCAAAAAAGATAAACAGAACTAATAGCGATGTTTTTCCTTATGTCTGTGCACCTAGATTTAAAACATTATTTTAAGGTTTGATAGAATCTGAAAAATAGAATATTTTTATACATAAGTTCATTAATCTTAAAGTGTATTTTAGCATCCTTTTACCGCTTCGTTTTCCTATCCATAAAAAGAAAGGGAAAGGAAAACAAATTATGGGGGGAGAATAAAGGAGGATCCCAGTTACACTGGAAAGCTGGAGAAGCTTTGACATGGAGGCTTCATTATCACTTCTACTCCCTCCCTGTAGGCATTCATTAAAACGTCAACTATGTGAAGGTATACCCCTAAATATATAAATAATACATAATAATTTCATTTCAGATTCCTGTCGGGAATACTAGCCCCAAACCATGTTAGTCTTGCTTATACCAGAAAAAATCATAAGCATCATTCTGTTCTGGTATAGCTCCACTGGTAGCAGTAATGTTGGTGCTGCAATACAAAGTGGGTACATGGCTTTTCCTTCGGTATCATCACGCTCAGCTAACATACTGTGGTATGTGAGCCCAGTTGATTGTTGCCTTCCACATTGCAAGGTTAAAAGTCATGGTGTTACAATAACACCAGCTCAACTTGCTGTAGCAATGGTCACCAACTGATCTGTCTCTGGATGTTTGGACTGGTTATGGTGTTGCCTAAAATCTGCATGCCTAGCTTTACCCAGATTTAGCAGCACATGGGTGTCTACGTATGTACCATATATGTTTATCATGATCCGCTTTGCATACAGACAAGAGAACTTCGTCTGGCTGCAGAGAGGGATGTTGGCTGACCAAGGACTCTGTGGCTTCCCTTTAGGATACCATTGCAAGTCAGTATGGACCAAACATTAACAACCTGGGGACAGCTGCTTGGCAGTCTGTGTCAAAGGGGTGGGTGGTCTCATGGCAGCCTACTGTCTACATGATGAAAACTCCCTTGCAAGTGACATTAATCAACACTCAAATTGGCAATCTCAGAGAGTTTAGGAGCTGAATAAACACAGAGACTGGATTACCCTCTTGGTCCTCCCAGTGGCCCTCAAAGAATAGGGCTGAAGGTAAAACCCACGGACGGGGCAACCTGGGAGGCTATGCCTAGCACAGTCCATATGAAATCCATTCATGGGATTACAGTCTCCAGGACTGTCAAGTCACCACTTTGTAAAACCAGTAAATTGCCTTTTAAAATGTGTTAAAGGAATCTTACAAGAAAAAAAAAAAAAAAAACAAAAAACACCACCATAATTACTATAAATGCAAGATTTCCATTGGGTCATACATCTTCATTTAACTTAGTGATTTAGTGATTCCTAAAGGAAATGATTATAGTCCTTTGTTCTTAAACAAATAAGTTGTGTTCTTTATCCTCTGAAAAAGCTGATAATATGATAGGTGCAGCTCTAAGGAATAATTATACTAAATGGCCGTGAATACCTCAAAAGACAGACTACATCTATTATGCAGAATTCCCTACAGAAATCTTAGAAATCTTATATGCATTGATTGCTAGTTAGCATTAGAAAGACTTTTGCAAGTTGACTTTACCAAAGCAGCAACTATTTGCATTAGCAAGCAGGCAACATCGGCTAGCTGATAAGAATACAGTGGAGTAATGCAATTAATATAGCTATGTCTGTTAATTAGTGTTTGCTGACTGTCAAAAGAAGATACTGTTCAGAGACAAACTTATTTTCCTGATTAAAGAGTAGGGCCCATCTTGTTGAATTGAGCTGGACCCACTTTTGATCTAATTAAAGCTAGCAGAGTACTGTGTACTGGAAACTTGTGCCACTCTGACATACATTTGCATATTCATAAGTGAGATAGATTGATATTTTGCAATTAACATGGACCAATGAGAATAAAGCCTAATTAGTAAACATGCTCTCTTTATTAACTTTCAGGTCAGGCTTTTGTTGTACTATAAGGTAATAATGGAACAGGAAGTTCTTTTTAAGAAAAAGAGTTATGTCATATATAGTTCATTTCTTTCTCATTCAAGCTCCATCTACTTGTTACTCTACTATTACTCATAGCCATTTAGTTAATGACTGGGATGATGCAAAGGAGAAGGAAATGTATTGGAGTGAAGATGGAATATTAGGTCAAAGTAGGAGTGGAAAATGCTGGTAAATGCAAAACTCCTGGGCAGTTCAGCTATAGACAAGTTCATTACAATGTGCTTTTTTTCCTGACTTGAGCTTGCTTCATTCAAGGCATATCTGCAGGTTTTTAATGTTCTCCCAGATCTTCAAATGATAAAAATGAGATTACATCAAGAAGATTCAATGTAGTGGTGCACATGCAAGAGGTTGAAGCATGGTCTGTAGATGTGGGGTTTAATAAACTTGCACAGCTGCACAAATGTAGAAATTGTTAGATTTATATATAAACAATATTTTTATATATAAATAGTAATTTTGAAGATCAGATTGTAGAAATAATGATCTGGACAGAATCAGCTGGCAAAAGACTTAAAAAAAACACAAAATATACCTCTATGTAGAGCTTACTACACACAATTTGCAGAAATAAGTCATAATCTCACATTACTAACTTATGTCCTCATTATGATTAAGTAAAATTAATTCTGTATGTCAATGTTTACAAATTCACTGATTCTAGCCTTCATTTTTTCTCTATTTAAAATACACAAGGATAAAGCATTTAACTAGATGTAACACATCAGAAAATGGCTGGCAAACAAATAATATTATGCAGTATAAACTCCCATTAACTAATAATGTAGTTGACATTGATTGAAAGTGATTAACTCTAGTGCTCTTTTTCATGTTGTTAGTTAAAATAAGTACCAGTGTATAAGGGACAAGTTGGCATCTTCTCATTTTGCAAATGGATTGAACAAAGCTGACTTCTTCCTCATATTAAGTTAAACTAAAGGATTAGTAGATGCATTAGGGAGACCCAGGAATCCAGGTAAAGCAATAATAGTCAATGAGGCAGTCTCACTCCATCATTCACCTTTCCTGCTTAAAAGAGGTTAGTTACCTAATGATAAAATTTCATGGTCAATTTGGAATATGTAATTAAATCTGATTGTAAACCTACTGCTATTTCTCTCTTCTTCAGAGGTTAGCACCGCAGTATAATTCCTGACCCCTGTCCATGAGTATTTTCTTGTAACAGGCACCAAATATTATTTCGGAGGAGATATCTCTTTTCTCTAGCCTTCAGTCAGCAGCTTGCTTCTGTGTGAGATCTGGCAAATGAGGCACAACGATCCTTATCCCCCAGTGTAAGTCCTGGCGAGAGCCCATCATGGCCACCCTCATGGGAGTGCGGCACTGCCTCTGCTGGTCTTTCACCACTCGGCTGTCTACAGGTGGCTGTTTGTGAGCCTGCCTGAATATGGGGGCGCTAAACAGTATTTTGAAGGTAGACCTGCTCAACTCAGTGACTTGCTGCCACAATGTGCAGTCAAGCACATGTCAGAGTGGCTGCAGGTGTCACTACCTGCACTGTGTCCCCAGGGTGCCACATGGGTAGAAATCCTCAGGCGATGGTGAGAGCCTGTATGTGGAGTCTGACTCCACCAACCCCTTCCCATCTCCCAGTTCCCTCCTTCCTCCGTCACCTTCTACTCACTGCCAGATAGTAGGGCTGCTGTCTTCCTGAAATTCCTAAGAGAGGGCAATAATCCTGTTAGCTTTTCTTGCCTTCAGACCAGGATCCCAGCAGTGATGCCTGGGCAGATGATGCATCATGGTCTCCCCAATGCTCCTTCTGCTTTCCAGCACAGGAGCTTTCTAAACAGTGCTCTCCTTCTTTCACCCTTTCTGCACCAAAGCTTCTCCTTTCTGACCCAGTTGCTGGCGTGTGGGGACCAACTAGATACTGTAGGTGTCCATCCTCCCTTCTGCCTCCTACCGCTGCTGTCCCTGCAGAGCTGACACTTCATGAAGTGTATGGATGTTGGCTCCTTCTCCTGGGGCTATGGCTCTACCCACTCTCTCATTAGCTTTTATCAAAGAAAAAGACAAAACTTCTGTACTGACAAGGACCAAAAGAAATCCTGAATATTGTCTGCTGTCAGCAGAAATTTACTGTGTCAGGACCATAAGAGCATAAAATAAGGATGCTCCAAGAAAAAACAATGAAATAACCTATGGTGGACTGTAAATGATGAAGTTAAGGCAAATCATAGAATTGCAGAAGCATAGAATGTTTTGGGTTGGAAGGCATCTTAAAGATCATCTAGTTCCAACACACCTTCCATGGGCAGGGACATCTTCCACTATGCCAGGTTGCTCAAAGCTCCATCCAATCTGGCCTTGAACACTTCCAGGGATGGGGTATCCACAGCTTCTCTGGGCAGCCTGTTTCACTGCCTTAGTCATCTCTTCCTTATAGCTAACCTAAATCTACCCTCATTCAGTTTAAAGTCATTACCCCTTGTCCTATCACCACATGCCCTTGTAAAATGTCCCTCTACAGTATTCTTGCAGGTCACCTCTAGGTACTGGAAGTCTGCTACAAGGTGTCCCTGGAGACTTCACTTCTCCAGGCTGAACAACCCCAACTCTCTTAGCCTGTCTTCAGAGGACACATGCCTCAGCCCTCTGATCATCATTGTGGCCCTCCTCTGGACTCATTTGAACAGGTCCATGTCTTTCTTGCATTGTGGGCCCCAGAGCTGAATGCAGAACCACAGGTGCAGTCTCACAAGAGCAGAGTAGAGGGAAGGAATCACCTCCCTCAACCTTCTTTTGAAGCCCAGGATACAGTTGGCTTTCTGGGATGCAAGCACACATTGACAAATCATGTTGAGCTTCTCATCAACCAACACCCCCAAGTCCTTCTCTTCAGTGCTACTCTCAATCCATTCTCCACCCAGCCTGCATTTGTGCTTGGGGTTGCCCTAACTTGTGTGCAGGACCTTGCACTTGGCCTTTTTGAACTTCATGTAGTTCACATGGGCCCACCACTCAAACCTGTCAAGGTCCCTCTGGATGACATCCCTTCCCTCCAATGTGTTGACCACACCACACAGCTTGGTGTCATCAGCAAACTCAGTCCCAGTGTCCATATTGCTGATGAAGATGTTAAACAGTACCAGTCCCAACACTGAACCCTGAGGAACATCACTCACCACTGTTCTCCACTTGGACCTAGAGCCATTGACTGCAACCTTTTGAGTGCAACCATCCAGACAATTTCTTATCCACCAAGTGATCTGTCCGTTAAATCCATGTCTCTCCAATTTAGAGACAAGGGTGTCATGTGGGACAGCGTCAAATGCTTTGTGCAAGTTCAGGTAAATGACATCAGTTGCTTTTCCCTTATTTACCAATGCTGTACCCCCATCCTAGAAGGCCGCCAAATTTGTCAGGCACTATTTGCCCTTACTGAAGCCACACTGGCTGTCAACAATCATCTCCAAATTTTCCGTGTGCCTTAGCACAGTTTCCATGATCTTGCCAGGCACAGAGGCAAAACTAACTGGCCTGTAGTTGCCCAGGTCTATGTGGGTTATATTTCCCCTTTTCCAGTCAATGGGAACTTCACCAAGCTGTGGCTTCTGAAATATTACTGATAGTGTCTTAGCAACTTCATCTACATCTTCCCTCAAGACCTGCAGATGCATCTGATCTGGTCCCATAGACTTGTGCACCTTCAGGTTCCTTTGATGGTCTTGAACCTGATCTTCTCCTACAGTTGGTGAGTTCTTTATTCTCCTTGTCCCTGCCTTTGCCTTCTGTGACTTAGGCAGTGAGGCTAGAGCACTTACTGGTGAAGAATGAAGCAAAAGAGCCACCGACTACCTTAGCCTACTCCATATCTCACTAACTAGGTCTCCTGTTTCCTTCTGGAGAGGGTGCACATTTTCCCTAGTCATCCTTTTATCACTGATGTACCTGCAGAAGCTTTTCTTGTTGTTCTTCATGTCCACTGCCAGACTGAATTCTGTCAGGGCTTTAGCTTTCCCAACCTGATCTCTGGCTGCTGAGACAATTTCACTGTATTCCTCCCAGGCTACCTGTCCTTGCTGCCACCCTCTGCAGGGTTCCTTTTTGTGTTTGAGTTTGTCCAGGAGCTTCTTGTTCATCCATAAATGTCTCCTGGCATTTTTGTCTGACTTCCTCTTTGTTGGGTGTTGTTTTGGTCCCCTCTTCCCCCTTCCTGAGGAGGCCCAAGTCCAGGGTAGCGAGCTCACTGTGTGTTCTCCTCACTGCTCTAAGGGTCTCAAACTCCACTACTGCATGGTCACTGCAGACAAGGCTGCCCTTGAGCTTCACGTTCCCCACCATCCTCTCCTTGTTGGTGAGAACAAGGTCCAGCATAGCACCTCTCCTCGTTGGCTCATCTGTCCGTTGGAGGAGGAAGTTATCAATGCATTCCAGAAACCTCCTAGATTGCTTATACCTTGTTGTGTTGTACCTCCAAAAGATATTGCGGGGGTTGAAGTCCCCCATGAGGACCAGGGTTTGTGAACTTGAGGCTGCACCTGTCTCTCTTTAGGGGGCCTCATCTGCTTTATCTTACTGGTTGGGTGGCCTGTAGCAGACCCCAACTATAACATCACCTGTCCCTGCCCTCCCTTTAAGGGTGAAGTGATTACTCCATCTGCATAATGGTATGGTTTCAAAGGCTAGAAGGAGGATACCCTACCCTCTGCCAAAGCACAGAGTTAGATAGGGATGGGGTAAAACTGAATCTCGTGAGCCTAAGAACAGAATTAATGAAGACTTCCTGCATCTGGGAACAGTCCTCTAAGCAGAAATTCACCTGAAAATTTATCTTAATCTGTAGTCTTAAAGAAAGTGGCCTCCTCTTGGGAGGAGTGCAATTGGGAATGTTTATCTCAAACCCTGCGTGAAGGTAAGAGGGAGAACATCTCACTTCTGGGTGTTGATAGACTTCAGGCATAAATAAGGCATCTCATCATTCAGTCTTGGCAATATTGAGGCACTTGTGAGAAATGTAAAGGTGAAAAATGTCTGAGACTGTGGTTTCCGGTATTTCCAGTGTTAGGTGATATCTCAACTGAGATTTTTAGAGATGTAAGCTTAAGTCTCCTTTAAATAGCTAGGTCCTTTTCTGTGGATACCAGTTGGGCTTTAAAACCATTTGTTTAAAAGTCTTTCCTTTATTAGCAAACCCTACATCTTCCAGGTGCCCATCTGAAAAATCACAGTTTAAAGCCTAAACCATTTACTATGGCCACCATTCTTTCAAAATGTCTTAGGTGTTCAGATGAATGGCTGTGTGTTAAAACTTTATAAATTCAGATTACTGAGGAATTATAATTATCTAATATCAAAAGCATCTCACCACTGGAAGAACTTAATAAGAACTGCTTTTCATTCAGTATCTCAAGTAGCTTTTGATTCAAGATTAGATTTTCAGAAAAGGAAACGTTCTATTTCGAACAAGTATTAAATATAAGAAATCAGTGTTGTCCATACTCTTTCTGTATCGCACCTCAGATTAGCTGCCCACCATGATCTCCCCTTAAACCTGAAAGCTAATCACTAACTTAGCATAATCTTAAATTGAAGCAGTTGGGGGAAAAATGGCATTGATCTCTATTAGCTAAACAAAAAAAGCAAACAAGAAATATTTCCATAGGCTTTTAGGTTCCATGATCATCTTTGTGAGATGATTAAGAAAGAAGAATATTCTCCTCCTGGGTAACTGTGGCCTTAAGAGCCCCAGCCTGGCCCAGAACAAGCAAATGAGCGGTGGATAGAGGTCAGCTGCCTGGCACTGGCAGGTAGAAGACAGCACAGAGGAGAAGGTGGTAAGTGAAAATAAAGGGATGGCAAAGATGGTTTGTTAGGTCATCTTTCCTGCTTTGAATGTTCAATAACTTAGGGACTGAGGAGGAGGCAGCAGCTCCCACAGTTTCCCAATCACTGTTGTAATGGCTCATTTTCACTGGAGGAGAAAAGTAATTTTGTTCCTCCTTCTCAGAAACATTTAGGCTCCTAATGCCCTTTGAGCACTGATCTCTCATTCATTTTGAATAGAAAAAGTCAAATAAAAAGAAAAAAAAAATAACATCTCTATTTCCAAATTCTCCTGGGCATGATGACAATGGCAAAATGAAGTCTCTGACCAAACGCAGAAGTATCACAAGCCAAGAGTGCTGAGTAGGAAACAAGAACTGGGACTGCACAGAGATGTTAACACGTCTGAAAATCATCTCCTTGCAGACTTGAGAGACATTAAAGAGTGCCCAAGAATTCTACTTCCTACAGCAATTCTGGAAGGCTTTTTCTATGACTCCATGAAAAACAAAACCTCCCTAAGGTTCCTTTTCTTATGTGAATTCATCCATCTCCTCAATGACAGCAGAGACCTGTAGTGGAGAACGAAACTTTTTCTTCAACACCTCCTCCAATATACTCCTGAGTATTTAGATACCAATGCTGTAACATATGGTTTTATTTATAAGAAAATCCTGATTTTTTTAAGATCTGTTGTGGTGTTATTTTTGTTGGGGCAGTTCTACTGCCTCTTTTACAGTGAGAAGATCCTAGATGTCTAGCTGATTTCAAAGTTCTTTTAAATTGTGGCTTGTGATCCCACTTAGCTCATCAAGAGATATGAAGAGCATCAGGTACATTTCTACTGTGCTACACTATTCATCTTGCATGAAAAGATGAAGCAAAATGGCTGCCTTGCATGCAGCAGTTTGGACTCTGAGTTATTCAAATGCTTTTTCTTTATCTTCTCCTGGTTAGATGATGCCTGAATTAACTCAAACAAATCAAAGTGGGTAATAAATTGATATAATTTCTCATCAGTCTTGCAGAAAGTCTGATTCAAAATAGCTGCAGGTTTGCCAGTCCCTCACACTGTGAAGACTTCCAGGGTGGTGCATCTGATGCCATTGAGTTATCAAACTCTTGTATCGGGGTTTCTTGCATGCCAGTGCTAGACCTGCTACTTTTTTGTGCAAAGGTGTTTCAGACAATCCCCTGGCCAGCAAGATGTTCTTCAGAGTGGCAGTAATCCTCCTTTCTGCATATCTTCATAATTCTT
The DNA here is from genome assembly GCF_036013475.1 of Columba livia. Taxonomy (NCBI): domain Eukaryota; kingdom Metazoa; phylum Chordata; class Aves; order Columbiformes; family Columbidae; genus Columba; species Columba livia. The sequence goes on from NC_088604.1 coordinate 42,812,098, forward strand.
GTGGGTGTAATATTTATTTATTTATATAAGAGACTTGACGTCCCCATGCTATTGTATGCCATAATTGTCATAAACTAATTATCATACTTCGTGGGGTTTGGTAATGATTTAAGCATGAATAGAATACTGTAAGTGCAGGATGCTTTAATTTGCTCTCACCATACTATAGAATATTCCCAGTATGTGAGTGTGAGGTATAGTATGCACAAACATTCTACATGTATCCAAAGTTTGCCAAAAGAGATCCAAAAAAAAAATACGGACAGGTGGAAATTTCCATGCCTGCCAAGCACGTATCACCTGCTTATGGGTCAGAGGTTCTTGGGAAGGACAGCCAGTTGCCTAACCTGCTAGAGATGAATCCAGGTATCAGAGAGTTAAAACACTTGCTCATTGGTTTTCTCAGCTTCCATTTTAATTTGCTCTCTTTTTTTTGGACAGCTCTGTGAAGGCAGTCTGGTTCGCTGCTTCGCCATACTAATGAGACTCATCCATCTGCCTCTGTCATTGCCAGGCTCTCTTTTCTGCTGGAAGTCAGAGATGAACGCTCAGGACAGGTCCTTTCTAGGCTGCAGTACTTAATCATTTCTAAACACGCTAGATGGCCTCAGGCAGTGAAGGCAACAAGCATTTAACCCAGGCTTGGCAGCTCAGGCTTCCACATAGTCTGGCTCTAAGCCTTGATAATGAAAAGTAGCCGTGCTTTTACTCTCCACTTAACCAGATGCTCTTTGCTTCTTTGGGGCAAAAGGTTAAATAGATATAAGAACCCATGCTAGTTTTGAAGCCTTTTATTAGCAGTCCTTATAGAAGTGGAGTAGAGCATTCTGCTCCCCTGACTATGTCTCTCGGGATCCTGTACTTAGGACTGTGTCCACTAACTAGAGGAATGTAACCTCCTCACCCAAAGCTCATTTCTTGTTCGAGTAACAATAAATAGAGCCTAAAGCTCACTTTGCCACTTAATTATTTAATGTTCTGTTTTTATAGTAAGAATGGATGGAGGAGGCATTATCAGTTTTGTTTAATGGTGGCAACACCTTATATTAACAGTGCAGATAAAGCATTTTTTCCACGGTGGCTGGGACAACTGATTTATTTTTCCACTCCATCTACTGCTCCATATGTCTCTGGAATCTGCCTTTTTCCCAGAGCTCATGTTAGTATAAAGCAATTGTCTGGGATGTGTAAGAATTAAGTATCCCATCATTCAGGCTAGACATGCAATTAGAAGAGTTGCACTAATTTCCACTGCTGAGACCCTGTCACTTTAATTTATCCTTACTTTCCTGCATTTAGGTCTTCTCTGGTTTGAGGCCAAGGGTTTTATATAGTTTGAGGCAGTGGTTCTGTAATGCCAGAAGTGGGGGGGAGGAGGAGTTGGTGGATGTGGGTGGGAGGGGGAGAAGGGCGGCCAGGGGGGAAGCATTAAGGGCACGGAAAGAAGAAGAACGGGCTGAAGGGAACAAATCAGACACGTACACACTAGCGCATGTGCCAAATAATGGTGTGTGGGGTGGCTGCAAAGGAAAGTAAAGCTTTCAGAGAGGAAGTCTTCATTCAGTTGCTGCAGTGGGCATGTGTGTCACCTCAGACTATTTTCTTTTTTACTTGGATGTTTAGCATTGAACCTCAGTGCTGGGGTTGGGTTTGAGTGGCTTTGCTGAGAGCGCTGCCAAATCTGTCCTCTGCTGTGCTCCAGGTTTCCCAGGGAAGAGCCAGGGATGCAAGAACATCAGCCTCTCCTCGGGTACTACCTCGCTGTGCCCACTGGCTCCCACTCTGTGCTGGAGCAGGAATACTCAAAGTAGCATAAATATCCCAGGGGACCAAGCTCCTGGAAAAAAAGTTCAGCACAGCCTCAGACAAGAAGGTTTTTGTGCATCTAGTTACTCTTTGTGCACCCTGCTGCAGTCAGGGCAAAATTATACCTAGATCCACCCAGTAAAGCTTTGAAAAAAAGACAGTGACCGTTTCTGGCTCAAGAGTTTAAGCTCTACAGACAAGATAGAGTAAGAAGAGGAGATTCAAAATGGATGATGGAATCAGAGTGAATGGAACAATGGCTTGAAAGCAGTGTAGAAACGTTAAAATCTTCTAGAGATTTGCTGTCTCAGCTTTTGCACCGAGGTGCAACCAGGGCAACACACAGCAGGTGTGTAGCTAATTTCTATTAGGTGACTGTGTTTGAGGACAGCAGAGAGGAAAGGGATTAAGAGCAATTTAAAGGCAACTAAAGTCAAGAAGCTCCAAGGGAGGGAGAAGATGACTGTAGAAGTGAGCAGGCAATTTCTAGGATCTTCTTGAACCTTGTAGTCTCCAATATTTGGTACCTCTCCCACGCTCATCCACCTCCTGACTTTTATATTCTCCTCCATCATGGGCATGACAATGAGACCAGCCTCCACTCAAGCCTTGCATGGTCTCAGAGCCACATGTTGCAAGACCCACCTGCATCTTCTCCTGGCAGAAGGACACTGGTGACTCTTCTCTGAGAAGTCTTCAAACAGTTTGTGCTCACCACACAGTGATTTAGACTGTGTTTTGTTGGATAGCTTGTGTGAATGTTATATTGAACATTGTGAAGATCTTAATAAAGTCAGACTTGTGTTTTGATGATTTGTAAGTAATGGCAAGTCCCCGTCCCTTTCTGTCCTCCTGTAGTGACTGTCATTTAAAGCAGCTTGGTTGATCCCATCTGTCATACCAGAGATAAGAAGGAGAATGTGATTCTAATGCAGCCAAATCTTTTCTTACAGAAGACATTTTTTGTAAAGACTCAGTGAAAATAAAATCTGAACCTCAGGTAGAACTGCAAACTTTCATACTCTCAAGGCAGCTTCACCAAATATTTAAGGAAAATGTGAACTTGATTCATAGTCTGCTCTCATGTAGGTTCCGTACTTGCTGCCCATGTTTACAAGAGCAAGATGAGAACAGCTTCAGACACAAATAAGCAGTATTAGCAGGGCAATTCTTCAGAAGTACACTTATTCTCTCCCAAAAGCATTTGCATAATAATGGAGGAAAGCTGAAGAAAGATATATAAGGTAAACTACATATCAGCAGAATTGTTTCTAAAAATGAATGCTTTTCAAGGTTTTCCAAGAGGCAGTGGGAGCTCTTTGAAATCAATGAGGTAATTAAAAGTGGATCCAGTGATTAAGACATTTACCTGGATCTTGGGTGGCCCAGGTTTGGATACTTGCACTGTTACAGTTTCCCTGTGAGAATTCTGGACAAGTAAATTCCTTTCTGTGTCCCATCTCACCTATAAAGCAAGAATTACAGTATTATCCTCATTCTGAGAGGTGTAATCAAGTTTGCACAAGAGTGCAGAACAACTTCCTCAGTGTTAGTAGTATTAGTAAATGAAGCAACAATTCCTCTCTATTACAACACCGGCTGTTCCCATGTAGTAACAGCTAAGTAGTCCCCATCTAGGGGGGTAAACTTGGCAGGAACTAGAAAGGAAAGAAAGAACCAGGAAAGTTCTTTTCAGGGCCCATGGTGGTGCCCAGTGGTCCTTTGTAAAGAAAGCATATCTATAATAAGGACCTCTATGTCCAGATATTAGGATGATGGAGACATTTAGAACTTTCCAACTTAAAAAGACATTCAGACATTCCAGATACTGTAAATAGATAGATAGATAGATAGATAGGTAGATTGACAGATAAATAACTTTGTATTCTCCCAGAGTTCAGTGTATAATGCACACTGTTTAAAAGGTGCTAGAGTTGCAGCACACATTTAAATTTTGGTAATTTAACATTGAACGTGCATTATTTTTCTCTAATGATTCCATGATAAGGTGTCTCACACTGCAGGTAAGAATATAATAATATAGTGGAGTCAATTAGCAAAATCATCTGTGTCTTCTCAGTCCTGGCCCTGAAACCAATAGCACTGTTGGCATCTGGAGGCTGCACCTGTCATGAATTATGGCCCCTGTTTTACAGGAAGGATAAAACTGATATTTCAGTGCCATTCATCATGTGTAATAAACTCTCCTCCTTAGTACAAATGCATTTATATGCCAGTATCAGAACCAAGTATAGAAAATACAAGCAGTCAACTGTATATGTTAGACATACTTTTTGTCATACTTTCTGTTGCTAATAAAATAAGTTACCAGTTCTGTTTTCCAGGAGTAGTTTGACAGAGTTGAAATCTCAGTCTCTGTGTCATGAAAGAGCAAAATACACTCTTTGCCCTTTGAATCTTGTAACAACATTAGAGCTTGGACTATTGTATGGTCTCTGAATTGCCTAGCCAGAAACATGGACCCAGGGTTCACTTTATCCAAAAATATTTAGTCATACAACAAAATGCATTCTGCTCACAAAACTGTCAAGATATCTGAGTGAGATAAATGTCTTATTTTCTGATGGTTTCTTATGAACAACAGTGCTGTGAGCAGCGAGGCATGGGAGGCAGCGAAGCCTGATGGGCTGTATTTGTTTTTAGTGCTCTCCCATCAGCCCACACCACTTGCTGGAGCTCATTTCCATGCCAGCATTTTGGCACACTACCTGTCTGCCTCTTGACGCCCTTTCCTACAAGCAGGTAAAGAAGGTTCTGGCAACCCTCCCCAGCCATCTTCTGAAATTAAGCCACATCCCTTGTCAAGCCTCATCTTCCTTAATGTAGGGCAATAAGCTTGCACTGTGCTTTCTCCTTGGTAGGAGACTCCCAGCCCCCAGGGATGGGACTATCCAGAGGGGACAAAATTCACATTTTTGGCAAGGACCTTCCTGACCTTCCTACTTCTTCCAACGTTTCTGGCCACAGGAGCCCAGAGAGCGAGACTGAAGGGAGCCCTGAGCCCAGGTTTCCACAGGGCCTCACACTGCACCAATCTATCAGCTTTGGCACATGCTCTGTTTTTCATACATGCTGCTACAGAATACTGAGTAAGATGTGGTTTTTTGTTTTTTAATGATGACACCATCTGAAATGCTTAGTCAATACATATGACCTAGAAAGAATGAATCTGGTGTTTTGCCAGTGAGATGCAAGGTTTAGACAGAAAGTTGGTGTCCTACCAGTAAAAGTTATTACTCCAGAGAAGTTGGTTTACAGGTTTAATAATCAGGTTTCAAATAATTAAACACCCCAGAAATGTATTTTCAGATTATAACAGGGTTGACTCTACCCCCCAGTTATAAGTGTCAGTAATCAGTAATGCCATTAATTCTTTTTAATGCTCTTAAGAATTTCTGTACCAGCAATGGGGAATAACATGAATGCTGTAGTGGAGGCTTTTAAAGCCAGAATAGGGCCGTGACAAAATGAATCAGCTTCTCGGTTTATCTGGTTCTTCTAAAATCAAGGGAGTTATACTAAGTTACACCACATGAGAAGGCAAGTAATTTCAAATGTTATATGATTTAATAGCAACTGTTCCAAACTTGGTTATGCTTTCATAGGAGTAATAGAAAGTAATAACACTATGGAAGGGGAAGGTGGGTTTTTCAGCCATGAGCATATATATTCATTCTGCAGAATCATTGTGTAGACTGGAAATAGCTACTTAAACATTGGTTTAATGCTTTAGGAGTGTCAACTGTCTAAGAAAACAGCTCGGGTTTCTGTAGGAATCCTTATACAAACAGTAAGGCTGAGTAATATTGTCTAATTTTGTCTCCTTTCTGTAATATGGTTTGACTTAAAAACAGAAATAAATAAATGAGCAAGCAAGAGGAGTGTATTTGCACCTAAGAATTATCTCATTTTCAGGGACTTTGCAACAAATGTGCAGCTTAGATCCTTCATTAATTAGGACAAAAGCACCATACAGGCACATTGGGCAAGTGTTAGTGAAACTTTTCTAATACTTTTTAAATCGTTGTTTGTAGAAAGGCTTTTTTTTTTTTCATTTATGTTTTAGCCTTTCCTCTATTATTATGAAGGACAATATATATCATATTCACTGCAAAGTGTCAAGCAAGCCAGAATATTCAAATGAACAAATCTGGATGCTTTACAACATTTGCCCTCTTGAAATCAGACCTGAAAAATATAAAACCTAAATATCAATACTGTAAGGTTTTAGTTTTATATCAGACATAAATCTAAACAACCCGTACTTAACAATGAGCTCAGATTTTAACTTAATCTTTGGCAGGCTGAGAATTAAACTGACACACACTCCCAGGTGGCTCCTTGAAAAAGGCACTGTCGGTGCCAGCCAGCTCAAAGGGTTTATAGTTTGTGAAAAGCAGATACAGTACTGCCTAGGTGGGCCAGAGGCTCCTCCTGAAAGACAAAGAGTTGAGCCTTGCACTCCCCAGCTCTCTTCTGCTTAAATAAAGTTGCTCATTGCCTAATGAATGTTAGCTGTAATACTCCCTGTGGTCAGTGGGGCTCTTGTTTAATGAATTGCTTAATGTGCTTGATTACTGTTACTATGTGGAATGAGGAAAATAGCCAGAGAGATTTGAAAGACCCACTAGAGAATACGATGAAAATGAATTGGATCAATAAGAAGTTTTTACTCATCTCTGAACAACACATTATGTGCTGCATTGTTGGACTTAGGGATAATGTAATTTTGTGGCTTGTTGTTGTTCTTTTTATAATTCAGAAATATAAATCTCGTTTGACATTGGGTTTTAGGGCTGGCCTTCCTGGAGTTATAAATGTTCCCCTGACTCCAGTCCCGGTTACTCACACGGACAGATAAATTAATTAGGAAAACTTTTATGCCAATTACTTTATGCCCTTGGCTTTCATATGTTTCTGAAGAGCGGCGGCTAATTAAAGATATGATTCATAATTACTGGTCGATCGAGTAGTTGAGTAATGGAATCAGGAACTGTTCCAAAAAAATTATCCATCACATCATTACTAATTGTTACATAATACATAAGGATGTAGAATTCAAATAAAAAATTACTCACGTTTGAAGGATTCATTCAATTAGTGGGTTTGGGATATTTTTTATAACAATTATAAACACCAAGATAGTTCTCACATTTTTAAAGATCACAGAGGTTTTATAAATATTTATCATTAAATAGGAGCATAATTTCCAGTGACTAAAGGACTCGAGGGCCTAGCTGGAGGAGTGGGTTAGTAGTATATTGAATTTATGGAAGCTGGAAATCAAATCTTTGGGTCAAATTAGGGCTCAAGCAAAATGAATATGATGGTCTCTTCCTAGTCCTGTTTGCACAAGACACAAAACTACCTTACCTTGGCAAGTGTTGCAGGCTAATTTCTAGAGAATAGAAGAGCTGTTGCAAGTTATAACTTGGCACTGAATGATGCACAAAAATTTGCACAGAATTTGTCAACATTCATTTTTCACAGCCAGCATTGGCTATTCCAGCAAGAAGATCTTAACAGATACCACAACCTGGCAAAACTGGTAAAATGTTGAAAAAAAGACAAATTCTTCCATCATTTCCTTGCTAAGTTTGCAGATGTTCTGTATTATCACAGATCATGAGATGTCACGTTACTTCTTCAGTAAAAGACACCTGGAAAACAAGTGTGGGTTCATTCAGTGATTCAGATACCCCACATTTGAGCTTGGGAAAACTCTGGGATCTGTTCCCTAATGGTTCCTTACAATTCCTAAAACAATTATGTGATAAAGTCCTGTATAAAGCTCTATATATGCTAAGCCTTGAGAATAATTCCTAAACCTTAAAAAGCAGGGCCAACAATACTTGCAGCATGAGCTTTTGCAAAAGCGGTGAAGATGTCCCAGCCAGCAGGTCAAAAGTTGTCAAGAGACAACCTCAAGTACCCAGAACAATTTTAGCTGACTCAAAATTTCTTTGAACTTCCTGGAGGACCTGACCCTGCATATTCTTCATCTCCTTCTTTTATTTAAGTAACTCATATCTACAGTATGAGATTTTTCACCTACTCCACAATGGGATTTTTTGCTATACTTGATTGGTTTTATATGATTAAGTTAACTTACCACTCATTAGACATATGGCATATGGTTTGGAGGAGGATTAATAAATGTTTTGCTGTATGTGAATGAGAGAGAGAAAACGAATGAAAACAAACTTCCACTTCAGCTTGCAGATTTAAATGGCTATTTAGCTGCCATCCATCTACAGGTACCATGTGCTGCCCTCCTGAATATCATCAGGGAACAAAGGAGAATTCAATTAAACATTCTTGTATTCTAATTTGGATTGCCGTGGATATCTACAGCAGCATGTAAGAGAACCCAGTTGATAGGTGAATGAGAGCATTCAGCAGAAGTATGTCCCAAAGACCTCAAGGTCCAGAGAGGCAAGGTGGACACAAGACAACAAAAAAAGGAGAGGGACCAGTGGAGAGCATTTGGCACCTTCTGAGATTCAACCCTGAGGTCAAGTCCCCTGAAGTCCCCACCAGCACAGGGCTCTCTGATGGTGCTCCATCTTTTAAAACCATGCTTTAGTGTTTCAGTTGTTACCTCCTGATGAAGTGAGTGGGAAGGTCTTTTCCCCTTCACCAAGTCAGCTGAGGGGAGACACAGGGGAGAGGAGGGTGACAAAGTGGTGCATAGAAGTCTGCAAAGGTATTAAGGATTGCAGCTGTAGAACCAAATGCTTTTAAAACTTCAAAGTTAACATCCTAGGGAACAATAAAGTGCAAAAACAAGTAATAAACAATCATGATATCATATTAGATGGGAAATCAATACTAAACCTGGTAGCCATATCGCAGAGCATTTCTATTGTGATGGTTAGTCAGAAATAGCTTTTTAGGATGAATGGTGACAGCCTCTACCTGTCAACATCCTTATCAAACACACGCTTCTGCCTGACAGAGGTACAGATGCTCCTCACCTGCATGAGCACAGCACTGAGAAAGGGTTGTCTGCGAGCCAAATGAGGGCAGAAATTCCCAGCTAAAGAAAAACCCCAACCCCAACACAATAATGCCTTAACTCACAAAATCCATAGGGGGAAAAAAAAAAATAAATAAATAAAGTGCTTTGAAATAAATTAAAGCTAATATATCTGCAGAAGTTTTATTTTTAAACATTTAAGCTGCTATGCATACTGCTGGTTTATGAAACATTATAAGTGTATTTGCATAAATGGAGCAGGGTGAGGAAAGATATTTGAGTTTGATACGGTTAGGGGGTTTTATGGAAGTTTAATTTCTTCTCATTTTAATACTAGAAATAAATTATTCAGTTGTCTGGACATTTGTCTGGAACTAGAAACTCTGTGGACATATGTCAGACTTCCTCAAGATGCAGCAGGGCACAAGAGAAGTTTAGCCAATGTTGAGTATCTTTAGAGGAAAGTCTTCAATTTTTTTTTTCGTTTTCATACAAGAGAAGAGAAAGCATATGCTCTATTTTAAGACATTGTAGTCTATACTTGTGAGAAAATTTTGGTCTAGATTACTCAGTGTGTATGTAGTACCCTTTGACTTAAAAGGGAAATGAAGGTTATTTTCATACTGTTTTTTGTATTAGTGTACAAATTACTTCAAAGCAACTGAAAAAGAGCAGTTTTGAATTAATGGATGAAAAATTACATTGAATTATTCTCATCATGAAAATAGCCTTATAGCTTCTGGTGAGATGAAGATTTTCATATTTTGGGTGAAATAATCATACCAGTGGTAAATGCTACCATATAACAAATTTCCCTATATGTTATATATTTTATATAAATACATGAAAATACAGGCTTACACTACAAAAAGCAAAACCCCTTCAGCCATGTTTAGTGCTTGGAAAGTCATGTGACCACCACTAATTAATCTCCTGTGGTTTATCAGATCAAATCAGTAGGCGATGGATTTTTCATAGATATCTGGGGTCACTTGATGCATTTTCCTTTGATACATTTTATAATGAAATTATTTCAAAATGAAAAGCTCAAACCATTTCAAGTGTTGTAACTGGAAGCTCTCTTTGTTTTTCCTCAGATAAACAAAAACAAGAATATAGAGAGAACTTAATGAAATACAAGTTAATTCAGTTGCAATGGCATTCCTTGACTAGAAAAGCTATTTTTTTTAAACAGAAACATTTTCAGGCAGCTTCAAGAACAGCTGATGGGCTTTAGTCCATGGTCCTTGGAAGGTGCTACAGCTTCCCTGTGTTACACGTAAGGATGGAGGTATGCAGAGCTCCAAGAGAGCAAAAGGGATCAGAGAAAAGAGGGGAGAGGTGAAATCAGGTGGGTAAATTCTACATAAGCTAGAAATGCAAATTTTCTACCTGCAAGCTGTGTCACTTAGCATTTATCAGCACCAAGTACTTATGAAGCTGAGAAGGCTGTTGTTTCTGCCTCTGACATACACACTTCAAACTTGAGCATCTCATGCAGTAACTTTCATGCAAAGCAAATATTTGTCACTTCTTGGATTTCATCTAATTACATGCTTTCACCAGGAAGGTGCTATTTATTCAGCATGCGTGAACTTCTTTTGTGGAATAAATATTATTTGCAAAAATGCAAGATAACATGGTTCATGCCTGTCTGTGTCAAATGTAATAGGCACTATTAAAGCAGATGTACCCTCTCAGCACACTTCATCATTAGTTTGCCATCCTTGTGATGTCAAAGGCAGATGTCTGATGTTGCAACAGATTCCCAATAAGGTCCTAATGTGTTTCATATGCCATAGAGCTTTCATTACCAGCCACAGCAGCTACGCGGTCTCACTATAGCCAATGAATTTCTGTAAGATTTTATGAAGTGCAAACTTGTTAGAATCATAGAATGTCCTGAGTTGGAAGGCACTCACAAGGATCATCAACTTCAACTCCTGTCTCAGCACAGGACAACCCCAAAATTCACACCATATGTCTGAGGGCATTGTCCCATCCCTTCTTGAACACTGTCAGGCTTGAGGCCATGACCACCTCCCTGGGGAGCCTGTTCCAGTGCTCCACCCCTCTCTGGGTGAAGAACATTTTCCTAATGTCCACCCTAAGCCTCCCCTGATGCATCTTCCTGCCATTTTGTTCTACAAAGGCAAATAAAATGCATTATCTGAAAAGTGGACTGAATCGCCATAGTCTCAGTGCTTCACCAACTGATACAAATTGAGCTGAAAACCCATTAAATGGCATGTGTTTCTGTGACCGTTTCATCCTCAGGCTCTGCTCTCAGAACTGTCTCCCTGTTCAGCACAGATTAATGTTAATACAGAATATTAATAATATACAGTATGATACTGCAAGATCTCCCTGTCTCTGGCATGATCCCCCCAGACTCTTTCCTCGCTGCCTGAGTGTGGTCCCCATGGGTGGGTCAGCCCCAGGCACACAGGGACCATGACAATGCCAGGCAGGCTGGCGAGCGTGCGAACTGTCAAAGACATCAAGAGTTCTTGATGCGATTGTCTTCTGTTCAGCGCCAATAACGGCTTGAGGTCTCACACTTGTTTGCACCTTTCAAGGTGTCACCAAAAATAGCTTTGATTGAAGTATTGTATCTATGCGAGGAGTAAGTTAACTCTGCTTTGTGCTGTTAACAATTCATGTCCTGAATTCCATCTCCTTGTTATATTAGTAGTCACAGAATAATGGAATCATTTCAGTTGGAAGAGACCCTCAGGATCATCAAGTCCAACCATAACCTAAGCTAACTCTGGCACTAAACCGTGTCCCTAAGAACCTCATCTAAACACCTTATGAACCCCTCCAGGGATGGTGACTCCCCCACTGCCCTGGGCAGCCTGTTCAATGCCCCACAGCCCTTTCCAGGATGATTTTTTTTCCTAATATCCAATCTAAACCTCCCCTGGCACAACTTGAGTACTTTTGCCACTAAATTGCTCTTGACTAGCCCTTCAGAATTGAGGAGCTTATTCCCCTAAGCCAGAGGTGTCAAACTCATTTTCACCAGGGACTGTATAAATGCCATTTTAGGACTTCCCTGGGGACTGAGCAGGACTTTCCTGGGGGCTGAGCTCAGACGTGAACATCCTCTAAGGCGAAACAAGGTAAATGCCCATGGTATTCGTCATGAGGAGAAATAAATAGCTGCTTATGACAGCTGTTTTTCAAAACCTCAAGCACAAGCAGAGAGAAAGGAGAGCAGTTCTCTCCCCGCTACTTTTTTTGTAAGTGTGATGAGCTCTCGCAGTTTGGGGTGGGGTTGACATACAAGTAGGTCAAATCAATAGATGCTCCTTGCGGTAACCAGACAGCTAAATTATTAACATTATTTTCCAAAAACGAAGGCACTTGTTATTATATGATTCATGCTTGAAGTTTTCCAAGCACTTAAAACAGAGTCTCCATGATTTACAAGTAAGAACAGATTATTAGTGTCTGAGAACTTAATTGACTGCCTTTTCTCAGCCATTGACTTCAGCAGTAAATTTTTTTCCAGTTACCTGCTCAAAACAGCAGCATCTGCCCCTTAAATACCCAGCAGAGATCAAGGATGGGAAAGTTCCATGTCTCTGTTCTTTCAGAATAAATCAAAATTTGAGGCTAAAAGCCTCAATCTTGTAAAACTGACACTGTTGGAAACAAATTGCTGGACACCTTGAAGTCTCTGAGGGGCAAAGAAAATCAAAGCCAATTTCTAATATTTTTCTTCCTAAAACAGCTCTCATTCTAAAATGAAGAGTCATGTGGCATATTCAGTCTGAGGTGGAGGAGGTGGGCAAGCACAAAGGAGTTTGTCTGCAGCGTTGGGAGTCTCCAGTGCCACACACTGACTTTCTCTAATTTATTCAGTGGCGAATTCCAGGGAGATCTCCTCTCAGCCCTGTTTGCACACATATGTTCCGATGTACAAGAGCCCTCCTCTCTCACATAAAAGCTGACACACAGACGTTTAGTGTGCACGTTGTACTTTCTACTTGGCAACTGATTGCATATCTCAGCTCCACTGTGGAAGTAATCCTCACATATGTATAATTATTTTTAATGAATTAAGTCCTTGAAGTGTGAAGATCCATAAAGATCTTTATAGTCTCCTTTGACACTTGAAGGTAAATATTTGCATTGTGCATTTCAAATTAGATGTGCAACGCCTGTTAAAAATAATGGGAGCTGGAAGTCTGGTCTGTCTAATGATTTCCTTCTTGATCATTGCGATAGTAGGGAAAATATAGAGAGCAGGTGCTTGAGTCCTCCTCTGCTCCCCTGAGGATGGAGAGATTTGTTGGCAAAGTCACCCCTAGGGGGGATGAGAGCATCCTTCCCAGAGAGAGGCCATGCCAGGGCATCTGCTAAATAAATGGCCTCCTTCCCTGGTGCTTTCTGAGTGATAACAGGCACTTTCAGGTCCCTCTCCATTACTGAGATATAGGCTTTTTTCCACCTACAACTATTCTATAATTTAGGCTGAAATATTTCTAGGGTCTCTTCGTAGCAGGAGGGGGGACTGTCAGTGTTGTCAAGGAGGGGAACACAGTGGCCACTGGACAGCTCTGCGCACCAGGGACACTGTGAGAAAACTGAGCCTGTTGGGTTAACACAAGGAAGGGGTGGGTGGAGGCTCCCTGAGGTCACACAGAGGACTGTGCAACCCTGTTCATCAGTGCTAATTAGCCAGTGAGGTGCTCTGTTCCAGGATGGTATTCTGACGCTGCCACATAGAGCTCCTCATCAGCCTGCCTAGCACTCTTCCCTTGCCTGAACTTATCAGTTTGGCAACAGTGTGAGTCTTTCCCCACCACAGCACGGTTGTCTGGGCAGGCATTGTCCTTAGTCAGACTGCTCAGATTTGAACCTTCCATTAAATTATTCAAAATTCCCAAAATGAACTGCATCAAATACCTCCACTGATGAGGGCAAACCCTTCCACCATATCCCAAATGTCTCAGCCCTGGATGGGAGGAGATGGGTTGGTGGGCTGGTACTTCTTCCAGCTCAACACCCAAGAGGTCTGCCAGAGTAGAGTCAACTCATCTCGACAGAGACCCTGATCTCTCTGAGCTATCAGACACTTGCTTTGCCACTGAGGCTGAAATGCTCATCCCACATGAGGAAGGCCCAGCACTACCTGACAAGATGGGGTCCCACCATTCCACCCTTAGTTCCTCCCGAGCAGCCGTTAGCTTTATATATCATGGACTTATTCTTATAAACCATTATGGTCATCTCTGCTGTGTCCCAGCACATGTGCACTGCCTGCAGCTGTTACACCTAAAGAAAAAAAAGAGTACACATTTTTACTATAACTAAAGTTATGTCTCACTGAATATACACCTTAAAAATTGAAACATCTGGTGCAGTGAAATTTCTGCTGTACATGAGGATGACATGCCTACTCTTCTTGTCCCAAATCAATAAAATAAACCCATGATTACTGCTCCACTGTTCAATGTTTTTTGAGTGATTCTACAGCCACAGTATACACTGATACACAGTGATTTATTGACTTGTGCTTGCTACAATATACAATATCACCAATTCCTAACCAAAAACATAATAGAACTATATATAATGTAAAGAATGGCTTGGAGCCTTATTGTGAGAGACTTGGGAGGAGGGAGAGTTAAAGAAACAATATGTCACTCACTCCTAAATGTTGTGGCTGTCTGGTCTGTCACTCCGATGTGCTGACTTTGCAGCCTTTAGTTACCTGGAAACTACCATAAGAGCCAGGAGTGTGGGCAAAGAGGCAAAAGGGCCTGGGGAAAGAAAAAAGGGAAGAAGGGAAAGAAGAAGAAGAAGAAAGAAAAAAAGAAAAAACTGAAAGGAAAAGGAAAAGGAAAGGGAAAGGGAAAGGAAAAGGGAAAGGGAAAGGGGAAGGGGAAGGGAAATGCATTGACGAGGCAAGGTTAGGGGGATATCTTGGCATAGGGGAATTGTCACCTTCTGGTTTTCTATGAACAATGGGCAAACCAGGACTGTATTTGATCCCTCTTTTACTGGGCTGACCCGGTTGCAGAGGAATACGCTGGGTTAGTGCTCAGGTGGAAACTGTAACATCACAAGAGAGTATTTCAGGTTTCACGCTTTAGTAGTTGCTATTTGTTTAACCAATAGGAAAGAGGATCTACTTTTATTTGTTAAGCACATGGAGAAAGATTGAGCTTCACCAGTTGTGGATAATTATGCCTTATCTCTCAGTATAACACTGGCTTTCTCTGAAAGCTCCACCTAAGTTATGACTAAGTAAGAGATACCATTTTGATAGGTCTCAATCAGGAAATACCAGAACAAATTGAGTTGGATTCTTCCTTTGTGTCAATCCCTCATTCTTTCTCAAACAAGAAATATGATGCCTCCGATTTCACTGATTACTAGTTTCAGTGTCACTCTTATCAAGGCAATGATAGGCTCTATACAAATGTCCTCCTAATGTTATTTTCCTAACAAAAGTAGTACCTGACCTGCAGTTTTTAGAGACAGTGTAGAAGAACAGATCTTATTTTTCTGCTGGCTCTACCTGGTTTCTAACTAGCTGCTTACTTTAATGTCACTGAGAGCCGTCATCCAAGGAGCACTGCTAGACGAATACTGAGCATTTCACTGTGCTTTTTTGTGTGTTACCATTAGGATTCATGTTTAACTTATTCGGTTCTTTATGTCAGGAAAGCTGATCCTAGAGTTAAAGCTAAGCTTTCTGAAGACATGACTGGCCGGTACAGGAGAGAACAAAAATACTGTGCCTGACCGTGTCTGTCTCTGATGAAGCTTGATCAGCCTTTTCATGCCCTCCAGTAGCAAGGTTAGATTCTGGCAAATGTGCAGCCACTGTCATAGCTGCATAATTGAAGGACTGACAGTTCTCAAGACTTCATTATTATTTTTATTAGGGAAACTGTTGGCACTGACAGTTTTTTCTCATACTCTTCAAATACACTGGATACTGGCAGCTGAGGATTCTCTATGACAGCTTGCATTGAAGTATCAGAGTATTTTTCATGTCAGTACAGAGAGAGAAAAATTGTCAACAGGAACACAAAACAGAGCCCAAAGATGGTTTTATATATCTTAGTTTATTTCAGACTTGGTGCTATTTTGATTTTTCACTTGCAAATCACAATTTTAATTATATGTGAGCAAAGGTTATTGTTAAAAATGTAAGCAACAAGATAAATTTAATGCCTCTGAATAAACAGATAGTAAGAGCGTAGTCAGCAAGGGAAAAAGTTTCCTAATTCATAGCCAGCTTGCTTTATTTAGGTCACCACTAGAGTGGCTTCATCTAAGCCTGTTGTGTTTTTTTTAACAGTTCAGTACTGAGTGATGTCAGTGAATGGCCTTCTATATTCCTTCTTCATAAACACAGAAGCAGAGCCTAGGCAGATTACTTTTGATGTAGATCAAAAACAAGGTCTTTAAGGATATAGGGGGAAACCTTTAAGGTTGTTTAAAGAGTGTACTTAAAAAGCAGAGAAGATTTTCCTTGACTTTGCTGTCATAAAGGATTGCGTTGAACATGATGAGCAACAAAACACTTGGCATTCTGAGAGTGGGACTTTCAGATCCTGAACACCCAGCAAGGAGCAAATTGTGTTGAACACAGAAGCAGGAGATGTGGTTCCTTGGCAGACCTCACGAGCAGTGATGCCAAGCCCTGAGCTGAATTACCAATGGGGAATCAGTAAGTGTGAATAGCCCCAGATAGGGTTTAGAGGTCTTCCTTTCTGAATGAGCACCGAGAGAAAATAAGCAGTGCCTCTACAGTGCCGTAAAGCTTTTATAAAATCGACTCTTCAGAGACACAGGTCGATTAATTAAACTCACTAAAGTGCATGTGATTAAAAAAACATACTGTCAAAGTAAGAGGAGAAGGAGGAAGAAGAAAAATTTGTATGTAAGAAATCGTTATTTGCATGAAATCATTGTGAGTTCATACAAAGTGAGTTCATACACATTGGCCAAACCTTGTTGATGATTATGGATTTTCTGGATATGCCTCAAAAACAGTATTTTCACCCCTGCATAATTGCTTTTTTCTTCTGATCATTTTTATAGTTTGATTATCTCTATAGCTCTTGTAGCATAAGCTATTTATTGAGAAATGCAAGAGTCATGTCAATTAAAAAGCATTAGAAATAAAATAAAAATCATCTGATATTTCAATTTGCATTTAAATCCTCTGGATTTTTGGAGTTCTGTTTCTTTCCCGTTACTAATATTGTAAATGCCAAACAAGTTCTCAGAAGAGGCTGTATGTGTTTAAGTGGTGCATGCCTCTGTCAATGGTATTTGGGGGTCAGCCTGCTCAAATATTAATATTATTTGTGTGCCCTGATGATGATTGGTCATTGCATATCATGACTGTCTCCTTGGTGTCCATGATGGCAACCACAGAATCAGGTTCCAGGCCCATTTCCAGGTAAATATGTCCACGCTTTCAGACCACCGGAACCTCTCACCCTTCATGTCTGTTAGCTACTTGAAAATAATTCTCTGCAAATAATTGCCCACGATCCTTTCGAGTTCCTGGAACAAGTCCTTGGAGAGAAGAATGTAATGGATTTGTATTTTAAAATTATTACAGTCTTTCGGGATTTTAGCAATCTTTTCAATGGGATACTTGTTCTACTGGGTAGGGTAATGGACTGGCAGACAGAATACTACCTGCTCGTCCCAGCTCTACTGTTCTGCTCTGCAACAAGTCATGGATCGCCTCACAGTCCTCTTTCCATCATTCCTCCATCCTTCTTCAGTTTTGTAAGTGTTGGCTTTAAGATGTTGAGAGAAGTAAATATTTTTCAGATTGCTTCTAGGCTGCTCAGAGCACTTTTTCAGTTTCTCTAAGTGCTAATGAAACTGAAAATTAATATCTTTTTAAGGCTTATACAAAAGAGTTAGGAAGGCAATTTATACTTTTCCTATATTGTTCTTAAGTATTAAAATAGCCTTGTCAGTTCATGCCCAGTGATATAAATATTCTACAATGCACATGCTATATGAGCTCCAACCCTGAAAACAAGATTCACTGTCAAACCAACATGACTGGCCAAGGGAAGTAGAACTATGCATACGTGTACACGTATGAGATAAGGGCTGTTGTTACAGACTGTTCTACTGATGTTGCTGCAGCTGCTCTTTGCTTGTTATTATAGATAGCAGAATTTACCACTGCCAGAACGAACTACCTAGGACACAGTAACCACAAAAGAAACAATAAAAAAATAGGACATTTTTAAACAAGCAAAAGGACTCTTATAATTCTCAAAGTCTTTCCACGTCCTTCTAAAACTTTAAATAAAATTTTACTCTACCTCGTTTTGACATTTTGACAGAGAAATAAGACAATTTTTGCAAAAATAACAGGAGACAGAGTAAATTGTACACTTAAGCATTGTCAAAGCCAGCTTTTCTACAGAACAATAGAATATGTGCTGTATACATACTTTCAGAAGTGCTCAACTGCATGGTCAAGAAACAGCATGCAGATAATTGTTCTTCAGAGTGTGGGTCCCTCAGAGCTTGTGTTATGACCTACATATTCACTTGCAGTTCTGACCTTCAGGGTCTCTCTCTTTGGAGAGGCACCATTGCACCAGGGTCCTGTATCTTGTTCTGTGCAAGCCTCTGCCATTACCAAAGCAGGAGGAAAATTTGAGGAGAGCATGATGGAGAATGAGCCTAAAAGAGGAAGAGCCAAGCCAAAATGCCCATGGAAATGGTGCACAGGTGGAGAGCAAGCTCACAGGAGCCACATGGTATGGCATCAGCTACAGTTTGCAGACAACAGCCTAGATGGGGGTATTATTTGGACATATCTGCCAGACTAAAATTAGAGATTAGATTCGCATATGAATATATACTGAGTGGCATATGCTTATGTGCAAGTTAAGCCTGGCTTTATTTATAATTTCCTTATATGTATGTAGAGATATTTAGATATACAAAGATGAATAAAGATGATAAATATAAATATGATAAAGACAAAGATAGGATATGAAGTATCTGTATGTATATATGATCACTTTTTAATGTATTTATACATATATATACATAAACCAAAATGATAGAAAATTATAACATTCATGTATTCTGTGTAAATTAAAATGCATCCTTTTGCCAACAGGTCTCCCCAGAATAGTTGTGCAAACAGTGTATGTCTCTCTGTCACACAACTGTGGATAATTAACATATGCAAAACACTACAGTCCTGCTAGAAGCTACCCAGCCCTCCCCTGAAATTTAGGCTCTATTTATTTACAACAAAATAAAGTGGACCCTTCTGGAAAGAAACATAGCTTTGTGGCTGCACCAATGCTGTCGCACAGATGCTTTAAATCTTTTATATCTCCCAGACCTCCAGGGGCTGGTGTTGGATGGTATTGAGCCAGGACCAATAAATAATTTATGCTAAGTAGCAATTTAGTTGTTTGGCTTGGGGTAAAGAAATTCAAGAAATTCATAAATAAAGTTCCCATTTTTGCTGTGTTCCAAAGTTAATTTATGTTACTCTGCAATTAACTAACATAAAGGTGAAAAAATATGACAGGCCTAAGGTAGAAAATAAAGCTCATAAATCTGCCGTATCTTAACTAGTGGTGCTTAGTGATAGTTGGTGTTTGCACTTGGCTTCCCGTTCATCTAATTCACCTGTATTTGCTTGACCCGGAAAAAGGTAGTAATTGATTTCTAATAGCTTTCCTTTGAAATCAACAAGCAAATACAACATTTTTTGCTCTGTCCTTTGAACTAGAAAGTAAACTAGATTTTGGCAGATACTTTGGCAAAATACACAGAACTGGAAATGAATAATTTGTAGATAAAGTCTGGTTATCAGATAGTCCCTACATGCAATGGATTGTATTTAAAAGCAAATCCAGTTATTCATTAATGTCCTTTATATATACACACACATTGCACTTATATACAGATGCATAGGATTTTGATGTGATACCTGAATTCTTCCGTTGACCTAATGCAGATGTTTCACGCCAAAGACATGAGTTTTCTTCAACACCATTCATTAGTATATTGACGCTGCATGTACTGTTTAAAGGGACACTCTTCCACATATGCCAATGTGTGATGGTTGCTTTCATTAAATACCATCATTGCATAAGGAAGAATAAAATTATATAAATACCTGCTGTAAGTAATGTACAAGATACAGAAGCTGGGTAGACTGAAGGAATGAAAGTTAAGCGAAAGACTGAATTCAGGTTGTTCCAGTATGAAAAGGCTGTGTTTATGTTTTCTGCCTGGATATATTCTGTAACTTATATTATTGCATTTAGAACTTTCAAACTCCCTATCTTTCTAGTGAGGAAGGGCTAGAGTAAAGTAGTGTATCCCATTAATTTCACGGGTTTTCTTACAAGAGGATTTCTGACCATAGGCCCAAGGAACATATTTCAGGGACATTGTCTGTTATCTGTTTCTACAGAAATAAATTCTGACTACCCACAAATAAAGAAAAATTGAAACACGATTACGCAGCAGAGAAGGACCAAGATCCCTGCCTCTCTGAAGCACTGTGCAGTCACTGATTTCACTGAAACTACATTGATTCAAAGCAGCTTAATGTCTCACTTCTTCAACTTTGAGACTCGTCTTTGCAATTACTGGTAGCTTGAACAAGTGCATTCAACATCCTTCCTTTCAGGATGCAAAGAAAGGGAAGCTTCTTTCCTCCTCTCAGTTTCACTCCTGCAGAGTACAGTGTTGCAAACATCCCTTGCTGAAATCAATGCCTTCTTACAACTTCAAGGAGTCTGTGAGCTTCAAACCTGTTCAGAGGTCAAGTGTCATGGAAGAGTTCAAGCTCAGACACTCACATACTTTCCTGTTGTAGGAAAAAATATCTCCAACTGTTATCCAAAAGGGTCTGGCTATGAAAGAGGTTGCATTTGCTGCAATAATGGCACTGGAATATGCTTCACTATCCACCGTAATATTTGTTTTCTTTTTCTGGAGGTTTCTACATGATGAAGATGGATTTAGATATTTTCTTTCTGAGATAAAAAGAAACTTACATGATTTATTTCTCTTTTAATTGCAATACAGAGTACCTTGATTTCTGACTCTCGCTTTTAATCACGTTGCAGGCGGTACTCTCTTGTCGATGATGGCACAGGGGAGCTGAGCCCTGGATGAACAGTCCTAAACTCTCCTAGAGTCTACTTTTTAGAAACAGATTTCAGAATTTACAGGATAGGAGTTTGGGAAAGACCATGCAATTTATTTAATGGAAGACAAGGTGTGAATCTACTTATTAAAATTCATAATGAGATGCATTTGGCATCTTAACACTTCTTACTATTCTGCAAATAGACTTTGTTAAAGGCCATTTTGCTCTTTCTAGCAGGACTACATGGCACAGATAAAGGGTTTTGAATTGCAGAAATGAGAATACGTTTTCAAGTCTATTACCTCCAATTTCCAGTCATTAAATGATTCAGTGGGAAAGTTTCTGTTTTAACTTTAGTGACCTCTAGCAGGGACACAAAGCCAAAGTGACTCTTGAAGAAGACTGTAAGTCCCACATTTATATATATACATTTAGAAACAAATAGAGGGGTGGCTAAAAAGCAGTTCATCTTGTTCCTCCCAGTCTGACTCAGATCAGATTTCCACCAAAATAAGGTTTCCTCTAAACAGCCATTTGTCAATGTAGTGGGAACAAATGAATGGCATCATTCTATTCTATATTGAACAGGACTCCCTCCACCTGAGAGATGTCCATCACACTGGAGACTCAGCAAATGAGCCAAGAGGAAGCAGAAAGCTTTCTATCCTCTGGGGTAAACTAACCCCTTTACCCCATCAAGGTTAAAGGATTTGTGTGTCTCAAGGCACTTTTTCCATTCACATATCTGGTTTTCACTTCAGCCTCTGGAGCCGCCAGAGACTGATGCTCTACGTTTCCCTCCTTTCACTGCTGCTCTACATTTTCTCTCCTGAGAAAACCAAAGCGGGGTTAGGGGACAATTCAAGCCCTCAGCAAAACAGCAAAATAGTTTCACCCTTTCACCACTACTCACCCCAGAGGAAGTGGGGTAACATCTCCTGCCAGCAGATGTTATGGTAGGGGTCTGCTCCATCAACTTAGACAGATGGGACAGGAGTGTCCCATGTCTCTCCCTCTGCTCTCCTATCACTCTTTGGAAAATCCTGTTTCTCTTGAATGACTGTTAACAGAGCCTAAGTGTTTTGTTACCTGGACTTATGACATTTACACTGATGATGGAGGGTAAAATTACATAAAACCAGAAGTGTGAAGGAAAAAGAAAGGTATTTCTCCAGATGCAGAAAGCTCAGGAGCATTAGTAGTTCTGGAGAATGCATAACTAAGACTGTGTATGCGTGGAGTTACATATAGATACATAATCATGGGAGTCTGATCTTGAAAACATGTTTTTTTGTATTTTAAATGGATGCCATGTGGGACACATTTGCTTGCAGTCTTAGAGATACACTACATCTCCAACATATATTTCTTAATTTAAACGAAAGCGAAACAGAGTATTTATTCCACAGAGTGTTCTATTGGATAGCTCATGCATAAATTTGTTCAAAGTTACACATATGGCTATACGTATCTCCAACTGATTCCTGTGAGGCCGCTTTGCAGGAACTATGCCACCCATGGTCACCTACATGTGTGCCGTCTAGTCCTGTGTTAGGTTTACAACAGCAGAAAACAGTCTCCAATAGCCTTATGCAGAACACCAGTTACAACAGTCACTTATCAGGGTGGTACGATGTACTTCACACAGCAGATTTTTGCATCCAGCATCCTGATGAAGCTGGTGCTCAAATAACAAGGGGAACTGGAGAAAAATAAACAGACTGTGTCACTTATCAGAAAGAAATGGGAAGCTAGTCTGGAGCTCTTATGAAGAGCTTTTTCTCTGTGGAAATAAGCACATATAAGACACAATATGCATAATCCATAATAAAAAGTTTGAGTTATATTGTTGGTCTACCCATTTCATTACTTACTACGACTTTACGAGTGATTCTAATAATTTTCCTTTCTTCTATGACATGAGATTTTAAAAAATGATTAATCATCTCTGAAGGATCTCAGGTTTTGCACACTTGCATGCAGCAGGTAAAAATTATACATATCATTGCAATTTTTTTTGAGGTTGTGCCTTTGCTGCACTGAGCAACAGGAAGGCTAATGCGATCACTCAGAACAGTGAGATATTTGCACAATATACCCTAACCAACTATCCAGTTACTGAGAAGTGAAGTATATACATAATTATCAGCTGGTGCTAGTAAAGGAACCTTAATTAGTAATGTTAAGGATATTAAAGCTTATTCATCATAGTACATTTCAGAAGCATTTATACTGCTTTCACAGCATCTGCTTGGGACTCCATTTGTAAATATTTTTTAAAAGAGGGCTTTCCTTCCCCTTTGACCCTTCTTATGTGATATTACTGAAATAATTCATTCATTTTGACAATTCCCTCTCAATGTATACTCCACTTTTTCTCTCAGCTTTTAAATAAATACTGTATATCTATATACACTCTCTGGTAACAAATCAGCCCCGATCTGCTGTAGAGCAGTGGAGCAGATCAGGACTATATACTTGCAACCTAAGCAGGACATATTAGTGTGTGGATAAAACTGTTACGTTGAGCAGTGGTGTTTCAGGAGCAGGACATTTGTTTTTGAGGAAATATCACCCTTAGTCAGTCTGGCTGCTTTCACAGTGATGACTACATCACTGAAGAAGGGTAGAAGAGAAAATAAGCCTCAACTGCATGGACTTATGCAGAATAAATTAAGAAAATTAATCCTTACAAGTTCACATAGGTATATTTAATTCTTATTAAGTTCTTATGAAAACAGAAATACTTTCTTCCGTGTAAGCTTCTGCATCTTTTGGAGGGAGAGTCTTGACCGATCTGAAGCTCATGGAAAAAGTCTACTGAATTAAGCAAAAATCAGGATTTCCTACATGGGAAATAAAAACTGTTATCTACTAAGCCCTGTTGTACCACACTTCATTGGTGCACTTGGCACTTCAGACACTTTTGCTTGCAAACACAGGACTAATGCCTCTGGTATTTTTACTGAAAACCACATTTTTTGATACAGATTTTTGGTCCATGTTAACAGTAGTCCTGTATTTCTTATGGTTGAATATTCTAAAATAAAGACCAGAAATTTTAAGGAATTTAAAGTACTTTACCTAGTAAAGTCTAGGGTTTCATTTTTTGTCTTCTAGGAAAACAAATGAGAAGCTATACAATATATTCAGAGATACAGAATGTGACAAGTGTGCTAATAAATACTAATAAAATATGTATTGGAAATATCCCTCAAAACTACA
The DNA here is from genome assembly GCF_036013475.1 of Columba livia. Classification (NCBI taxonomy): domain Eukaryota; kingdom Metazoa; phylum Chordata; class Aves; order Columbiformes; family Columbidae; genus Columba; species Columba livia. Next base: position 42,836,268 of record NC_088604.1, read on the forward strand.
GTTAGCCATAGAATCGTTGAAATTAAAGGTGTAAAAGACGCCTATATCAACTCATCCAGTTGATCCACTGCAAAACCATACATATCAAAGCTATTATTCTTATTTGCTGAATTTAATTCAATTTTTTTCCCATTTTTTCTAAGTTACATAAAAGCTAAAAAGAGATTATCAGACGCTATGAAGTCATGTGGAAAATGTTCACAAAGCATGGATTTTCTCTAGCCCAGTTTTAAATGCCTAAGAGCTTGAGGCCAGTAAGTTTCTTATAGTGAAAAGGGAAAGACAGGTCTCTTCTGGCAATCATTCACCCCGTTCTGATGGGGGTCTCTAGTGTCAGTGAGAGGAGCTGCCTTCTCAAAGTGCCTTTCCATCTTCATTGATTAGAAAGAGAGCTTAGATAACTGCATTAGACCAGGTACCAACTCTTAGATGGCTACATTTAGGTAATGCATATTCAATACAAAGTGATTTTATTTTCTGTCTGGGCCTTTTGGAAATGGCTAATTAAAAATAATAACAATTGTAACAATATTTTCATGGTTTTCCAGCTATTTCTTCCCATGGGTTGTTCTGGATTATTAAAAAACATCTTCAACCATTTTCTATTTGTTTGCCACAGTGTGCAAGTGACTGTGTAAGTCTCACACTGCTGTTTCATTTTCCATCTCAGTAACTTTAATCAGAGCTATCTCTCAATAACATAGAGCCTTTCCTCTGCACTTACCAAGTGCCAGTGGTTCTTGGAAGATCTGTTCCAGTATAGGAAGTTCCAGTATGGAAATATCCTCAACGTTTTTTATAACCCTATGTGTCTATGGCACTTTTATTTGCAGAAATGAGGCCTAAGCGTTTCTACTTATATAGTGACTTTGTTATTTAATGAAAGACAAAGGGAGTAAGAGATCCCAAAATAGCTGTGTTCACCGAGACTAATTTTAGCTGTCTAAAGATTAGACTGTCACAGTGGGCAATGGGAAGAGAGACCTTAGTGTGTGCCTTGCTAAGGCTGCTGTTGAAGGTGTCAGTGAACCTCAGCAAGTCACACTCTCACTCAGAGATAATGCCTGATTTTTAAAGGGCTGCAGCTAAATGAGGTTCACCCACCCCCCACTGCCCAATTCAGCATGACTTTCCAGGGGCTGGAGAGAAGCACAGTGAATCCCACTGCTGCTGTACACTGAACACTTAACACAATGAGCAACAGCTTTACTACCGAGACCTGTTTATCTGCTATATTTGATGTTTTATTAGCACATGGTAGAAGTGTGGTTCTGACCCAAAGAGGTTTTTTTATTTTATCAGAACAAAATCCATCCTGCACTTTTCCTGTAAATATATCGCCTGCAATTTTTGTAAAAAATATTAAGGGCCTCCTATACTGCAGTTGTGCTCTTCTAATGGAACTATGATACAAAGATGGCAAAATAAAATTGGTTTTCCAATTTTTCCCCTTCTTCAGCTGCAGACACATGCAACATCCCATGATACAACATGTATTTTAAATATGTCAGATGGAACTCCAGTGTAATACTGTATCTAATCATACCCAGAAGCCTGTTATTGTTGCTACTATATTTTTCTTCACTGCTAAGTTAGCATCACTCTTGAAAATTAAATTCTTTTCCTTCAGTCCATGATGCATGTACTCAGCAAAATGTTGATCTTTGCCATTACTTTTTGTAGATGGAAAGGGCCATGTCTTCTGACACACTTTTTACCCCACCAAATTCCCTTACAGCATAGAGCAAGAGAGCTCCTAACTTACCAAGATTTCAGAATTCATGCTAACTCCGAGTCTTTCAGGACTCAGATGTATTTGCTATGATTTCTCCACCTTTCTCATAGAAAATTCTCTTATTTTTTATATATTTCTTAGTTATGGCACAGTCCAAAATTTGGGCTGTTATCTGTCTGGATTTTTCCCTCTCATTTATCACCATTTTCTGCTATGTATCTGTCCAGTTGTCTTTTTCTTTCCTTTAATTTCTGTTTCATGGTCCCCAGATAGGGAATGAAATATTAGGTTTGTCAAGCGTATATCATTGTTTAAATGCCTGGAGATGATGGGTTAAACAGCCCAATCAATGAAACAAACCTCCAGTGCATTGCAGCTACTGCAAGTGATGTTCCCTCTGGCTGTTTAAGACCTACCAAGTCAATAACCTATTAATATCATACTCTGCTAGGGTCAGCTCCAAACAAGTCACACGTCTTTTCAAGGCATTCAGCATATGGGTGGATTAAATGGAAGGATGTTGGTCCTTTGGTGGCCTTAAAAAATTGTATTTTTTTAATCTTCTTGCAAGATTAAACCTTGTTGACTGTGAAATAAATTAAAAATTAAAAATGGATCAGATAGTAGTTACTGTAGCTACATAAAATCATAGCGTAACACAAACTGCACCACCAGTAATTCACGTGGAACCATCACTCCTCTTTAGAATCTGATTATGTTTTACTGCTATAGACTGCAAAATAACAGTCAGCAAATGTGACAATTACTTTGTTCTCTATACTGTGAGAAAGTGTTTAGTCCTATCCCCGACTGGAGCAAAGTTTAAAATCTCCTGGTTTTATAATGTGTCCAAAATAGAATCACAGAGAACAAATAGGTAAGGTGACATTTAAAGTACCATCTAGCATCACCATGTACAGTTATTTTTCACACAAAAAACATTCCAACTATGAAAATTTAGGGCTGCACTTTATATCGCAGAAGCTCCCTGCATGCATCTAGAGAAAATTTTTTCCTACTATTGTGAGCTATGATTTATTCCATGAATCTTCAGAACTCATCATGATTAGTGCAAGAATTACTAAGTAGTATGCAATGTAAAAAGGGGTTGTAAGACCCCTTGAGAAAGGAACATTTAGTCTGAGCTTTGTGAACACAGGCTGGGATATTCCTAGCTCCAAAACAGATGTGGCTTGAGAAAATTATTTTTAAAATACCCAAAAACATATCTCAGCAGGTTCTAATCAAGAAGGACTTTCACTCTGAAATGTTGGATTGTTTTGTACCCAAGGTTGTACCTTTTGATTTGCAATAGGTTTTCTACTTCCAGGCCCATTGTGTCCCATTCCAGACTAGAACTGGAAGAAATTTTTCAGACTTCCCTGTCACAAGCCTCTCCAACTGTGAACACAAGAGAGTTGAGCCACACAGCACAATGTCCTTGAGAAGATGTTGCCGGGAGGCATTGAATGAGATCCCATTGCCCACCCGCATAACATTAACAAACCACTCAATTCAAGGTGGTTAGCAGGAAAATTAATCACCTCCTCACAGGTTCTTACTAAGGTCATAGAACCAAGGCGCCTGGGTCACTGCACATGTCCTATCCAGCCTCTGTATTCTCGGAGAATATTCTCACTACAGCCATATGTGTAACAGGCGTTTTACTTGTGCCTTAGGAGAGTGCTGTATTACTGGATGCAGGTGTAAGAGAAGCGTCCAGTTCCAGCCTTGATCCTGTTCAAACATTGTTTTTAAAACACAAGAACTGAAAGTCTCTCACTTGGTAGAGATGTTCTTTCATTCAGGAGGCCTTAGACAGAAACCAATGATGAGGAGGGGGAAAAGTGAAATTAAAATCAGGGCAAATTCATTCCCAGATCAGGTCTTACATCTGATGCACCCTCAAGAAGGGTGAAGATTAAATTGTTGAAAGGTTGGGTCTCAGCCCTGGAAGGTCGTGACTAATTCAGTCCAATACAGCAAAACATTATGTTCATACAATGTTTAATGCCAAAGAATAATTTCACTGGCTTCTGGAATCGATGCTGAATGAATGCCAAACCAGTGGTTAAGGTCTGCTTGTAAATATCCTTTGAGGCTCAGTCTCTAATTAAAAATAAATAAATAAAATAGAAGCCAGATCAACACAGAAAGCAAAGAAATAAACAGCATATTCAGTCTTCTCCTCACACAAGAATTTACACAAGGTGCAAAATGCATTGGCCCAAATTAAGCAGAAAAGAAAGAAAAAGTACCTATCTCATCCCTGATTATAAAAGAAGAACTTCAGGGGTTGGCGGTAAAGCCTTCTGGCAGAAAGAAACTTCAAAATCTATCCTTTTTTTCCCTTAACTGAGAACCCCCTTTGAAGTATGCTGCAAAGGATTCTGCCTGTCCCCAGAAGCCCTGTGCAGTGCCGCTAGCCATCAGCTCCCACCACTTCTGAATTAACATCCCACAGACTCTCCGAAGGAGCATCACACCTACATTTCCTAGCAGATAACTTATTTAGTATACAAGCTCCTGTTACCCACCAGGCCAAAAGAAAAAGCACTGTACCCCTTTGGTATTATCCCTGATCCCCAAGAGGAGGGATCAGCTGTTCCATGAAACATCAAATAACACGTTGCAGCCACGGTGGATTTGTGCATATGTGTGACTTGGTTGTGTAATTTACACAATGCTCCTTGGTAGAGTTTGGGGCCACGCTGCCTCACTGCTGGGAAGGTTTGCTCTCTGCGTCCCTCCAAAGCTTAGCATTCATCAAAGCTTTACACCAGCCCAAATTTCTCCCCTTTTTATCAGCTATACTGGAAGGTTGTTCCATCTCTTCACACTTCCATTTCTGGTTATTTACTGGACGAGAACAGCAGCATTCAGCACTCATGAGGGCTTGCTGTTGGGCTCTGTTCAAAAGGCAGATTCCCCCCCTGCAAGGCCCTGCTCAAGAGCAACCATAAACATGAGACATCTGAAATTGAATTAGGCAAATGGTTCATCTAGCTTCGTTTGGGTTTTCAGGAAACAAACAGAAATAAAAAATTATTGTATCCTGTGTAACAACTAAATAGCCTTCTTAGATCCAAAGTATCTTCTGAAACCTAGAAAATGAGTAATTTTTTCATGCTCTGCCACAGAAAATAAAGTTACTACCAGTATAGTTAATTTATACTGACTAATACCAGGGTGCTTGCACGAACAATAAATCCTTTCGTTGGATCCTTCCAAGTTCTCGGCCTCAGTAACATCTGGAAGGAGAGGCAGTGGAAGTTTTCTCCACCCACCCAAGGGAGCAAGGAAGTCCTATTGCTAGTGCAGTTATTTGCTGCGCCAATTAAAGGAGCAGAAAATGTAGTCTGGAAATCTGTAATGAACAATTAAGAAGGTCAACTGAATGATGGCCAGGTCTCTATGACTGAAATACACTGTGCCCTTTTTAACCACACAGGTATTTTCCAGGTCATCAGAGAAGAACCAAGTAAGACATGTCAAAGTCACCTCATTGGACACTCTCTGGGGATCAGAACCTTCACTGTTACAGCTTAGCCATACCACCACGCAGTAGGTCAACACTGAGATATGCTAGATGAGGATCTGCACCTAAAATGTTTTATACCTCTCTGTCATGGCTGTCTTTGCTCCAAGACTACCCATGAGTGTGGGAACAGGCAGTTGACAAAGGTCCTATTATAAATAAAGGTAAAGCCATTTAGTCAGTTGACAACGTTGCATCTTCTCGATGGCAGGAAATCCTCAAGTACCATATCTGAGTCCTCCAAACACAACAGGCTCCCTTGGTTCCCGTTGCAAGTCATAAATCCCTCACACCTCATCTTCCACTCCTCTCTCCCAAAACAGCTGGCACCAAAGAGTGCTCTGTTCCCACAGGCTGTCACAGTCACAAGGACTGCCAAATCTATTAACTGCAATACCAATCAGGCAGGACTAAACCTGCCCTGTGATTGTGTTTCCAGTAAGACAAAGTCAGTGAATGATAGGTTTACATATGCTGTTCTTGATCCCAGAGCTCTGTTCAACCTGCTGAAGTTTCCCTTCAAGTTTCCCTTGCAAGCCCCATCTTTTGCCCTGCCTGCTACCTTCCCTCATTTCAGTGCAGCAATGCCATTTCCATGCTGGCTCATGGACCTTTTACTAAGGAGCTATAAAGAAACATGGTACACAAAGGTAGCATTGAAAGAAACAGTTAATCCCATCATTAAGTTTATATTCTTATTAAAGTTTTTCATATCTGAAATTTATTAATTTCATCCAGTTTCTAGGAAAATAGCCAGCACATGTTAAGGACAGTGTGAAAAAAGGAGTCCTTGAATCCATGCTAAAAGGATGTGCATCACTTCAATTTTCACCTCACTTCAGGGTTCTTTTCTTTCTCATTAGTTTTCTGTGTAATCCCCAGTATTGTAAAAATTTTGTGGTAGTTTTTTTTTTTTTCAGTTGATTCAAACACTGAATTAATCTACAACACGAATACTCTGTAGTTGGATTGACTGAGGATACTAAAAGAACATAACAGAAATACTTGGCATCATATTCTGATCCAGAATGAACAGGCATGATCTCAACTTTTTAGATTAATTTTGAACTGTGTTCTCCAAAACATATTTAAATGTTACTATGTGGTATTCTATCTTTTCAGATATGGCATTTTTAAAAATCACACATTTGTATTTCCTCAAATACCTTGTCTCAAAGTTTTTCAGATGCTCCACAATAGTTTTATGAACATAAACCAGGATTTCTATAAGTGTTCAGTCATTGTCTCTTTGCTGTGTGTTTTAAGTCAGAGCAAATCTTACCACATATTCATTGCACACCCAGTACGACATAATGGCCAGTGGCAAAATCTTGCATTTAAGAAAAGCTGTTACTTTATCAGGTAAACAACCTGTCCTATCTCTGTTCCCATCATAGTACCTGATAGAAAGCTAAGTGAACAGTGGTCCTTATGGGCATGAAACAAACATGGAGAGGGCTTATCTGCTCCAGAGTATTTTCTTTTCCTTCTACAATTTAGTAGGATGTTTATAGGGAGATGCTTTTATTAATGGTTTAAAAAGAAAAGCAGAGGCAGATGTCTTTGTAAGAAAAGCAAACTACTTCCAAGAATTAAACAAAATAAACATGTTTGGTCAGTGTGTGTTCTCTGTCCCACCTGATGTTGGTATTTCTGCACAGTGAAAACAGGCAGTTTATTCTGAGCACTCCTGAGGACTTCTGGGGTTAAGGTTCTGCTTGTTATGGGGAAAATCAGCTGATGACCCTTCAGTAAAGAGCTTATTAAAAGTCACCTGAGAAAATATTTCTTGTTCACCGTGTCCAGAGGCAAGAGTCTTAGTCAGAGTCTTGGTTCAGATGTTGCTCTGTCAAGGATGGCCAGGAGACTGTCAAGGTTGGCCCTGTGAGTCGGACACCAAGAAATGAGGTCTTGGATGTTTTACCCTATACCAACACAGTGCAACTCTGCCATTCAAAGAAAGCTTTTGTTTACCCCTTTTTATTCCTCTTGAATATAATAAAAATTGAACCAAACCCCAAGTAAATCCCAGGAATAGAAACCCTTGCTCATTGAGGTGTTTTTCTACACAGGAGAAAGAGCTACTTCTGAATAGATCAGAGGAATAGGTGCTGGGGAGACATGGGATTTCAAAGAAAGGAGGCTTCTCAAAGAACAAAAATGGGTCACCTCTCATGAAGGCCAATGCAGCTGATGTGACAAATGTGTTCACTAGTTCCAGCTCTGGACTTCTCATCTTCTAGGAAACAAACAATAACATTAACAGTTATGGTGATTCAGATGGAGTTGTTTCAACATAACCAGCGCCTCCTACTTGATTCTGTACAGTGGTGACACAGTGATGCATGGATTGCATGTGTTTTATCCTTATATATGCTTCATACATTGTTTTCTTGAAAAGTAAAGCCAAGCAAAGAGAAGAGAAACAGGAGTTATGCTATGACCTTTCCTGAATGTTCTTTTGGCAGGTGACACTAATGCATTATTTTAAATCCAAATATTTTTGTTATGTGTAAGTTGTGATAGCATGACCAGGAAAAAGCCATGTCCATGGCACCAGCTACGAGGCTGGGTACATCCAGGGTTGTCTGGTTTTTATGGGTTTTGTTTGTTTTTTGTTGGTTGGTTTGTTTTGTTGGTTGGTTGGCTGGTTGGTTGGTTGGTTGGTTGGTTAGTTGTTTTCTGGTTGTTAGTTGATTGTTTGGTTTTTTTCTCTTTCTGTGCTTTATACTCAGCAGATTTTTACTATTATGTCCTTCTTGTATTAAAAAGGAAGCTGTTGTTGAGTGTAATGTGTATAATGACACCACTTTCATTGTAATGCAGAATGCATAGCTTCAAGTGTTTGCAACACTTTAGCCAGTTCTTTTCAAATTGAAAAGAGCCACAGAGCCATTCTGAACACAACCTGCTAGGTCCAGCCACCAATCTTGTGGCTGACATCCCTACAAACAGCTCAGTGGTCGCCAAAGTTGAGGAAACTTATAACAGCATTGCTCTTCAGTGCCTCAAGTTTTAAAAGTAATGTACAAATGGTGATTTCTTTCATAAATCGCATTAAAGCAGAAGATTGGTTTTCCTAGGGAGAGAAGCATGGTCATTTTTCACAAATCGAAAGCATCTGGTCCAAACAGAGCAGTGCATTTAATATATCACTATTTTATTCATGTCATTTGTAAACAGAAGAATATCCTTGGCAATGTCAGTATTTTTTCTCCTCTTTTGCCCTTTAAAAAATGCTTATAAATTAAGCTTCCCTCTGCCTCTGTGAGATCACACTGAAGGGCAGAGACCCTCAGAGGCTACAGTTTTTACACCCAAACCTCACCTGGGACAGGTTGTATGGACTGAGCCCAGGGGAATATACTCTGTATCCTGTCTTTCCAGAAGCATAGACTCTGTACAGTGAACAAATAGTTGGGAACTCTCCCAGTCTCACATCCGTATTTTTCTCTCTCTCTTCAATGAGGAACTGTCCACGGGGGGAGAAATCTCCCCACAGAGGCTGAAAGTCCCAAGCTCCCCCAGCTCAGAGCCCAGACAGCACCTCTGCCACCTGCAAACATCAGCAGCTATAAAGCAGCACCATGAAAAATTCACACAGCATGTACTGGAGGGATCACTAAGGTCGCCAGATGTCGGGGGAACATTTTGAACAGAGTCACTGTCCATTTGCTTGCTCCTCAGTTTCTCAAGGCTGGTGCTCAGACCCTGGAGAGGAGCTTCCAAGTGAATAAGACAATTTAATGGACGGGACAACCTCAGTAAGAAAGTTTCCAGCACAGTGTTGCCAGGATCTGTTTTCTGTTCATTGTCATTCAATACCTTTAACAGCGCCCTGGAAGAAAATATAAATCATTTGCAGTAAAGTTTACTAGACATTCAAAGTTGGTGAAGTCTTAAATTAATGATAGAGGCAGGTCAGGTGAACAGAGCAATTTAGGTTGCTTGATAAACTAGTCTCCTTTGAACATCAGATGTTATTGATATTTGCAAACATGATGTAATGCATCTCAGAACAAAGAAAAATGAAGTTTAGACTCACAAGATGCAAATCACTTGGCCTGGACTGCACTGACCCTAAAAACCCACTTAATGCCCGTATTATATACCATTGCAACTCTCCCAGTCCAGTGCTTTGGCTGTGAGGAATAGTAAATTTAAAAGCAGAGGAATATCAAATAGGGAAGTGAATTGCATCTAAACAGCACCACTGAGAACATTACTGGAATATTGTCCCCATTCTTTCAGCCACTTGAAAAGAGATGTAGGGAAAATGTGAAAAGAATCCAGAAAACTAGTATGATTCATTCAGAATTATGGAATATTCCACCCTGTGGTAAGAAATAAGATAATTCAGTGTGTTCAATTTCTTCAAAGAAAGGTAAGGGCAAATTTATGATGTCTTATAAAGCTCTACCTGTTGAAAAGAAGGAAACTTTGCTGGTAGCACATGGTGCTCTAATGCAGCAGAGGTATAATGATTAGAACATAAAAACTTAATCTTCACAAATATTAATTAGGAATAGTGGACATTTCTTTAACAGTGCCACTAATTAACTAATTGAACAATTATAAAAGGATGTGGTAGATTTTTGAATACCATGGAGTATGTATCTGTTCAATGCAGAAATTAATAGTAAATATCTCTGGATAGCCCCACACAACTCTGAGGTTAGACAACCAGACCACTTCCATAAATAGATTAATATCTTGTCTCTTTTTGTTGCCAAAAGAGTAATTTCTCTTAGTGCTATTGTGCATACCTTAGTGTATTAATCCAGGCACTAAGAGATACAACATAAATGCATTGCTGTTGTGTTTTTCATTTTTGTTTTTCTTTTTTATTTCAATATCATTTCAGTCTGAAGACCCTTTGAAAATACAAGAATATACTTTTTCCTAATATTCTAGGAGAAATTGAAGCCAAGGATTTGTTCAAGGAGGGTTGTGCATTTCTGGAAGGAAGGTGAATATATAGGATAGAGAATAATCAACTTCTAGAAGACTAATAGTTGTTCACTTGGTCAGATGGGGAAGGAGCTGTGTCTCCCTAGGCATACAAATGCCCCTCTCACAGTAGGTGCAGAGGGAATGCAATTGCACAGAGAGGAAAAAAAATGAGGGGGGGTCTCTGTGTAACTTAAACATGCTCAAGACACTTGAGAAGTGCCACAGAAAAGTTTAACTTTGTCAGAGTACTGACAATGAAGGTGTCCTAAATTACAGCATTTGGGAAGGGAGACGTGGGGAATGGTTCCTGATGCAGCCCTGTGGTCCCTTTAGGTGCCTGAACATACAAATAAACTCTGAAGCTGTTGGTCTTTTAAAGTTTAGCTGTACCGTAACTGAGAGCTTGTCCTCTCACCCTTCTGCCCCACTCCCCTCTCCTCTCATTACTAAGAACATGTTGTAAGACAAATCGCTGAAGAGAGCCTATCTTTTAATCAGGCTCTGAACTCTCCATATAACCGTGTGTTTGCTGGATTTGATTTTGTTTTGCATTTTCTTTTCCCTCCATAATACACTCCAGGGATATCAGGTACCTAGTCTTCAATGGGTTGGTTGGTACTTGATGTCACTGGTCTCAGAGCTATTCACTGTGAATAATGTTTGGTCCTTTTTTATTTTAATTGCTGGAATGGCTGTGGATATAAGTTGCTCGACACAAAAGGGTGACAAATAATGATGAAAGACACTAGAGTGCTCTCATGTGTAGCTTGGATGAGAAGGAGAAAAGAGATTATTGCAGCTGAACTGGTCACATGGAATTTGCTGGACCTGCCTGCTCCCACCCCCTCCAGCCCCTCTCCAGGAATAGTGCTCTTACAAGCTAGGAAAGACACAGTTGGCACGAAAAAAAGAAAAAAATTGATCCCATTAACAATGACCTTTAGAAATTTCAAGGACATAACACTGCCTTTGTGAAGTGTAAACAGATGCATTGTCAAATAGTTTGTCAAACAGAATTGCTCCTGGATCTGTCTTTTACCTCCTCATGAACCGGAGCTCCAAACTGTAAAGAGCCAGGAGGAAACTGTGGCAGCATGATTATACAGTTAAAGAGACAAATACTTATGTTGGTCTTCTCAGCGATTGATATTTCTATTATATTTTTAATTAACATTTTAATCCTTTAAAATCATTTTAATCCTCGGGAAGCATGTTACAGAGTGAAATCGTTGCTATGAAAAGTGTCAAACAGATAATAGCTAAAATTAATGGTTTTGTGATATATCAAGTTTTCAAATTGTTCTATTATTAAAAGAGCCTGACATTTTTCATTACAGCGAGCAGGGCTTTCTGAATAAAAAGTGAGCATGTACCCCAGATTAAAGAACATTTAACTATTTGCATGATAAATTCCTGACCTGGGTTTTCCTCACATTTGAAAGAGTTGCCAATAGGCTAGATAAATATCTTCTGTGGTGGCAGAGCACAATGCGAACTAAGGTGTCCCGATTTTCTCCTCCTGCTCCTTCTTGTTTTAGCCAGCGCTCTTTGCAGCTGTCAAAGCCCTTTGCGAGGACAGGACTTGCTGGGGGGTTCACTGTGCACCCTGCTCAGCTGATAGTCATTGCACACCCATGTCAGGGGCTGCTCTCTCTCCTTCTTGGCTCGAAGTCATTGGCAGTTTTCTCATTTAAGCGGTTAGAGGCAACCTCTGAAAGGCGGTAACTCATAATAGGATAAGTAACTGTGTGCATAATTGCAAAAACACTTCAGTAAGTGGATACGAGCTGGCGCAGACCTCATCTTTAGACCTTTCAGAACACACACGCACACACAATTCCTTCTTCCGCGGTCAAGCTCTTCCTTTCTGACACTCCTCAATGTAGAACACACAGAAGCTGGCACGCATAAACTCTGAATCTCCTGCTTACAGGGATCCATCAATAGCTATATGTATAGACTGCGATCTGTAGGAAATGGGATTGTCATCTCAAAAACAAGATAATAAAACAAGTCCTCTAAGAACTAGCTATTTCTTAAAATCACTTTGGTATTGGGTCTTTAATATGTCATCTTGTCAAACAACCTGCTGGTCCAGCAGTAAGCAGAGTCCTTTTTCTGTGGAAGTTTTATCACATTTTACTTGGATGCTGTTACTCTGCATATTTTCTTCTTTCCAATTTTTCTTCTTGAAATGGAGAGTAAAACATTTTTGGAGTAGTAAAAGAATGCTGAAAACGAGAGAATGAGTGATCTCATTAAAAACTGTTGATTTCCAGCAGCTGTGCTACTGGGTATGTGTTGGATAATACAGGGCCTTTTGAAAATGTCTGTCTCTTTGCTGGGAAGTCCTCTGTAGTAAGCAGTGTGTAATGAAACCGCAAGTAATAAGCTGCCCAATATTTTATCTCTGGGGTCACCGATTAAAGCAATGTAGGAAATGCTGCAATTAAATGTTTCCCCAACCCACTTTACCTCTGTTTGGGTGTACAAAACTCAATTAGGCACTCAAGCGAGCCAGTAAAGACTTGAAAATCTGTCTTAACGAAACTTGCATAAATACTTTAAAGCATTGGGCTGATACTCCAGGACATGTGGTTTATTACCCATCTCTGCCATTAACTTGTAGAGCATCCCCAGACACACCAGTTCCTCCTCTCTCCTTCCCAAAAGGAGGGAAAATGTTGTTTCGGTTCCCTGGGACACCTGTGTGACTTGTCCCACACACCCAATGTTGAGCGGGTGTGCTCTTGCTGTGCACACGTGCTCACCCAGCACCCAGGAGACCCAGGCTCGAAAGCATGAGGGCAGCAAGCTGGGCAAAATAATTGCCCTCTTGGAGGAGGGTATGCAAACACGGAACTGGAAGGCCAAACAGCTACACTGACAGCTAGTATCTGTCTGTCACCATTTCAAATGAAAGTCAATCATAACTTGACACATCCCCATGAAGTCGGCACTAGATCTTTCTCAGGGAGCTGCATCATGCCCAAAACCTCCAGCTATGGAGTCATGTATGGTCATGTAATAGGCAGTCATGTGCCACATTGTTCCTTAAGTTCATGCTGCCCAAGCTGTGTCAGGCTCCAGCTAGTTTTCTGATGATGTCAGCATTGTTGGGTTTGATCTCAGGAACCATGTTTTATTGGGGTCCCAGCAGCAGAGGTGTCCTCAGTACCAGTGGTTCCACAGGAACCTGGTGAGTGGAAACACCACCAAGTCCCAGGTTAAACTGGGGAGCTGGGGGGCAGGCAGCCTGTCGCTTTCCCTACAGGCTCCTTGATTTTGGTACCCCCTTCCCTTCCAAGGTCAATGCAGTGACCTTGAGGGCAGGCTACAAGGTCTGTTTATTTTCCCAGGCTCTCTTTTGCAGTGGGAGTGGGGCAGGGGGATGACAATGGCAGGGAGAAGGTAGCATCCTTGGTGGGGGGATGCAGGGGGACAACTTTCTGCTTGCACCCCTGTGTACAAACTAATGAAGACACTTTCTGTATTAAATAATAAACACTCATACATGGAATTCAATGGCACCGAAAAGGTAGGATAAATCCATTATTGCTAATAGTAAAATACTTTTTTACCTAGAATAGAAATTATTCCAAAATCAAAAGGAGGAAATAGTGATGTGTTGAGTTTAAAAAAAATAAACAAATCAATTTTTTTCCTCAAAAAAAATGCATGTAAACTGTAAATCCTGATCCACTTTAATTAAATTTCACATTTAGAAAACAGTAGTACAAATTCCTCTTAATCCATGATGTCTGACTTAACTTGGAGGGGGGATTTCTGGATTCCCGGCAAAGATCTTTCTTGCTTCCACTGCAGAGCCTTAGTCTTTATTTCTCCATACAGCGAAAGAAACACAAGGGGCTTGAACGCTGGACAGAAAAATGAAAAAAATAAAAAAACAGGGAAAGAAAAAAAAAAAAGCCACCGTCTTTGTGTCCTTATCTCTCCCGATACGTGTTACATGTTGCAGCAAAGAGCAGGGGCGCTGAAGCTGAGCCCAGAAATCCTCGGGGATTTGCCGACGCCCCCAGTAAACAGCGTGGCACAAAAGTCCATTGTGCTATGAGATAACTGCAGGGCTGAATGGGGGAGGCTGTCACGGGGGGGATGGTTGGGCCAGTCACCATCGGATCACAGTCGAGGCCTGAATTCCTTTATGGTTCATCAGGGCCTGTTGGTACCACAGAAAGTGTCATGATCCTTTTTTTTTCACTGGGGCCAGATGGTGTCCTTTTTTGAGGGCCTTCCTAATGCCCGGTTTTCCACATGTAAAACTCCTGGGAAAATGACCTAACTCACAGCTGCTTAGTGAGGCTTGAGCAGGTCTTTAGAAAGACTTCTGTCAGGAACAAGGCGGTCGTACCACTCTGGGGGAGCTGGGGGAGGCCACCGACACAAGCCTACCCCTCACCAACAATATTTAAGCAGAAATAAAAACCCTCCTTGCCATGGCCAGCCCGGGCAGGCTGCAGCCGGGGCCAGCTGACAAGGTAAAACATTGCCGAGCAGTCACTGCCAGGAGGGGCCGTGGTGCCGCCACCGTTTTCCCTTCCCCGGCGAGCAGATGGCCTGAATAAAAACATAGAATGTGGTCCAGAAGGGTCGGGAGAGGACAAAAAGTGAGAGGTTCCCCAGCCCGTGGCCAGCCGCCCCGGGGAGAGGGGAGGGACCCGCCGCTGAAAGGCACTGAGTTTGGGAAAGTGGAAACTTTTGATGTCGGTAGCATGTTTGCCAGCACGCAGAGTGATGCCCCCAGGAACGGTCGTACAGCAGGTGTGGCACTTATAAAGCCCAAAGCCTTTTATATTGATAAAATAATGCCTGGCTGGAGGAGCTCTTTCAAGGCTGCGAGAGATGCGAAACTGAAAAGCTTCCGTGATGGTGCTTATTTTCCCCAATCAAGGCATCAGCAATAATTGTCTTGATAACTTTTAGCCACAGTCATTGACCTTTCAGCCTCCACTCTACATCACTGTTTTGGGATGTTTTCACTTGCCTGGCTTTGTCAGAGAATTTTTTTTCTTATGGGTTTATGAAAGCATCTGTATCCATCCTTTGCAGCTGAAGCACTTAGTTTCCAGTATTACATTTCTTTGGTCTGTCAGTGTATCTGCAGCTATTTCAAGAACTACACCTGTCCTACAAGTTCTCCAGTGGTATTTTTCAAAAGCCTGCACATAAATAAACTCAGTAAAAATATTAACAGTTAATCCCAGTGTTAAGTACATTTCCCCTCATATATTTTAAAGTTAAAATGAATATGGGAAGGTCCGATATAATTTCTTTCCTGGACATGGCCACTTGGGGAATTAAATAGAGGTGTCTGAAAAGTTGCTATAATTGTTCAGGGGAAATTGGGTGGGGGAGGAGGCCCTCATTAAAATGTTATGATTTTTCAATTAAAAACTGAAAGTCAAAACTGAACAATTGTGCTAAAACTCTTTCAGTGCTGATACTTTAAAAATCAAATGTGGTTTCAAATATTTAATTTCTGGGAAAAATATGCAACAATGTGCTTACCATAGCATTTTCTATTTTCAGACTTGCAGACAACACTTCTATGAATGTTTTTCTTTTTTTGGCTAAAAACTTCTTTTCACCTTTTTTTTTAGTTCAAGCAGAATCCCAATTGTCATTTTTTGATTTTGCAGTCAGATCTGAGTGCAAAAGAAATGCACCATTTGATCTCAGGTAGGTATTGTTCAAAGGTTTCTTTCTGTGCTTGTTAAGAATACAAGTTAACTTTGTTAGAGAATATACATCCAGGGCATAGAAAGATGATACAAAAGAAAACAAGTAATTTTTCAATCTCACCGCCTCAGCTAAAAGAACAAAAGATTGAAGTAGCGTATGTAAAGATTCTCCTAGTTGCTCAGAGAAAGGCCATTTTCTGGTGCTGTCTGAGTATGAAACTCAAACAAAAACAACCCGAAAGTGTTTGGCCATCATCAGTCTGGAGCATCTGTGTTTGACCCAAAAACTACTGACATCCATGAGTTTCACTTCTCTTTGGTAACTTGCAGATTATTGATTTTATCGTTTGCCTGACATTTCACACTGCATTGCCTCACTCACAGAAATGTTCAGCATTTACGCTGTGATGTGAACTGTCATAAAGTGAGGTAACATTCCATAAAATCCTAAGGGGAAAAACACTTTGATGAGATGCAGTCCAACTTGGAAGGACTGTATTTTTTCTCAAGCCGCTGTAGGCTCACTCACCCTGAAAAAGCACATTTCAGAAGGGACAAGATAATTTTAAATAAGGACTGCTGTTTGAAAGGAGAATGGAAAAGGCTGAAATCTTTTCTTGTAACTTGAACAAGAGTCATTATCAGTGTGTAACATAGAAAGGAGTAAAAAGCACACGTATTTGCTGTGCTCTGTTTTCAGCAGAGTAATGAAGTTCAAGAGAAGTAACTTGTGCTTTACATTTTTGATTTGCTTATTCCACTTCTTGTTTTAAAATGTATCCCTTGGCCTGAATGCCCCCAGGAAATCAGGCAGAGGCATCCAGCTCATACTTAGGATCTGTGTCTTGCAACAGAAGGAGCCCGAGAAAGAGAGCCAGCCCTTCTCCTGCTGGGTCAGTCACATGCAGTCAGGCTTTTGCACAGAGCTAGCCTTCTGTCTCCTTCCTTTCAGGGACAGAGTAACATTTTGTAGTGACACAAAGAAATTCTTCCCTCTCTTGATCATAAAGACCCACAGCACTAGATCCTCTTTATCAACTGCTCTTTTCTTATAGGATACGATATATTTTATTTACATATGAATTGGTCGGTTTGTCCAGCAAACTTGGAAAGCTCAGTGGTTCACAAAAACATAAACCACACTACTTGTAGTCATTGCTTGAAATTTAAAGAAAACAGCTATCGTGCTGCTTTGCTTAACACTCCATAATCCATGTCCTATCCATTATACATGTTAACATTGTGTGGGGCATATAGATGGGGTGTAATTAGTTAGATTTTGTGGTTGTCAAAGCAGAGAAACAAACTACAAAGAAATTATAACCACAGATGAAATCACAGTATTTGACTACATCTTTTTTCTTTTTGGAAATAGATCCCTAGAAAATCCTCAGCTTTTCATTGTCTTTGAAAGTGGCTGTGCAGTTTGTGAAAGCCTGCAGACACATCACAGTAAGCTTTCAAAATCTCTCTTACAGGTATGTGTATGGTACCAAAATCCATTTCCTTCCAGACTCTGCTGTCATTTCTTGTACTTTCCACATGCTCCTATTAGCACTATGCAGCATACCAACAACTGCATGGCTTGTAATGTAGTAGAAACCACGACAAAGACAAACAATGGGGAGATTTTCTGACTTCATGAGTTTTCTTCCCAGTGTCATCAGAATCTTGCGATTTCTCTTGGTCTGGTAACTGAGAAGCACCAAATGAAATTACTAGGCAGAATTATAAGACAAACAAAAGTACTTCTTCACACACAGAGTACTCATGCCCATTGTACCACATAACTCCTCCCCAGAAGAGGATGCGGAAGCCCAAAAAGCAACTATGCAAATCCGGGAAAGAAAAGTTCAGTGGATACCACATCTCTGTCAGGAAATTCCTAAATTATAGATAGCTGAAAACAGAGAGACTCTGCCATGGGAAGGGTCACTCCATGCTGTCCTCATAATCTTTCCGTAAGCAGTTATTACTAGGCACTGTCAGGAACCGGAGCAGAAAGACCTTTGGTCTGACTTCATACAGCTGTTCTCTTGTTCCTCTGTTCTTATTTTATTCCAGAAGCAAAGTTTATTTTTATTCTTTTCACTAAACTTCAGTGAGCACACTGGAAAGGATTTTACTGGGAGTCCAGATTGCCACGACCCCATTTGTGGTACACACAGGGACACTTATTTTCTTTCTTCTTCTGCACAGAGAAGCTCTGTCTGAGACATTCTCTGTCTTCCCCAGCTCAAGGTGCTGAAACTCATTACAACCAAGAGGCAACATGGAATCATAGAATAGTTTGGTTGGAAGGGACATTCAAGGGTCACTTAGTCTGACGCCCCTGCAATGAGCAGGGACACCTTCAACTAGAACAGGTTGCTCGGAGTCCCATCCACCCTGGCCTTGAATGTTTTCAGTGATAGGACATCCACCACCTCTCTGGGCAACCTGTTCCAGTGGTTCACCACCCTCAACATATACTCATGGACCTTGATGGTTGTCTGGTAGGCATCAAAACATTACTCTAATAACATGTGGTAGTTCAACACCTATGGAAAAAGGATGGGTCCTCACCAGAATGTGTCCATCACCAGATACCCTTATATTGAGAGCTTTAAAAAATGTACTTACTTAATTCACAGTATGATGCTTCCTAAAATAACCCCAGTGTGTAGGATTCCTTTCTTTTCTGCTGGCATGGATATCACTGGAGCAAAATAAGAGTCTGAAAGTTTATTTTCAGAAGAAAATGGTTATAAGATATGATGCTGACCTTCTCATTAGCAACTTTGGAGGGCACTCAATAAACATATCAGTAGTACGCTTCTTGTGTGAGCTGGAGACAGATTAGCTCCAGAAGGACTCTATCTAAATTTATTAGTCTCCAGGACCGCACAGGGGGATTTAACCTCCGTGCTGTGGTTGGTTCGGGGTAGGGTTGTGCAGGAACTCCTGCCCAATACAGTTAATGCCACATTTCGCGCCTGGGCAGAGAAGCGGGAGTCAGCAGGGAGGCAGCACAACAAGGGCTGGAAGCAGAAAGGGCTGAGGCAGATGAGTTGCGTTCTCAGCCCATCTCCATCAGGACTGAGGCAATAGGTGGGCAGCCTGATTGCCATGTAGCTCCAGGTCTGACCTGATGCTGAGGCCAGAGTAGCCCTTGCAGCCCCTGACAAGTGAAGGCACAAATCACATTTCCTTAGTGTCTGCACGAGTGGCACCGTGTACCCGGGCCACAGGTCCCTTGCTGCCATCGGCAGGCCTGTTTAGCATAGATGGATCGTGGCTGCGATGTAACCTTCAGTCTAATGCCACATTAAATTTGTAAGAGATGTAACACAAACTTTGAGAACCAACGAAGAGTAGTCCTTAGTCTCTGCACAAAGCAAAACAGTGACCAAACACACACACACCCTTCAAATCGCAGACTTTTTCCAAATGTGTTGGAAATTGTCCTAAACCAAAACCTCAGCACTGGCTTTCTCCAAACTTTGCAGAAGCCTGGCAGCAAAACTATAGGTTTGATCTCTCTGATAACTTGACAAGCTCCCATATCCAAACAACCAAGTTTAGGAAAGCCTGGATTCCTACATGAACACTGCCCTTCTGCTGGATAAATCCAGCCTTCTCTACTGGATAACTTTACATACTGGTGATGTAAATTAGCAACAACGATTATATGACTATCAAATTAGCAAACCACACTGATGTTCCACTAGTACTAGCAGCAAGTCAAGCCTATAAGTGCCTTTCATCATGGATCTCAGTCTATTAGATGTTATGCACCCCAGTGAAGACTCCTGGCACGGTATTCTGCAGCAGACAAATACCCCTTTTGGTTGCTAACCTGTCTTCTTGGTACCTCACCCGGGCAGAGAGCTTTCATCTGGTTTTATAAGAATAAGCAGTTTGATTTGGAATTTCATAACATACTTACATGTCGCTCACATCCTTCTGTTGAGCTAAATTGATCTTTTTTCTTCTCATTTCCTGGGTAGATTGCATTTGGTCTATGAGTAAACACAGTGTAGCTGCCCCCTTTTCCCAGGCTTTCTAATGAGAATGTGCTGTCTGATCAGGTGCATGCACTCTGCTGTCATTTGCAGCCTGACCTGCAGGTCAGAGGTGATTTGAGCAGGCTCAGGGATGCATACAAATCACATCCTCTTGTCTGTCTGTTTTGTTGACTGGTTCTCCTCAGGGTCATGGCTATCTTAAGTAGCAGCCTGAAGGATAAAGTGCGCCCTGTCTGAGCTGTAAAACTTTGACTTTGGACCAATTGCATCTGACATACAGCAGCATGAGGTTTGGTTTAGCCTTTGGATTCAGAACAAATCACTGGCTATCAATAGCTGATAGTGACATGCAGTTTACTGAATGTCCCCTTTTCTCTGGCAGCTGTATATTCTTTGGGAGAAACGGATGTGTTTTTAAGTTTCTAAGGTCATGTTTTAAATATGATGTGGCACACACTCCATTAGAAAGTAAGTGTAGCAAATAAATAAATAGCTAGAAAAATGTTATGCTGTTTTGTGTGCTTGCTTTTGGGTTCCCAGGTGGTGCACAGTATGAGAGGTGGGGGGATAGATGTAAAATGACTCACCCACTCATAAAACAGAATATTTTTAGGATTAGCATACTTACTAAAAACTTTTCTGGAATGATATTGGGGAACAGCCATGCAAAATAACCACTCTGTGTCCCGAAGACTGATGTACTGTTGGGAGTTTCTTTGCTCATGTGGCAGCACCAGCATGGCAGTCCATACCCTGAGTTACAGGTACAGGAACAACGTGTCCTACTCACACCATCCCATTCTGCACAGACCACCAGCCTCAGACCCACTGTCCGCATGCCAAATCTGCCACCATGAAAGCCCTTGCCGGTGTAGCAAACACCCTCTAATGATGAAAAAAAAAAAACAAGGGGAAAGTTTTGAAGGCCGCCAAGCAGTCATCAAAGAGTTACGGCTCTCGGCTGGCATCAGCCAGGGCCACATTCAGAGCAGTGACCTGGAAGCAAGCAGCTCTGTATCACCCCCATGGGCTGCCTGGCCCCCTAACACTTCACTTATTAAAAGGTGACTCTAGGACTGCATCAGTGCCCTTATGCCTTCTCAGCATCACACTGAAAATCCAGTCTGTTTTATATGTATGTAAGTAGATTTTATGCCAAATGACCACTTTTTTGTAGGTCAAAATACTTCTGTGGCTTCTATTTATTACAACTCTATTAAGAGTCACATTACTTTTGTCAACAGTTCTATCTGTATCATTTTCTCTGCTCTGCTGTCAAAGCACAGCTTCCAAATTTTTGTCAAGTCTGTGTTGCAGAATTATACTGAGGGGATTTTTGCGTTCTCATCATATTGTGACTTAGTTTGGAAAAAAAAAAAAAAAAAAAAAAAGAAGAGGGTTTATTATTATTATTAAAGAACTATAAGTGCCACTATAAAAACAGAATAGCTGGGGTGCTGCTTTCAGGAACTATCATGTTACATTTCACACTTTATCCACTTATACAGGTTATCCAGGACTTATAATGTTTTCATAGAGTGCATGTGTAGGGCTCAGAGGGTTGTAAAGAAATAGCCCTGCCAAGTCTTTTCTACCAAAACCAATTTTTTTTTTTCAGTGAACAGCCTGGTTATTTAATTACTTATTTTTTTCACAATAAGTTCTCCCCTGTCATAATAGAAAATGTAAACTATTGCATTACAAATGAAACATTTTCACTTTTCAGCCACATGTATTTTTGTTTTGGGTAAAAAAGGATGGAACACAACTGTTTGCAAAAGATAATCTCCTTTTTCAGACTAGTAATGAACCCGTTGTATCTACTACAGTCTTAAACTATCATTAAAAAATAATGCATTGTTAGTATATCAAAACTGGTGAAGTCATGCTTGACAGGTCTCATCATATCTGAAGACCAGTCCCAAGATCTTCCAGGTCCTATTGAAATAAACAAAGTGTTCAACATATGGTAGAATTTCAGCCTTAATGATATCATATCTGTGAACTGTGAAGTGATGCTACAAGAGGAAGAATTGATGGCAGCATAATAGGATATGTTCCTTCCCCAGCAAAATCCAGCAGAGGATTCTAATAGTTCACCAGGGGAAGTAGGGTTAAAAACCTCTGACCCCTGATATCACACAAACATGGCAAAAAAAAATAAAGCCCTTGATTGACAGTGAAATGCGTGACTACCTCAAGTCTGTTCTGAAATCTTTGCTGATAATTATTGGGTTGAATGTTATGAGAAATGGGCAAGAAGGGTATCAGCCACATGAGTGTACATACTCAGAGACCTGAGCATCTCTAATAAGAATTGATGTAGTGTGTCATTTGTAATTTAATCAGCAGCATTACATCTTGATAATAAAAGAACTATCATGAACATTTTCACAGTAAAGTAAGATTAACACACACAGCCCCCAAATCTCTGCTGCCTTAATGTTCCAGTTGTGACAGGAGCTGATAAATGGAAGAAATTACAAGTTTAAGCTGACACGTGACCCTGAGCTGATTCCATGGTGCGTAGGCATTTCACTGCATATGGCACCTAGTGCTAAGCACTGACCGGAGACATTTTGTGAGCATGGGCAGAACAGTGCAAGCTCAGCAAGGAGTACCAGCCCTGATCCAAATTTTGGCCTCTGCTCTCTTCCACTGGTTATCATATCCCAAAGTCCAGATCTAGACCTAGTCCAGATCTGAGCACAGCCAGCTCCATTCCAAGAAGGTCCCTTTTTTTCTCAGTGTTTGTTTATTAGTTTGGGAGAGTTTGGGAGCCCTCTCCTTTCCCTTTGTGGTCCAGGCTTCTCCAATGCATTCGGTACCCTGTCATGCACTGACCAGAGCCTGCCTGACACACAAGAGAAATTCCATGGATATCTGTAGGAGAAGATCTACCCTAAAGCAGATGCCTAGGAGTTAGTCATCTCAACCTAAGCTCCTCAATTTAGACTTTCACAGTAATAGAGGAAAATAGGCCCCTCTAGAGGCAATTTGAGCAGCGTAGCTGTCTAAAAAAAACTAAGATTAATGTGTCTGTAGCCACAGTGAAGAAAGACCAGAGTGGTTAGGACATCTATGTTTAAGATTTCTGAAGTGAGGTGAGTTGAATTCCACACTTACTCTGTCCAGGAAACCCAGTCTGCAGAGAAGACTATCAGGAATGAACTCTCACAACATCTGTGTCAACATCTTTTTAATCAAAATTTTAAGATATCTCACCAATAGTGACTGAATATTTTTTTTGTTGTTGTTTTTCTTCTATTTTTAACAATGTTCAGTTGTGAGAGCTGAAAGAATTAGCAGTAAATTTACTCATGGGAAAAAACACATTATGACAATGAAGCAAAGGTCTCTAGTGTCTGCAGTCTCGCAGTGAATATGCATGTTCAGATGTGCATATTAATTGTCATTTGTATCAGTAGCAAGAGGAAGGGAACAAATGGTGCATGGGCATCTGTTTTCAAATGCTTACCCAAGGTGCTGACTCACGTCCACAGGTCACCTGAAAGTAAAATTACTCCCTTAGGAGCCAGAACAAATGTTCTGGGAAAGAAATCCTATCTCAACAGCCTTTGGAGCAACACTATTTTTTGAACCCATTTCCCCATTTTTTGTTCACAACTGTGAAATAACCTCATACAAACATTGTTTTCAGAGTCTTCTGTCAAATTAAGCATCCTACCACTGTTTCATTGAATTTTTAGCCTCTTTCCTCTTAGCCACCAAAAAAATAAAGGTACTTCATATTGCAGTTTTATCTTCCAGATCTGTTGACATCAATCTCAAGGCACAAACTGTACTTTTTGTTTTTAAGATGCATCGTTGTATTTATTATTTCAAAATTTCACTCCATGTTGCTCAGTAGTGAACAAATATGCTAATAACACTTAACACAAGGCAAAAAAACTAAATTAGAATTATAACTTACCCAAATAACAAAGCTCTGAATCTCTGACAAATGTTAAATTGGGATGTAAAAGAACTTAAAGAAAGCCTAATAGTTTCCATTATGATCTGTAGGCAGTTTTCAGGGAGGTTTTCTCCTGCACCTACAGCTTTTTTGCATAATGTCGTGGCAAAACCCACATGTAATTTGCAAAGTGAGACGCATTAATTGTTTTCACACATCTTTCAGTTAAAATCTCTGCTGTAATCAATGAGACCTTTGACTTCCTCAAACAGGTTTAAAAATGTCACTTAATATCAGTTTCCATCAGGGTGTATTTCAGGACTGGTCGTTTAACAATTGCTCTCCAGGAGAATTACTTATTTCTTGTTTTATTTGTGTGAGGAGCTCTCCAGTGTGACAGGTCCATGAGAAAGTGAACCCAGCAGAGGAGCAGGTGGTCTGCTGCTCCTATGTTATTGCAATTATGTTGCCTTTGTTAAATTACTCCATAAACCCAAGTTTCCTCATTGCCATTTGTTAAATTTGCCTACCTCCACTCTGTGAGTACAGATAATCAGTCAAACCTTAATTGGGGTGTATTTAGATCAAAGTATGCAGCCAGCGTTTGCTCCCAGTACCTGGGTTGCAAATGATAGTCACATGAGTGGCTTGCTCTATTGGACGTGCTTTTTGTTTAACCATGATCATTGCTGGCAGGCGGCTTTTTGTGTGAGTGAAAAGCCCTTTAGAATTCCTCTAATTCTGACAAAGAAACTGTCTTTGGGAGGAGAAATTGAGTATTGCCTTCTTGCATCTGAATAGTCTTTCAGCTCTATATTCACAGCAATATACTTAATATCCGCAGACAAGAAACAGAAGGTTTGGACCCATGTGTGTTTTTATTTGATCCATTCCTAGCTTCTAGAAACTCTTGGAAGCTTGTCTTTTTACCAGTTAAAGAGATATATGTAAGTTTTGTTAGTATAAGCATGGATTTCTCTTGAGAAGAATTGCAAAAACACTTTGCAGCAAAAATTACATCGGTTGTCTTTTTTTTTTTTTAATTTAAGAAGAAATAAATCAAAACAAGGCTTAGGTAGGGATGAGTGATACACTAACTTTGCACTGCTCCTCTGGAAAGGGTAGAAAATTTTTATGCAAATATTTCAATTTTTTACTTTATTTCTGATCTAATTGTTGGTTTAATCAGTTGTTTTCAGTTGGATCAAATTGCCTTTATTTATTACCTCTCACATCTTTCTCATAAGGGTTCTGTAGACAGGCCCTGATGCTTCCACATTCTTTGGTGGCACCATTTTATATTGTTGGGGGTTTCTTTATGTATCATGGTAGCACCTAAAGACCCCAGCTGCAGCTGAAGTC
This sequence comes from Columba livia, assembly GCF_036013475.1. Taxonomy (NCBI): domain Eukaryota; kingdom Metazoa; phylum Chordata; class Aves; order Columbiformes; family Columbidae; genus Columba; species Columba livia. Next base: position 42,861,481 of record NC_088604.1, read on the forward strand.
CCGGTACACTGAAAGCTATGGAGAATAAAAGATGGCCTGTTCCCTGAAGAGTTTACAGTTTAATCAAGGCAGCAAGACACACGCTACATTTAATTTTGAACTCACCAACATGAGCAAAGCAGCTATAATTAGCTTTTGGCACTAATAACGCTTGGGCTTCGGTCAAGCAAAGGCAGTTGCAGGCGCTAAATTTTAAGGCATGTTGAGCAACCCTCATTCAGTTCAAAGCGACAAGGACATATGCAAAGCTGATGATAAATCTTCCAGGGCAGAAGGTTAGGTTGTGTGACCAGGCCATTGGCCAGTGGAGAGGGAAAGCTGTCGTTAGGGACAGAAAGTTGACCTGCTCTTTGGATTTCTCTACATTTGAATGCTTAGTTAACAAAGCACAGATTTAGTATGTTTAAAGAGTCAATGCAGAGAAAATACTGTAAAGTAGCTCTGTTTTCCACAAAATTCCTCGCAGACCTTATTCTAAAGGAACTTTGCAAAGAGTAAAGGCCACTTTTGAAGCAACATAAAGGCCACTTTTGTCAGTGAAATAACTTGCTGGACTTTTTCCCCCCAGATTTGTATAGAGCACTGGTTCACATCAGGGTCTGAAAAAAAAATAGTTTTGATTGTATATACATACATACAAAAGGGTAAACAGTCTGAATAAAGCCTTTTGTACTGGATTAGTGTCTTAGCTCTTTAACCCAAGCTGCAAGTTTGGGATGTCTTTGTTCAGTTAGGTTTTTGGGGCTGACCGAACTGGGTGTGTTTGAGTTTCATTCCTCACCCTTTTGAGATCTGTAGGACTGATTCCTTGCATTCAATGCCAGCAGTACTGTAAGTGCCCTATGCTTTATTCTCTAAGCTATTCATCCTTTCAACCTTTGGCTTTTTTTCCTTAATCCATCTACCTTACTGAGTTTTCAAGTCAAGTAAAATGTTAAACATGTGCTTCAAGCAAGAGCAACACAGAAATAACAGAGTACGTGCCAAGAATTTCTGTCCATCTAGTCTATTTGTTCTCTGTGTGTCCGTGTGTATAAAGATATATGTATGTGTGTGTATGTGCATAGGGGTATGTTATTGCACCACAAAGGATGAATCTACCATGAGGCAAAAGTCATGCAAAACACATATTCTGAATGATTTTATACAGAGAGAGGGAAAATAAACACATTTTAGCAACTTTTCTCTAATATCAAAAACAAGTAATTGCTCTACATCACAAATATTTTTATGGAGAATTCAAATGCTTAATGCTGCTTGTCTGAAGCCTTGATGACTTTTTTTTTTTGGCTGCAGGGGACAAGAGGCTTACACACATGCCACCACTTCAAAGATTTGCCTTCTATTAATTTTTTACTTAAGCTTCAGAGTGTTAAATTGTTCAATTTAAGCCATGAATACATTTTATAAGATCATCCTAGCCCACCATTTTTCCCAAAATAGAGAAGTTCAGGATATTTGGCAGTTTCACCTCCTCACCAACTCCTTGCAAAATATATATGAATAATCTCTTTGAACCTCAGCAACTTGCAATATAGAGAACCATAAGTTCAAGCCTTAGTCTTTCCTTAACGATAGAAATAGACTGTTCTAAAAATAAGTGCTGAATTTGATGATTTAGATTTAAAAAAAAAAATGCACATCATAAATAGAAATGTGTTGTAACTTTTCCAATTGGAAATTAAAAATAATGGGCTATTTTCCATTTCCTTGTGGGGCTTTCATGAGCTGAATCAATATAATGAAATGTTCTAGTCAGCAAAATAAATCAAGAGCCTTTTACTGTTTTTATCATGAGAGATCCCCAGTGGGGTGAGGGAGGAGAACAGAAGAGATTGCATGACATTATGCAACTATCCTACATCAGAGCACAAGTCCAGCTGCTGCTGCTGAGCCAGATGCTGTTTCTGTTCAGCCGAAGCTGGGAGAAAGATGGAAATATGCACTTAACAAGAGCAGGGCATGCTGTCTCTAATCTGCCTCAATTATAAAGAAAAAAAGGGGGTCCACTGATCTCCTGAGCTCTCACCATGACTCAGAGACTCTCTGCTTGTGCATTTTTGGGGGTGAGAGCATGCCTGACCCTGTTTCCCCAAAGTCGATTGAAGACATTCCCACCTTACCTTTCTGAGAAATGTATCAGTCTGAAATGCAAAATTGAGGCACAGCTGCTCAGGTCCTTCAGGTGGGACCCACAGTGGGGCTGACAAAGCAGGGTGCTCCCCACACCACAACCCCCTCATGGAGGTTCCTTCTCCTTGCTGCAGTCTGAGACCCAGGGGTTGCTTGTCTGCAAATGCTGCTTAGCTGGAGGGCCTAGAAACACATCACCAGGAAACTAGCCTAGCCAAAGGTTTTACATCATAGAATCATTTCAGTTGTAAGAGACCCTTAAGATCATCAAGTCCAACCATAACCTAACTCTAGCACTAAACAATGTTCCTAAGAACCTCATCTGTATCTTTGAAATACCTCCAGGGATAGTGACTCAACCACTTCCCTGGGCAGCCTGTTCCAATGCCTGACAACCGTTTCCATGAATAAATTTTTCCTAATGACCAATCTGAACCTTCCCTAGCACAACTTGAGGCCATTCCCTCTCATCCCATCTCTTGCTACTTGTGAGAAGAGACCAACACCCTTCATGCTACAACCTTTTTCCAGGTAGTTGTAGAGAACAATAAGGTCTCCCCTCAGCCTCCTTTTCTCCAGGCTAAACAGCCCCAGTTCCCTCAGCCGCTTCTCATCAGACTTCTTCTCCAGACCCTTCACCAGCTTCATTGCCCTTCTCTGAGCTCTCTCCAGTACCTTATGTTGCATTCTGCAGGAAACTTTTGTATTTTTGCTTTTAGAGATATTAATAAATCTTATAATTTCAGATTAAGAGCCTTTGCCATCTGGTAAAAAAAATGGTACGGCAACACGTGGGCAGCTGTTCAAGAGCAGAACTACATACGGAGAGCAAAGCCACCTCCTTGCTAGCTCTATGGTAAGAGTTCCTATCTCATAAACTGTTTCATGCTGCTTTTAGTGAGATTTTCATCTAAAGTCAAAAGAATTCTAGTGTCAAAAAATTCACCTTTCATAACTGTCCTAGTTCAGCCCAGCATCCCTCTGCTCTCTGCAACTAGCTCTGCTTCCAAGGCAGGATCAGACACCCTGGAGGAAAGATCTCCAGGATATCAGCCATAAACAGGTCAATGCAAATACATGGATGCCCATGTTCTGAACCAAAGTACTAAGGAGGAAGAGGCTACAGCTGTGAAGGCTGCTGACCTATTTCTTTCTATTAACAATTTCATTTGGTGCTTTTAGGCCTGTCCAGCTGGCAGGGACTGTGGGACTATAGTGCTTCAGACCTGGAGTGACTGGTGACAGGCTCAGGACTTGGAGAAACTCGTGCCCACTTTGCTGGAGATGTGGATAACGTCATCCTGGAACAGAAACACACAGTGCCCCGTAGCACAAGCAGGTGCTTAGCCAGACTACCTGGAAGCTTGCCATTCCTGATTGCTGCTTCAGAGCAGACCATTTCAAAGCTGTTGTAATGGAGATATGTGCTCCTATCAAGAAAGTGCTATTACTCTTGCTAATAAGAGTAGGTGATATATAGAAGGCTATCAATGAGCTTACACTCTTGGATTCCCAAAGGCTAATGCTACCCAAGTAAATTAAACAACTTAGATGAAAATCCTCTGGCACTGAAACTTGATTGTCTGAACCATTATATTGCTAGAAGGGTCCTTGGCACAGTTTTGACCCAGGCCAACTAGCACTCTCCCAAGCAATTCCTGGACACGCTACAGAAGTTGGGTCAGTCCAGAGATCATTCCCATTAGGTATCCTGTGTATATATTGGCTCAAGCTGTTCCAGGCCAGCTGGCCAGAAAACAGTCCTGGGTGTCTTTAATTTACCCACATAGATGTAGCCAAAGTGTACTGAGCTTATTAATACATTTAATTCCATGTCCAGGCACCAGGCTTGAGACTGTATGGGCAGATTAAGGTCTATCTTCATCATGCTGCAAGGCTCATCATAGAAGACTCACCAATACTGAGATTCTTTGGTAGTCTGGAAGTCATTTAAGATATTAGCAAAACACCTAGCATTAAGTCAGCCCAAAGAGCCACCTGATTGAGCGGCCTGTGCCCAACAGTGGCCAGAAGGGGATGTCCAGGTAGCAGTAAGAAAAAAGTATAAAAGCACTGTTATGCTCTCCTGAATATCAGCAATCTGTGGTTTAGGTATTTGATACCTTGGGATCTTTCAATCTGGAGAAATACCACATTGTCTACTGCACAGATAAAAGGACATTTATGCCCATATTTATGGGCCAAGGAAGTGCTGGTATTCATCTAACTATTCAGGAAGAGCCAGGTTGAGCTCTGCTCCCCAGGCTTTCCTAGGAGCTCTTTCTGCATATTCTGAGCACTTTCAGAATGACACTGCAACATGCATTAAGAAGATAGACAGGTAGATGGAGGAGGGATGTTTAGCCTGCAGGCTACTAAAAAATATGTGCTCCCCCTGATAGTTACTGTGTGCTGGCTTGCACACTAGTTGAAAGGATGAAGGGAAAGCTGGTCACCTCCTACTCATTTTACCACTTGACAGCTTGTTCAGCTGAATGTTGTACACAGCAATGAAGAGGGCTTCTAGGAAAGAGTGAGGAACACATTTTGCTCTTAATTTTGAATAAATAGACACTTGCGGTTAGTGAGAAAGGTACTGGTCATTTTACAGTGAGGAGCTCCTCCTGTGCATCACATGAGGCTCCTGTAAGTCTGTATATGAGATCTACTTTAGTCCATATTAGGATTTTATGGCAGTGTGCCTGGACATTTTAATGAATTGCCCAAGAAAGGTACTATGAATATAAATCTAATGTTAATTAATATTAACTATTGACAGCAGGGAGAAATAGTGAGCACTGTGTGTCAATACAGTAAGCTAGAATCTTTTAAAAACCTAAAAATAAATGATGTGCATATAAGTTTGTACCTTTATGACCACATGAAGCAATGCAGGTGGACAGTAAAATAGCTTGTGTCCATTTGGAGCATCCCAGGACTCCCCTTCTCCTCGCCGCCTGGTTGCAGGAACAGAGTGAGCTGTGTGCCCCAAAATATGGCAGTGTGACAGTCTGGACACTACACTACACCCAAAGGCTGAGGGAGGCTTTTTGCCCTCCCCAAAAGCCACCAGAGTGGTCTGTTTGCCTCTCAATCATCCTTACGAGCTCTCTCTAACTCTTTCCTGTCCTTTTCCATTTACCAGTTACACAGTTCACAGGCAAGCTGTGACAGTGGTGTCAAAAGATCCCCCATTTTGGTAGACTCTTGGACCTGCCATAAGGTACATGGAAAGGGAACAGAGCAACTGTGGCAACTTTTGAGGATGGAAGCAAATGCCAGGTGTAATAGGGTTGTTAGGAACTTGGCTAGCTAAAGAGAATGAGCAGAGACAGGCCAGTAACTAAATGTGTGTTTCTGTAAGCTGATCTTCTTTTGAAGGATGCTGCAGTGCAGCATCTCCCCCAAAGGAGAGAAGAGTTCTGCATAGAGAGGCACTGAGAAACTAAGAAAATCCACCTTGCTGTTCCTTGCCTGGTGCCCCCTCTCTGCTGTGGGAACAGGAGTCAGCTGCATACCAGATTAGGGCACACTTTCTAACTTCTCACTTTTTAACAAGCACAGGTCAGCACAAGATACAGTGTACAGTAACTTGCATCCTACAGCAGCCCAAAGGGAAAGGATTTAAAACCTCTCTGGAAACCTCTGCACTGTAATACTTGGCCCATTTAGCTCATTGTATTAATATGAGGCATCAGTTTGAGGCTGAGGGCACTGGTGGTACTGAGAGCCAGGAAAATGGTTCTGAATTTTTTGTCTGACACTACAGTTGAAGTGGCCATCCTTCAAACCATCTGGCTTGTAACACACATGGTATTCCTAGCTGCCCACCTCTACTTTTGATAGTGACAGGCTCACTGAGCAGAGGTGACAGAATAAAAGCTACCATGACAAGAGCAGAGAGTAGGAAATGCCAAGCTGCATATGCATTTGCACTGCATATTGCAGTGTGATTCATCTTTTTATCTGAATGTCTCTTTTCCCTGTAAGGTGTAGCACAGAATTAAGCAAATATATTATCTCACTGCTTCTTTTCTTTCTCCCCTTCCTGAAAGAAAGAACCTTATATTCTGTATTTACCAGAAATTATTCCTTTAATTACTGTACTTTCCTGTGCATTTCCTGTGACAACTACTCCAAGCTGTGGTTTGTGGACCTGCTGGATCTTTAATCCTTTATCAGCTTCTAGATTCATCAGACTGATAAGCTCTGGCTTTCAGAACCAGTATCCTGGCCTGCATCATGTTCAGCCCCTCCAGGATACATGGGGCTGAGGAGTGAAAAACTCCTTGCGGCTGGAGCAGCTACCTACCTAATGCAGCAACAGACCTTCTGAGGACTGGCAGAAGTCTTGTTAGCCTCTGGAAGATTCTTATAAAACAGTCCAAAAGCCTGTACACCCTCACTTTCATGTGTTGGGGTAACCATTTTTGCAGCGATTGAGGGGGGAGGGTACCCTATCTCCCCTGCAGAGGGACAGGGTCCATGATGCAGTGAATTTAACTGCTAAGTAAACAGAAGAGCAGCTCAAGAGTCCCAGAGTAGCACCTGCTTTTAACCATCAAAGTGAGTCCCACCAGGGACTCTGTCCATGGCAGGGTGATGCAGTGGAAGGACCCCAGGAGCCAGTCAAGTAACAGGAGGAGCAAGCGGATGTGCAGTCAGTGCAAGGAGATTGGTATGGAGATGCAGGCACCCCTAACACTCTGATGGCACACCCATCTCCATGGGTTTTGTAATGTGTAGTAAAATATCTGATGATTTACAGCTGTGGCAAAATTGCTTGTGGGCACACAGCATTTTAGAAAGAAAGAAGTTAACCCAAAAGACATGTCAGTTGTAGAGAAGTCCTGAGAAACCATCCTCAAAACCGACCTTTTGATTTTCTGCCTCAGTTTTCTTATCTGTAAATAAGTTTAATATTTAATTCAGCCATGCTGTTCAATTTAATCGGTTGATAGTTTTAGCTTCGAAGTTAAATGCTATGTGCATTTCACTTAACTTTGGTTACCATTAATTTAGCTGCTACTTTAATGAGTGGCCCTAAGCTTTTTCTGTGAGCAGTACCTAAAGCCAGAGCTCTGCCGGTCTTTAAGTGATGAGGGACCTTCTTCCAACCGTGCCTATTGAAGCAAGGGAAAATCTCGCAACATCATTTTCCAGGACAGTCTCTGGCATGGGCCATGGGCTATGGACCAGGGAAGCAAAGGATGGTGCCTCAGTCAGCGGCTAGGGTTAGACTCTTTGCAGGCTCAGGGAAGAAGTCTCACGTAAAATTAGACTAATGGGAGCAGTAAAGCAGAGAAAGTTTCCTTCTGCTCTTCTATCTCTGGTACCAGTTAAGCACAGGGACTTTGGAGTAATATTATTATAACATTTTTTACAGTAGGAATTATAATTGAAATTTGTTATGTATGAGGATAACTAAAACTCGATCATTTCACACTCTTCAGTCCATGCCTGAGGACATTTTGGGGTAAATAGATTGCTTGGAAACAGCCAGTGACTACAGCTAAAATTACATTTTACCAACTGAGCTGAATGGCTTTTTAATTACAGCACTGATGTCTGCATGCTGTCACCACCATCTAATACTAAGATGGTATTGATTTGATTTTTAACTTTGATGCACCAGGGGAAAAAATGCAGAGTAGGACTTTTTTCTGAAATTCTTTTCCAAAGTAGTCAAGAACCCCAACTCTGAAGTGATGGGTTATTTTTCGTCTGTCTCCCTTTTTATTTGCTTGTGCTTGTGTTCACCTTGAATATTATTACTGTCCACCTTGAATTTGGTTAGTTGTATCAAACATTTTGACATAAAACTTTATAATTTCAAGGTACTGGTAAGCCTCAGGAGCAATGAAATATGTGCTATACATACAAATTTTACATGAAATAACTGAAATAGCTACCATGCACACGTATTAGAAAGCCACAGGCATCTGCATAGTCAAAATTTCTTGTGATAATGCAGTCTTAGTGTAGTATTTTCCTTCAAAAGCAACTAGAAATGCTTTCAAGCCAAGGTGTCAAGCATTTTATAACCTATGAAACAGTATTTATTTCAAAGAGTATATTTTGTACCTTCTGAGTAAAGTGTTACTCAGGGCGAGGGAGCCTGATCCTTTGTGAACACAGAACTTTTCTTTTTTGTCTAGGGAAAAATTACTAAAACTTGCCTGGGCTGAACCTTTAGTTTGAAAAAGGATTGCTCCATGAGCTGTGAGGACGCCAAGGCCACAGAGCAGCTCTTCTTGGGCTGCTCTGCTTCATGAGAAAGAGAAAACTTGCACCTGCCCTGCAGACTCCTCTGCACCCAATCTACTTTGGCTCAGCTGAAGAGCTGAAGGAGGCAATGTCACATCTATGTGTGAATATCGAGTAATATTGGCCTAGTCACTGCATAAGCGGGTGTTTTAGGACTAGGAAGGGTGGACTTGATCCAAAATTAATTTAATTTGATGGGACTCTGACTACTGACTCCTGCCGGTTTGGAATTACATTTGCGCAAGCTCTGTGGAAAAGATAATCCATTTACCGTGCAGGTGGAATACTGGTCTGTACAGGTATTCTCTATTCATAGAGCTGAGAATACAGCTGACATCACCAATATCTGAACTAACAATAAAAAAGAAAATGAAAGTATATTAACTGCACCCACTGCACACCCCATAAAGGCAAAGGTCCGTTTGAGATTAATAGACAGCCTTTCAGTGAACATGGGACTATAATTCACTTCAGGGGCTCTGATCTTTGATGAGTTTATGAATGAAAACAAAGCTCAAGTGATTGAATTACAGACATGATTCACTCAGTTGTCTCATACACGTTTATGGCTTTTTAGTGTCTTCAGTTGCCAGGAGGGTGGGATGCTGGGATGGCCTCCAGGAGCCCTTCGTTTGAGCTCTGGCTTAGTTAAAGACGATGTATTCTTGGGAAAACCACTTCAATATGCCTCATATCTCTGCTCCCTGTTTGTAAATCAGGTGTGATGATTTTGTGTCATTTGTAAGTCGGTCACCTAAATGTCAAATTCAGTGATGAAAAGTTCTGAGATGTTAAAAAGCTGTATTTCCCCTGTCATTGGTAGGAATACTATTTACCCCAGCTAATATACATCTGTGTGTATCTGCCTCTTCCAACTTAAAAAGCTCTGTCAAATAATTAAGCAAATATGGAAACAGAGCTAAAAGAATAGGGAGGAATGAGAACATCCTAAGAAAGAAACAGCCATGGCAACTCAGTCTGATGTTCCTACCCCTGTGGACCTGTGAAGAAGGCTTGGCAGACTCAGGAAAAGAAAAGGAAGAAAGAATTTCAATTTTTATGACAAAAACCTCTTCATACCTTTTAGGGTTGGTAATTCCAGCTTTTTTACCACAACATACAAGGGCTAAGAACTACATGAGGAAAATGATGGTTCTCATGAAATTGCCTGACCACCAAACCTGGAACTCTTCAGAGTATACCAGATGCTGCAATGTGTGTGTCAATAGCATGAGGTGTTTACCATGCTGCTAAAGAAAAATATTGCAAGCACAAACAGAGCAAGCCTTGGGTTGTTTTCATTTTTGCTTGAGCTGAAGTCAAGAGTAAGGGAGTGGGTAACCCATTCCCTGAAAGCTTTCCTATCCTGCTGCTCTTTCAAGTAGAGTTTTGCCCCAGGCTAACTGATCTTGCAAACCCAGCTCTGCTTGAGATAGCTGATTTCATAATGGATATTAACTAAAATTTCACCCTGTAGAAATTACAGTAAATTCCATTACCTCTGTTAGGACCATTACCAGTGCTTTGTACATATTATTTTGTAATGTGTATGCAGATCACTTACCATACATTAAAACAATCTCTTAGAAGCATATTTTGAGAACTCTGTCATCCTTTAGAGTGCCAGCAAAATGAAGGGAAAACATGGGCTATATGCAGATATGCAGCCTCTGAAGGGTTAATGAACAATGGGGAGTTTGTGTATAGCTCATTAATTGTTATATTGCATCCCTTTATCTAAATTGTTAGTGGTCTGCTTAGTCAATTGAAACATATCACTTTGATATTAAAGCTGCAATCAAAATCTTTATTCTTGTGCATGTTCTACTTGAGAATACAAATCCTTCAGAATAGGGCAGTCAGAATTATCTTGAAAAGTATTACAATTCAATAAACCATATGTTCAAAAATAGAGACATCAGGTTCAAGCAAATATCCTGGGCACTAATGCAGCGGTTCAGACTTTCCCATCTAAACACACCAATTAGAAATACTGTGTGGAAAAGCCCATTAGGTTTGGACTCAGATTCTGGCCTCGTGTTCAAGGAAAATGAGGATGATAGTTCCATGCCAGCCCATCACACAAAATTAGTGTCACTGTGCTACTGTAACAGGGGAGTAGTTATTGTGGAGTGGTGATACGGTACACGCAGGGGTTTATATTTGTTACACATACCCTAGAGTATCCCACCTAATTTATGATGCTCTGTGAGGCATATTTGCTCTCAGCTTCTTCTCTAGACCACAGAGTGAAATAAGCACTTTGAAACCTCTCCAGACCTCAGCAAGTCTTAATCGCCTTGACAAAATGCCTTTTTCACCTCAATGGAGATAGAACCATTTCAGCATGGACACACTCCCAAATTAGGCATCTCAATTACTCCCTGAAATAATGAAGGATGAACATGGCCGTTAGTGCCCAGTGGCCTTGCAATGTTTCAGAGCCCCACTGCCTTTGGCTTGTGCTGGACCAGCCCAAAGGTGATTCCTGTTGCAAGTGGTATGAGTGGAAGAGGCAATAGATGAGGCAGACCAGGGAGAAGAAGGGAAATAAGGAGCAACATCAATCAGTAGAATTGGTGTTAGCCACCGACATTGTCATCACTAGAAGGAGAGTTGTGAAGCATCAGGAGGAGAGCAGCAGAATAGTTTTGCAGATTTTTGTAGAAGAAAGGGTGGAGAAGCCACTTCAACCAAAGCCTCCTTCATTTAAATGAACATCAGTCATGAGGGGTGTCATCCACTGTGCTGGGACTGATTTGGAGCTGCAGAGTTGTATTCAGACATGTGGGCTGGGCAGCTGGGTAATAGCATTTTTGATCTGGGAATTGTTCAGAGGCTCAGTCAGTATACCTGTGCCCGTAAACTCAAATGTGCACTCCAGCAGTGAAAATATGGAGTCCCTGCGGGTGTGTTGAGAATTGAGGGGCACCATTTCTAAAATTTCTATTTCATATTATGTGGTGTGGTTTCCTGTAAGAGCCAGCATGACACAGAGTTCATCTCTTCTACTTACCCTGATAATTTATAACTCTCTGTGATCAGTGTGCATATGTGTACAGATGTGTGCGTGTACATGCGTGTGTGAGAAATGCTGTTACTGGGGACCAATAACTATATAAATAGGGAAAATGGCAGACCAGTGCAGTAGAAGAACAAACACCCTTATTAATATTCTGGTTGTTTCTGTGGCTAGAGAAGGATAAGAACTGGAAGTGAAATAGGATTTTCCAGTCAGAACTGTCTGTTTTGCAAGCCATTCACAACAAGGTGCACAGAAACCTGTGATTCTATAGGCGTTCATATGTTTTTACATTTTAGTGGGTTTTTTTTCTGTTTGTGTCATGACTCAGCTATTACGAAGAAATATTATGTAGTGGGTAGATAAATACTTTAAACTATTTTGCTGATAAACTTTATTTACTGGACATCAATTAAAAATCAGGTTTTCTAAGATGTGTTTTTTACTGTTAAATTTGATGTTATCAACTCAAATAAATCAAGCTTGACTGCAACCTAGGGTAAACAAATGCTTGAGCGTTGTTTTAAAACACATGCTAACTAGCAAGCTCAGTAATGGGGAGATGATGCCAGATATGCCAGGATATCATCTTCTCACTTCTTACTTAAGGTCGATGACATTGATATAACTTTGACTTCAAGAGAGGAAATATTTCATAGTTAACAGAGCAAGAATGAATCCCCTTGGAATAGTAAAGGTACAAATTGCTTTAGTTTTCATTTCCATAGTGCTAAATTTGTATTTCGTGTGTGGGATTATAACTGATGACTGCTTACTTGTCTAGATGAGGAAGGATGAAAAAAATACATTCTGACTGTCAAGGTTGTTTGTGTTAGTGGCTAAAATAGTAGATATCATGCTGAAATCTTTGTAAACAGCATACGAGCAATTCTTTTCTTCTTAAGCAAAACAGAAAAGGAGAAAAGAAGCTCCCAAGCCAAAATATTCTTGTATCATCTGGCTGACATCTGGGAGTGTAATGTACAAATTTTCCTGGAAATATTATTTGTATCAACTAAACAAACTCCAGTGCACCAGCCAAAGCACTAGATCTTCACTAAAGCTTGGAAGGATTTGAGGCGATTTTAACACCAGGTATCCTAATTCTCTTTCTGCCAAGGTTCACGGTTAAAACCAAAGAGGTTTATTCCATAGCATTTCTCAGTAAATACTGTAAAATCTATAATTATTATTTCCACATGCCAATTTCTCAGATCTTCCAAAAACTCCCAATTGCCTCTCATTATCTGAGATAGTCCTACATCTAAATTTCCCCTGATCCCTTACAGACAAGATTATGTCCCAGTTAACAGCGTAATTCATTAAGATTCTCTGTGTTGTAGAGAAAGCAAAAGCAAAACAAAGCCCTCTTCAGTTAACATTATTTTCACATCTTTTGAGAAAGAGGTGGAGTTCTTGCTTTATTTGTCTTTGCTGATCTTTTATCTTGGTCACTGTTCTCTCATGAGAATGCCAGTGAAATGGAAAAAGAAAATAAAATTTTCTTCCCTTATATAGCCTACAAGGATGACCCACCTTCAACATTATTTTGGACATGTTGAGTTTTAGGTATTACAACAGAGCAAGTGGCTGAGACTTGGGATACTTGGATTTTTATCCTGCCATTGTTTTGGAATTGCCTTGAAGAAGTGAATTCCATTTGAGGATGAAAGTCATGAAGTCTGTCTAAGACACTGCGGTTGTCAGAGCCTGATGAGTTAATGAAAGGCAAAACCTGATATAGAAGTCAATGGCAAAGGACTTGGATCGGTGACCCAGAGACCTGTTCCAGTTCTGCCTTCTATTTTGTTTATTAACTCTCGTTATGACTAACCCAGAAACAGAGTTTGTATTATCTTACTCAAGAACAGTTAAATAATCCTCAATTTGTTTATGGAAGAGTAGAATCCATCAGAAACCTATGTTTCATTTCAGGAGAGAAAATTTGTTTCATTTAATTTAAGGAAAAAATGTCAAGTGATACCTTTAGGGTCAGTTTCCAGAGCCTGTAATAAAACACTTGTGGTACTTAATGGGAAAATTATATATAATTGGGAAATATTGTGTATAATTGGGAAGTACTCGGAGGATAAAGGAATCTAGGAAGGATCAGTAGCACATATCTTTTTACTCTGAACTGAACCAAATTTGCCATTTTCTAAACTCACCCTTTGTTCTCCCTGATGCTGATAATGTGTGATGTATACGGAGGCTCTTATATAGCTGCTTTTCTCAGCTGACCACACTGTTTAGTCTAATATGTGCAAGCTGAGTGTAAGTCTGAAAGGAAGGATGACAGGGAATGGTCTCTTATAGGCATCCTGATACTTAGGGCATTTTGGGGGTAAATCCACTTTATTCTATACATTTCTTCCCTTCTCTAGATCTGTAGGATGTCTCATTGTTGCCTCAGAAGAACATGCGGACACTGATCCAAGAAAGTGCTTTATCTTTCTGAGATAAAGAGAGACTGACCATGTTTTAAATCAAACATGAGCTAACTGGTTCACAGGACATATGTATTTGTGACTTCTCACCAACTGCTTTGGTTACTGGTTAACATTAATAAAACTCAGCTAGGCTGCAACTACTCCATCTTAAGAGGTGTTTATGTTTTGAGTTTGTTTGCAGGCTATACAATTGTCATGGATCCTATGCCACATGGAAGAAATGTGCAAATAAACTACTATGTTTTGGGTTGTTGTTTTTTTTTTCTCTACTTCATCACACATTTCTCCATTTGCTTCATCACCCTCACAAGATGTGAAAGTTCAGTTTGCTGATGGTGCTTTCCTACAGCCTCATGGTATCACGTACACCATGATGCAGACCACTAAGGGTTCTTCATGACACACGTGGGTACCTGCATCACTGCTCAAACTGCAGTGGGTCCAGACCTTTTTCTTTGGTTACTGTTTACATGAAAGCCAACACACCCTTAATTCACAAGCCTGTATCAATCAGCCTGACTGCTCAGGCACTGCTAACAGTGGATATTTGAACTTTCATAATTTCTAAATAATAACTTAGGTTATGGCATCAGAGAAAACTGGAAGACTGCTTCTCATATTGACAGTGGATGGGTCATGATGTTATGTGGACTGAACAGTATCAGAATTTCTCCATGCTTTTCCATGCAGCAATGGCAAAGACTGTTTCATCATTGATTTCCAGGATGCCATCCTCTCTTGTGCTCAGGCAATAACACACCCTTGCTCACAGGGCATACATCTGAGAAATTGTAAGAAAAATATGCAGAAGTAGGTCTTTAATCCTTCCTGTGTCTTTTGTCCTTTGCATGTCCCGAAAGAACGCCACTTGCTGTAACTACAAAAGGTCCAAACTCATTAACTTGTAGCCTTTGCAAAATGGTTGCCTGTCAGTATCTACCTCTGGCCAACCAGCAGGTCTGGATCCAATTATTAGAGACTGCTGGCTTTTGTAACATCATATTTTCTTTCTAGCTTTTTCTTAAGAAAAAAAAAAGTGTATTTTCCCCTTCACACACACAAAATCTTCTAGTGGCATTGTAAAATACAGTCTTCTGGCCTCTGTGCTGTTATAATGTTGTTTCAGCTGATAAGTGTTAGGAAGAAGCCAATACAATGGTGTATGAAGGCATTGTGAGAGCTCCATCGGAGTAGGTCTTTATTTAGAACAATAAACACTGTAGGATGATATATGTGATCTTTTCCACCAGGAGTGAAGAAGGCAATAGACTGAATGCACCAAAAGCTGTTTCAAACCCCTTTGCTGCTATCGAAGTTTTACCTCTTTGTCTGTTTGCATGGTTAAATGAAACTCCATTTTCACTCCTTTTTTTTTCCCGCCCCTTTTGTACACTTCACTTGCCATTCTGATTAGCTTTCTATTACTACTTTAAGGGGCAAATACTGATGCCTGTTCTATAGCTGCTGAGAGCTCTTCTGCAGGCAGCTGTGTACGGGTTTGCTCACAGTGTTAGGCAGGAAGGATTGGAGTGCTGGAGTGCTTGCCTGGGGTGTGAAGGAGCAACCACAAGCCCCTTTTCCACTACAGATTATCTCTGCCATCACTAGCCCCTCTGGAGGCAAGAAAGCTGCCATTTCTCCTCCACAGAACACTAATAATAATGTTCTCTGGATAAGGGTACTCAGGGAATAAATATATAGATGACTATGAGATGCAAAAGATAATTAAACATTCATATGTTCCTCTAAAGTTTCTATGCCCTTATACTCAGCACCAGTGATGTGCCTGTGATTTCCCAGTTCCATGTGCTGGGCACAGGCTAGGACTATTTAAGGCAGCCAAAAGCACACCTGAGAGAGCACCAGGTCCCCCATAGTCTCGCAGAAGACCCCTACCCGGCTTAAGCATTGGGGTCTAGTGGCTAGAACTGGGACAGGGGATCTCAGTGACCCAGAGGGGTGGCATTCAGTGCTTTTTGCTTCATTTTCCCCATCTGACACTGATCCCTTTTGCAAAGCACTTGAGAGTCTGTGAAGTGTTATATAGGTATTATTTCTTATTAGGCGGAGTACTGAAGGAAAATGTGGTTTCTTGGGATTGTTTTCCTAACATAGCTGAAAAGAAGCCTTGTGCCAGGCAGCTGTGTTCCTGAAATGTTCTTTTGGACATGGACATTTTCACTGTAGTGTTCATCTGCTGGTTTGAAAGCCCCCAGGAGGGTCCATCTCACAGGAAGGGTTCATGGGGCACAGGGAGGGGAATAGTCTGCCTAGGATCCCTCCATTTCTAATGTAAAACCCTTGATCCATGCAGTGTGCAAAGCTTGTGCTTGTTCATAAATGAGGCCCCTTCTGAGACATCTGGTCTTGCAAGGGGATGCAGGGGAACAGCCCTCTCACTGCACCCATGGGTCCCTGCAAACCTCTCCCTGCTGCCTGATCAAGGCAGAACTGATTCTGGCACCTCTAAACTGCTGATGGCAGGATTTGTATGCATTTGGGGCTGGATTATTTGTTCAGCTTTAGCGTTATGCCTGTGGAAAATAGTGGCCAGCAAAGCATAAACGCCTTTGTCCCACTAACACTGGCACTTCTCATTTTCCAGAGGACTCCTTAGACCACTGAAATAACGCAATTAGCACAAATATGGCATGGTAGAGCAGGGACAAAAGAGAATAAGACAAGTTTATTCTGCAGAAGAAAATGCTAGTGTAGTTTAATCCAACAGCTCACAGGGTGCAGGTACAGTGGACTTGAGAGTTTGAGTGGGTGAGAATTGTGACCCCCAGGGAGATGACTTGTTCAAAGTACAAAGGCAGAATAATGCAGTATATGAAAACAGAGTTACCAGAGTAAATAAAAGCTGCTTTTGCCAATACTTAAATATTGTTTCACTGCTATTGGCCAAGCCATTCAACACACATTTAAAAAAAAAAAAGGCAAACAGACAGATTGTCTTCATGTTTCAGGAGAAAGCAAAACAGTCTGGAGGTGGTGGTGGCCTACATAGAGAGATGTTGTCCTATGTCTAGACAAGTTCCAGCTGGTCTCAGAAATTATTTGGTTTGCTTTTGAATTTGGACATTTAGAATTATATTTTATTTCCCAATTGTCATCATAATCCTGCTGGACTCTTCAGTAAAAGTGAAATGTCCTTGTTAGATGACATCTTGCTCTTCTCTTGCAGGTACTGACACATAGAGCAGGCACTTCTCCATTCCTTGCTGATGTTCCCAGCTGCAATACAGTGCTAAGAAAAACTGTTCTGCCTTTGCTGCTAGCTCCTTCTCTGTTTCATAGTGGCCAGTGTGCTAACACAGCCCTGCTTGATGGCACCTTGTTAGGTGGCTCAGAGATACCTGTAAACACGCAGATAGCAATTTACAAAGCTCTTTCCACAGTTACCAGCAAATAAGTCTCACTCCAACAGTGGATACCATGTTAATTTTTCCTTTAGGAGTTCATGTTCCTCTTTTAGACAGTCTGGCAAGGATGTTTACACAACTCTAAGAGAACCACTGGAGCTGTTACATTATTATCAATGCCTTTATTACCATCTTTGTACTACTAATGCCCATTGGAGACTTGTACACAGACACCTCTGTCCAGTAGGTCTTTCCTGAGCCCCCTGCAGTCCTGCCTGTCTGCTCTTCCTTCTGTGCCATATACCACCAGCAGAACAAGGGTGCAGCTGTCTCTGTCTGACTACAGCAGGCTTATTTACCGTGCTTCAGGTGTTGCCTCTTACTGACATTAAATGGGAGAGGCTTTATCTTATCTGACTTTAGCTTTCTCAGGGTTTGTCTTTCTGGTCTCTCTCTAGAATGAAAGCAGGCAGGTGGGCATCACCTGGTAGAGATTCAGCTCATACTCGGAGATGTAGCCCACCATACCTGATTCATTACTGGTGGAAGCAGAGAGATAAAAAGTTGAGTAGTTTGCTACTGCCTTTCTTTTGCTTTCAGAATGGGTGACGGGTGGAAGGAAGTTGCCTGAGGTCTTAGACTCGATCAGCAGAGCCTAAAGCAGAGAAACACTTAGCACGGAGGAGTGCCCACCTTCCCACCGAGTTCCCATTCACCAAAGCACATTGCTTCCCAACCCACAGGGTACAGCTGTGCCTGAATTACAAAACCATCTTTTTCAGACCTGTGTGGGCAAGAAGGAAATTCAGCACTAAGAAAAAAATGTTTAGATACACTTTGCAATCACCCTATTTTTAATCTTTCCTTCTCCCTTTCTGTCCTGCCCCCATCCTCATTTTGACTTATTTCACTGTTGTTTATTAAATGTTTTTCTTTCACATGCTCTGATAGTTTTCTTCAACTTTCAAGTTATTTTCTTCTTTGGAGAATATTTTAATCTAATATAATTTTTTTTTTTTTTTAAAGAGGGAGTGGTCCACAAACAAATCATCAGTCATAACAAAATAAAGATCCATCTTGTCTGTTACTAGCACTGTAATGCCAGGTGGTTTGTAATGTGAAAAATCTGTGTTGGAGCAGGTCTGCAATAACTGTTATCCCCAATTTGTATCTCAGACCCAGAGGCAGCCCATGTCACCCTAAGATGCTCTGCAGGCTGAAGCCCTGTGGCCCAGCCCCACAGCACACTCACAGGATCAAAATTAGCAATATGGTAGACAATCCCTTACAAGGGAGAGACAGCCCATAATGGCACAGCAATGCTTAGAAAAGCTTTCACAACTGTTTGGACACACAGTAGCATTTAGAATAAAAGAATCATATAATAGAATCATTTTGGTTGGAAAAGACCCATAAGATCATCGAGTTCAGTCATAACCTAACACTGGCACTAAACCATGTCCCTAAGAGCCTCATCTGTATGTCTTTTAAACACCTCCAGGGATTAAAACTCCACCACTTCCCTGGGCAGCCTGTTCCAATGCCTGACAACCCTTTCTGTGAAGAATTTTTTTATAATATCCAGTCTGAACCCTCCCTGGCACAACTCGAGGCCATTTCCTCTTGTCCTATCACTTGCTACTTGTGAGAAGAGACCAACACCCTCTATGCTACAACCTGCTTTCAGGTAGTTGTAGAGAGCAATAAGGTCTCCCCTCAGCCTCCTTTTCTCCAGGCTAAACAGCCCCAGTTCCCTCAGCTGCTCCTCATCAGACTTGTGCTCCAGACCCTTCACCAGCTTCATTGCCCTCCTCTGAACTCTCTCTAGCACCTCAATGTCTTTCCTATAGTGAGGAGCCCAAAACTGAACACAGGATTCAAGATGGGGCCTCACCAGCTCTGCATACAGTGGGATGATCACTTCCCTAGCCCTGCTGGCCATACTATTCTTGATGCACTCCAGGATTCTGTTGGCCTTTCCCTGCAGTATGGGGCAAAGGGAGCCCAAATTGAGAGAGGGCTGGGATGCAGAGAGGCTGAATTTTCATTGGATTGGAATATACAGATGTGAAATATCTTTGATCCCTTTTCTGCTTTTCTCCAAGTATCCAGAAACTCACAGATATGAATTTCAAAATTAAAGAACGTTTTCTCTTCCTAGTTCACGGTGGCAAAGAAAAAACCCCTAATCTAAAAGATGCTTATAGGATGATGGCAAAGGCCACAGTGATGCTGGCCTGAAATAATGACCTTAGTTCCAAGCCTGCAAGGACAGTCAGTTGCAAGGAGTTTATCTTCACTTCTGACTCCCTTTAAGTCCAGTTGGACACCATTTGCCAAGACTGATATCACCAAAAGGGGCATGTGAGGTTGACAACGCTCCTTCATTCCCAGCCTTCAAGATTTGGCCCTCTAATTAGTACATCTATTTAACCTCAGTGTATGGGCACACGTTTACAAATAGCTTGGCAAGTGTGTGAGCCAAAGAAGATGCTGACCTTATCAGCAATGATGTGAGCTTGCAATGTATCAGCTATATTGAAATTATTTCTATACAGAAACCTCCTAGGTATCTTACTGGGCTTTCATTGAAGCTATCCTGTGTCCCTCAGGGAGGCAACACTTGGCTGTGAGTGCACATTTGTAATCACTGGGGAGAGAGAAAACGCTGCAAGTTTGCGCTCCAGCTTCCAAGAGCTTGCCCCTATGACTCTGCCTTTCCTAAGCCAGCTGCCCCCATACATCCAGCTGCTATGACTTCTGCAGCTCTATTTTGGTCCAGGTTTTTTTGCAGTCACTTCACTTTGTAATTAGAAGTGCTGCAGAGCATAGGGCAGTGTGCAAAAGAAGGATGGGGAGGATGAAACAGCAAGAAGCTGCAAAAGGATACCGCCTTTCACTACCTGCTCTGCTGCAGAGAGGCAGCTGCTGACACCACGAGGCTTTCATTACTTGGAAGGAGCCTATAAGAAAGATGGGGACAAACTTTTTAGCGTGGCCTGTTGCAATAGGACAAGGGGTAACAGTTTTAAACTAAAGCAGAGGAGATTCCGGCTAGACGTGAGAAGAAACTTGTTACAATGAGGGTGGAATGGGTTGCCCAGAGAGGTGGTAGATGCCCTGTCCCTGGAGACATTCAAGTCCAGGCTGGATGGGGCTCTGAACAACCTGATATAGTTGAAGATGTCCCTGCTCATTTCAGGGGGGGTGGACTAGATGGTCATTTAAGGTCCCTTGCAATCCAATCTATTCTGTGATTCTATTCTATGATTTCTATAGCTGCTGAGCTCCCCATGCAGTGGAGCATACAGCAGGGCAGCACTTTTCAGTGTTTCAGGCAGCTTTGGGCAGCTGTCCTTCCCTCACATATGAAAATTGGGTAGGTCCTCCAATACCAAGCTGCTGGAAGCTGGTTTACAGCCATCAGTGAAGCCTGGGCTCTGTGAGCATGAGGTCAGTGTCTCCTTCACCCAGGGAGTTGGGCTCAGGGTTGGCCACATACCCTCTCATGGGTGAGAAAAGCCACTTGCAGCCTTGGTTCTTGCCCCACAGCAAAAACAGGAGCAGGAATGAGGAGTTAGAAGAGCTCTTTGCAGCATACCTTAGAGGGAAGAGCAGTGAGTGGGGAAACATAGCACTGGTCAAAAGTCTTCACATAGGACCATGGTGCACAAAGGCTAGCTTGTGTGGGTAAAGCTTAGGGCATCCTGGTCCTGGACCAGCAAGTACACCTCTAGCTAAGTGAGAGGGGTGTTGTGTAATTGGGACATATAAGAGACGTGCTGCTGGGCTGTTTATATTTTGTCAGAAGGACAGAGTCTCAAATGCTGAAGAGCCAATGCCTTAATTTTTCCTGTTCATGCCAGCCATGGAAAAGTTTTCATCAGGAAAAGTTTTTAGGACCCACTCTATTGAAAAGACCTGCCCTAAGCAGCAAAACAAAACAAAAATCAAGGGAATACCCTAAGCTTGTAAAAGAAGACTAAGCCTTAGAAATGTTCTGGATCTTTCTACCTTCTTCTGACACACATAACTCTTCAACCAGGGTGGCAAGCTGGGCAACCAGAGAAACAGAGAAAGTAAATCATTGAAAAGGGAGCCTGTATTTTGATTGAAGAGAGCCTGTGCATGATTAAGAATCAGTAGAATTTTCAGCTGCAAACATTATTCAGCTCTCCCATGGACAAAAAGGGACACTTCCCAAGGCAAATAATGGATTTTTGCATGAGCTGCATTCCTGCTGAAACTACACTTATTCTGAAGTCTACGTGATCTAGTGATTTTTATTTGGCTATGAGGAATTCAATGCACTCAACAGGGTGTAACATCTTTGACACATCCACACAAGCGCTGTTTACTTTTATGAAACAAGACCTACACTTAGGTTACTCGTTCTTGCTTTGCATCATCCAAATGAGAATGTGCAAGAAGAATCATGGCACTTTATTTCCAGTGGACTGTGAAGGCATAATATACAAAGTGGGCTTTCTGTAACACACTGATGATCCTACCTAATTACACATACATGCACAACTAGTGGCAACAAACTGAAATCAAAGTGTCCTTTGAAAAAAAATCAGCATCATTACACAGAATGAATCACAGAGAGTAGAGGCTTCAGTTTTGATCTGGGGTTGCTGCTGACTCCCTCTCACCTCCAGCAACTTTGTTGGCTCTGTTTCACCACCTGTGAAAGGCAGATGCAATAATGTTTATGTATAGGTGTGCTGTGAGAGCTATTGGCTGTGTCCATGCAAATGTTAATTTATTGGTGGTGAAGTACAGCCTAGATGAAGGTGCTACAGTACGCAATCTTTGCAATGCATCTGCAGATTGGTGCTACAGATAAAAGAGAGAGCTGCATAACCTGGACACAGTCCAGAGGGAATGACTACAGGGATAAATTTATGGCCTGAGCAAGTATGGTTTTGGGAAGAAACATGCAGGGTGAGTAAACTCGAAAAACAAGCATGATGTGTTTTGCTCTGCATTTTCAGCTTTCTTTTTGCTTTGTTCCTTATCTGATTTTCTAGTAAGTGATAGTCTATTGATCCAAATTCACCTCTGATTAAGTCCAACATTCACCCACACATACACCCAGCAAATAACAGCAAAGGAGCTACTGAAAAGACTACATACATCTTAGACTGTACATGTGAATAGAAAGACAAAAAGTGCAATGTAAAGTATGATTCCTTATAGATGGGATAGTTTGGCCTTTAAATAGATGCCATGTTCTGTTGATATCTGTCTTCCAATGAGACATTTTTTTGTCCCTTTTTAGCAGAATACAGTGAATATGGTGGAGTCTGGCAAGTTTTTTCACCTTGATTTGAGGAAGCAGCCTACACACATATCTGGAGGAAGGGGGTGAGCACACACGTGTGTGTGCATGTGGACACCTGCACACACATACATTTGGCTATGAAGCCAGTGATCGGTAAGTTTGCAGCATTTTTTCAGTGATCAGTAAGTTTACAGTTTATTCTGTAATCCCTAAAAGCATCTCTTATCCTAACTGCTCCTTTTTTGAGACCTTTCCTCCTCCTTCAGGCAGACTATATCGTTCGGCACAACCGCACTCCCCTTTCCATTGCAGGCAAGAGAAGGACTTATTTTTCATATAGACTAATAGCAAATGGCTACATTCCCAGTGCTTGCTTACCTTTAACAGTAAATAGCCAATATTCAGACCATTCCCTACAAGTCACTGTGATGAGCTTGATGGATGAATAAGCCCCTACTGCACTCTGGGTAGGTTGTACAAATTCCACTCAGATCTTTTTCCCCCACATAGGCATATAATCCACCTCGCTATTTAGCCTGGGGCTCAATTTATCAGTACAGCTCCACTTTAGTGAGGCTAAAATGCCAGGTCAAACAAGAGGAGCATTTGCTCCTCTGCATTGCATCCTGCAGGATGAAAATTTCCTGCTCTCAAAAGTGTGGGAAACTCTTTTTCAGAGCGAGCAGAAAAGTTGAAGTTGTACCTCCAGAGCACTTAGGGGATGCACGGGGATGGAAGTAGCAGCACACAAGAGGAGAACCCCACAGAAAAGTGACAAGATTAAAGGATCTTCTCTCCCCCACCCCCCTCTCTCATCCCTCCCCCGAATGGGTAGCAAAATCAAAGTTAAAAATGTATCTATGGAAGGGACTGATGAAAGATTAATAATTAATTTTAGAGCAGCGATACAGCATTTTTTGAAATGTAAATTTGATGCGCAAAAGTGGCATATTATGATAAGCAGGAGCAACAAGGGAGAGTGAGTACAGGAGGGCCTGTTGCTCAGAGACAGGCTAGCGAGGAACACTTACAGCCAGCTTTATTTTTTCTCTTCCCCTCCCTCTCTCTCTTTATGCAAACTTATTATCTGAACTTAGGAGGTTTTGAAGAAGTTTAAGGGCTGAATATCTGAGGCACAGAGACTTTGGAGCGCATCTCAGCTACAGTTTTGCTTTGAAAGCTAAATCTCTAGTTGTGCATTGCCATCCAGTGTCTTCCCATATTTCATTTCTTCTGACCGCTCCTGTTGCAGGGGTGCTAACCATCCAATTACATTGCTAAGTCTTTCCCTTCTGCTTCTAATATTTGGATTTAATTTTCTGCCCCTTTCCACCCCGCTTCCCTCCCAACTCCCCTCCTCCTTAGCTCAGCCTCTTTTGAACCATCTCCTTTTGTACTTTTCCCGTGCATGGTGCAGGCTCTTTTACTCTCCCTTTTCTTTCCCCAGCCCTGTTTACATGAGGGCTTTGAGAGCAGCTTCACCATGCGCTCTCATGAGAGTTGTGCAAATTGCACCAGTGCTTCAGTTGGAAGAGACACTCATCTCTGGAGCCCCATGCTGTGCAAGAGTGCATCAAGGCCAAGTAAGCCCCTTGATGCTGCCTCACGCTGTGATCCTCCTTTGCACAGTGTCATGTGTCAGGACGGTTTTCCCACAATGCATTCTTTAGTTCGGTGTCAAGGAAAAAAAAAAAGACAAATAATCTGCTGCCGTCACAGGCAAACACATTACCTGCAGGGCAGGGAGAGGAGCCAGTCTTCTTTCACTGAATCAGATTTGCTCCCCAAAGCTGCCTCTGGACGTGTATTTGTTAATTAGTGCCCAGGCAGTCCAGTCTCTGCCCCTTCCAATTTTTTGCCCAACTCATGTTGGATTTTTCCAAACAGTGGAAATTCCAGAAAGTTGCTACAGAAAAAAATCCTGTGCTTTCATTCCCTTACTTGGATTCAAATGATGGTTTTATTTATGCATATTGACTTGTGCTTCACAATTAATATCATATAAATCATTCATATTCCTGCTCTGTCATTTATGGGAATATAGCATAAACTCCATATCCTTATCTTAATTAAACTGATAACTCACAACAGCTACAGCTCCCAGGTGTATCTGAAAACATCACTGAGCACCACCAGCTCTCTCATGGGTGTGTGTTTGTACAGGTTTTTTTACCGCCCAAACGGAGGTCACCCACAACAGCAGTTGGTCAGACAAGTAGGCTCTGCAGCCCCACCACAGAGCAGAAACCAAGCCCTGCATCACTCTGCAGATTGCTGTGGAGGTTTCGACACAGCTGTGCAGTTTGATGTTTCCCACACAGCCACACAGCCACACAGCCAAGTCCAGGGTGCCAGAAGTCAAGCACCCACCTACAGCTCCAAGAAGGAGAACTCCAGGAATCACAGCCCAGGGAGAGCTGAGAAGGCTGGCATGGGGATGGGAGTGAGCAGGGAGGAGGAATTGCGGCAGGACATGAGCAAAATTTATAGCAAAATGATTCAAAACTAGGCAGCTGTGCTGGATGCGGAGGGGAAGGCTGCAGCACAGTGTTCTGCCCAGGGCATGTGGGACACAGACAGGCACAACATTCATCCCCTGTGCCTGTGGGCCGGCAGGCTGAGTACAATGGGGTGCTGCTGGCTTCTATCTTCCTCCCAGCAGATTCACATACTGCTGATGTTTGCCCTGTGCAGGGAAGGCTGCAAATTCCTCAGTGTAGCTCCTCTTCTCATCTTCCTCCCTCCTCTCCATCTCTCCTCGCTACAGGCAGTTTTGCAAATCTTGTTGTAAGGTGAAACAAGGTTAGCTGGCAGGGGTATGTGTCTAACAGCCCCAGAGGAGATGAGGAGAGGGAGTAAGCTAATTTTGGGGAGAAGAAGGGGTGCTCCATCAGTGTAACTGGAGCAAGAGGTAGGCCAGAGTAAGAAAAAATATTCCCAGAGAATATTTCTTCAGCTTTGCCTCAGAAAAACACCCCTATTCAAGAGGAACACTTAAGCATTTGCTTATGTTTAAGCACATGCTCAAATTCTCCTGACCTAAACAGAAATGAAGCATATGTGTTTACACGAGCATATGTTTAAGTGCATTCTTCAGACAGGAGGGATGAGGGCAATTAAGCATGTATCTATATGCAAGCTAACTATCTGTCATTTACATTTAGTCATTGTAATGCAGTTTGGACAGTGAACAATTCTGGCAAGGCATTTTTTACTAATCCTTTCACAATATTTGATAGCTTTAATGAAAAGACAACGTTTCTTATTCCTTTGAAAAAATGTTTTCTTCCTAAAAAAAAGATAAAATTAAATAAATAAATAAAGCAAACCATGGATTTTGTAATTGCACTTTTTCTTGAGAAGGTAACAAATAGCACTGGAATGTAAGCTGCAGTCTGTGTCTACTCTGGGTCATTTCACCAGAGAGAAACAACTTGCATAACCATGAAAGGAGACAACACTGTCATTTAAGTCTTGAAACACAGAATAAACTTTTCCCATCCATTGTTCTCTTGTATATGTGTAAGCGTTACCTTTAGCTGGCATGATTTGATTTAGACCTTCCCCACATTGCAGCTGGTTTAATGGAATGCCATAATAGTGTCACACGGTTATTCTTGAAAAACAGCTACTAAATGTTGATGTTACTTATTGTAGCAATATTTATGTGAGAATGCTGCAAATACTTGGGAAAAGGTTTGAAAGGTTGAAAGGCAAGTATAGCCATAAATTATGAGTAATGCTGCAGTTGGGAAGTGACATAAAGTTCAATGGCCTCAGCTTTCGACACTGTGTGTTCATTGTTTTGGACACTCATGTGACTGCATCTCAGTCAGGCCAGGGCTGGTTCTCTCCCTTGCTGGATGGGATTTCAATGCAGAATTGTGGAGCTTTTTTTTAAGTGATTCTCTAATGTCTATTGTGTAACTTTCTCATCTCCAACACAAGAATCAGCCTAAAAGCCAACCTTAGTAGTCTGAGTGACTGAAACAGATAATGGAGTTCATATTAATGGTGGCTTACAAGATTAATTCACATTTTATTTCCTTATAACACTGAATGGAGAAAGAGAAGACAGAATCACAGTGCTAACCAGTAAAGCAGATTTGTTTGTTTGGGGAGTATTTACAGGGTCTTTGAACTGCTTCTTTGGGAGACTTTTGCCCAGCAAAGTATAGAAAAACCCAGAGCCAAAGCCACGTGAAGGATCGCAGTGCCACTGGCACTGCAGAGTTTCCCTACCAGGCAGACCACACCTGGGGCAGCTCTTGCCCCAGGACAGGGAGGGAAGGAAGAAGGGATGGAGCTGCGACAAGGAGCCTGGGGTAAGATGTGCAGAGATGGACTGGCTGTTGCTGTTCCCTGCTGTGGCCATGGCTATTTGATCTCATGCTCAGCAGCAGCCTGCTGGCTTCTCCCCAGCTGTGACACAGGCAAAGCAAGGAGCAAAGGCAGGATAACCTTGCTGCTCACAATAGCCTATGGCATCTTCTACCTGTTTCTAGACTAACAGAATAGATAGGGTCCTGAATTGCAAGATTGGTCCAAACTGTCCTCATACATACCATACCATTCTTCTACTGACACTCTCCTTAGGCAGTGGAGGGCTTTACGGTTTAGGTAGATTAGATTGGTCCCTATACAAAACTCATTTTGAAAGGGAAGTGTCAGTTCTCTAAGTGTTGCAGAATACAGAGGGACTCCCAGCCTTCCCTCAGAACTTTCAAACATGCTCTGAAGGCTGCAGGCAGGAGACAGTTGTATCCAAACCAGTGGGCTTGTTTTGCAGATGAGAAAGTGTCCACATGCTAAACTGCGAACAAGCCTTGGGAAGTGTCATTAGAGCTGATTAGGCTCTGGTCTATATAGTCTTAACATCCATGTCTGCAGTCCTCTGTGTCCTCCATGCTACTTGCTGCCTTGTATCCCCTTCACCCTTCCCCTGCCAGTGTCAGTCACTGACCAGCCCCATCCAGAATGGAAGGTGCACACCATTTAGCCACGGTCAGCTCACTATAGGAACACAACAGGATTAAAAGTACTATGATGTGAATACTATTGGTCCTGCAGTTATGGCAAGATCTCAAGAAATGTCCGTATCTTTAAGACAGCTCCACTTTTCCTTCAGTTTTGCTCTGCTGCTGGTCTAAGGCTTTCAAGTCTCTGTGCCCAATGGTATCAGCAGGCTGTTAATGAAGCTCCTAGGCAGTTCCCTCAAGCTGGGATCACATTGGTGATGTCCCAAGAGTTGTCAAGTCTCCAGTAGGCTGTCCAGTTACCAAAACCTCAGAAGCTCCTTCCATTCAGTGGCAGAGGTGGAAAAAAGGAGTGGCTGGCTGGAGACAATCCTGAAACCTAAGGATCGCTCCACCACTGTACAAGCCTCCCTGGCCTGGCGCCTTTTTCAGGAACAAGAGCACTTTGAAGGTGAAGCACTTTGCCGCTCAGGGCTTAGAGCTTCCATCTGAGCCCTGTCCTTTCATAGTATTGAATATTTTATACAAGCAATGTGGCTACAGGTGCATGTATTTGCACAGTGTTTGTAACACACGTCGCTTATTCTGCATTTATAAAAAGTCTGTAATGGATAAGTTACGTTATTTTTTTCTCTGATTTGAACAGATTGGTAAATAAATGGGACAGCCTGCAGCAACATTGTCTTCTGCCAAGGCAGGAGGAATGGGGAAGTTGTACAGATAAGCTTTTAGCAAAGTTGCAAAATGTCATTAGCACATAAAACCTAAAATCACCATAAGCCCGTAAAAACTATGGTAAGTGAACAAGTAAAATCACAGTAAGCCTATAATCACATAAAACCTATAATAAATTGCTGTTGTGTAGTAAAAGCTGATTAAAAATTGATTAAAACAGTTCAAACTATGTAGGTCTCACCTTAATGCATCACATGGTGTTTACACTACCCTGACTTGCAAGAAGCCCTTTGTTTTCATTGTCTCTCCACACGCATCCACAGTGATGGAGGGAGACAAGTTCTGCTTACCTATACCAGACCTGCAAATCAATAACTTACAATGTTCAGAGACCATGCCAAATAAAAATACTCTGCTTGAATCTAACAAACATGCAGGGCACATCATCAAAAGCATGGATATGTCACTGGCTGTGTTAGATGTCTGCCAACAACATTATCTTGCTTTCAGTGAGTGTCCTCCCCTCCTCAAAAACTGCTAGTGCATGTAGTCCAACCTCCTTCCTGGCAGCAAAGAGGCACTTGAAATACAACTAATAAACAAATTAAAGATCCCAAATACAAAAGCAAGTGCCAATAACTTGCTGCATCCATTTCTTCAACCAGATGTTGTGAGGACAGATACAGGACAAGCTCTGCACACCATGAAATGCCACAAAGGTCCCTTTCCTCTCTTGCAAATCCAGGGGTTTCTATTCCAGCTGTGATGATATGAATTAACCTCACCCTACTATTTTCTCTGCCCTCACCAAGGAGCAGCAGCCACAGCAGTCCATCATGTCAGTCCAAGTCTGTTATAAATCAATCACCTACACCCTGCTGCTGTCTGTGTCTCAGGAGATGGTCCCCAAGTGCCAACCCATAGGATGTTCTACTGTATAAATGCTGTTTGACTGTGTCAACATCTCACCCTTAACAAAGAAACAGCTCACACAAGAGTTCCATGACCATGGGCAGCAGTAAGTAGACAAGTTAATGAAGTTCAGCATAGGAACAGACCTGGGATGGGGACACTTGGAGCAGCCTTGCCTCATCCCTCCACACAAAACACTCCTGGGGATGAACACACTTGGCAGCCTTGATATACCTCTCAGCTGCATGAAAAATAGATCAGCCCAGGGTAACCACACAATGTTCCCATTAGAAACAATCTGTAAAACTGCAGCTGGTTTGTGCTGGCAGCCTCATGAGATGTGGTGCCATGTTCTCTGGTGACCACTAATAAGATATTTATATTTTCATTTCTGACAGCTTTGTTTGCAGGCAGTCCCAACAGAAAAAAATAGGAAAAAAAAAGAAAAAAAAGTCTAAATTCACTGAACACACTGTTTATTGTAGGTCTTTTCTTCCATCTTTCCTATAAAGAAAGTGATATTCAGACAATGAAGTGAGCATGAATTTTATTCCTGGAAAAAACACAGAGTAGCAGAGTTTTGGGGCAAGAAAGGTCTTTTCAAATGATGGTTAACTAATAACCTCTCAGTAATGATAAACAGGGATTTTCAGAAAGTCTGTTCAGCATTTCTAACCCAAAGTACAATTTGCAGACCAACTTTCAAACTGAAGTCCCAAAAAATCTGAGAAAAAAAAATTGAAAACACTTAATGGTGTGATATCTTTCTGCTAAGGAAACTGATTTGGGACACCTTGTCTAGGAGAGGGAAAGGCAAGGGAAGAAGGCAAGGTAAGGAAAGGAAAAATATTTTAGGAATTAGTTTATTCCTCACTAAGAATCTTTCTAACTTTTAATCTTTAATTTTTATTTGGCTTTAAAAAGACTATGTAATCAACTTATTTCTCAGTTTTAAGGCATAAAGAAAATTATCAAAGATATTGAACCTGAAAGAAAATGCATGTAACTCAGTTGTGTAAGGCTGAGACAGAAAAATCCAAATGCCAAGTTGATTCAAAGAGGGATCAAGAAGATTTGAAGACATAGGAGTTTGACTTCAAAGCTACTATGTCTACATAGACAATTAAATGAATGGCTGCAAGTAGTGGTTTGGGATGATTTTAGAGGCTTCCAAAGAAATACCATTAGGAGCTGGCAAACTGTAAAGCCACAATTAAAAATAACCTTGAAGCTGATATGATTTTCATAGAAGATCTATCCTTAAAAAGAGTATTAAATGTGCTACAGAGCTGGCCAGGAAAATCATCTATTCCTTCTCGTCTGCTTCATTGGATGTCTACAGGGTAACAGCATGTGCTGCCTCAGTGAAAGTTAAAGAATGATGTCTATAGGGCAAACAGTCATCGAGTTATCTGTAAACTCATTTCTTCCAAACCTTTAGGGATGCAAAATCCTTTTGATTTTATTGAATGTACATTTCTGTCTAATCTCCTGCCACCCTCTCCTTAGCATTACCGGTGGCTGCAGACTTGACCCTTGAGCTGAACTCTCCCTTTGGGGTGAGTCGCAGCTTCTGGAAACAAGATGTAAAGGCACTTCTGATGCGAGTTTGAACAAAGTGGACATCAGTGCACTGCATCATGGCATCCTCAAGCCACATGGGATCCAAAGATCGCTATTGCTAATCATAACTTCTTATCCTATAAATGTATATTATTTCTATCTCATCTTCATTACACATTTCATACCCAGTTAGAGCCTTAGATTAAGGTGTTTGGGGTTTTGCTTTTAAAAAGTGGTACTTAGGCTCTGCTTCAACAAGACATCTGAGTTTATTCTTAGCTTTAACATCAGACCATTCTTTAAGGAACATGACTACAGCTTAACAGCTATGATGTAATTAAGAAACACATTGAGGACAAGATTCAGACTACCTGTTTCACTTAGGAAAACCACAGGTTTGTTAGTCAGAGGGAAAAATTAGGAGTGTTAAAGGAGAGGTTCTTTCTGCCAGGCTTTAGTTGCCTAAGTATACCTAGACTCCATATACAGTCCATGGCAAGAAGCAAACATCTCTGAAGACTAATTCATGTCACTTACCTTAGATATAGCCTTCTGAGATGAAATAGTTAGGAGTATCAGAATCACATTGTATTTAGTGACACAGAAATGTACAGTTCTAAAGAAAACAAATCTCAGTGACCGCTCCCTCCTCTTCTTCTGATTTCTTTCCTCTTCAGTTTATCCATCGGTTTGAAGAGACATTCTGCTACAAACCAGATCCTGCTCTTGCACATGATACCTTCCAGACTGTGTTGCATTGCTGGTTGGTGGGCAGATGACACATGCTCAATCTATCTTTCACCTGTGTTTCCCCAACATCTCCTGAGAAACCCTTTCTTCTATAGCCTGCATATCCTTTAATTGTGTGACCTTCTGATCAGCTTCATCAGGCACAGCTGATCTCTATTATTTGTTTATTTCCTCTTTCTGGACTAGATAGGAAAAATGGTGGATTTTTTTCTAGGCAGAATCCACCTTTTTGCCCCAGTGGGCTCCATGTGAATGCCCTGTTGGCAGAAGAGTAGGAGTTTCTATCATTAGCCCATTTCAGGTGGAAGATCCTCTCCCGGCCCTTCCTCAACTTCTTTCCCAGTAAGGAAAGAAAAAAACATCCATGTTCCATATTAAAAATGGATTTATATGGAGAATACCCAGTGTCCAAGACGTTAAGTCCTCCACAGGCAGAATTCCTGGTCAAGAGTACCAACAGTGCATGGTGCTCTAGAGAGCTTCATAGCACCAGTTTAACCCAAGATTCTCCAAATAGCTCCTTATATGCACCTCTTCTTCACCCTTGGGAACCAAGCTGAATGTCCAAGATACTTGTTTAACCACTTTCTGGGATGTTACAAAGAAAACCAAGCAGTAGATTTAGTCATTTCCAAACAACCTTATTACAGGATTCAGAAATATTTAACTCAGACTGCAGGATATTACACACAGCTTTGCTTCCCGCCTTCTCAACAGGACTTAGAGGCTCAGTCTTACAAATTCCAAATGCCTGCTGAGCTATATGGCAAAATAAGATCCTTAGTTCTGTGAATTCAAAACAAAATATAAATCATCTTTTTGTAACAACATACTAGCATTTATTAATCAATATATGTACACTAGAATCTTACCGGGGAAGTATTGTTTGGAAACTTATTAGCAGGTAAGAAGTCATGCAGCTCTCCTTTAAATTGCTCTTTTTCTTCCTCACCCTCTGCCACAACCGCACAAGGAGCATGAAGTTTAATAGCTTCTGAACATTCTCTGTTCTTTTAGTGCATCACAATTACAAAGACACCTGCCCTGGATGACTCTGTGCCCATCCACCATGGATGTGGCTCATCAGGGCTCCGCGTATCTCATGAATCGCTGCTGGTTACAAATCAGGTGTGGTCAAAAGCATGTTTGGGTACCAGGGTAAGTTTCCAGAAGGGTTTATACTGCCTACAGCCTCTGTGTCATTTTTATTCCTTTCTGAGATACAGATTTGTGATTTTTATTGTCTACTTTTGAGGTCTGTAAGAGTTTAAGAGTTCATTGTTGTATTAAAACCCCAGTTGCATAGAAATACAGAAGCAATGGTGAAAGAGAAACAGTAAAATTTAAAAAAAAGGTTTAAAAACAAGTATCTGGTCCTGGACTGTGTCACATGACTTTCTAAAAGGCCCCAGCTGTAACTACCAAATCAGAGCTAAGTGTACAAGACAGAAAGGCTTGTGCACCTTGAACTACTGAAGAGACTAATCGCACAACTGTCTCCCTTGGAGTCACAAGTTGTCCTTAGTCTGCAGGTATTTACTTGAGATAAGGCAGGCTGCCTGGACTGAGTGGGTTACAGCACAAGTGGATTGGGGTTTGTCCATAAACATAGGATCAGTAATGGTTCTCAAGCTCCTTGATTACTATTCCCCATCTATTAGGTGTACCACATTTGCAAAGAGGACAATGTGGTAACAAACTGTGTGTATTTGAATTTAGGCAATCTTCACTGAGCAAAAGAAGTGTTTATTTGTGTGGTCCTACCCCTCCTATCTTCCTCCTGTGCTTCTGCAGCAACACCTAGCAAGATAAAACAGGAGCGGATTCCCTCATTCAGCCTCTCACGTTGCACTGATACAAGCACCATTCCCCACGGGTACCGGGTTATCCCAACCTGTCGTTGCCATGCTCTACACCACACCAATGCCTTTTTCTTGCATGCTGGCTCCCTGCCAAAGGAGCAGAACTGCCTGCTGTGCTGGGTGCTGACACTGTAACAGCCGCCTATGTGAGCAAAAAGCATCCTCTCCTTATTTTGATATCCTATCACCTGGGGCACGGGGGCAGATAGTCTTTCAAATTTTACGTTGCAATTAGTAACATTTGTAGTTTCACAACAGCAAGCGGTTTCCAGGTAGTACTCCTGTGTGAGCAATGTCTGTCTTTTCAGGAGCTTGCCTGCCACACATCCGTGGCTGAAATGCTGTGGAGAAATAAGGCAGTAGCTGTTACTCAAAAACAAATCCTCTGACCCACGACAGATTTACTTTGCCTAAAAATAAAACCAACACATGCAGAGTCGTAGTACATTTGCTGTTGTTTCAGCTTCATTAAACTATTGTCTTTGGTGATGCTTGGCTTTGCTTTCTGGATCTAGGTGAAACTGGTCCACACTGAAATCAGTTATATCTGTAAGAAGAGATTCAATAAAAAATCTCTGCCTTTGGCTTTTCTCAACACTTACCCTTTCACTTGTTTCAGTTTGTTTATGGTGCAAATGATTTACGGAAGTCTGACAGCAGTTCAACAAGGTGAAAAGCAAAAGGCAGAAGAGCTCCACATCTTCGTCATGTCACAAACATGATAGAACAACAAAAACAATTCCATTTTCTGCTTTCTCCTTTCAGTAGTGATAAAGTCAGATCTCTGAGGAGGTATTACTGTGAAACTAATGCTTAAATATGTGCCTTTGAGGCTTTTTTCCCCATTGTTTTCCCTTTAAAATGAAGTTTAAAAATACATTGGGGATTCAGTAATATCTATAATTCTGTCTCTAGATTTCTGCCTCTCTGAGATTTGCTTCTTTGCGTTTTTAGTAAAAATCCATCTCTGGCGTAAGCAGCTGCAGCTCTCTCATCTTCAACGAAGCTGCTCCTATACAGCCAGACACAGCATTACCTCCTTCCTTCCATACCTGCAGCTCAGTGCTAGGATCCCTTCTCCCCAGGTCCCTGCTGTGACCCTACTTGCTGGTGCAAGGAGCAGACCAGAAGGTGACCTGTGACATTGTGCCCCAGCACTCAGGTCCCTCTCCTCCCACATGACCCATGTTTACCAGTACTGTCATGTGATTGACATGGTGGTGTCCCACATGGGTGAAAGAAGAAATCTCAGTAGTCCCAAATAAGTTTTCTGCAGGTCTGGTAACACCTGCTTCTTCAGCTGAACCAGATGAAGCGAAAGTGGTGTCAAGCCCGGCCAATATAGTGGGATGCCTGCAGCAGAAGGAGCTGCTACACAGTTATCACACAGTCTACTATTTTTACCCTTTTTCTTTCTTTTTCCTCTCATAAGCCTCAGCATCAGTTTTATCCAGAATATGCCACAGGAAGGGGAAGGAGAAAGCATCAGGGAAAGTAAAGGGAAACAAAGAAGGTTGTTCTCTGGTTGATAGGCAGAAGCAGGTCTGAGCTGGTGTTTCGGAACATTTTGACTCAAAATGGTCTCTCGTAGACCTGTGTGGCTGATCCCAACTGAGGGAAACAAATGCATCTCCAGATAAGATCTGGGTATGCCTCTGAGAAGGCATATATCTATGACCTAGGTTTAAACTGAAAGTATATATGACAGCACTGAAAATTCTTAAGAAAATCACAAACGCCCACAGGCTTCTGTGTGTCCACCATTGGATCCACAAAGCCAAACCTGGGACTCTGCTCAAACTCTAGCTCTGCCTTCTAGTTTGTGTCAAAACTGTATAGCAGTGGGTACCTGTGAAAAAATGCTGCAACCAATAAAGTATGTTTCATACGACTGACTGTTAGCCAGCATGCAACTCTGTTAATCACCAGGGTCTACTAAGGTCCTCCATATGGAAAATAAATTAATTTTAAAAATATGTTTTAAAAAGTAAGTTCTTTTTTATTTACAGGTATTGTCTGCAACAGCAGGATTTATTGACAAAGAAGGTGGACTACACCAGAAAGAAATAAATTTCCAACCACGTCCTCTGTGCTAAGCCCTCTTCTTCCCCAGGAAAGGGTAGACGAGATTTCAAAAGATGTCAAGACTTTTTTTTTTTTAAGTTGATTGACATTTGCAGGGGAATACACTGACTTTCTGTTGGGTTGGTTAATGATCCTAAATTGTTCTGAGGAAAGATTCGTGTCTGTAATCTCCTGGCCCAAATGCTATTGTGGGCTATTGAACAAAAGCCAAATGAGGACAGCTTCACACAGCACCTTAGTATGAGGATAGTCCTTGAGTGCAGTAGATGTAGTACCCTTCAGTGGGCTCAGGATATTAGAAACTGCCCTAGAAAATCTGTTACAGGGCAAAGCTCTGAAGTTCTCTGGAGTAAAAGAAACAATTATATAAATATGAAAAAGCAGATTAATTAATCAAATTATTCTGTGTCCTCTCTCCAGTACATGTTTCCTGGAGGATCTGGGTAAAACTCTTCCCCAGCACTTAATGGTCTCCCCTCCAAAATGAAGAACGTAGTACTTGCCATCTGCTGAGATGAGTTTTAAGAGAGATAAGTGAGGAAAGTTCACACAATGTGCTGAAATCCTCAGGTGACAGGGTTAAAAAAGTGTTATTAGCTGCAGTCACCACCTTATTTGTTCTGCTCAAAGAATGAGAAGGACCACATTTTCAAAGGGATCTCAATTCATCTTTCTGTTGGGACAGGCACTGGTAAGCAGCAAATCTCATTCATGTGCCTTTCCTCACCTGGATTCTGTGCTTCTCCTCAACGGCAGAAAAAGCCTTGCAAACATTTTTGCATTTCATAGCAGCAGCTCCCAACTCCTGCAGCAGCCACACGCCAGCAGGGGGGTGACGAGGGGAAGCACAGGCGGGGGATCTCTGCTCCGTGCCCCCACTGCACCCAACCGAGATAAAGGATTTGCTTTTCTCCCTTTTCCTCAAGCGGGAGGAATCCCGGGGGCGGGCTGGGAAAGGAATCCTGGAATCCTGGTCACTGCTGGAATGGAGAGGGGGAGACGATGCTCATCTATTCACCACCCTCTGGGCAGGGTTAGCACTCGCCTGTTACTTAACCCGTTGAGCCACGCACTCTTTCTCTGCTTGCTGACCCAGCCAGATCGTTTGCTCCCTGGTCCTTGTGTCAACTGGAAGGAATGTGACATCAAATCTACAACTGGGATGCTCTCCTCTACACAAGGCTCATCCATCCCACCTCCTCTGGTTCCACCGTCTCCTGTGTCCCTGCAGTGCCATGCAGGTTGCCCTGCATAGCCAGGAAATACTCATTATAATTCACATGAATAATACTCTGTGTAAGATGGGCCTCAAGGCATTTAGCATAACTCTCAATGTAATTCTATAATAGTATCAGCCCAGCTCATCCATCAGTGATCTCTAGCAACGCTCCCAGCTTAGAGCTCTGCAAAGTCAATGGGAATTTCTGAATCTTGCTTTCTTAAGAAAATAAGACTTGCATGGTCATGCTGGTTTTGCACGCACTGGTGTGTGTGTGTATGCACGTGTGTGAGAGAAAGATTCTATTTTCTCTTTACCCACCTGCCTGCTGAACTCATTGGCACATTCAACTCAAAGCAACAGGAATGCACAATGTTCAAAGCCATCCCGACTCCTGCAGGTTTCATGAAGAGAGGGAAGTGATAGAAGACAGAGGTCTTTCAGGTGCCTAAGCTGAGAAGGTGGCTACAGGGTGCACGTACCCACCAAGAGATGCCAGAGGAGATACCTGAAAGGGCAAAACACCCAACCCCTGCAAATACTCTGCTCATTGCTTGAGCCCTACTAGACAACAGAGGATTCAGCCAGAAAACACAGTGCAATAGAAAATCAATTTTTGTAAATCTCAGTGCTAACAGAGCAACTTATTAGCTTTGCTTGCAGCAAATACCTTTTCTGAAGAAAAAAAAAAGTTGTAAAACCAATTGTTTTGAGGGTGGCCATATCTTACTACATCAGTTTTGGGACAAACTAGAGCAGTGATACCACTCTTTTCTGGTTCTATTTATATCATTGTGACATTAATTGATATTTATAGGCAACACATCAGATTTCTCCCTATCTTGCTACTTTTTCTTGAATCAAAACTCCAACCGATCATTTTGCTTTAAATAAAATGCAGTCGCAAGTTAGTAGAATTGATTTGTGGATAAGATTGGTAGGCTGGGGGAAAAGGTGTGGAGATATTTTCCTATGAATCAATTTCTTGGGCAAAGTAAAAAAAAAAAATTAAGCAGCTAAATCTTGGAACAAAGTCCAGCATAATTTCTACAGCAGCTGTAAGCTGCTTAGATAGACCTAAGTGATAAAGCATTATATTGCTGCCAAAGTGAGTAAGCTATATAAGTTAAAATGAGTAAGCTATATAGAGGCATGAGTAATACGTGCAGACGAGAAGAATCATGACCTCTCCAGATGTGTAAAACTAATAACATCTTGTTTCTCCACTGGGCTTTTTCTGTTTTATGGCAGAAAATACAGCAGCAAATTTTTGTGTTTGATATTAGTACATGTTTTTTTCCTACACCAGTGGTGGCATTCAAAGGCTGCAACACAAAAAAAATGCTGGTGAAGGGAATGCTTTGGTTAGTTGATATCTGTGCATTGTCCTTTTCCACTCATAGTTGTTAGTTTCAGCTTCACAGGGTTCTTTAGCTCAGAATCAGTATGTTATCTTTTTAACACTTACATGAGTATATGGTTTTATCTGAGGTGCCATTTATACCGTCATCAATATCAGCAGTGAACTTGACCCACTGTGTATAGTATAGTTCCTGTCCCTTATGGCTTTGACACACACGTATTTCATCTCAACATCTCAAAATCTTTATAGGATCTTGGCATTTTTACAGATTTGCTGACATCGAAGTCACAGCCAGGATCTTCAGCATTAAGAATGCATTTGGAGATCTGTAGCTGTCTAAGATGTGCAAGATCTCAGTAAGAACAATATGTTGTGCTGTCTGCCAGCAGTCAGAATATTAACCAAATTCAGCTTCATCAGGAAGCATTAATAGTCAGGAACCCAACTGAATTCAGTGGGATAACTCGGATGGATGTTATTGCAACAAGCATGAAATCTGGTCCTATGTCTTTCTGTATTCTACCATGTTTAAATTTTAATAACAGTATAACTCATTATTTTGGTTAAGAGATTTTTAAGTCTTCCATTCTATTGACAATTTGTTAAATTGGATTTATGCACCAATCTTGAAATGGATCATTCCATTTAATGGCTGATTTGTCAAGAAAAGTACTGATTAATGTTCCTTCTAGATCAGAAAGGATTTTGATGTATTTTTCTTTTACAATCTTAGTGGAGGAAGCTCAGGTACCTGTCAAAATGCATCTTTTGCTTTCTTTCATACCTGCTAATAGTTGATAAGACCTGTTTTAAGGCACAAGCTCCTTACTGTAGTAAGGACTTTAGTATGTTTTTCTCCCTGTATTTTGGTTTGCTGTTTCACCTGATAATAGAATCATAGAATGTCCTGAGTTGAAAGGGACCCACAAGCATCATCGAGTCCAACTCCTGTCCCACCACAAGACAACCCCACAGTTCACACCATGTGTCTGAGGACGTTGTCCAGTCTCTTCTTGAATACTGACAGGTCACATAAAATTAACAGGGTTATATGCTACCATGGACAGCAAAATGCCCAGGGATGCCCATCTGGCTTAGAGGGCCACAGCAGCCAGGGCACTCTGTTGAAGCAGCATGCATTGCCCCAAAAATGGCTCTGGCCCATAGGATAGACACAGCTGCTCCTGCTGCCTGCAGAGACCTATGGGGTGACAACTCAAGTCAATGGGAACACTGTCTTTGATGTTAGTGACTCAATACTTCATCTTCATGGAATAGTTGTATTTCTGGAGTTCCAGAACTGAATAAGATAAAAAAAAACTCAAAACAAAATTTCAATTTTGTTATATAAAGTATAATAAGATATTAATGCACTCAAACTGTTTGACAGTGTCACTTTAAAAAAAGCAAAAGCCTAGCTAGCCTTCAAATTCTATTAAGTTGTTTCAAGTTGATCAAGAGCTCCTTTAGTTACATAGCAAAATTCCTTTTTGAAACTTCTGCAGAAATTTTTGCTGCCTTCTTCTGTCACCTTTTATTTATTTGTATATCCTATCTCTCTTCTCTGACTGTCTCTTAGCTATTTTGACTTGTCTTTATCAGATTCACCCTACAGTCTAATACTGCAACAATCTAGGCAGACATATAATTTGATGTGTTCCATTGACATTCTCAGAGCTAATGGGAGTAAATTAAGTTCATGCAAAAGCTTTACCTGATCCAGATCCAAAATACCCCCAAGTGCAATCAATGTCTCTGTAAGTGTTGATCCTTTTATTTCAACATGGGTAATCCTACAGCTTGTTTGTGATTGTGTTTTATCTGTTTTGAATTGTTCTGCTCTTAGTTATCATAAGTAAGTTGCCATTGTCTCCCAATCATCTTGAATTATCACCTTCTCTTTCACCTCCCATTCCTAAGACCTTGGAAAAGAATTGAGCACGGGGCGGGGGGCGGTGGATGAATGGAAAGACAATTGTGTGTTTGATCATCTAGTCACAAAAAATTTCCCTAAAGTCCAGTTTGATTTCCATAATACTGAGGCTGCATTGTTTTGAATTTTTAATTATTTATTACAGTCATCAGAGTGTGGCAATGTGACTGACCTATTGCTTTTTAATTATTTTGGTTGCTTTTGATACTATTAACCATGACATTTTGCTGATCCAGCTACATTCTTCTTTTAGTTTTGGCCCCAAGATCACTCAATGTCTGTGTCCATCTCTGTCAACAGAAAGTGAGCTGCTTCTTAAAAGATCGCTTTTGTCTGATTGTATCTGCTGCAAAAGAAGATTTAGGCCTCACCTCCAACTTGTGAATGAGAATTTGCGTTAGATTTTTCTCTTTCTTCTGGTATGGCATAGGTTCCCAGCTCCAGTAAAACACTAGTATCCTAGTTTGTTTTTTTTTTTAATCTTGCTTCCACATGAAAAGGAACACATTATAATTTCAATAAAGGAATGTCAGCAAGACAAGCTTTTATTAGTAGTCCCATGACTATTACAAAAGTTCATTATCTTTCCTCTATTTACTGATTAGAGGGGAAGAGTTTTGAAAGGAGGCAGCTTCCCCAGTCACTCCTGGAAACCCTCGGGAGCACGGTGCCACCAGCCCTTGGTGTCTGTCACTATTCAGTGTGTGGGTTACGCTCTTGTTCTGCATGTGTCAAAGATTATTATTAGCCTGTTCTACAGATACCTGTAAAATTCAATACCTTTTACACAAGACTTTATCAACAAAGTGGAAGAAAGACAAGAGCTGGAAGAAACTGGGCTATGTTAGTGGGGTAGAACAATCTGTTAAAAATCACTCACATTTCCTTAACCAACCAGTGAAAAAGCAAGCCAGAACATGATGCTTCCCTGATGCTCATGAGGCATCTCTTCCTCTCCGGTTCACGTAGAACCATCACCTGGTCACAAAACTTGATTCAGGTTTCAACTAGCTGTTGCTGTGTGTTCATTTTAAACTTGTCCTTTCAGTTTTCATGGCCATGAAATCTTAGAAAAGAAGGTCTGAGGGCAAAATTTGAAAGAGGAAAAGGAGAGGACCTTATGGATCAACATAAGGAGCTCCAGAACTCATAAATCTTCACAAAGCCTTTGGGGTAGAACTTATCTAACCAAAAAGCAATGCTGCTTCTCAAGTAGCAGTAGATAAGAGGAATTGTGCCCTAAAAGTGCATATTTTTCTGCCAGGAGAAGCAGACAATGAAAACTAGCTCAGAGAAAAATACGTACCTTGCAGATATCCAAGAGGAAGATGACACGGCAATGCCTGCTCTTGACACGTTTCAAAGAACCAATATCTGGAGCAGAAAACAGTTCTTGGGGGAATGTTCCCTTATTGTCTTTTGCTGTTCCCAGGCAGGAGCACTTTTGCCATCAATACGGTCCAATTTACCCTGGTACCGGGAGATTAATCCTATACGATGGATACACCCACTCTGCGCTGTCCTGCTCCACTGGGCTCTAAACTTGCCTGGTAGAGTAGACACAAACTCAGCTTTTCTTCATGTTTTGCAAACTGTTCAGTACTATCTTTTTCAATAATTTTTAAAGTAATGTTCAAAATGCTGAGTTTAATTTGTTCTAGCCTTCTGACTTATTCTTTTTTTGAAGGGTACCCATTTAACCCTAAAAAGTACTCTTTCTGAAGCTAAACACCTGAACTATTGTCCAGAGCTGACCCAACTTCTCTCTTTCCCTGCAGATACTGCCTGAAGCCTGGTTGAACCATGTACTCATATCATGTTAAAGCACTGCCAGGATGTAAAGAATCTTCTCAGATATAAAATGCTGCTGAGCTGTTTAAAGCATTGACAACATTAGTGGTGGTGTCATGTCTAAATACCGATTTCTTTAAGAAAATCACTGTCTTAAGTTGATTTTCTTGGAGCTTCTGGCAGTGAGGAGAACACTAAATGTAGACTTTGAATTTTCCTTTTCCTAAATGTTCTTCCATGTCCTATTATCTGTACATCTCAGAACACCAAATGCTTTTTCTCCTCTTTGTGGTAAGTATGAATAGTATTTTAAGGTGCATTTTTGCTGTTCTGCTGGAGAAAGCACATTAAAATTAACCCTCAAACTCAACCACTGTGAAAGGAAAGCAAGGCACAAATCATGTCCAGCATGGCTAGAACAACGATATCATTATTTACCAGTGGAGAATTAGTGGGGTTATGGATGAATCATTATGAAGCCTGTGTTTTGAGCCATTTCCCACTCGTACATGATGACTGCTGATAAAATATCGCCATCAGTGATTACTGCAATCTTTACTTGCAACACCATCTCCACACTGCAGAATACCATTTTTGTTCAATATGAATTAAAAGTTGATGAGCAGTCAAGTGCAGAAAACAGGAATGCATTATATCTAAAAAGATAAAATACCAAATTTTGCCTTATAAACTCTGTGTGTTCCTAATCTAACTGGATCAAGACTTAAGCTGTTCCAAACAAAAATCTATCACATTTCATCA
Organism: Columba livia; assembly: GCF_036013475.1. Lineage (NCBI taxonomy): Eukaryota > Metazoa > Chordata > Aves > Columbiformes > Columbidae > Columba > Columba livia. The sequence continues at coordinate 42,903,896 of NC_088604.1, forward strand.
ATGAACTCCAACATTGCTTTGGTTTTGCCCCCAGTCCCTGTGTAGAATCATGTGGACCTCAGTACATGGACAGATGGTGGCACATAGTTCAAGGCACTTATTTTGTCTTTTATCCTTCTATCTACTATAAAAATATATTGAATACATCAGTCCTTCACAAAGACATAGGTTCCTTTTTTGTTGTTGTTTTTATAGTAGATATACCCACTCTAAAGCAGGGAAATGCCTATGGAAATTATAACCTATAGAACACAATTTCCTGACACCACAGTCTTGTACAACTCTTATCAGATGTCCATACACACAAAATAAAAAGAGAAGGGAGGAGCAGAAAACAAGAGGGAACAGTGTTAATGAGAATACCAAAGCAGTAAAGCACAGAAGGGAAGAAATGGCAAGAAACTGCTCTGTGCTGTGCTGTCATTATCAGCTCTGAAACAGTTTGCCCATTTGAGTCTCACAAAAAATTTGTAGCACTTGACCCACATAGTTCTTTCCACAAATCTGTGTGAGCTTACCTAGCATTTTTCTAAATCAATTGGAAAGGAGAGATATTTATAAATCTTATTATATCTACTTCTAGAAGGTTAGGGCAGCACACAAATTCTCAGATTGTTAGTGATGAGTCTTTTTTATTACTGAGATTTCCAAACTATGAAAAGGTACAACTGAATGCTAAGAGCACTCCATAGTTTTGCCAGATTTGTATAATCACTGTTCTGTGGTTGGACCACCCTCTTCTAAAGTTGCTTTCTGAAGTAGTTCTTTTTAATTATGAACACACACATCCCCTCAGAAACAATTAAATGTGAATCTGTTCACAACAGCCAAATGTTAACTATTGATGCAGAAGAAGGAAGAAAAAAAATATTAAAGATGCTACTGCTAGGTTCCTTGCAGGTCTTCAGGAATTCATAGATGATGCAAATTAACAGCTATTCCAGATCTGTTTGAAATATAAAGGTTTTATTAAATTCCAGGGAAAAAAAAAAAAAAAAGCAGTCCCAATCAAGCCCATGGGAGTTTTTCCATTGGCTGCGCTCTGCCAGGACTTCAAATGGGTATTTAACCTGGTGCAGAAATGAGTAGAGACGATTGCAGGATTTCCTCCTGTTTGAACGTTCTCATTAGATGAGGCCTCGGTGACCTCTGGGTTGATGGGTTGTTCCAATGTTTAATTGCTTTGACCTTCGGGGAGTTTCTTTTCATGTCCAACATAACCTTAGGTTTTTTTAGTTTAATGTGACAAATTACTTCATAAAAACAGCCCTGGATATTTTCATTAATTCTGGACAAATTGTGTTACACATAAAAGATGTCTTTTTCACAGACGCTGTAACCATGCCAAATAGTCTCGTAATTGTTCCTTTTTAGCTACTTTGGTATATGTTGATACATATTTAGAGTAATTGGTGTGCTTTATAAGAGCATATAAATGATGATGTAATTCTAAGAAGGACAAGATCACAAAAATACACAATTTTGACCCCCTACTCAGTAAACTAAGCCTTCCCAAGGGCCACATTTTCTGAAAAAGAATCACTTATTCTTAGAAGCAAAACCAGTCCTGCATTGCCACTGTGATGCTGGCAGAGGCACAGAAGAAGCCATGTTGGTGATGCAGAAAATGTCCCGGCTGGCTCAAAACCAGCCCTGCCCAAATGGGAGCTATGTCTTCTACATCTCTGAGAACCTGCAGAGAGGTCCAGCAGCTCCAGACCCACTGGAAGTGCCACCATCGGCTGCTTTCCACACAAGTCAGGTGTCAGCTTCCTTTGGCACCCTGGGCCAGAGCATGTCAAGAAAAACATTTCAGAGTCAAATCACACAAGTTTGTGGATGGTTTTCCTGATTTTTCCCTTCTAAACAAAGAGCATGGAGCTGCACTCGAAGTCACTGTGTACCTCACAGAATAACTCCACCACCTCTGCCAGCTGACACCCATGCAAAGGGAGAAGGACCTGCCATCTCACAGTAAATCCGATATAGCCAAATTTCCTCCTGCCGCAGACTAGCTTCCTCACTGACACAAAGTGTGCTTATGCCAGCCTGTACATATGGAAATGAGACAGTTAGCTGTGGGGTTTACACATGCAGATCCCCATTTGCAAATGTCACCTGTGAAAGACAGAGGCCACTCCAGAAAGTACAAAGCTCGGGATTGTTTAGGCAGAATGGAAAATGACACTCCAGCATTTACAATGGGATTTTTATTATCGATGTCACAGATATGATACTTGCTACGGCCATGCTTGAATTAGAAGAGACAAAGTAAACTGTTAGAAAGAAGAGGCCATTGAACTAAATACAAGTGTAACCCACATGCTTATATTGCAGCATTCAATTTCCTCTTAAGTCTCAGGAAGAAGGGGGAGACAGCAAAGAGAAGACCTGTGTCTGAAATCTCTTATGTCTACAGAGGAGGATAGGGCCTCTCCAAATAGCAGACATAGAGTCAGAATCAGGTAGTTATTAGAGGTTTCATTACATGAGAGTAACTTTGCAATTCCCACTCACTTCCATTCCAATACAGATCACTCCAAAGCTGCAAGTGGGGAAAAAATTATAAATGCAGAAGCTGGAAACATCCCTGAGGACTGAGCAGCTGATGATGTGTCAGGACCAAAAGCTGTGTATGCTACATCCTAAGCATACCACTGTTTATAAAGGTTTTGGGTCTTCAGATTCATAAGAAGCCAAGGTAATGGCCATCTCATGCCTTAGAGCCCAGAACTGGCTGTAAGAACCCATAAGTGTGTTTTCCTAGGAGAAGTCTGTATGAGAACTGGGCTGAGAAACCAGTCAGTCCAGGCAGTTCTCACATGTCCATTGGCTTTTAGAATGTGTTGGAAAGACAAAGCAACTGGTGCTGTAAGATGAAAATGGGAGAATGGGCAAGTTTCTGACTGTGTTGAGCAAAGAGAAAAATTGTCATGGGTCACTCTAAGCTTTGTAGAAACTGCTTATAATAGCAACAATGTCGGGGATAAGCAGGTTCTTTTAAGGAAAAAAAGTATTTTGAAAGCATTTCTAGTATTGATTACAGAAGACTGTGTTTGGATTCCTTCCCCACAAAGTTTGGCCCCTGAGGATTTCTAGTATCACAGATCAAAGGATTAACTCCATGACAGACACGAATAGATTATAAGAAGGCAAAAAATCTGGTCCCTCCTTCTGCAAAGCTCTGTACAAATTAGAGAGTGAAGCTGAGTTACCCATACTAAAACCTCAGTGTCTCCATCTCAGAGAGCCTCTGTAAACTCTATGCTGTCAGGAATAAGAAAGAGCAGCAAAATAAGCCACTATGTGATTCAAATATTCCTAAGTGGTCACTGAAACACCCTCCTCTTGGCCACAAGGCTGCATTCTTCAACTCTGTTTGCTGCAGCATAAAAGACATGAGGTCATTTTTCTCACAAGTCTTACGAATAGAGACTGGAATTTCCTACAAGGTCTTCTTTTCTTATCCCCCTTTCCTCCCCCCTTTAAAAGCAACTCCCAGCCCACCAGTACAAGAGGGTTCACTGTCTGGGAGTTTTCTGCTCATGATACCTATAGCCTTAGAGGGGACCTGGTGGCCTCGCCAGGTCCGCAGAGCAATTTACCGGCTTACGTGGAAGCAACCTGATCTCCTCCTCCTGCCACCCTGCCTGGTGTCATCTAGCGACAGCAGATTCAGAAATGTCAGGAATAACAGATGCCATTTTCCTCTAAAGCCAAAGTTTTATGTTAAGGAGGAGAAACGAATGATACATTGCAGGTATTTATAGCAATTAGATGCTGCCTGTAAGAACACAAGCTCGTCAGGAGGAGCAGTGACTGAAAGGCATGCAGACAGCTGCTTGATGAAGCAGTGTTCATTCAATGAAATCTGTACTCTCAGCATTTTGAAACAAAAACCAGCTCCTTTCGGGTGAGACCTTTAGTGCTCAGTCCAGAGTGAGCACAAAGCAGGACTTGGATCTAGGCTTCTTCCAATGCCTGGTATCTGAAACCCAGAGCTACAATTTTGTATTGCTTTGAACCTGGATGTGTGTGTTTCATCACTTCTCTAAGTAGAAAAGTAACTGATCTATCCCTGGACAACTACTTCTGCTGTTTTGCCTTTTGCAGGATTAAGCAGTGTACTCCAAACACACTGTAAATGAGTAGTATATATGTAATATATGTATATGTAACAGACAGCCTATTAACAGTGCCCAGTCATGCCAAGTAGAGACTTCTGTGTCCAAACACTTCTCACACTTCAGCAAGGAAGAAGTCTGAGTCTGTTAGAACGCCTGGGGCCCTCAAGCTAGTCATCTCAGTCAACAGTAAACCACAAAACCAATTCATTGGAATCAATGACATTTCCACTAAAATGCTATGAATGAAAAAATACTTTAGATTGCAAATTCTTCAAGCTACCCCTACATTTTGAAATAAATGAAACCATTCTCAATTATTCAAACAGTGTGTTTTTACTAAAATTTAGGTTTAACTGAGAATGTCTCATTGGAAGACACTAGTCTGAAATAAATGGAGACTCTTACACTAAGCAGAAGCCTGAGACCCAGTGCTGAAATCCTTTCTGACAGAAAGTTAGGGCTACTTTTCAGAATGCAAACAACACTTGCTATTCTGTGTTTCTCAGTAACTCCCTGTATTGAAGTTCTGCTGGAGCAAGAAGGAAGCCTTACCTAGAGAGCAGGCCCCAGCTGGGATACATTTTGCAAGTTTTGCATACCATTATGAGGACCTGAATTGAGCCCTCCTGCAGTAACACAGAATAAGGAACTCCAGCATAGGAAAAAAAACACATTTAGATTCACCCAGATTTATATGCTTTGATCAAAAGCTGCCCCTTGTGCTTATGAGAATCTCATGTAAATATCTGCAAAGTTTCTCCTTTATCTGCTTTCATATTCCTCTGCAGAACAGCCTTTGCCATGTTATCTACAAGAACTGTGGTTTCTCGGGCTGCTGAAATCATGGCTCAAACTGCTGAATATTAGTATCTCATTATCCTTGTTCTTGTTAGCAATGTATCTATCTCTTGTTTCAGAGGCTGTGACCGTATTTTATCTCTTATTTATGCAATACCTATAAAAGTGGGGTCCTGCTGCATAACTGGTCTCTCATCTGCCATGATAATGAAAAGTATTCTTTTTATTACCACTACGTATTACTTAGCTACATCTTTCAAAGGACATTGCCAAGGTTGGTCCAAAGTTTAAATCTCACAGAAGCAGACTTTTACAAAACATATGTCTGAACAGAAATGTTGCCATTGATTTTTTTAATTGCAAGTGAAAACAGTCGTATTTGATGAAATAACCATTCCTTTGAACTTTCCACCCTAAACCTGAAAACCTAAAAGTGAAAGTGACTCAAACACAGAAGAATCTGGCTTCATTGATTTCTATTGTCCATGGTGAGAAAACACAACCAGTAAACAAAGCAGAAAGAGTGACAAGTAAATTGGATTTTTAAAAATTCTTTCACTTTTAATAATGTTAGGTGGGATTTGTAACACAGGTAAAGGCATTTGTTTGTTTGTGATGCAGGAGCTGTAAGGTGACAGTGTCCCTTTAAATACCTTCCCATTGTAATTTATTTGCTCCAGGAATGACGGCAGTGAAGTTCACACTGCAAGTACTCACAGCTCCTGAAGAAATTAAATTTGTCACAAGCTCCACATCCTTATTCAGAGAGACCTTTTGCTTTCAGGTAATACCAAAACAAGTCTCTTCCCCTACCCAATTCTCCCTCTGAGGGGGGTTGGACCCCTGTGTATTCTAAACGGATGCTTGGGCACACCCTGACTCAAACACCAAGGAAGGAAAATGAAGATTCAGGCAGCTCGGCTGGGGCTGGGTGTGATGCCCTTCTTTCAGCATTGCAGGGTTTTCCATCCAAAGATGAAAGCCCAGACGCTTTGGTAACACAGTCCCCATGGGTCACCCAGGTGGGAAAATAGACTTTCTGCCTTCTCACAAGCCAAGGAAAATCCTGCCCAGCTGTTGATCTTGATAGTAATTTGGCCCTTATATTGCTCAGAGACACCTTCCTTGGAAAACTGCTCAAGTTTTACCAAAGAGAAGCCTGAACCAAAGCTGAGAGACGATGTCAGGATCTGGATGGTGTGGTGAGGCTTGCCAATGATTTAAGCTGATCAAAACTGTCATGGTGGGATATGAATTACTGTACCACACTGAAAGTCTGAATTCTGTGCAAATTGTTTATATTGTTCAGGGCTTTTGTCATACTTTGCATAGTACCACATTAAATGATGTTTCTGTAAAAATGTGAGGCTTTTCAATGCCAGAATTGTTCATGTCATAAATGCCTGAATAAAGTAGCAGCAAAAATCTATAAACAGACGAAAGCAGCTGCCTTTGCTTCAATTCATCAGCATGTCTGGATAAAAATCACCTTTCCTGTTTAATGTTTGCCCTCCATATTTTCAAGTGTAAAAATTTGTGAAAAAAAAAATGCTGTGTAGCAGCTGGCCCATTTAAGGAGGTGATACTTATTATTCAAATGATTACACGAATGGCTAAAGGTGATGCATTATTCCCTATTTTCATTTGTGCAGCATAGCTTCAGCATGGTGATGAACTGTGTCAACCAGGAACCTTGGCTGCCTTCTATTGGAGAAAGCCCCTCAAAGATCTTTGATGTGACAACAAAACTGGGAAATATTACTGACTCACAGCCTTTAAGCAATCAAGAAGTGATCAAAGCAGTGACTCAAGAATTCAAGGGAAAAATTACATGCTCAGGGAAATGAGGAAAGCTTATTACCGACTGATATTCAATAGAACAGGCAACTGAAAGTCTAATTTTGTGAAATATGCTTTTAATTGGTATTCACCGACTTATTGTATATTACTTATGTAAAAAGCAGCTTTTAATTCTCAAAAAAATGAATGGCTCAAGATTCCAGTCATGAAAGTGTGGGGTTGAAACACTTTGTCCCATTTCAGCTATGGCCAACTCCTATGTAAAATGCAGGGCAGAGAGAAGCCAGAGGTCTTCAGAGTTCACTGCTGCAACCTCAACCTGTGAGCCATCAGCCTGGCCCAGATTTGTCCTCTGCTGGAAGGTGAAGGGCTGATGAGGGCACGGCAACATCATTCAGTGAAGTGCCTGTACCTGCAAATTAGGCAGGGCAAAGCCCAAACACTGCTGGGTGGCTCTCTGCAGTGTTTGCTGTTGGCACGACCATGCCCCAGGCCACCTGCCACTTCTGAAGGTTACAGGATGCTCTCCACCCTTGGGCAGCCTGGAATGTGAAGGCAAGGTGTCTGAGGGCACCCTCTTTTAGTGGGAGAAGAGAGTGCAGCTCTCTGAAGCTACCCTGTGCTACCTACCCTGACCTATCTCACTCAGTGCCGGGTTTGGCTTGGATTTTGGTATGAAGGCATGCCTGATTTTCAGGAAATCTCAGACCCCTACAGTGTGGCCATTCAAGTAAGATGGTGTATGAATCGCAAAAGCAAAGCTCTGACCTCAAGCACAGAAGTGCATCTGGGGAAGCTCCAGTCAACTCTTCAAAGTCAGTGGGCTCTGGACATCCAAGCACTCTAGGAAATCTGCAACAACACATGCTGACATGTAGCTATGTTGCTGTGCTCTCCTACATTCTAATTAAGTCTAATTACCATATTTCCAGTGTAGCTGTGCCCTCACTGGGTCTGGAACATGTCATGGGTGCTCACCACCCTACCTTTTCCTCACTACCTGGGATCCCAGGGGTGCAGGAGGCACTAAGGGGGCACACTATGGAGATCCATGCAGCTGTGGCCACTGAGACAAAGTCACACTCCACCAAGAACATTCCCCTCACAGTGAGATTAGAGGTACGACAGGGGAAATTCACCTAATAAGCATCAGCATATTTTTGCCTTTGTTGAAAATACCTGTTTATTTGCCTGGCAAACTGTTCCCTCAGACTAGCTACATACAATTTTCATGCACCTCGATGAGAAGACTAGCAACTAACTGATTTTCTGGCTGTCCATTGATTGCTTGTCAGGCATCACTATATGTAGAATACCTTGAATATGCCAATGATCAAGTGAAAATTGAAGCTACTTGTCTTGATGTTACACTCTATTCCCACTAGACTCTATTTTTTAAAAGATCTCAAATGCTGCAAAATAAGAATTGTACATTTTTAGTGAACACTGAGAGGATGATCCATGCTGACAGGCATTCACTCGCTATCTGCCATAGGTAGCCCAGCATTAAGGTATAAAGCTTCAGGGCACTGAAAGGATTTGATCTAATCTTATATTATAAGAAGCATCCAACATTGTACATTCTCTTTTCCAACACAGACACTTATGTACAGCCTAAGGGCCCAATCCTGTTCCTCTTGAAATCAGTTGGAGTTTTTGCCTTTGCTTCAGCGGCAGAGGGAGAGGGAGCAATTTTTGCAAGGGCGTTAATGATGGCTGGTGCTTCAGTCTTTCCATCCAAATCTTTATTTCATGGGAGAAGGCAGACATAACAGTGCTGAAAATACTACCTGCATAATTAGAGCCACCTGACTTCCAGTTCTTTTCTGTCAGCTAACTTCACTTCCATTGTTCTTCCTTGCCAAAAATCTGGAGGTGGGTACATTGACTGGCTATCTGGTTTAGCGAAAAGAGAGGTTCTTTTCAGCAGAAATAGAGTTGTATGAACATGAAAAGATTTGGGGTTCTTGTATGAGTCATAGAAACAAACACATTGACTACACTAGATGGACATCAACGCTGCATACAAGTACTCTCAATACCTAAATATTTCTTGTAAGCAGTTGATTAATTATGCTTATTGGAACAAAGCGCAAATACATAAGCTAATGATTAAGACTTAAGAATACCTTTTGTTTTCTTTCCCATTTTGTTAGCCAACAAAATGCATTTATTGTATTCTATCAACACCATTCATAGTAGTACATCAGACTTTAAATTGAGAAGATATGATAAGATACTGTGCATATCTGCAGAAACTGAGAAACATGAGGACTTGGCTGAACTCAGGTTTTCTCTGTCTGATTATTTCCAATATAAATATTGGAGCGCTCATATGACAAATGTGGGACTCATCCCACAATGTTCATATTGGTAATGCTTCCTCTTACAAGTAACACAAGTCCTTAGAAACTGACTTATAGCTGCTTGCAAGAAGCACTCGTCTTTTTTCCATCAGCTGGAACTACAGGACTGCAGTCAAAAATATAGAATCAAGAATATTGACCAATATTAAGGACTATGTCAAATGCTTTTAATAGTCTCAAAAACAAAGGCAGAAATTAGATGTATAAGCTTTAAGAAAACAATCCAAAAAGGTCTGGTTTCATACCACGTTATGCATTCCTGGCTGGCTGTAAGCAGCACAGTCTGATCCTGCTAGGTCTTATTCATTTGGGTAATCCCTTTGACCCTAGTCAGAGATACATTATTCTGGCTCAGGATAATCTCCAAGCATCAATCTGAACTGATGCTTATGCTCTTGAACACAAACGTACATTTTCTATTTCTTGAATCTCAGAGCTGCAGTAGTAAGCAGGACGTCTTAACATAATATTTTGCCTTAAGAAAATTATCCAAGCACATTCCACCAGATCTGACTCTTAAAAAGAAAAAATCCAGGTGGCTCAATTTGGAAAGAAACTTTGGATTTGTTGTAGTTCTCTTTCCATGTGCTTTTTTTCCCAAAGGCAGACATTCATACACATATAATTCCCTCTTCTTGTCACTGGGCTTCTGGGTCAGTGAGCATTCCTTTGCTGTAGTGTTTTTCAGATGAAACTCCAAGAGAAACACTGTCCTCAATGATGGGTCGGATACAGAAGAGGAGGATGGGCAAATATTCTAAGATTGGCCTGGATTCTTGCCAGACGCAGAAGAAAAGAGCCTTTGTGTCTGGACATCTGAAGGCCAGGCATAAACATGTTAGCCGATACTTAACACCCAAAGCCAGAGCCAAAACCGTTAGACACCCTGAATAATCCTCACTAGGCCTCCTTTGGGTTTCAACTGCCCATTACAATGGGGTGGTCTCCTCCAATTATCAAACGTGTTCCTTCTAAAAACATCCTTACAGGAACTCCCAAAATAGCAGCGATTAAAAGCAAACAGCCTGTAATTCATTGACATATGCAAACCTTTTAATGTTTTGCTGGAGACAAGTTGCAACTTTTTGTACCTACAAGACTATTTATGCATTTTTAATAATTACCCTTGTATATTATGTGATACAATTCCTTTAGGCATTTAGTTAAGAGAAGCAACGGAATTCACATTCAAAAGAAACTGTTAGTTTTGCTGCAAGAAGTGCAGCTAATTTATGTAGTGAATTTTTTATACATTTTTCCCCTGATTTCTCTTCCCTGCTGTCCTCTTCCCCCTTTCTTCTTCACTATGTTAAGAAATTCTGATGTGCCTGCAGCAACATCCACTGGTGGGGAGTGTCTGCAGTGATGCCAGCCCCGGTTTGCCGGCAGTGGAAGCCAGTAATGTGTGCTGCTTCAGCAATCCGAGCTCCCTTATAAGCCCCGTTGGGAATTGCCTTACCCTAGGGTCCTCTCTAATCACATACCTTCTGTGAGCTGGCAGGTTCCCTTGTTGCCTGATAGACAGTAATCTCGATCCCATCAGTTCTGCATAGAAAACTGCATGAGGAAATCTTTCCTGCAGATCAAGAATAAAGGCGTTTTCACGACCAACACAGTCCTGAGAGCTCTGACTTTTATTCAAGCTCAAATTCATAGGTTGCTTGCATTTTGGCTAATGCTTTGGCTCTAGATTAGGATGAGCTGATCACCGTGTCAAGCAGGGAAACTCAGGCATGGGGCTGGGCACGGTGTGCCTGCATTTCCCACCACTGGCACCAGGCACAAGTAGTTTGGGAAAGTAGAGCCTGAACTAATAGGACAACTCGTCAAAACAATGTAGGTTGTAGGAACAAACAATGCTTGACCTGCCTCAGGGATAAAAAGTAAAGAATTAGTTTCTTCCCCATCAGACACCAAAGAACCAGATCCCCAGCTGTGTAACTGCATTGATTTCACCCATTTATACTTGCCAAAATCCTGCTCCTCCCCTCCCTTTTTATTAGACCAACCAAAGAAAGCCAAGTCAAATACTTTAGTGTTACTGCTGTTTGACAATATACTTGAGGAGAGATTTTTGAGTCAGCCGGGGCAGATACTATGCTTAAGGAAAATGCAAAGAAAACCTATTGGTTATCACATGCAGGTCACAGTTCTTGCACAGCAGCATTTCCCCTTGGCTTCAGCAGGCAGTTTGTTAAATCAAGGATTTCATCTTCCCATTTTAAATTAGCAGTAGATAATTAGGAACTGCCCACAATTAAATATTGATGTAAAAAAATAAATAAATACCGACACTTCCCTGTTTAGTGTGTAAGGAGAAGGCTTTGCATCAAAAAACACAGGACACATGAGAATGTGAATAGTAAAAAGCTCATAACAAAGAAGGACAAACTCTTCTTGGTTTGCTTACTGGATCCATTTATTTCTCTATAAATGAGAACCTATACAAATAAGTGAGATAAAAAGCCAACTTATACCATTATAGCAGCTGTAACCTGCCAGTTCTTCAACCAAACCTACTGGAACACAAAAGAAAGGGGTAAGATGTACACATGTGCACTGAGTGGGCTCTTGTCTCAACAAAACTGCTTCTCAGCTCCTACAGCGGCAGTAGGAAAAGCCTACCACTTACCAAACCAGCATGTGGAGTGGATCTTTGGCTGCAGAGCATACCTGCTGCCAGATATGCTCAAGGTAGCTTGAGTATCTGAAGAAAAAAATCCCCAGAAGGCAGCAGAGCAAGAAGCACCTAAGCCTGTCTCCAGTGCACGTGGAAGCACTTGGACTCTGCAGGACCCTCACTCAGTCTGGTGTTGGACTGCCTGAGCCTGTGCCACACAGGATGCTTATGTACAGATATATGTGCCCACAGCCCTCGTGCAGCCCTGAGTAGTGGTTTGGTCAGGGTGCCAGGTGGCTGGGAACCCCAGGAAAATGTGGCAAATCTCCAAACTATTCTTTAAAAACTTTTCTAGGTAGAGACGAGGAAGGAACCATGAAGTCACGACTTTTGTGTCATCTAAAGTCCTTCACGGGACTCCTCTCCTGGAGTTAGGTAATTCTTTTCAGACTTCCCAGCTCCAAAAAGTGCCAAAGAACTTCCCAGGCAGTTTTGCAAATGCTCCAGTTCGGTCTCACAGGAGGGCAGTGGGAGACCCTGGTTCCACCCTGCCTGAGCACATAAAGCTACTAGATTGAAAGAAGAATTATTTCTCCCTGACCTCATCTCTGTCCCATAGAAAAGCTCATTTCTTGTGACTTTACATGGCAGAGTTGGGGAATGGAAATATAGCACTGTTTCAGTGTATCACAGTGACTCTCTGCTTGTAGCAAAGTTATTTTGAGTAGAAAAAAGACTTCAGGGTAAGTAAGGTTTACCAAAATAGTAGCAGCAATTCATACAACAGTAACGATTCAGTGCAAAAGTACAAGATCATACCCATTCCTACCTTTCATGCTTTGGGAAACATTCACCAGCAAGAGAAATTTTGGCACAGAATCACTGAAATAAGATCACTTTCATTCATTTTATGGGGCAAAAATATTGTCTCAAAGCCTTCTGAAGTACTCAGATGCTCAGGGTACCTTGCAGTACCATCATCCCAATCTGTCACTAGGGACAAACTGGCCAGGGTGTCCCAGCTGGCTTATCCGGGTAAGCTTGATAAGTTGATTTTGGTTAATGGACCAGACTTGCTTCTGGCACCATACCACTCACCCAAGTATCACATTCCTCCAAAAACCCTTAGAGCTCAGTCACACAGAGGCTTAATGGCACAGCGGATGTTTATTTGGGATGGCAACTGTCCCGCATGATTCAAGAGATATAAGGAGGTAATTATTCACAGGTTTCTCTGTGTGACAAAACTATTTAGAAGGGATTGCAGAGCGATAAACACGACCAGGGCAGGAGTATCCTTCTTTATTTCCCCAGCAAAATGGAGCCACTACACAGCATGTTTTAAGCCTTCGAATTTTTCATTAACCTTAACATTTGCCCTCTTCCCCCACAAAAAGCACCATGATGTAGACTGGCAATATCACTCCTGTCCTAATAGTTCACTACAGCTAATATATATATATATATACATATATATATATATATTTTAACCTCTCCCTCTTGGGCCAGATTTAAGCCTCTAGTAGGCTTCATGCAAACACCTCTGCAAGAAAAGCAGGACCATTGAGGAGACAGGCATGAGAGTTATCAAATAAACTTTCCATTTTATTTACAGTTCAGGAGCCCTGCCGAATGACACACACTTATGGTTTGGGATCACTAGCAATTATTGTAAAGGTGAAAGCAGATACTGCAAATTTAACAAGCCTTTTGTATGAACTAATTGCATTAGAATACATTAGTAAGGGTGCACATTGTAGGTTTTATGTTTCATTGGAAAGGTCATCCTAGATTCTGGTTGAATAGTGAAAGAGAGGAAACCATATTAGCAGTGTATCCAGCAAGTGTCTCTAGGATGAATTTCTTTCAGGTCATTTGCATTATTTGATTGTAGCTGAATAGTTCTGCCTCTGCTAAGCAAGTAGAGGAAGACCTACGGTGACAATAGGGGAAGTTCAAAGTCTTTGAGCCTTATTAGAAGGCTCATTTTCTGCACTCATTTTCATGCACTCGTTTCCCAGAACTAGGCTAGCAGCTGTATAATCAGGACAGCAAGTTGACATTCCTCCTGTAAAATACGAACCCTCAAGGAAAGTTGCTGTTAGTTTTCAGGAGGCAAGAGGGTTCCTGCTTCTTCAGAGGTGTGACGCCCCGTTGTGCCACAGCATGAAGTCCCCTAACTGCTATAGCTGCAAATGATTCGTGCCTGCTGCCTGAGCCAGGGCACGCCGGGAGGATACGTACTAGCACAGGGTTTCTGAGCAAACCCAGGGTCCGCCGCGAGCCCTGCTTCAGCCACCTTCGGTGCCTCCAAACACCATGCTGGGTACAGTTACTACACCAGCTCCATCAGCCCACAGGGCTCTGGTGGCAGTGGCATCACCACCCAAACTGGCTGCAGAGGGCACAGGGGTGGTAGCAGCAGAGCCAGTGTTTGGGGATCAGGGATCAGGGCAGTCAGCAGGTTCCTGAAAGATATGAAGGAGTGGGGAAGTTGAGCTCATAGAGGCACAAATTTTTGGCTCAGAGGAAAGATTCCTCTCCCCAGTCAGGCAGAATTTCTGGGTAACTATCTGCCAGTGCTGCTTCATCCCATGGCTGCGGCAATGGGACTAAGTGTCAGCCAGAGAAGGGCAGTGACTCCCTCCAGACATTTGGGACATTTGTGGATCTGACAGTATAAAATCTTCTGGTTATGCCCTGCACATCTCCCAGGATCTCTAGTTTAACTAACATGTGGTCTTAAACCAACCCTCCATAAAGCTCAGCATGTAAAACACAGGAATTTGTGCCACATTAGGCTAAACAATGCCAGCAGGGCTAGGAGAGAAGGTAAATGGACGTTCCCAATGGCTCTCATCTTCCCCAGACACCTCTCTAGCATGTACAACATGCACAGACAATGCACAGCAGCCTCTGAGGAGGTGTAGTGGCATTTACTCTGTCACCAGCCACCTTTGCTCTGAAAAGAGGTGGCTTCTACCCATCTGCCTCCCCCAGAAGATGTAAAAGAGAGGAGCATATGGTTTTGAGAAAATAATAGATCTCCATATCTCAGCTTGGTAAAGCTATTGACTTACTGTCTGACCTCCAGCCAGACATGTGCCCTCCATCTGCCCTGCTCAGGCTCGCTGCAAGACAAGCAGAAGTGACTCCGCTGCAGAGTTGCTGAATTTGAGTTTAGCTTGTCAAAGCCACAGCAGCTGGTCACCCCTTTGATGCTGACAAGCTACATCAAGGCCCATTTCAACCAGCTCACAGTGGCTGAGCTGCTCCTCCCCCAAATTCAAACTGGTCATGAGGCTCCCAACAGCTTCCCAATCCCATGAACACAGGGAATACAAGACTATAATGCAGCTGCCACAAGGATGAGCTGGGATACTGTGGGCCATGTTGCTCCTCTTCCCTAGCTCCATAGCCCAGTCCTCCAGCTCCTGCAGCCCCACAGGTTCATTGCAGCTGCTGGGACTGCATGCTCAGTCTTTGCCTATAGCTCCTTTATACATCTGCTTTTATGCAAACACAACCACTCCATGATGTATGTCGCCTCTGGCAAGATTAAAACTTCAGTTCAGCAGAGCCCTTGTGCATTTGGTCATGGGGACACCTCCCGTGAAGCACTTTGCTTGACAGCACACCAGGTAGGAGAGCTCTTGGTGTGCAGAGGAGGACTAAGCCCCATTAGAAATCAAAGACACCCCAGCCTCCAAGTACAGAGGCAGCAAAATCTTATAATGGGAATAGTAAATATTGTCCACCTTTCATGAAAGCTGTGCCCAAATAAACATTTTTGACATACTCTACATTGAGAACATCATACTTCAAATCTTAGTGTTCCATAATTTACATAGTGAATTCCAGGGAGGATATTAGGTGGAGTGTATGCCACAGCTCCTGTATCCATGTACTATATCCAAAGGACGTGGCAATCATCAGATAAGTCCTAATAAAAGCCATATTTTAAAGCCCATTTTAAATATTTAAAAATATAATCTGGAATAAAAATGAAGTGTGAAACGTCTGTATTAATAATATTATCATCAGCCATTATTAAAGTCAAAGACCTGAGTTTTCATCACAGTTAAAGTTCTGTTAATAGCTTTATCCTGACAAATGCACTGAAGAACTCTATTTTCTTCTGTTAACATTTTGGTCCACTTAATTTCTTTTCATAGGGAACTAAAAACTGAAAGTGCTGGAGGTTGGGTGAAAACCTCAGTGTCTCACCAGATCTTACTGGCACAGATGTCCTGAAGCCATCTTTGGTCCCTTCTTGGTGCCACTGAATTGGGCTCAGACAAACCCTATCACTCACCCACTGGGCTGTGGATTCGTTTTCTTCTCCCCCATCCAACAGGAATACATGCATCTTTTCATTGTCCTCCAGACCGCAGTTTCTCGCTAAATTAATAATCATGAAACTAATATATACCTGGAACTTGAAAAATATTTTTAAGCACCTTCATCTGTGATCAGTGCTTGCCACCTCTGTCACCCCTTTCTTTATTGACTGTACCCCTCTTTGATTGCAGTGTTGCTCTCCAGTTCAGTAGAAGAGAACAGTGCTCCTGACCGCTGTGTGTACAACATGAATGAGAAAGGGGGGATTCATACTGAAGGTACGCACGTTAAATATTAATTATATCAATGTCTTTACACAGCAACAAAGTAAATATATAACTTTTAACAATGTGTTATGAAAGGTCATGAAAATATATTAAAACGCATCAAATCAATAACAAGAACTTCAAACTACTCTCAGAAAAACCTAAATAGCTACATTTACGAATGATAACCATTGGAAAGAAATTCATACAAAATCATTTCTCACTTTGGTATCCTCTCATGATCTGATGGAAAGATTTTTTTGCTCTGAAAGAAAATGATTTGTTTGTAATATCAGTCTAATACTATTAGTTATATCGATTCATGTTATACTATAAACTGGTGAAGTTTTCAAAGCCTTAGAACTGCACAGCTGATAAAAACCTTTCACTGGGGCTTTTACCTGGGCAAGGTGCAGAGCAGGGTCCCCAAGTGGTGTATATTTTGCCAGATTATGTTTAATCAAGTCATGTAATTATTACTATAGATTAACAGCAAGCATTTATATTGCTTTAAATGGTCTTGAACGTTTGAAATAGCTTTACCAGTCCATCAAAATCTTGAGCATGTTTCTTTCAACTATTCTACAATTCTGTTTCTCATGCTGTTCTCATACTCTTAGGAATGCAAATTTCAACACAGTTTGGCCTAAGTCAAAATCAGAACCTGATTTTTAGCTGCTACCCTTTAAAAAAGAACATCAGTCAAACCTTCCCATTGATATCAATAAGCTTTGGAACAGACCATACAGCTCCCACCTAGATTTTAAAACTCATTAATTGCTGAATCCAGTTTGTTTGAATAAATACAATATTCTTGGTTAACATGAACACATTCATCTGGAACATGTTTCCACAGAGCAGCATATTCCTTGTCTCTCTTGCATAAAGGAAAAATGCAGAAAGCAATTTCAAAACCTCCCTGACTTTACCATGGTTTCCTACAGTACCAGCACAGAAAATGTGCTGCTCAAGATCTTGTACCCCTCGTGCCCCAAAACACACATGAATTCCGGAGGGGCTACACTCTTTGCAGTCATGGTGCAAAGGTGAATTATTTTAACTTCAAAATACATAGACTGAAAATGCAACCCCATGTGTACTTGTTTCTTTGAAGAGTTTAGACTCTTGGTTTGTATTAAAAAAAAAAAAATCCTTAAAACAAACAAACAAAAATCCTTAAAATCTAGAAGATTAACAAAATAGAAACACTATTTAAAGTGATGGATCGTGTAAAGTAATCACTAAAGTCTCTCAGACTGTAAAACAGGATTACACACCATTTCTTCTGGGGTTTGTTTCTCTATCGTACACTGCAATATCAACTGCTGTAGTCCCAAATTTAGCCAAACACTGCAATTATCAGATGTATTCAGTTGCAAAGGCTTTTGTTATTTTTATGGTTGTCTGATGGTATACGGTTCAATCATAAAAGGGCAAATGACAGGCGGGTGTAAGAAATGAATTTTCTTCTTCTTACTGACATACCAGGGAAGACCCCCTGCTGTAATATGGAAAATCTTTTATGCAAAAGAGCACAGCAACTTACAGTGCACAATCACTATGCAGACTTTCATTTGGGTAGTTTTTTTCCAATTCAGTTGAGGAAAAGGAAAAAGAGATGTCCTTAAAATCAAGTTTAAAAGTTCAAAATTGATTTTAGTGTTAGCGTATATTTATAGGTTTAAGGATATAGGGATTAAAATGCAATCAAGCTTCATCTAAGTATGAATGTGCCCTCTTTAAATGACGCTGTTTTCCTGGTGATCCTGAGGCCGTCGCAGTGAATAGTTTTTCACACGCAGCTGAAGCGAGGTGAGAGGCAGAGAGGGATGCTGAGTCCAGAAGGATGCGGGTAGAGCCATCACATGTTGTGTCTGCTAGAAAAGCAAAGACTGTACATACACTTTAGGTATGTGTTTAGTATTTATACCCCTATTTCTGAGCACAATGCAAACATAAAGCTGTATATAGACAAATCAACATTCCTGCAGGATTTAAGTAAAACTGCATTTAGAATAAATAAACTCTCCTTTTCACAAAGGCCACTTTACCTCCTGGCAATAAACAAAGGTCTTAAAGAAAGCCCAAATTTAGTGTTTGCCATTTTAAGGCTATAGCGTAAAGTGGCCTTACTGCAAACAAGAATCACTCAGATTATCCGCAGTGCTTTTGAATGAAAACTGGAATGGCATAAAGGCTTATTATCCACCAAAAGATACACAAAACCCATCATTTGGCTCACGTACGCTGCTCAGCTGTGTGAACTAAAGGTGGTGACTTGGAAGCTGGAAGAAAATCTGCCCATCATCCCTTATGCAAAGGGTGATGGTAGGTACTATGGCAATGCCTGACCCTAAAAGCACAAAGCACCTTCAAAAGAAGCTGCACTCAGGCTCTGCTCCCTTCTTTCCCAGGCACAGAGGCTGCTGGCATGGCAGACAGGTGTCATGGGTGGGAGGGAGTAGCCATGGCTGGCTAAGAGATGTGTGGTCATGGAGTCCATGCTGGGAGCCCTTGCACCGCCACCACCAACCCCACACTTCCCACCACCATGACTCCTTCCCAGGAGCTCCTCAGATATTCCCACTATTCCAGCTCTCCAACGGAGGGGTATTTGGGGCTGTGAAGAAGCAGGGTCTCTACCAGGACCTTTCATCATTGCCCAAATGCTCTCAGGAGGAGAGCACTCAACAGAAGAGTGAGGGGGGTCCTTCTAAGAATGGCCAAGAGATGTGGATAGGGTTGCCTCCTTTTTCTCCTGTCACTCCCCATACCTCAAAATTAGGATCATAGAGTCATAGAATGTCCTGAGTTGCAAGGGGCCCACAAGGTCCAACTCCTGTCCCTGCATAGGAAAACCCCAAAATTCACACGATGTGTCTGAGGATGTTGTCCAATCATTTATTGACTATTCTCAGACTTGGGGCTGTGACCACCTCCCTGGGGAGCCTGTTCCAGTGCTCCACCACCCTCTGGGTGAAGAACCTTTTCCTAATTACTCACCTAAACCCGCCCTGGCACATCTTCCTGCCATTCCCTCAGTTTCACAGAATCACAGAATCACAGAATGTCAGGGATTGGAAGGGACCTTGAAAGGTCATCTAGTCCAATTCCCCTGCTGGAGCAGGAACACCTAGATGAGGTTACATAGGAAGGTGCCCAGGAAGGTTTTGAATGTCTCCAGAGTAGGAGACTCCACAACCTACCTGGGCAGCCTGTTCCAGTTTCTATCACTGGTCACCAGAGAGAAGAGATCAGTGCCTGCCCCTCCTCCTCACCTTGTTATGAAGCTGTAGACCACGATGAGGCCTCCCCTCAGCCTCCTCTTCTCTGGGCTAAACAAACCAAGTGACTTTAGCTTCTTCCCCTCCAAACCCTTCACCAACTTAATGGCCCCATTTTTGATGAAAAAGAAGATGAGATAGGGTGTGGTGGGATTTTTTTCTGGGATTTCTCAAGTTAAGTGACTCTTCAGCTAAAGGGAAAATGGTCAAAATGTTCAAGGTAAGCATGTCACTGCAAAGCCTCATGGGCACGGCAGTGCCTCATGCACCAGTGCTCCCCTAAGGGCTGGTCTTGCAGACCCAATTGTATCACTCATGAATCTTCATGGGCACACAGTGCAGCCCCAAAACAGGGAAATACAGTGCACAGAGGGAAACAGAGGTTTGCATCCCCTAACTACACTTCCCATCAGGTACTATGAAAGCATTTCCATGTCAACTGTGGGGTCATGATCAGCTAAAATCTTCCACTTAAAAAAAAAAAAAAAAAGTTATAAACATCTATTTACACGACAGATTTTTCCAGGAAAAACATATATGTTTTTCTTCCAAACATCTATCTATTTAAGAATCCATATTTCTACTGAAAAACAGTCTCAGTGGAGAATCGCTTTGAACTACAGAAAACTGAATAAATCCCAACAGCAAGACATTCTATGAAGAAATATTTTGTTCCTTAGGAAAAAAAAATATACCCTTCAATAACCAATGACTAAAATTCAGCAGGACTGGTTCCATCAAGTGCAAATCAGCTATTGATTTCAATGACTCTACGTCAATTTACCCCAGGTGAAGTTCTGGCCCACTGAGCTCAGGGAAACAAAATGTCACCTTTACTTTCTAAACGCTCTTTCTCAAACCATATTCCCCTTGTAATAATGTGTAGCAAGTGTTTAGCTCAACATGCCTCTTATAGTTTCTGTTTGGGAGATGATTTTTCTTTTTAATTTCTGTCAGGCACACTTATTGAAGCGCACATGCTTTAGACAGATGCAACCTGCAAAAAAAGGTTTGAAAGACAGTGATTTATTTATGAAATTCCTGGATGAGAAGGTAAGGTAAGCCACACAAAAATTGTAAAGGTATTGTGAGGTAAGCCACACAAAATTTTTAAAGCTGCTTACTACTATAAGGCATATACGTAATATATGTAAAACATGGGAAGGGAAAGCATTGAGAATATTTGGCACAGTGCCTGCACATGGCAGAATTGCAGTGAGAGGAAGAGGGCAGCAGGTGAGGAGAAGGCTGTAAGGACAGGCTCTGCTCTGCCTTTAAATTCACTTTGCTACTTCAGGGCCAGCAGCATTTATTACATGCGCTTTATACACACCTCAGGTTTTGATTCGTGTGTGTTTTATACTCTGTGGTCAACACAGTGACACAACCTGAAGCTCCACAGTGGGCACAGGTCATAAATTAAGTATAAGAAAAGTCCCTGCACTAAAGTGTTTTGCTCCTAAATAAATTCCTGTCCACACCAAAATCTTTTGCTCTAAGTAAGAGGTGCTTTAAATCACAGATGACTCCCACTGAGGTGGGTGCACTGGTGTCCCAGGACAACTGACATTCACTGAGGACAATTATTTGGCTGCACAAGTTTGACAGCCACCTGTGCCAGCACCCTAGGGTGAACATGCAATCCCTGTGAGAACCTGCTTGCTCTGGCACTGCAGAAGGTGAGGAGGCCAGCAGATGCACTCTGGCAACACACTGTATGAAGAGGCCTGTCTCCCAGTCCATCTCCCACAGTTCAATGCCCCTATAACAGAGCCAGCTGAAGAGAAAGTGCTTCCTAAGCATGGGCAACCAAGGAACTGGGGAAAAGGCGATGGGAGCAGACTCCCCCCCACACTATGATGTGAATCACCAGAAACTGTCCATACTCACTGGAATAAAGTAATTGGAGGTCACTGATGTGGAGAGGAAAAACACCAGTTTCATGCAGTTTACAGCTAACAAAACAAGCTGAATGATGAGAGAGAGAAGGATGCAGGGAGGAGCAGCAGGAGCTGGGGATAGAGAGACACCCCTGGGCAATACTGAGTCAGAAATATATCCAAACTTCTTTAAAAGGCACATCCAAAGAAAAGAGGCTTTTAAAGTATTTATTGGTCCTGTACCTAGCCATGAGTGGGTGGAAATTTTTGGAGGCTTTTCAGCTGAAATAGCATTGAGAGGGAATTGTAGGGGTGAGGTGATAACACGTGAACTAGCTGGTTCAGAAAGGACAGCCCATGCACAGACACAGAGTTGTCAGGCAACTGATGCTGGCAAAACAGGAGTCGCTACAGTAAGATGCAACAACAGTCAGGAGGGGATTGGAGCTGCTTGGTGTCTTACCAAGGAGGAGCGGATGAGTGTTTTACCAAGTTGGAGAGTGGGGCTTTGGCAGAGAGATTTAAAGTGTGAGGAGAAAGGGAGAGACGTGATATGAATGACCAGCCAGAAAGATGATCCCAGCAGGGGGACTGGAACACATTGCCAAAGGCAGAGGTCACCATCACCACACACAGGGAAAAAGCTATTTTAGTTATAAAATGAGGTTCTGCTCCACCATCTCCTCCATCTTCCTGGCACATAGCATAGAAAGCAATGTCAAACCCCAGGGGTACAACATCAAGCTCCCACACAGGGCACCAGTTCCAGGATAAACCAGAGTTAGAGGTGTGCTTAAGGAAATTCAGCAGAAAAGGACCAAGTGAACTGTCTAACACTGGAAGTCACAAGTCCTTGAGTCACTCAACCCTGCTCCAGTGATGAGGAGCCCTTCAAAAGGAAGTGTAGTGACTTAGGAGGCTGCCAGGAGCCCCTCACCAATGAAAGGGGTTAGAAAAGGACTCCTCATCTGCAGTGTAAGAGCTATTGCTGGCAAGCTTAGAGCTGAGGAAATCAAAGTTTCAGACTTGTTAAACCATGTTTGTTGTGTCTCTCCCCCTGCATATTGGGAATGTTAGATGGAGGGCAAGGTGAGGAGATACCAGACTTGCTATGTGGATACACACGGGAAAAGATAGCATTAGTCAAAATGGGAGATGAGAAGAGTTTTGGCAGTGCCCACAGACTAAATCTGAAACTGAAGATCTGGCAAGTGTTGGAGAGAACCCTAAGGTGTTGGGGCCAGGGGTGGAATGGAGATGAGGGAAGAGGCATGGAGAGATACCAGATGTAAAAGATAACAACCTGGTACAATTTTGCCAAGAATAAAGGCTTCTGAGCCATCACTTTGAATCCACATGTCCACCCTCCACGAGTAAAACCATTAGACTGACAAGAATTAAGAGGAAAGAAATCACTCGCCTGCAAACAGCTTGCTGAAGACATGACATTCCCGAAGAAAAATGTACACAAGCGTAAGCAGCTTACAAGAGTGAGCTATCTCACCCAGCTCACCCCCCACGAACACTATTAAATCCATGAGAATCAGAACAAGGAAATTGTCAGGGAGAGGCTGCGATTAGCCAGGGTCTCTGCTAGAAAAATAGTTTATGAATTGTCATAAAAATTTAAAGCTCAACCTCACATTAGCTGCTGCAGTGTCTCTGCTCCCACCTACAGTACAGTTCATCTACCTCTGTCTTCATCACTGGCTGTGCCAGTACAAGGGGGAAATCTTCTGAATGTTTCCCCAAAATTAAATGCTGAAACGGCATATCATTATTTTTGATATTCAAATCTATTATTAATAAGCTATACACTACAAAAAGATTCTGAACATGAGTGATATGTCTCATAATTCTGACCTATTAACGGAAGTACATGCGTCTCCCTGGACCAAAAAAATAGTTGTTAAAAAAGATGAATCGCTTACTCAAATCAAAATAACATGACAGTTCCATGAAAGATTTCAAAATAAAAGTTAATAAGTTAATGGATACATTTTACTGCTCCTAAGACACAAATAGACAATGCAGAACAGTCAGTCATCTTCTTATTAAATAATATGAATCAACCACTCCATCGTGTTTGTATTAAGAAACAGGCAATAATACACTCCCTGATAGTATATTAGGGTAAGCACACCAGTAAAAGGGCAAGGTAAAAGTACATTCTTAATTTTCTTTGGAGTCAATGAACACATACTTAAAAGTTTGGTGTATAATTAACTATTACCCTGAATGAAGGGGTAGAAGCATTGCCCCAGCTGAGGGCCACCATTTAATCTATCACAACCTTTCCGCTTTACAATCACTCCTAATCCTCACAGTTTGGGTGAGACTCATCTCACTGGCTGACCTGTCATCCACCACGTGGCAGAGCACTGGGAGTCCCCATGTCCCCTCTCTCCAAAACCTCTCCCAGTAACGAGTGTCCTTCCCTCCAAGGACACCTCAGAGCTGCTGAGGGAGCCCAAGCAAGTGGCTTGAATGAGGGTGCTCGCTTTTCAGCAGTGAAAATGAGAGGAGAGCAATGCCACACTCAACCTGCACTGAAGAAAAATGGTTCTGAAAACTTTGATAAAAAAGGATGTTTTTTCCAGTGTGAGGAGAGTAAAAATAAGATGACATTTCCCTGATATAAAAATAATTCTTTTGGCTTCTTTCAAGTACTGTAGCCCAGAAATATTCCAGCAGAGAGAGGAGAGACTTGGGAAGAAGATTGCCTTTGGGGAGCAGTGGAGTGACTTTCCTCAGGCCCATGGAAGTCCTGTTCAGGTTTGGCTGCATTATGTGGGTTTGATAATCAAAGCCTTTATATGCACAGGACTTATTCTCATAAGAACAAGGGGTAACAAAAAATCTTCCAATTGAAAGTGGGCTGCATTGTACAAGCATAAGGGATTTCATTACCTACTTAGAATAGATAGATGTGGGGGTTTTAATGTAGGAAAGCGGGTGGTGAAAGGATAGGAAACAAATGACTTGTGGTTCCTGCCATTTAAGCATGAAAGGGGCACATGAAGAGGCATTGATTTCAGCCACACTAGGCTGAAGGGTAAGGACTATTCACATAAGTAAGGCTTTGGAGGACTGGGCTTGTAAACTGCAGCCACTTAAACAAAAGTCTGGGGCACCTTTTTCAAGAGAACCTAAGTCTGGTTTTCTAAAGGACCTTCCCCTCTTAAGTCACTTAGGATATACCTACCTCATCCAGAGGAGCCTTGGTTAATAGAGGGACTTTTACTGGACTGACAGGGAGGGATGAGGGACACCACCTGCTAATGGGGTTGTGGCCAAAACAGGACCTCTGCAGACTGCTAGTATGCAGCTGGCTGTATCCATGCAGGTGCCGTATTGGGGGCCACACACTATCCCACATATTTCATTCCCTCAGGCACTTTCAAAACCGTTACTTTAAGCCTGCAGCAGGCTTTCAGCAGAGGTCTCTAAGGCTTTAAGCAGTTTCTAACAGTATTTATGTGCTTTATCCCTTGAGTAGGATAAACAGGTTAGCAATTAACTCTAGCTTCCTGACCTCTAGCTGGATAACCAGATCTCTAATTATATTTTCAGTGGCAGTGAATCTCAAGAGTTGTGTGACACCATCTGAAAGTTTTCACTCCCATCTAGCATCTGCATCTCCATGTGGAAACTGGCAGCAGAGAAAGTATTGGCAAAACAGGAAGCCAATTTTTTCCCTCCATGGTAATTCTGCCTCCTCAGCACTTCCAATCCTTTCACCCTTTCGCCTGGAAAATACCCTGATGTGGGATTCTTGGTATGCCAGGTAACTCATGTTGAGAAGCAGAAGATTCTAAGAAGCATTTTATTCAAAATTCCCTTTAATTTAATAGGGGCTCAGTGGTAGGGAACACTCTCAGAAATCAAGAACCTGGAGAGCAGTGATAAGCCCCACGTCCTTCATAGGCTGATTTCAATGGTGTCTCAGTAGAGCACTGTGTTGGGAGAGAGCACTGTGTTGGTTTTATTTCTTTATATTGCTACAGAATTATTATTTATTAAAAAGGAAAAAAAAAAAAAAAAGAAAAGAAATTATAATGTACCACTCACTGTAGGAGCATATCTGACCTTTGGAAAGGTGACATAGCTGGAGGAACAACTCTGGAACTGGCAGAGCACATCTCAAAAACAGAGTATCTGCATGGCCTAATGCCAGAAGCTAACAGTGACAAAGCAGAGCAATTTGGAAAATCAGCTTGCTGTCACCCTGCATGCATGTAACTCTTGAAATAAATCAGTGATCTAATATAAATGAAGTATATGGATTTATTCTGACAGCAATGCCAAGCATCCATGCTTAGCAAATGCCACCCATATCCCCTTTTAAAAAGGGGTAAATTAATTAACTATGCTCATATCTTCAGAATGAGTGGTCTTTGCACTGATTTTTCTATGTGCTTTCCCACTACTTGTACAGAAAATTCATGTCTGCCTCTGACCCCACTTCTTACTTCATTACCCATGTGAATTATCTTTTCTGAAGACAGATATGAATGGAAGAACTGTTCAAGATCTGCATCAAACCAAGAGAAAAATAAACTACTTCTTACTTATATAGAACATGATACTTTATTGTAATAAAAACTGGTTTGGATTCACACTACAAACATTACCACACTTCAAGCTTCTGTGCTGCAAACAGATTAGTTTGGAGAGCTGCACTGAATGTCCCTGCCATCAGGACAAGTAAGTGTTCAGACATTGGTAGATTCCTTCTCAAAAAGGCAGAGAGTAAAGTAAAATGTGCACACCATGAGGTAATAACCTACAAAAGTAAAGGCCAAGAGAAGAAAATATGGTCCACACATCATGTGGAAATTTAATTATACAGGTCTTAGAGGACCATGGCAAAGTCATTTTAGAAGTCACATTTTACTTCCCTCAATGGAAAAGAAACAGTGACAGAGGTGAGCCAATTAGTTCCCACTTAGATCTTTCACTTCTCACTGGCTTCCTTACTTCTCATACCTCTTCACCTGTGGATTCCATACTGGCACGAGCCACATTCTTTGCCTGCTCTACCACTACCATTCCTCCAAACCAAGCATAACAACTAAGAAAATAACTGTTGTGTTGGTTGTGAAGCACATGGGGCGGCCCACAGCACTTTTCAGATGACCCATTCCCAGCTCCAGGTAAGGTGTGCCTTTGTCCCTCTGACCCTCTCACTTTCTGGGTTACCTCTCTCCGGAAGGAGAAGGCATGCAAGGGAGACTACAAAGCACAGCAGCATTTAATGGCAAGAGCAAAAGCAAACATTCACCTGAGGCAGTAAAGAAGGAGACCAGAGAAGATGAGAAGTGGCAGTGTTATCCCATCTGTGTAGTCATGATATTTTTTGCTCCCCACTCATTCCTTGCTTGGCCTGTCTCATCTACATCATGTTACAGCTTCTTCTTCAGACACAAAGGACCATTGTGTATGGTACTCGTGTTCTCCATGTGGGATAATGCAGATCGGGCTCCAAGCTCCATGGGTAGCATTTTACAAAGCAGCCAAGCATAACAACAGAATTGGGCCACAGAGGTTCACATCAAGAAGAGAATCAAGAGTACAGAGATATCTCATCCAACTGTTAGATTTATGAAAGGGAAGGGGAAGTAGCAGAGGAAACAAAGAGCTAACCTAGCTAGTTGGAGAAGACAAGACCAAAGCCAAAATGGAGAAGGCAATGACAGGACTAAGGCTGAAAGAAAGAAACTCTTAACAAAGGCTACCCACACAGTGACTCTGGAGAGAGATGCCCAGCAAGGCACAGCTGCTGGAAATACACCTTTCTTGTATTTGTATGGAAAGAAACCGGTCTGATTGTTTTATGGAAAACAGATGAGACATTCGAACAGAGGTATACCTGAAGCAGGGTGTAGGAAAAGAGGAAGAGAGAGAAGATCAGCTGAAATCTTAATTGGTCTTATATTTTAAAGCGGTAGATTTTATTTTTTTTTCATGGAAAATTGTGGGACAATGACTGAAGAAAAGGCCTTAAGCATCCACATAAACTTTGTGGATGATACACCTAGGAGTCAATGCATGTGATACAGCTTAGCAAGGTATAAAATATGCTGGATGAGGCCAGGCTTAGCAGAAGAACATTTATGAACTTCACATCCATTCCTGTCTTGAACATTCAGCGAATACAGTACCTGCCCACTCATGTGGCACAGCCAGAGCCATAGAGCTGCCCAGATGTCTCCTATGTAGACAGAGGTAGCCTGCACAAGGAACAAGAACACAGGAACAAAATTGTTGCAGAGCACAGATTCAAGGCACAAACCATTCTGAGTGCTCTAAATAAAGGTTTAAAAGAAAAAAAAAAATAAAATAAATGCTATACTGGATAATTTATACCTCAGAGAACAAAAAGATGGGGTTGATTCTGTCCTGAAAGACTCCAAATCAGTCAAGAACAAATAAGTAGGCAGGCTATTCCAAAATGAGTTTGAAAGCTAATGTGCAAAAAAAAGAGTTTCATGACTGAGTCTGCCCAACGAGTACATTCTCATCCTTTCTAACCTGCTTCTAGGCTAAAAAAAAGACCAGACATCTTTCCTGCTTCTGAAGGTTCTGGTTTTGTGCTTGGTAGAGGTGAGGTGGGCTGAATTCTGTGACTGCCTGACCAACCACAGATATTTTTTCTGCCATAAAGCAAGAACAAGGGATCCAGCAGTTGCTGATGAATAGCCAGCAGTAATAGTGCGTACTCTCCAAGAAGCTTCATTGTTGCCATGTCGTCTCTAGAATGGAAATTAATTGCCGAATGGGATAGTTGGTTTTCCAATGTCAAGTTATATATATATGCCAGTATTCAGATAGTCTGAAAATTAGTATTAACCTGTTGGGCAGTTTTAGAGATTTCTTTTTTTCCCCCTGTCCAGTTTGTTATACATTTTCACAATACTGTTAACAAATCTGCTAGAAAACTGAAAGTGATCTACACCCAGATTAAAGCTAGCAATGAAAACTAGCACTCAACCACTGACATGATCCAAAGACGCCATCACACATAATCACACTTTTAATGTATAATAAAACAGTACTTCACACATTTATGGAGTGGAATAAAACCAATCTATTACTGGTGCCTTTTAGTTTGGTTTAGTTTTCTCAAGAAATGACGACTTAATAAGAGTCCTCTTCAGAGAAAGCATGTAGATCTGAATTAGAATTGGGAAACTGAATTTATGAAATAACCTTGGCAATAAATAATAGCACACCTCAAACCAGTATTCATCACACACCTGTGTGGTAGGGAATGAAAGTCATCTTCATCACACATAGAGTATCAATCACTCCCAGGATGCAAATTTGTGAGATTCAGAAAGATTACTTTACATAACTTGCAGAAAGTAGTTGAATCAATGTAATAAAAGCTTCAGCACAGCATTGTACAGCCTGCAAGTGCTCTTAAGAATACACTTTTTTCATCATTTTACATATGAACGTATGGTATGTAGTTGGATGTACTAGCTTGTAGCTGTGGACATGCTAGGCTTCCTTCAAAGATTTATTGAAAGTTTTCAGTAATGAGTGCCGATTCTTTGGTCAGCAGAAGTCTCTCCTTCCTTCAAATTAGAAGCAAAAATGCTATGGCTTTCACTGAGGGTGGGTCTTCCACCCTACATGTATTTTTAGTGTCCTGCTTCTCCCTGAGAAGCCCTGGCATTCCTGAGTAGTGCTCAAAGGAGGCTTAGCCAACAGGATCTGCAGCCCCATCCATGTGTGCCTACCATCCTGGTTGGGACTGCTGCTTTGGAAGTGTCCTCCAGGAATGGAGATGACTTCATGGACTTCAGCTGTCTGTAGACCTGCCACTGTCTCATCCTCCATAGGTACCCAAAGGAAACATCTATGTTTCCAAGCAGCCCAGCAGCCACCAGCTAAGCTCTTCTGAAAATCCATCCCCTGGATGTGGTATATACATAAAAGCCAAATTATTTTAGAACGTGTGTCACAAGAGGTTGGCCAAACCCTTCTGAAATGCTGTCCTCAGTGGCCAAGCAGGGTGCTGGGACAGAGAAACCCCACCAGTCTGTGCAGCAGGTAGAAAGGTGACAGACATTTTGCTGTGGAAAGTAAACACTGAAGCAAAAAAAAGAGATGGACCATCTTTTCCTTTCACTGCACAATATAATACTTTGGTTCCCTTTACTGTACATACAGTCTCTTGTTCACTCTATTTGTTAAAACTGTGTATCGCAGTAAACCCCTGTACCATGTATATTGCAAGTGATTTCTGACACCAGAATACCTTAGAAAAAAAGATGTATACAAAATGTGTAGGGGAAAATGAAGGTCTCTTTTTCATTCTCATGTATTTTACTGTCATCAAAGAAGTATAAACACATATACATAAAAACATACATCTTAAAGCTCATTATATATGCTTTTTATATATTAAACAGAATTGTTTACCTTCAGTTTCTTATTCTATTCCTTTTGAAAAGAGTTTTATGTAAAAAGTTTAAAAATGAGGCATTTCACCACCACTTCTTTTCTATTGTACTATTTATTACTGCTTTGAGACATCAGAGAAGAAAAAGGATGCAAATGGCACTTTATTCCATAAGTCTTCTGGTCAAACTCTGTTGTCTACCATGCTGATCAGATTTCCTTTTTTTAATTTTGGCAAGGGCTAGATATAACCCATCTTGATATTAGATTTGGGAATATAATTCTTTTTGTCTAAGCCAATCCATACCTGTCAGCATACAGCTTTCAATTTTTCTTTTCTTGTCAATTATTTATTTCCTTCTTTATTTTTTTTTCTAGATTCACGCGTATAATCACCACCTTAAATGGTATATAAAACACCAAGGTAAAAGACAAAAGGATTGTTTTGCTTGCATAAGCATTTTAAAGTGAACTGGGTTTTATTTTTCAGGAGTTTCTTTTTACTAAAAGAAAGAAAACACTGGAAACAGTTAAAATATTATATTTAACACTGACTTACTATTTAGCTTTTTATATCTTCAAATCCTAAACAGCATGCTGAGGAATTACAGGAGAGGAACACGAGCTCTTCAAACGCAAGAGCAATTGGACTCAGGCAGCAGTTCTGCAAGGGAGTGCGAGGCCAGAGAGCTGGGGAGGTCTGGGTCCTGCAGCCACATCCAGAGCTGATCAAAGGCACTGTCAGCCTCAGTACAACACAACTGGAGGTCTCAATTCAGAAAATAAATAAATAAAATGAAATAAAATACATTAAAATAAAATAAAATAAAATAAAATAAAATAAAATAAAATAAAATAAAATAAAATAAAATAAAATAAAATAAAATAAAATAAAATAAAACTTACAAGTGTGCTTCATTCAGGGCACATCTGATCACTGGTATTGCCCACCTGCTGGAAATTAGGTGTATATCTAAACCTTGAGAGGAGAGTAGCATTTGCTGCGATTACATTTCCATTGGGGCTGGGGGGACAGGGGAGGATGTGGGGGCTGCACACCAGAGCACAATGGCGACATTCATAACAGCCTTCATTCCTCCTCAATAATTCTTCTTCCTGTGTTATACAGAACAGTCATTTAATATTTGTTTCTAGGTAATTAATTTTGGAAATGCCCTTCATTAAAATTGAGCAGATTGCTGTGTGTTCTGCATGTACTGCAGGAGCCCAGGTAACCTGGGACTTATGCTGTGCAAAAATGGAGATAGAGGACCTATACAGATAGGATGGAGAGAATGCAGATTCATAAGATTATTTTTTAAATGTGAATGAACTGGCAAACCTAATTTTCCTCAGTGCAACGATGGCTCTTCTCTACTTAAGAATTAGTAGATCCAGAACAGTCTGTTGAATATTCTGTGTGCAACCAAGACTTCTGCCTTTGCTGTGCCCTCGCTGAAAATTATGAAGCATGTAAGGCAAAAAAAATAATAAACCTCTGTTCCCAAAAGTTATGCTCACTGTACCCACCTCAAATTATCATTCTGGAGCTTGATTGCAAAGCAATTGAGGAGGAGGAGGAAAAAAAGCCATCAAACTGGGGCCCTGGCTACAAAGTTGCTGCAGCTGCTCTGTACCTGTTAGCACAGACAAGTTGGGCAATTGGAAACTTCTGCATGCTCTTCGAGCAACCTCATGTCTCAGAGAGCCATGAAGGTCAGGCTGAGCACCAGCCATCATGACAGGGAACAATATAACATTAACTGATGTCTGTGGCTCATCTACACTGAGAAGTTTTGGGGCACCTGGTGAGGATAACTCAACATTGAATTGCACAATGCTGTTCTCTATTCTCCTCAACGAAATAAAAAGGTGATGGTTTCTTTCACTTCCAACCAGAAGACTGAGTGTAAGGAGTTTGTGCTCCAGCAAATAACAGGTCAGATTTCCTATTCTGGTGAGGGCTAATTTTCAATGATGAGTAAAGAGTTCCACCCACATTATGAGGGAGGCTTTGGGATTAACATAATGCACACACAATGCGTGGTTATTATCTATCATTGCCATATGCAATTAAAACCTTTTTAAAGAGCATTTGATCATTCAATCAAACTTTTCATAAGGGATCACTGAACTTTGGATGTCCAGTCTTGCTCAACTGGAGCCAGACATGTGATCACACAAGCACATTTTAATTTATATACACAAGGGGAGAAACAATTCTGGTGTGCTGTAACTTTTGAAGGCTCAATTATTCAACCTTCATACCCCTCAGACAGATGGAATTCAGGAGGAGGAAAACTTTATTTGTTTTAAAATAAATGTATCACTGGGTAGAAGAATTCAGTCCTCCACTCACAACTAGCTCTGAGGCACTATTCCTTGCTTGAAATAATGGCAATAACAGGCTGATGTCTTTAATGTGGTGCTCAGCAGAGATGAATGAGAGCCTGTGCAAGGCTAGTGCATCCACTGTGATTTGCAAGCCAAGAACAGGAATGCTGAGAGGTGGCACTCTTGGATCCTGCCCTGGGTCCCTTATGGAGCTACAAGCCCTTTGGCCTCTCTCTCTTTCAACCTCATATTCTGTCCTACTTTGGGCCCTGGTGCTTCCCTCATCCTTTTGATCTCACACCATTTCTGCTCTGCTTTCACCTTTCTCCTCATTTCGCTTGTCTGAACACCCTTCCTCGCTCCATCTTTCCACACATCTGCTAGTAAGATGAAACACATGAGATCACAAGAGATCGACCTTTACTGGCAGTTCCCCTACACAGAAATTACAGAAAGATGAAGTAACCATGAAGAGGGATTGCAGGGAAATCTTCCTTCAACTCACTCACCTGTGATCTCCTTCTCCATCCATGATCTGGTCCTGACTGAGTCTGGGAAGAAGTTGAAGCACACTAAATGCATATGGAACCTGCAAGGACTGTGCCTGGACAACGCTAAAAAAGCATCTGTAAACTGACCTTTTCAGAAATGTTAGAGTTTGGTTAAAGGCACTTCCTTGCCCTACATGATTTTAAATTTCTGTACCAAAGCATGCTGTGCTAGATCTGCCTAATGAAATAATTATAGCAATTTTTTAGGGTATTCAAATATATCATTTCCCCTCATTTCATTCACTGAAATGAATGAACCACGAAACTGACTGTTTCCAGGATAGTTTGCTTTGAGTCAGAGACTAGCATGAAAAAAGCTCTTTCATTGTTAAAAGTTTGGCAAAACTGTAAACAATACTGCCAGTCCCGAGCATTAAGAAACTACAAATCAGGCCATGCACAAAAAACTTCACAGATTAGCTGTAAAACTGTATTTTTTTTCAAATAGCAGTAAAAACAGGCACCTGTAGTTGAGGTGGTTTAGGTTTCTCATTGCATTTGCAATACTTCCCTTACAAACTTTGCAACTTTGCAAACTTGAGAAGCTTTTTGTTTGAAATGAAAGATGGGCTGCTTATATTTTCACTTGTCTCCTGGATCTTGATCTGGATGAAAACATCAAGCATTGAAACACTCAAATCAAGACAGATGGCAAAACTATATAAGCAAGAGGAAGCAGCATCTTATGATGAAAAGCGCAAAGGAATGCATCTATAGGTGACAGCACCAGTGTGTCTATCACACTCCTTGTATCTCTGACAATAAAATTCCAGCCAATGAATCTCGACTCCATGGTTAGTCATGCGCTCAGTTCCACCACTTTGGATAAGATTCCATGGCATGAAAAAGCACATGATTCAGGTGTAGCAGTACTCAGAAGAGCAAGAATAGAGTTCAGCTTCTTGACCTGATCTTTTTCCTACCTTACAGCATGTCTATTTTCTTACCTAAAGCTACGATTAAAAAGTTGTAACATTTGTAAACAGGCAGCTCCCCTAACAATTCCCCGTGAACTCTGTAGGAGAGCACGTAAACAAGGGTGTCAAGGCTGAGACAGCAGCTTACATGAGAGGGGTCACATCTTTTTGGGGCCAGGTTCTGTGGAGATGCATACAGCAGCAAACACACCTATGTGCAGCCCTGAGCATACCAGTGGCTCACTGGTGGCTCCAGGCTACAGTTGGGACAAGAAGCACACTCCTGTCTGCCACGATGATCAATGACCTTGAGGGTTTCTTCTAACCAAAATGATCCCATGATTCTGTGTTTGCAAGAAAGGGCACTGAGGATCTCACCAGATGAGCTGCTTCCGGCTTCCTGGGGGAGTGGAGTGATGCTCGCTCGAAAAGGGATCGCGAAGGGATGTCTCCTGGGTATGCTCCTCTCCAGTCCCACCCTCCTGCTCTCCAGCACCATCACACCAGCTGCTAAGGGCACTTTTTCCTCTGCTAGCTATTTTCCCAGAAAGTCAACCTATGCATAACATATGCCAACTTGATATCCAGAGGAGTTGTTAAGAAAGAAAAGACAATTAGATGGATGTTTGATATTCCTGAAGCTTACAGAAGAGTTTCCTGAATATGTGCCTAACCCCTCCCCAGCCCACTTTTTAAATGGCACACTGACTTTGGCAACTGCAAGGCTCCTATTGTATCCAAAAATTCCCAAGGCATATATGGTATGGGATTGATATCACTGGCAGCAAGATATGGGCCAGCAGTCCGATAATAATAAACTGAGCTATATGGGCATAGAGATGGAAAGAGAGATGCAAAATGTACAGGGCAAGAATCCCAAATCTTCTTTTTTTAAAAAGAGGAACATTTCAAAGTGAGTATCAGGCACCTGTTGTTATGTGCTAAAGGGGAAATCTTTCCACTGGATCCACAGGGCAGGTCTGAGATAAGCAGCTGGAATGATAAGTTATCTCTGTTGCGATTCAGGAAATATAGATGCTTCAGATGCTAATGGTGTGTCAGCAGGGAAACAGGCACACAGCAGACTCAGGTTAAGTAAGCCTAGGAAGGTGTTTATTCATGTATAACATTTGCAGAGAAGGTGACTCCCTACCTCGCTCCTGGCTGCCCAGAGGAACTGCTTATAACCAAAAATATGCTTAGAGAAGTCAAGCAGAAAGGTCAGGCGGAGCAGGGGGTGAATCCCAGCCATGACAGCCCTACCGTCAGTTCTGGCGCTCCCAACAGCTGCATGTATCCCAGGAAGGATGGCAGCCTGTCCGTCTGCCCCTGCCGACTGCAGATCCTCAGTATAACCTGGCCGCTGGTGAGGGCAGAGGGGGACCACTGCCAGCTTTTGGAGAGCTTAACCTGATGCAGCTAAGAAGAATTAGAGGTCACTTGTGCATCCTTTTGCACTGGGTTGGGTTGACTGTAGCTGAACCATTCCCCACAGACATTTGTCCAATCTATTTTCAAAATCCTCCCACTGCCACTGTAGGCAATCTATTCTTGTGCTTTCCAACTGAAAGTTAGAAAGCTGTTCTTAATGTCTAATCTAAACCATAAGTCAACTTTAAACATGACAAGTACGGTTAAAAGTTTCAGGATTTTTCCTAATAATAAATGTGGGTTTCATTTTATTTCTCTGTTGGTTGCTGCACACTCAGGGTACCTTCAAATCATTTTTTAAAGCATCCCTCTAGAATCATGATGTATAGAAACCATATTTTTTACTTTTCACAAGAGCTGAGATTGTCATTTAATTACATAAATCCAGGAATAGGAGATTTAAGGAGCAAAAAAAAAAATTGTGATAAAATCTTGTGAGAGATGCCAACACTTAATTTAGCTGTAAAAGGCGCTTTTTTTTTTATCCTTATGCCTCGCATACCCATTGCCCAAAAATCTTCTGAAGTGACAACAATGTCAAGCAGAAAATACATCTCACCCATAACTAATAGTGTAAAATATCTCAGGTGTGGGAAAGACGTATTCCTATGTATATGCATACATATTCCTTCATTTATGTCTCATCAAAATCCACTTTAACTATCCCAATCATGTGAACATTGTCTTTCAGTAGACATTTTGCAACATCCCATTCGAATAAGTTAATAACAAGAGAGGCAGTTTCCTCCTGCCTCACCAAAGATGAACCCATAGAAAACTGCTACACTGTTCTGGTGCTTGAATTCAAAAATATTATTCAAAAATAACTGAACTCACTTTCTCCATCAAGGTTTTTGAAAGAGCAGCCTAGCGCTGCTTACCAACCACAATGCAAATGCAGAAACACACTGAAAACACAAATAAGAGCTCTGATCTTTTATGTCAACAGAACCAGATACGAAGGAAAACTACACCACCACAACTTTTTAGATACACATGGCTGAGCACTGAAATGTCCCTGGAGATGACCATATTCAGAATTTACATCCTCAAAGCTTGTTATTTATCACTGGAAATGCCTAGCTTTTTAAATAGGGTGTCACATTAATTTTGCTTAACTTCAGCATCCACAGTGTAGTCAGCTATATCTGAGTTACTTACCCCAGGCACTGCATTACATCCCAGAGCAGACACTTGAACACAGCAGACAAACTGTGCCTCCCAATGACTGCAAACGGCCTCTGCGTTGCAGACATCTGAAGTTAGGTGACACAATCGTCACCCTTTCTGCCTGCCTCCTTCTCTCCAAAACTACCCAGGGAAGAGAAGAAAACAACTCTTGATAAGAGAAGTGCAACTTCCTCTGCTTACCATTTTCTGTCAGCAGGGTGAGGTCAGCCTACGTGCCTCTTCCTAGCTGCCCATTTATCAGGATTGCAATTACAATAACCTGGAGTCCAGTTCCAGGCTGAGGATTCCCTTGGAAAGCAGAGTATCTAAAAATTAGGCATTGCAACACTGAGCTTCACGCCTCTTCTGAGTATCTGGCCTAAACTGCATTTCTGGGCTCTTTTCTGTACCTTCAGCAAACACAAGGGAGGGGGAAAGGGTCTGTGGCTATCCTAAGCAATTTAACTACCATGTTTTGCCACACCACATCTAACATCTGGTATGCAGTTACCATCTTTGCATGTCTGAATAAAGAAATATATATATATCTATATATATGTGTAGCAAGTGCCTTTTTCTTTATGGACATAATAGCAAGTTACACTTAAATCAAAAAGCCCTATCTATGGTCTTGTCTTTTGCAGCCTAACCTAAGACAATAAATACGGTCCAATGCGAGGTTCAGGAAAGTTACCTTTCCAGAAAAGAGAGACCATTCCATTTCCATTCATTGCACAGACAATGCACTTACAATCTGAAGTTGTGTCATTTCCAAATGGCCCCGATTTCCACTCTCAGCATGTCTGCAGGACATAGAACATCGTGCTGAGAGACCTGAGCTATGCCTGGAAGAGCTAGCTCTTCCATGGTACTTCTTCCATCTGAAGCCAGTCCCTCTCAATCCATTCCCTGCTTCCTGGACTTTTCTCTTTGCTCCACCATAGACAAAAGTTCTGCCTGTGCCTGCTTTCATACCACGACCCAGTCCTATCTGCATGGCTCAAGAAGTCCAAGACTCTTTTACCCACCCAGTCCTAGGCACTCCAGCTCTCCACACAGCTTCTTGCCTACTCAGAGTGCCCTCAGTAAGCTTTTCTTTTGTCTTTCAGACAGCAGGATCCTCCTCCCAGTCCTCAGACTCAGGTTCCTTCTTCACACAGCTCTAGTTTCTTTGCCAAATCATTCCTACCCCATATTTCTCATTTTCAGCTCTCACTCCTAATCTGAAATCCAAGTCATAGTTTCTCTCCCCCTTTCCAGCTTACAGAGGTGCACCTGAGTTTGTGTCTCCATTTTCTCTTCTCGTTCCCTTTTCACCCCATTCCTTCCCCTCCATTTCCATGCCAGGAAGCTTTGCTGCCTGGCCCCAGTGACTGACAGTAACTGAGTCTCTCAGGAAGCAGCGCAGGGCGGCCAGGAGGGGAAGATGCAGGCTGGGTGCATCTCCAGCAGCGTTGCACTCAGTTACTGCTTGTGGATGGTGCATTCATGCATGGGCTGGGCAAATTAAGGTTTTCTAGGGAGGAGAGAACCTTCAAAGATGCTGCTGCTGCTTTACTGCATACATACAACCTGTTTGGTTGGGGTTTTTTACAAACTGTTTTTAAGTAGACCACAATGGCATAATGGCTTTTCTCTGTGGTCTGGAACCACAGTGCCATGATCTTTGCTCTCATTACTGAAACACTGGGTGACAACAGAAAAATTTAACCTTGTTGATACAACACTATAACCACAATTTTTTAAATTAAAGTATCAGGCATCTATAACAAGAGGCAGCCCTCCCATTCCCACCTGTAATGACCAGAGTGGGTTCAGATAGGAGGCAAATTAAGGAGTGAGGTCTTCATCTCTTACCCATAAAACTAAAGCATGCAGATTTTAAAATTTTTTCAGCAGTCATGAATATGGACCACTTCCAAAATAATGTAAGAACACTGAATATTGAGCAGATTTTTCTGGATGTTTACTGGATAAATACATTGGTTTAGTGTAAAAGATGGCTATAAGAAAAAGGAAGAAAGGAAATGATGGGGGAGAAGTACAAGAAGCCCAATAAGAAACATTTGAGGGCTGGTAGAAGACACTAAAGCCACTGAATTGTCCTTGAGTAGTCCAGCCAAAGTGTAATGCACCAGCCCAAGAGATTTAAACCAACAATGCCAAAACTCTGGAGTGAAGGACTAACTCAGAGACTCTTTTGGCTGCATAAAGATCTTCTCTTTCAAAAGGAGAGTGAGTTGACAGGGAGCCATGGCAGGGAAAGCAGACTGACACAGGGTCTCCCAGGATTATCGGTGCCAAATGCAAAAGCTACTGTCAGCTCAGAGAATGCTTTACTGACACACCGAAGAAAAAAATTGTGTATTGCCAACCACCCTCACCACACATCCCAAAACGTGCCATATGGCCAAAAGTACTACAACTGATTTTGCTGTTCCTCAGGTTCTGGTGTGAATTGACAATGAGTCTAACATATAAATTACATCATCTTTTAACTTTTTGTGATGTATAACATCAGACAGCTTTGTCTGGGACAATCCATCATGAACTAGTCTTGTTGACATTTTGGATTCTCTCTTCTGACCTTGTCCTTTCAGCACAGGCATAATTGTGCTTATGATAATTTTATTCCCAGTTAGGCAGTGATTTTGCACACCTTTGAGTTACAGAATAACTAAGAAGCCAGTTCTCTGTACAACTGCTGAAACAAGGCACCTTGAAACAATTTATGCTGAAGCTCAGCCCAGTGGTGTAGCAGTAAATAAAAGTGGGTAAACTCACCTCTCTCAGTGTGCATAAGTAGGTTAACTCTCTTTAGTCATGTTACTGTTGACTATATCACAGGTGCAATCTCATCTAGGGGCTCCCTACTGAGGAAACACCAACCATATGTTAGCTTAGCAGACAACAG
The DNA here is from genome assembly GCF_036013475.1 of Columba livia. Classification (NCBI taxonomy): domain Eukaryota; kingdom Metazoa; phylum Chordata; class Aves; order Columbiformes; family Columbidae; genus Columba; species Columba livia. The sequence goes on from NC_088604.1 coordinate 42,943,107, forward strand.
GGTGTGGAGGGGGTGGATTGTACAACCCAGTACACAAGATGTGAAGGGTCTAGTAGGCAAAGGAGAGGGACCCAGGCTCATTTCTGCCACCCAGCTCACATGCAGAGAGCCTTCAATTTCAGTCGGGATGCTCTAGGTTCAGGAAACCATCACTGGTTTGTCCATACTTACATAACATCACGGGGTTTTAGGGATGTTTAAAGATATGTAGCAATGGTCTGGGGTGATGGGCAAATCTTTCTTCTTGAAGAATCGACTGTTCCGTGTCACTTTAGTGGGAATATACAATTATTATGGTACATGAATTATTTGAGCTGTTCCCTAAAAGACTGATTGCCTTTCACAGGCTATGTGTGGGAGCAGCAGAGAAATCTCTGCTGTTCTCACTGGTGTTGGCACCCCCAGACAGTCAAGTACAGCTGCAGAAGTGCAACCATCATTTCACCTGTAGTACTGCTCACACCAAGGTGTCTGCCTGTCCTGCTCTCAAAACAGGAGATTGATTTAGCTTGTTTCAAACCACTGAATGGGCGAGGTGGAAAGGGAAAAGAAAGGAGAAAAAAAAAGGTGAAAAAATCTGCTGGATTGCAAATCTTTAAAAACAAACTTTGAGCTATCACTCATCACAGCAAAGAGAAAGGGACATCCCACCACTTCCATGTCTGCATTTTCAGGGAATAAACAGCTACATTAACTGTAGCCTGCTTTCAATATAAAACTAGTACACCGATTATTAGATGATCTTGACAGACTGTTACACTCCCAGTGTGACGACTGGGTAACCAGGTGAGGGCAGGTTACATCTTAGTTGAAGACCACAACTTCCCAATGTAACCCACTTCTGCCCTCCTGAACACATTTTTCAGCCCCTTTCATTTCTGCCACTAAAGCCCATGTGAGGAGCTGGAGGGACAGACCAGAGGGAAAAGTAACCTTCTATAGAAACAGTTGTTGTAAAGCTGGAAGAAGTAGCGAACAGTGGGAGCTTTACAGGCTGCTGCATTTTTTTGCTGCTTGCCACCTTACTATTTTGTGTTCTTTCTGAATCTGCTTCCTTTACACGTTTTTCAACTGTTTTTGAATGGAGGTTGTTGTTACTGGAGCGTGGATATGTTGCTGGAGATGCTATTCAAGTTCACAGGCTTCTTGCCTGCTGCTAACTTCCGCTGTCCTCAGAGCTCTTGCTTCCTTTCAACCACACTTTATTGCCATCAAATTTAAAATAAAAGGTAGCTGTTACTTAAAATAAAAAGTACCTGTTACTTAACAGAAAGACTAGCTCCCTGGGGAATAGTGACTTGATTTTAGCATTGGTCTGGCTGCATGGGTTAGGCTTCACACCTGAAGGAGAGATGCTTCTGGAGCTCAGGGAGGAAGCCCAAGAACAAGACAAATTCCTCTTATCTCCTCCACAGCCTCCTCACCTACTCCATTTCTGGAAGCTGTTATTATACTTAACATAGCATTAAATGTAAAGGGTTATCAGTCCAGTCCAGAAAGTGAGCAAGAGACACTAATAGATGAGACATTATGTTATGATGCTAGGATTCCTCTTTTTCACAGCTTTCTCGAGATGTGGAGGGGATTGCCGTGACTTTCACTTGTAACCATGAGGACACCAAAGGCCACCCCAGCTCTGTCGTGCTTCTCCTCTCGCAAAACAGCCTCTGAATAGTAACATTTGGTTTAGCCCTGGCTTACGAAGATCTTTTTTTCGTGTGGAGGCATGGCACAGATGTAGACCCGAAGAAGGACCGTTCGCGGGCCACCAGCATTGCCCCCCCGCAGGCCGGAGATGTTCCCGGGAGGACGGGGGACGTCCCCGCCTGAGGTGGCCCCGGTGTCCGGCAACCCTCTTCACCCTCTGCCCATGGGTGCGCTCCCACATATCCACCTCCCCGCACATGCTACCGCTTCTCTTTCTTTTTTCTTTTTCTCCTTTTTTTCTTTTTAATTTATTTTTCCCCCGCAGAAGTCGAGGTTAAAACCCTGAAACTCGACGCTCTGAAACCGAGCTGTTTGGCCCCGCCGGTGGCACGGCCCCCGCCACTCACACCCGTGTCCGCTCCGCGGCCCGGCCGCCGCCGGTATGTGTGTAGGGAGGGGCGCTTCGGGCGAGCACAAGCAGCAGGCGGCTGCCTGGAGTGACCGTGCCCCGGGGGTTACGCGTGGGTGACCGCGGAGATGGAGGAGTGAAGGAGAGGGGGTTTCTCAGCGATTTCCATCTCTTCCACGGGCAGAAACCTGCGTGGGGGAACCGCCGAGGTTTTATTCTTGAGAGAAGCAATTAAATAGAAATTAGTTTCACTCGTGCGGAGGGAAGATAGCTCCGTCTCTCCATCCTTACCCTTCGGGGCGGCCGGCGGGGCCAGCGTGGATTCCCGGACACCCTGTCAGAGCGGCCCCAGGCGGCGGGCGTTGCTGTCCCGCATCTTCCTCCGCAACCGCGCACCCTCCGCGCTCTCCTGCCCCGACCACCCTCGCCGCCACGTCCGGGGCGCTGGGTGAAAGAAATTCGAGTTAAAGCAACTGTTGACCCGGCGCTGCTTCCCGGCCCCGCTCCCAGCCCCCGGCGAGCCCCGGGGGCCGGAGGGAGCGGGACGGGGTCGGGAGCGCTCGGTGAGGCCGGCGGGCGCCGGCGACCGAACAAGCCTGGTCTCCCCAGTCTGCATTTTAATCCTGAAATCTGGAAATGGAAATTGTTTGATGTATGAGGAGACGTTATCTAATTAGGGCGTAAGAAATTTAATCTTTCCAGCAGGCAGGTCATATAATTAATGTTAATTTAACGCTCAAATTCTCAGTCATTAATTTTTATTCTCTTAAATGTAGTTTGGCAGGGCCCCCTGATCCACGGCAATGGATTTTACTGGATGTAAGAGCACACTTGGTCTTTGGAGTGAATTACTGCAGCCCTTCCTATCCCAATAACAAGATCACATCATGTATGCATTATTAAGCCATGTAATTGAATGGTCCATAGTTTGCATATCAGACTATTAAAATAATGTGTTTTGCTTTTCTTCCAACACGTAATGTTAAAGCCTTTGCGGATATTTGGTGATTCTGATAATTATCACCAAATTACTACAAATGTTCTCTTCATTAACGTGATTTCTTTCAAGCATTTTTTAAAAATGTGAATAATGCATTAAGTGGTGGCTTGTAAAGTGTTTTTTAAATAAAACTTGTCAACTACAATTCGAAAATGTGAGAGAAGAAAATAAAAAGAGAGAAAATTAACAATTGCACGGGAAGAGAAAAATTCTCCTGTAAAACTGGAAAAGACGACTTGCCTTTTTTCCCTATTTCAGATAGCTGACTGTACAGCTTTAAAGTTACACTTCATCGGGAGTAAAAGTGCATACAGTCTAAAGAACTGTCGATTACAGATGATACAGAACAGATGGAGTAACAAAGTTGGAGTTTTTCCCTTTACAGAGAATAGATGGGGACACAGGCAGACAGACAGAGAGATTGATTTGAAAAGATACTGACCTCTCTCCTTCAACTGCAATTTAACTTGTCCTGGAAAGAAAAACCGAGTGAAATCTGCCTCCTCCCCTGCCTGCCTCCTGCCACCCCCCGCCCCAAGTTCGCACTGTCATCTGAACAAACCGCTGTGCCGATCTCAGAAGGTGAATAATTCTCAATTAACTAAGTAACTAACTTTCTTCTTGCCATCTTGAGTCACTCATTTAACTAAATCTTAAGCCTTCGAGACTCTTCATTATTGCCTTCCCCTGCCACACTATTTTCAAAGTTCAATAGCAAGGCAACAAAAAACACTGCTGCAAAATAAGAGTCTCTCTTAAAATTAAAAAGCTGTTCATCTGCATCCGAATAAGGTATTTCCCCCCCCTCCTTTAAATTATTTAGGCACCAAAAAAAAAACCACCACCAAACAACCCCCAAAACCCCACGCAGTTCGTGTCAGGATCAGTGTCACGGATGCTCTGCAGGGTGCGAAGCCACCGTGACCAAGTGAGTAGGCGCTGGATCAGGTGTGGTGTTGGGCTGTGTGACTCGGGGCATCCCGCAGCGCTACGTGTTTGCTGCTCTGCAGCCAGAAGCGCCCTGATCTCGCCGGGCCGACCCCTCTGCTCCCCGCGGGCAGCCGGCGGAGGATGCGCGGCGGCTGTCGCGGTGCGGGGAGGAGCGGCCGGCACGGCTGTTCCGCGGGGCCGGGGCCGCCGGGGCTCCTCGCCCCGCCGGGAGCCCGGGACATCCCGCGGGGCGCTCTTATTTTGGTTGGGAACGGGCAGCGCTGCCGGCTGGAGCCGGGAGAGCGGAGGGAGGCGAACTGTGCTCCTCTGTTTGGTTTAGGGTTGGTTGTTTTTTTTTCTTTCCCTTTCCCTCCTCTCTCTCTCCCCTTCCCTCCTCACTATAGCAACCAACGCCAGCCTGACAAAAATGCACCCTCTGTGGACAATGGCCCGGCCTTCCTGCTCGCCTCGCTCCTCTGCTCTTTCGCTGAGCGAAAGAAAGTTTCCAGCCCCCCTCCCTTCTCTCCTCCTCCCCCCCGGGGCAGGCTCCTGCGCAAATCCCGGCATGGGGCGACCGGGCCGCGCTCAGCCCCGCCGGGACCGGGTCGTGCCCCACGTGGGGGCCGGGGGACACACACACAAGTCGCCCCCCAGCCGGGGGCCCCGCTTCCCCAGCCGCCCTGCCAGCGGGACGGGCCATTTCTGCCCTGCCGACGGGGGGCTGGAGGGGGATGCCCCCTTTGCATTGGGCTGCAAGGAATTAGGGTGCGGGGGAGGTGATGCAGGAAGGGGGGGAGCTGGCAGGACGCCCATGAACCAGCCCCAACCCGGTGTCCATGTACGGGGCAGCCCTGCGCGGCCGGGGCCGGAGCGGTGCCGCCCGCAGCCGCCGCGGTGCTCAGCCCGGCCGGCTCCCAGATGCCGGGCTCGCCTCTTGGGTGGCGAAAAATAGCATCTCCCGCCTGGAACCGCTTCCGCTTCGCACTGCGAGTGCCTGAGAGGGGCAGTGGCCATAGAGAGCCCTTTAGGAAGGCGTTTCAGGAGAGGAGCGGGAGTTGTGCCCAAAAGTGCCCTGAAAGCTGGAAGTGGGGAGGGATGATCACGTCCCCCGATGAAGCAGGAACACAGTATTATCCCAGGGTGTCTGCTTGTCTCCAGCAGACGTAACCACTGAACGAAACAAGCAAACAAAAAAGCAACCGTTAGATTTGTCAGAGAAGGGTGGGCACTTTCCTCCCCCCTTATTTTGCTCTCCTTTTGTATTTTTCTTTCCTTTTTAATATCTATTGCTGTTTTTCTTCCTGCACAATTCTCCGGACAGTGCAGGCTTTGGAAAGTCCCGGTTGAAACCGCTTTCCTGTGCCGGAGAGGCTAGATCGCCTCCCCTCTCCCACCGAATTCACCTGCTTTTCGCGCCAGCAGAAACGCCCTTCCAGCCCCATCGCGGGGCGGTCAGTTCCCAGCCAGGCTTTCGAACACTAAATTGTAAACTCCGCAGCACCAATCGCATCTAGGTCTGTCTCCGAGAGTTCAATAAACAAGCTGTAATAAGTACAACCAGAATTTATCTCTTCGACTGATGGAATTTGTCTTTTTTTTTCTTCTGCTTCTTCTGCTTCTTTTCCCCCCAAGGCCTCATATTCACCACTCAAAATTTAGCAGCCTGCCTTTGATAAATTACTCAAAGTAATCCTTGCAACAGCTAAGTCTGACTGGTTGACGTTGTGTTAGAAGTCTTCATAGCGGTATCTGTCTATAAAATATTCACTTGCGGACTACAAAGGGTGGATCATTTTTAATGACAAGATTCAGAACTGGAGGATGAAGGGAAAAGATTAATATCCGTGAATTCAAATAATTTAATTTCAAATACTGAACTTAGAACATTATATCCGACTAGTTTAAACAGCGATGCAGATAAAATAGCAGAGTCTCAGATGAATGAAGTGGCCGGAAGAATAGAGTTGTGGGGAATGTTGGAAATGAACATTAATACAAACTTTACCGGAACACTTTTTTTTTCCTTTTTTTTTTTTTTTTAATTCTACACCTTTCTCTCTTCTGGGATAATCTGCATTCTGGCAGGGCAAAAATGTATATGATATTACAAGCATGTGTGTATATATCTATACAGGGAGCAAGGTTTTCTTTCCACTGGAGATAGTTGGAGAAAACTATTTAGACGGCGGATTTTAATTTCAATAGGTAATGTGAGCCTGTGCAACCAAAGTTATCAATTTCTGTCCTTTTTGTTTAGATTTCTTAGTTAAATGTGTTTGTTATATCTACCCCGAGGAAAAGCAACTTGAAAGTGTAGCTTTTGAGTCATCTTATAAATACATCCCTGAGGCTGCCGTTCTTGCAGCTTTAAGCAGTTTTCATTAAAGCAGCCAGCTGCCTCTTTGTGTAGATTGGATTTTTTTAAAGCAATCACTTGTGAAGCCCCGGCCTCAGTTTTGTCTCTCCGCAGGCCCTTAAAGTTGAAGTTTCATTCATGTCTTCGGTCTCTCCACCGAATCAGAGACTCCTTGGAGCAACACTGGAAAGAGCTACACGAAAGTACAGGCTTGAATACCTCATAGAGAAAGGTTAAAAAGGAAGCAGAGATCAAAACAATCCCATCTCACAAAAGGTGCATTAAATGCGCCCCAGCAATAAGCACAAATCTTCCAAGCTGGCCTTTAAAGGGAGCACCAGGAGCCTCACGTTTATTGCACCCAGCAATTCTGAGCAACTCGGCGCGTCTTTGCACTCCTGGCGCATTTCCTCCTAAAACAACATCTAATGGGAAGATAATAGAGACACAGAAACGAGGTGTGGGGATTCCTTCCCCCCTCCTTTCCTTTTAGCTGCGTGAGTGTATCTCAAGGCTTTGAGACCAGAGTTCAAAATAAGCTTTCCACCTCTAAACAGAACAGGTATATGCAATATATATTATCCATACTACAAGTACACGCACCCAAACGCAGGCAAGAGCGTGTGTTTGAAGAGCGCTCCCCCGGCCCCCAGAGCCGGAGAGCCTGATAAGCAGCGGCAGGGAGCCGAGGCTCGCTAGGAATGAGCTCGGTTTTTGCTGCTGGAAATACGTTCTTTCTCTACGGCATGCACGGAGTTGAAAAGCCGAGAGAGCCCAAGGTTTTGCAAGCTGGAGCCCGCTGGAGGAGGGTGGTGGGCAGTGGACCCCGGGGCGAGGGGGTGGCCGGGCATGGGGTGGACAGAGGTCTCCCGGAGCCCGGCAGCGTCCCTCTGCATGCACCTGATGTGTATGCAGCACCTCGCCTCCAAGCCAGAAGAGAGCTCCAGTTAAGTGGCGCTCTATGTATTTTATAGCGAATATTCTCGAGTAGCTGCACTGCAATGAAGGAGATATCAAGGAGGCCTGTCAGTTCAAAGCTTTTGGGGTTGTTTGAAAATCTTCTTCACGTCAAAGTAAGCAGCCCTAGTATTTGAACAGCTGCTTTGAACAGTGAAAAGGGCTGAGCTGAATCAAAACACTGCAGTGTCTGCCCAAGACACCGCATCACCTTCAACCTGCTTTTATACGAGCAGAGAAAAGGAAAGAAAGGCTGGTGAGACCTCTAATCCCGCGGGGTCAGCTCCGCCAGAAAGGGGGCACATGACTGTCTCTTTCACATCCCGAACACCTCGGACCCGAGCGGGTCCCCGAGCGGCGGCCGGAGCCGGAGCCCGCGGCGGGCAGCGGAGCGCGGCGGTGCTCGCTCCCCGCTCCCCGGCGCTCCCCTCCACGGGGGAAGACGGGAATGAAGGATGCTTAAGGAGCGGTATTAATGACAGGGCTGACAATGATGGGGAGGACGAGGAGGTGGAGTCTGCGGCGGCTCTGAATGCACCGGCCGCGCTCCTCTCTGCTCCCAGCTGCGACTCCATAGGCGTGCGCTCAGCCGGGGAGGGGGCAGGAGGGACGGCGAGGGGCTTTGCTGTGGGGGTTGCGTTTTGTCCGCCTCCTAATGCCGTGTTGCTACTTCAGTAATTGTGTGATTACCGTTAGCCTTTGAGATCTGCCGCCGCGGCGGCGGGGGTAAAGAGGCACGCTGGACGGTGACCGCTGGCATCACCTGCAGGACGGAGGGTGGGAGAGGAGGGAGGGGAGAGATGCACGACCGGGGCAGGGCTGGAGGAGTTTTCCCCCCAAAAAAGTGATGGCTGGAGGTCGCTGACCCCCGCGTCCTGTCTCCTCGTCGCGGCGAGTTGCGGGAAGCGCGGCGTTGCTGACACCCCACGGAGACCAGCTGTCCGTGGGGCGCGCATATGCCATGGGGTTGGGACACAAGGGAGTTCCCTCGGACGGTGACCGGGATAGCTCCATGCTGACCGAGCACCGCACGCTTGGAGGAACCCGCGTGAAAATCCAGCCCCTATAATGATGCGTGGCGTGGATCCTCGTGTGGCGTCCACGCACGAATTCATGGCAGCGGACATGAAGGCGGGCTGGCGGGAAAGCCGACCCCGGCAGAGCTTCGGCGGCCCCGGGAGCGGGGCGGTACGCGGGGCCCGGGCGCGAAGAGCAGGGCGGCTCTCCCAAGACGGCCCCCACGATGCTCTGGCGGAAGCCTGCTGAGGGCTTGTTCTGTTGTTTTGTCTCAACTCACTGGTCTACACCTAATTGGGAGGAGAGACAAGAGAAAATGAGCATCAAATTATAAAAATTCCTGGGTGCCCAGTTGTTTCCACACGGGAAACACAAGGCAGTGCTTCACTTCAGAGGCACTGACTTCCCTCCCCGCGGCACTCGCAGAACAGGCAGTATTGTTCTTCCCTTCGCCTGCACGTCGAAGAGAGGGGAAAAAAAACCCTTAGGAAGAATCTCCATTCTTTCATGGACAAAGTTTGTTTCCCCCGCTCCTCCTCCTCCTCCTCTCTCCCTCCTTCCCAACCCCCCGGCAGAAGGAGCTCTTGATACGCCGCTAAACTAACGAAACGAGGTAACTCCTGCTGCGCGCCTTGTCTCAGGGCACTGGATATCCTGTTTATGCTGCTTCTGTGTATATGTTTATGTGCAGCAGCCCATCCCCCCGCTTCTCCACACCCCCACGCAGAGGAATATTTCCAAGCGAGGAGCCTTTCCAGTGCTCACGTTAAATACGATGATTTATAAACAACTCGCAGAAGAAAGCTGTTTCTTGTTAGTAGTAATAAATTCCCCGGTCCGCCCTATTGTATTATTTCGATGAAGATAGCGGGAGCCTGCTACGCGCACCTACCCCCGTGAGCAGTTTATTTTCGAGACAAAGCTATGGCTTCCAGCTCAAACACGGGCAGAGAACTCTTTTCGCGGCGGCCAGCCCGGGCGCTGCTCATTCCTAGGAAATCCGGATCCAGTTCCAGGCTCTCCTTCCTTCCTGTCCGGACCGCAACTTCTTCTCTTTTCTTTTTTTTCTTTTTTTCCCCCTATCCCTCTCATTTTTCTTTTTCTTTTCTTTTCTTTTTTTTTTTTTTTCCTTCTCAATCGTCCCCCCTCCCCCCCGCCCCGAAATCTTCCGTATCGATGCAGAGCCGCCAGCGCCGCTGAAGCGGATCTGCAGGCACCCCGTTCCCCCGAGACGGGACAAGCGGAACAAAACCACCTCCGCAGTGCCGAGGTGCGAAGCCCCGACATTCCCGGTAGAGCGGCGTGCTCCGGGGAGCACCGCGTGCCGGGAGGCCGGGGCCGTCGGGCAGAGAAGGGGCTGCCCGCTCCTCACTCCCGGGGGCGCGGCGCTCCCTGGTCCCGCCGGCGGGCCTGGCTGTGGGGTGGCGCTGCGTGCGCTCAGCCCAGAGGAGAAAGTTGGGGGCGGGCGGACGGACGCCCCAAGCCCCGGGGCAGCACTGCCGGGCTCCGCGCAGAGAGCCGCGGCGGGGAGGGGGCTCCGGCTGGGCGCAAGCAACAGGAGCGGGCGGGCGGAGCGGCGACGGCAGCCTCCCGCCGGCGGTGCGATGCAGAGCTGGCCCGGCGGGGCGGGGCTGGCGGCGGAGCTCTCCCCCTCCCCTCCCCTTCTCTCCCGCCGCCGCCTCCCGCCCCGCGGCCGCCGCTCCCCCGCGCCCCGTTCCCCCTCGGAGTTGGGTTCCAGAGGGCGGTCGGGGGAGGGGCGAGGGGCGGGGCGCCGCCGGCAGGGCGCGCCAATGGTGGGCGGTGGCGGCGGCGGTTGCCAGGGGCAGCCGCGTCCGTCAGGGCGCGGGGAGCCAATGGTGATCGGCGGCGGGGCGGGGCAGCCGCGCGTGCCTTCGCAGTGGGCCCCGCCGCGCGGGCCGGGGGGGCGCGGGCGCCGCGCGGCGCCCGAGGCGAAAAAGTAGCTGTCAAATGCGCGGCGCCTTTAACCGGCGCGATCAGTGCGGCTCGGCGAGTCATGGCGACCGCAGCCTCCAACCACTACAGCCTGCTCGCCTCCGGCTCCCCCATGGTGCACGCCGAGCCGCCCGGCGGCATGCAGCCCGGCGGCGGCTACCGCGACGCCGGCGCCCTGGTGCAGGCGGACTACGCGCTGCAGAGCAACGGGCACCCGCTGAGCCACGCTCACCAGTGGATCGCGGCGCTGTCCCACGGCGGCCCCGGCGGCGGCGGCGGCGGCGGCGGTGGCGGGGGTGGCGGCGGCGGCGGCGGCGGCGAGGCGCCCTGGTCAGCGGGCGCGCTGGGCCAGCCCGACATCAAGCCGGCGGTGGTGCAGGCGGGCGGGCGCGGCGACGAGCTGCCGCCGCCGCCGCAGCACCCGCCGCCGGGGCGGGCTCCGCACCTGGTGCACCACGGCGGCGGCGGCGGGCACCACGCGGCGGCGGCGGCGGCGGCGGCGGCAGCGGCGTGGCGGGCGGGCGGCGCGGCGCACCTGCCGCCCGGCATGGCCGCGGCCAACGGCGCGCAGGCGGGGCTGCTCTACTCCCAGCCGCCCGGCTTCACCGTCAACGGCATGCTGGGCGCCGCGCAGCCGGCGCTGCACCACCACGGCCTGCGCGACGCCCACGAAGAGCCGCCGCCGGGGCCCCCCGGACCGCCGCACCACGGCGCCGAGCACCCGCCGCCGCCCCACGGCCCCCACCCCGGGGCGGCCGGGCCGGCACCCACCGCCGCCGCCGCGCCCCCTGGGCCGCCGCCGCACCACGACCCGCACTCGGACGAGGACACGCCGACCTCGGACGACCTGGAGCAGTTCGCCAAGCAGTTCAAGCAGCGCCGCATCAAACTGGGATTTACCCAAGCGGACGTGGGGCTGGCGCTGGGCACCCTCTACGGCAACGTCTTCTCGCAGACCACCATCTGCCGCTTCGAGGCCCTGCAGCTCAGCTTCAAGAACATGTGCAAGCTGAAGCCTTTGTTGAACAAGTGGTTGGAGGAGGCGGACTCCTCCTCGGGCAGCCCCACCAGCATAGACAAGATCGCGGCGCAGGGCCGCAAGCGGAAAAAGCGCACCTCCATCGAGGTGAGCGTCAAGGGCGCGCTGGAGAGCCACTTCCTCAAGTGCCCCAAGCCCTCCGCCCAGGAGATCACCTCGCTCGCGGACAGCCTACAGCTGGAGAAGGAGGTGGTGAGAGTGTGGTTTTGTAACAGGAGACAGAAAGAGAAGCGCATGACTCCCCCGGGAGGGACGCTGCCGGGCGCCGAGGACGTGTACGGGCCCAGCAGGGACACGCCGCCGCACCACGGGGTGCAGACCCCCGTGCAGTGAACTCGCGGCGGGGGCGCCCGGCCCCTCCTCCTCTTATGCTCTTTCCCCCAACTTTTGATTGTCCTCCTTTTATTCTTACTTGCTTTTCTTTTTTTTTTTTTTTAATTATTTTCTCCTATCTTAACAAAAAAAAAAAAAAGGACAAAAAAACGCGAAAAAGAAAAAAAAAGAAAACAAAATAATGAGAGGGCGAGCGCGAATCACAGCAGACAGACAGACAGACAAAGCACCTGCACCGGACTGTCCCTTAGACGGTAGCAGGTGCGATGCTGTATTTTGACCTTTCCAGGCGAGTGCCCGTGCACCGGAATGGAGTGAGTACCGCGCACAAGCAGGCAGGCAGCGGCACCGGCAGGGCAGGCGCAGGGCGAAGCAGTTCACACAAAACTCCTTGGCTCGCTGGCGAAAAAAATACAGCACTGCCCGGCCAGGGAGGGGGCGGGAAGGGAAGAGGAGGGCGCAGCCACCTCGGGTCCCCCTCCGCATCCCCCTTCTGCCACAAAAAGGGAAGATTGCATTGTGGAATGTCGCTCGGTGTTGGCACATGCTGCTGTGTTTATTTTCTGTGGATCCCCTGTAGGAATATATGAAAAAAAAAAAAAAAGAAAAAACGAAAAAAAAAAGAGAAAGGAAAAGCTCTCCCTTTTGATGTAGACAGTATTTAACCGTACCAATTTGCACTGCAAGAAAATTGAAGTTTACATAAACAATTATTTTTTTCTTCCGCCCCCCCCCTCCCTTTCCGACCTTAATTTTGCAAACGTCTTGCATTTTCCACGGTGAGCGTTAGTCAACCAGTGACCGGTCTATAATATGTTACTGTGGTTTAGCATTTGCTTTATGTGTATATGTGAACTTTTGTTATAAACAAATCTTCTTAAATATGTGTAACGCTTATTTTCTCCTTTTACCGTAGCAAAAAGAATGCGTATATCTGTATGTATGTATACATATGCATGTATGCATAGACGTACATATATACACATATATAATCTCTCTATATACACATATATATGCACCGCCAGCTTCCATTCTCCAGAGACGTGACTCTCTTAATTGCTTAATATACGCCTTCAACGGCAAGAATGGAGTTTTGAGAAGGGAGAATAATGCAAATCGACAAAGTAAACTTCATTTTCAGGCAGTGTGGCCGGGGGCCGAGGCGCAGCCAGAGGGGGAGGAAAAAAATATTTGTAGCCCTTCCAAGGTTGTGTCCGTGCGGACGAGCAAGGCCCGCTGTGGGAAAGGCACAGACGAAACAACACGTTTCCAGAGTTTTGACGGAGAAACTGGCACTTCCTTAACAGGGAAAGGGGATTATTTAGCTTCACCCCCACCCCTCCCATTTCCCTTCCCCTCCTCCGCCGGGGGCTCCCCGTGCTTTTTGGCATCCCCGGTCCCACTGCTTGGGCCAATGTCGGCCTCCAAACTTTCTTTTATTGAGCAGTTTCGCAGTGAGACAGAGCCAGGGAGAGCCTGAGGAGCTGCTGGGCCCGAGTAGGGGGTGTCCGGGTGCTTACACCTGCGTGTAAACACACGCTGCACCCTCCTCTCCGCAGAGACATTGTGCGTTTCTTTTTCGCTTTTGTTTTTCGCTCCTTTTTTTTTTTTTTTTTCTATTCGTATCTGGCCCCCCACCCCCCACGTCCTTTGGTCAGACTGTGGTATAATTTATTGAAGGAAAGGACCAGTTTTAACTTGGGCAGCCTTGTGTCTTTCACTGGGGAATGAAATGAAGCGGGAAAAAAAAAATATGCCATTTTTCAATCCGTCTTTTTTTCCCCCTTTCGTTAATAGTTTTAAAGTGCATTTCGTGTCATTATCTCGATCGAAAACGGTTAACTTTAAAAAAAAAAAAAAAAAAGAGAAAAACCCACGGGGACAAAAAAAAAAAAGTAAAAAAAAAGGCAAAACAAAAAGCTCTGAAGGGAAGCGGGCGAGCGGGACCTCGGAGCAGCGCATGTATGTGCGTGTGTCTGCGTGTGTGTGTTTGTGTACTTATGCACACACACAGCTATGCATATACATTAGAGGAAATTTAAACTATGGTAGCTATAAATTCATAAAGGGATCATTTAGTCAGCACAAACGGGTGCTATAGAGACAAAGCATTTTTATAATCTAAAAGTTTACTTAGTTGAGTGTTGGACTGGAGAAAAAAACAGTGAAGCATTCTCTCGCAGAACTCTCCTATAAATATTGTATTCAGTAGCTAAGGCTTTAGAGTATGTTTCTCATTGTCTTTTCAAGCGCCTGTGACATTGGGTTTTCTTTCCTTCTTTCTTTCTTTCCTTCTCCCTTTATTTTTCTTTCTTTCTCCCTTTCTTTTTCTTTCTTCTTGGTAAGACAGATGATGGTTTCTAAGAGGCACATGCGTTAGCCTTTTTCCTAGTTTTCCAACAATTGTTACAAAGATACGGGCACCGAGCTTTTCTCTTTCTCTTTTTTTTTCTTTTATTCCCCCCCTTTTTTTTTCTTTTTTTGGTTTTGTTGGTTTTTTTGTTGGTTTTTTTTTTTTTTTTTTTGGTATGTATTGAGCTGCTTGTTATTTAAAGTGTTGAGGACTAGCGCCTAGTGAAGTGAATCAGATCAGGGCAGATCCAGTGGTAAAGGGAGGAAATGAACTTTCAGACACTTACTAATATGTGCGTAAGGTCAGAAAACGGAGTCGAAAGGATGTTTGAGAAAAACCTCAAACTCCAAATAGGTTTACTAAAAAAAAAAGTTACCACACAAACCTTACCACTATGTATATATGTTTAATATTTGTCATTTGAAATGCAGAAATAGTTTCAATGTTTTCTTTGTCTATTTTTCTTTTCTTTATTTTTTTTAAATGCTACCCAGGGAAATATTTTCATATCATTTTTAAGTGGCCTGCCTCAATGTATATTTATTTCTTTTAAAGCAAACAGGTTCTGGAAACTGTTTTTCTGTAGCTTTAAATGAATAGGTGAACAAAATCTATATGGGATGTAATTTTTTTTTTGTTCAGTCTCTTTAAAAATACTTCGTTTTGGTACATTTGGATGTGCTTGTGGGGAAAAATAAAAACGCAGAGATCCTTATATATTTATGTTAAAGTAATATTTTATTATCTACATAAAACAGAAATGCACAATACCTTCATAGTTTGTTCTAATTATTGAAATATCTTTATTTTATTTTTAAAGACAGCACAGATTTGCATAGTTCTTAAGATTTGGAGGGAGAACACCCCAGTACTTATACTGAGTTGAGTTCTGTATAAAAGCACCGCCATCCCTTTATATTTAATGGAAATTTTGGAATAAATTTGATGCCTATATCGAGAGGTTCCACGTTCCTAACTTCCAGGGTCTTGAAGGAGAGCCCCAGGAGCTGTGTTCATTGTGTCTCTCCGCAGATGAACCGCAGCCCTGAGTTTTGAAGCATTGATTTCTGTGCGAGTAGGGGTGTCCTGCCTTTGATGCTGGTGGGGAGATCTGCTCCTCAAGCTGGTGGTGTGTTGTTCTGGTGAAAGACATGGGGGAGAAGATACTCTCCTCCTTCCCTTTTGATAATTTAAGGTCTGACTCAAAAAAAAAAAAAAAAAAAAAAAAAAAGAGAGAGAAAGAAAAAAAGGGAAAAAAGCAAAGCAAAAAGGCGGGGCTTAATTACAAGGAGTTCTGCTTAAAAGAGGGAGGAAGGACCCGGCTGCTGGCGGGGGTGTGGTCCCGGCTGGGGTCCGCAGGGCTGTGCACCCCCGGGTCGGGCCGGGTCCCGGGCCCCGCGGCGGCGGCACCGAGCGGGCAGGGTCGAGGTTTTCACGTTCGGTGTCTGCGGCTGCGTGTGTGTAGCGACCCGGTCGGTTATACCCGCAGAGGTCCCGGCTGGGGACCAGTGGGGCTGGGGACGACAGTGCTCGCTCATGAGGCGGTGTGTTCAAGTCCTTTTTGGCCGTCTGGGTTTCCTAAGTGCAATAATATCCTGCTCTTCTCCCCCCTCTCCTTCACCATAGTTTCTAGGCTTATTAGATTTAATCATCTTTTCTAACTCCTAGTCAATATTACACTCATCCCGAACAGATTCAGCTAAATGATCTTATCAATAGTTTCGAAGAGAAGTGACAGAAAGAAGAAGTGTTTTGTGACCGCAGACGTGCTGACGGGTAAAATGTTGAAGCCGGGTATGGATTTCAAAGTCCTTGGTCAATAGCCCGCGGAGCCGGCTGCCGAAAGCGGGCAGCCTCTGCCCTCTGCAGGACACTCGGCTGGGCTCCGAGGGAATATTCTGCTTTTGACGACAGGGCCCTGCTGTCGGCGAGCGCTACCGTGTCGGGTGGGCAGGAGGTGACTTGGAGAGATGATGCCTTGCTCGGTGGGGCAGACAGGCGTCGCGGGGATGGCCGCCGAGAGCCAGTGCTCCAGGTCCGGCCGGTAGTTGTGGTGGCTCCAGGGCTGCGCCTCCGCGGCTCTTTGCCTAGCGAGAGGCTTGACGGGACGGGAGCGGCTTTTCTCGTTCTTCCCGGCTAATTGCGGGAAGGGCGGCCGGTTGGGAGGTCATTTCCCCTGTTTCCTTCTATCTCTCTTTTAAGAAAAAGAAGAGAGGTAAATGGAGTAGCCGTAGGATGCACCTTCTGCAGGTGGATGTCAGGGTGTGGAGCAGCTCCCTGGGCTCTCCCATGCTCATTCCCAGCAAGGACTTTCTGTCGTAGATCAGATGTCAACAAAAAAAAAACCCTGTTTCCTTGGCTCGCTCCTTCTGATGGAGGCCGAAACTGGAAGGCGGGAGGATTTTATCCATCCTGAAACCCTTGAGTGGTGTTTGCTTCTCTCTGTGTCCCCGGCTCTGCGGGTGAGGCAGTGGTCGGTGCCGTGTGCCCCGGGGACCTCCTGTCAGGGATGCTCTCGGGCTGGGAAACTCGCGAGAGCCTCGACGGGGCAGAGGTTCTGGTCGCCCCCGTCTCCACCCCGTCGTCTCTTTCTGTCCCTCGGGTTTTGCTGGCGGGAGCTCAGGGCTCCCCACCCATGACCCCGTCTCCAGTGCCTGGTCCTCCAGGCGGGGTTCCGGGCCGCAGCGCGCCGCGGGCGTTCGGCGGGATGGGCCCGGCTGCCTGCGCCTTCCCGGCCTCGGCCCCGATCTCCAGCCTGGGGCCGACCCCCCCGCAACTCTTCCAGCTGCACAGTTGGGGAAACCCTCCTCTCTCCTCTGCCTGCCCCAGCCCGCCGGGGCGGCTCCAGGCCCCTGACTTGTCCCCAAGCCGCGCTGCCGGGGGTTTGATGGTTCTTTTTTTCCGGCGCCGTCGGTGCGGACTTTCTCCGGTGTTGGAAGAGGACGGGTGACCCACCCGGGGAGGCGACGGCCACGGCTGGGTGACGGGGGTGGGAAGCGGCCAGAGGCAGGCTAGGACACTGGGCTTCTTCCTGTTTAAATCCCTGGGTTTAGATAAAGCCCTGGGGAGGGACGCGTACAGGGCGTGTTCCCCCCGGCCTAGGCCCGAGAAGTGCCTTGCGGGCCAGGAGGGTGGGAGTGAGGAGGGGACGATGCCCTCTGCTTCTTTGTAGGGCAGTGTCGGCCTTCTGCTGCCTTGCTGAAGGGGGTTGGATGTTGTGGTCTGTCTTGCAAAACGTGGATGTCCCATGTCCTCTGCTCCTTCTGGGCTTATCTCTTTATTTTGTGTTTCAGAAAGGGCGGGGGCCTGGGCTGCCCCTCCGACTTTAATCTTGAGATTGAAAAGAAAAAACTATTTTTCAGAGTTGCAGGCTCTTAGTTAGTATTTTGTGCTCGGGGCATGGCCAGGTTGTCGTCAGGGATGTTGCAAGATGCCCCCAACAAAGTGAATTTCACCCTGGCTCGGCGGGACTGTCGTGGTACCGGGCGGTTACTTGGAGGAGCGGGTACTTCTCTGGGGGAAATTAGAGCAGAATCAAGGAGTGCTCTAACTGAAGCGTTAAGATAAAAAGGAAGAATTCCTTCCCAGAACCGACTTTTCATCAAATTATAAACCAAACAAGTGGACTTTCCGGCAAGCGACTCCGAATCACAGAGCGTGTATTCCCACGCCGCAGCCGGTCTCAGCCCATGGCCTGACCCACGCTGCAAGTCCCTTTCCTCGAACGGCAAATGCCTCACTGCAAAGTCCGCGTAAATACCCCTGAAACTCGACCGAATGTTCTGAGTGTGCAGTGGTTTCGCTCAGCGGCCTCGGGGCCGGGGAGGCCGCCGGTGGAGGCACGGAGCCCCTTCCCCTCTCACCCCCTTCCTCCCCCGTCCCCCAAAGCCCCTCAAGGCCCCGGTCTTCCCGCAGGGGTGGGATCCTGCCCTCCCGTCGGCAGCGACGGCGAGGTAGTGGAGGAAACTCTCTTGCCGGCGCTGCCGGGAGTCGCGGCGGGTGGCTGGGAGCGGGGCCACCGGATCCCTTCTCCCTGAGAAGGGGGTGAATTTGGCCGGTGTCTGCCCGGCCCCGTCCGTGCACAAGGATCAGCCTCCAGCCAGGGCAGAGCCGCTGCAGCCAGGCTGCCTCCACCCATCGAGGGCTACTGGGCACGGGGGGCGAGGGGGCCGGGGACGTCTCCGCTCCCACGGCGGGGCCGGGGCGGTGCGGGCTCTCCCGGGGAACCGCCGGGGCGGGAGGTGACCCTGGCTCTTGGTCCCGGCTCCGAACTCGCTGCGGTTCTCCCGGCGGCCCCGCAGCGTCCAGCCCGGCCGGGCTCAGCGGTACCGCCCCGTTTAGCCCAGCGCAGATGTCAGTTTTAAGG
Organism: Columba livia; assembly: GCF_036013475.1. Classification (NCBI taxonomy): domain Eukaryota; kingdom Metazoa; phylum Chordata; class Aves; order Columbiformes; family Columbidae; genus Columba; species Columba livia. The sequence continues at coordinate 42,961,467 of NC_088604.1, forward strand.
CTTAAAAAGCGAATAGGCCGGTAGAAAGTTGGCGGCCGGTGTTTCTTCCCCTCCTCCTCTCAGGGCGGTAAATCCTGGTAGGAAAACCCGGGCAGGGGCAGCTTGTAAAAGTGCTGGCGAGACGGTTTTCTCCCTCCTCTTCCCCGTCCTGTCCCGGCAGTTGTAAGAGACTCTCGTCTAGAAGTTAGGACTTGCTTTTAGCCAGCCTGACTCATTCATTAATTCTCTTTCCCTCCTTGATTCATTCATGTCTACAGTCATTCATTGCCAAGTCCATGGAGGCATCAGCTCCTTGGTCAGTAGGGGAGACGTATAAACAAGGATGGTGCTATTTATTTCCCTCTGCCTGTGGATTTCTAAGACGTTCAAGCAGGCACAATCATTAAACTAATTTGTATTTGATTGTTTGGGCGGACGGGGGTGAATTTTATTGCACTAAGCATTCAAGCACGCACGCATCGCTGATTACCAGTATACATTAAATAAAGTTGTTTGTACACATTGTCTTACCACATATAGGCAGTCTTATTATTCTAATTACTCTAATTAGTGCATTGAAATGTTTTCTACTTGATTTGAGGAGACAGTGATTAGTTCTATTACTTCTTTTAACTCTTATTTCATGGAAAACTGTTGATGCATGTTCCAATTACCTTGTTTTTCTCTTTAATACAGCGCGGGCCAAAAATATGATGAATTGACACTGTTGGCGGGCGGAAACTTTCATCTATTTTTCCTTTAAAAAAAAATCTTGAATTTTTTAAATTTATCTCCCCACCAGACAGACACTTTCTTCCCCCCATAAGCGATCGCAAATAATTATTTCTAGCCAAAGCATCACGTTCTTTCTTTACAATTTCTTCTGCTAGTTATGGTGGTGGCATTTACTTTTTTTTTCTTTTCCCCTCAAAAACGGGGAATCTAAGGTATATTTTCTGCGAAACTATTTTATAAGTTTTAAATTAAGATTACTATTAATCGATAAGATCAATTCATCAAACGCGTTACTTCGATAGGGAGTTGTAATTAAAAGCTTAATCTCGTTTGAGACTTATTTTTTTCCTCAACACTTTCTTGAGGTTTTTTCCCCCCGTTTCCGTGGCTGTTGCCGTTTTAAGCACGGCAGAGGTAAGAACCGGAGCCCAGACCTCACCAGAGCAGGAAGGTTATTTCGTTATCAAGATACCCATCTTCACTATTGAGCCAATAGAGGTTTTGTGTCGGGTTTTGGGATGTGTATGTGTGTGTGTGTGTTTGCCTTTTGTGTTGATGTGCCGGCCACTTAAGCCCAGCAAGTGACAAAGCAGGCGGCGGGGACGGAATCTCGCCTTCCTCTCACGTTACAGACAGGGAGACTGGCTACTTCTCGGCCATAAAAACACTGCTTTTATTGTTGGTGTCTTCCCCCGCCTCCCCTTCCCGCTGGTTTGTTCAATAAATATGAATGGGTGCTGAAAAAGATACAGGAAAAAAAAAAAAAAACAACAAAAAACAACAAACGCAAACCGTCCCGTAAATTCTTAGAAGTCCAGGTCTGGAGGGAAATCTATGGAGTTACATAGGTAAATACTGGGCCCAGGCCGCTTATACTTTTAATATTTAAAGTGGGATTATAGGGGATCTACAGACGCCTTCCTAACCTTTGCCAATTGCCTATGCAAGGAGAAATCCCGCAAGATGCACGAAGGGGAGAGTCAGCTTCCCACTGCCTCTGACAAACGGTTCCGCGGTTGAGGATCGAGTGTCCCCAAGGGTCGAGGTGGTGGGGGGACACGGGAACAGAGGGGGGTTGCTTTGCGGGGGGGGAGGGTGTTGTCCTGTTTCTCCTTCCCGCAGAGCCTCGCCTCGCCCCGCTCCGTGGACCGGGTCCCAGCGCCGGCAGAGCTTCGGCCCACGGAACACGCCATCGGCCACGGCTACTGGCTTCGGGTCCGGCCCCTGTGTCGTGGGTCGGGGCCGGAGCCGGGACCACGCGTGGAGTGCGGGCGCCCCCCAGCGGCCATCGCCACCACCACTACGGGGACTCCCCCGGGAAGGGCAGAGGCACATCCCCCCCACCGCTCCAAGACCACTCTCTCTCCTTGGTCGCAAGGACGGCGGGGCCTCCAAACAAAAAAAAAGCCCCTACCCCTTTGAGTGAAACCCCCATTTTCCAGGAGTAGCGAACCAGGGACAGTCCTGGTCTCCCGTGAGTTATTTGGTGCTGGCTGGGTGCTCTCTCCTTTTGCCCAACACCACCTCAGCCTCACAGCACAACTGCGACACCTTCCTCAAGCTGATTGACAGCTGTCAGAGGTTCATCTTATTACCGGACCCAGACCCCAGCAGCAGCACTGTCTGGTCAGACTGTACAGGTTTACATCTTGTGTTTATTTTGGTGCTACCGGTTTCGTGACTACAGCTTGCCACGCTGCGTAAGGAGGTGCTGAAAATGTTAAAATATTGTGAATATCAAGAAGTCAAGCCATTCAGACATTCTGCTACAGCAGACTTTAATTCACTGAAAACAGAGAAGTGACATATCACGATCTCAGTCTTGCTAACTCAACAAGCAAATTGAGCTGAAATAAAACAAAACAAAACAAACCCAAGAAAGATTTTTAGAAAGAAAGGAGCATTCTGTGCAGAACTAATCACACTACAGCCAGCTAATACTGTAGCACTGAGCACACATGGGTAGAAAAATAACCTGTTTTCCAGCTGAACATCAATTGTGGGCCTGTCCAGATAACAGAAATAAGATGCTACACACATAGCTGGAACAGGAAAGGTAAGCAGTGGCTACACCTTCCACTACAAAGGGAGCCTGTGTCAGTCTCAGCAGTGGAGATAGTTCTGTTGACAGTAGGCAGAAAGCCACGACAAAGGTTCAGCTTCTAAAGGGAAAAGATGGCTTTGTTTCAGACACCCTTCCTAAACCAGCAGAGAAGTAAGGATGAATTTATTTGTTAATGGGGCTGGGGAGCTGGATAACACTGGCTTTTTGTATACTAATTTTGCTGAACACCTTCAGCGTATAAACCATATCCCAAAGCAGACAGTTTTGATTTTGGGTGGAATCTAGGCCCTTAACTCAAGCAGTCCCTTATTAAAATTAGGAATGTCTGGCCCTTTGAATTGGGCAAGAAAGACGCTGGAGAACCCCGCCTGCCTCTGTGCCTTGTGTAACTGCCTGAGGGAGGGAGGTGTTTTGGAGGACCTACAGAGGGGCAGCCAGTCCATTCGGCTTTGGTGCTGCCACCTCTCCAGCTGACCATACAGGCCCACCGGCCACAGGGGTCAGCCCAATTTAAGTTACATATCTATAGGGGTAGGTTAGATTTCACTTCTCTCCTGCCTATGGGCCCTGTGCACAAGGCTGAAATCAATCTCTCTCTTCCTGCCTGGCCCAGCACCATGACTCTTGCACTCCTGCCTCTGCATCTCCAGTGAAAGGGCAGAAGGGAGATCACCCAGAGTATCGCTGTGTAACCCAGTGGCTAAGCCTCACCTGCATCTTGAGTTCTCCTTGGCTTGAATTCAAGGCTTCTCACAGCATAGAATCATAGAATAGTTTGGGTTGGAAGGGACCTTCAAAGGTCACCTGGTCCAATCCCCCTGCAATGAGCAGGGACGTCTTCAATCTGTGCCAGTGTTTCACCACCATCATAAAAAATATCTTCTTCACATGTAGCCTGAATCTGACCTCTTCTGGTTTAAAACCATTAGCCCTTGTCCTGTTACAACATGCCTTTCTAAATAGTCTGTCCCCATCCTTCTTATAGGCTCCTTTTAAGTTCTGAAAGGCTGCTCTACTACCAGATTAGGACCTAATGCTTACCTAGTCAACTAAGGTTAGCTGGAGTCTAGACCAAATCTAACTTTTTGGGTGTTGCTGGGGAAACTCTGCAGAGTCCAGATTTTGTTCACCTGAAGCGGGATTGCAGCAAAGCAATAGGTCAGAAGCCAGTGTTAGAGCATCCGGAGAACGTTTACACTAAGCAATGTAATCAGCAGATTTAGGAGCCCTCCAAGTGGGGTAGTGCTTATTGCAATAAAGCAGAGGGAGACACAGGGACTTCCACATGCGCAGCTTCCCCAGCTGACACCACAGGAGCACTCGGAGCCCTGACCTCAGGCTAAGGTTGCTGTTTCACCAAGTGATGCTGTGTTCTCAAGCGTTCAGCACCTACTAGTCCTAAACACATGGCCACAGGCTGCAGGAAGCCCTGTCGTTTAGACGTCCCAAACATTTTCTATTTAAGATTGAATTCAGCAGAGTCCAGAGAATCTGGGGTAAAATGACATGCTGTGGAGTTTGCAGGAGTCCTTAGAGGCAGCAGCTGCGACAGCAGCACATGTAAAACATGAGTAACAGCTTCATTGAAATGTCACAGTCCTAACCCATTACCCAATACAGAAGAGCATCCCAAGTGAATATGGTCCATTTTTTCATTTCTGTTAGTTTTGAGACAAAAGATAGCATTGCTGTTTCTCGACCAGAGGGAACAGCCTCTCTGGCTTCCCTGGACAGGTCCTGCTCTTCTGTGCGAGCAGGGCCATGACAGGTAACAACTAACTGTCCAGCAGATGAAAAGGTGCAAGAAGGAGCTAGAGTTCCCTCACTCTTCCGAATTTAAACTCATTATGTGTAGGAGACTTCTGGGAAAGAGTTTTTTATGAGGAAACAGTGTTGTTCTGAGATATCAAAAACAGCTAGGGAGCAAGGTTGTACACTTTCTTGCAAAGAGGAGAGTGTACATTTTCACGCAGTCTCTTACACTGCTTAAGGAAAAAGATCTGGTTTTATTAATAAACTGCATTCGACATTTTTAGATTATAAATTGTGGTAACAGTGAAAGTACGGTACGGTACTTGCCACAGATGAAGGTGGTTCATATACTGATGTGTGGCACTAAAATGCTCCAGTTCGGAGCCACAGCTGAATACGGCAGCTCCAGCTGCCAGGGCTCAGGTTCAGTTCCTGCCAACTGGAAGATGTAAAAAACACCTCAGAACTGTGTATTTAGGAAAATGCAAGAAGGTGGGTCGTTACCCTACCCCCTCACAACTGCCTTCTTGCTATCAGGTAGCAGATAGCACCTGATCTTTAGCTGGAGATGGCTGATCTTGATCCGTGCCTCCTTTCTGAAGATCTGCCACTTTGAGTGGTGGAGGCACAGATGTGAAAGCCTCTTCGCCTTTTGGAGAGCAGCAGCACACCCATGGATCAATACTTTAACTTGAAAGCTGCTGCCATTCTCTGAAGAGACTGAATTATTTAAAAATATATATTAAAAAAAAAATGGAGCGGTATTGTAGATCTCTAGGTTTGATTGGTACCCACTGTATTTTGCTCCTACAAATCCTTTCTCTTAGCGAATTCAAAGATAATGATTTACTCTTGCATAACATTTGTTTTCCATGCATCTCATTAGTACGTGATACAGTAAATATTACCTGATCACACACAGATGGAAAGTGATTTACAAGTTTAGTACCTTGTCCCCACATCAACTGGCAGGAATAGCACTGACAATGACACAGTTCAGGGTGCCCACCTGAAGGCTCTGTACCCACCTGTCACTTTTTTTCCCTTCCCCCATCACTTTAAAAGATTAGTATCTTATACTCAACCCCAGGTAGCATTTGCAGACCTCAAAGAAAAGATGTCTGCTGGAGGAATAAAAGTCTATCAATGCATTGCACGGGAAAAAAAAATTAAAACGCTGAAAATAGCACGTCATCACCTTCAACGAACTCTCCATATGATGGTCAGATAATTTTGCACGCAAACCCTTTACAATTACTAAACAGAAGTGACTGCAAAAATGCAGTAAAGATTTCTCTAAACAGAGATATCACATAGGAAGTTCTCTAAAGTTCATCCAAAAGCACATGCATTGTACATCTTTTCAAAATGCCCAATTAAGCAGTTCAGCACTCTCACATTTTACTGTAGTGACTGCAAGGGAACAGCTGCTCCCAGCAGCAGCAGCCCAGGAACAGGTGTTGGGAAGTGATAGCAGATACCAAATCCAACCATCTTCAGTAGGATCTTGATGAAAGAACGAGAACTGCTTGCATCAATCACACTTTTTTAGATGTAATGCATCTTTTAATTTTAATTCCTGTTCCAGCTTTCATTAATTCTGAGCTGCTTTGGATAACTTTTAGCAACTGTTAAAACGACTTAGACAAGGCACTCTTGATCCCTCTATGAGAGGCCTCCTGTGCTAAAACAACAGGTCCCCAAATGGTTACATTTAATATTGGATACAGGTACTAGAAAAAATAACTGAAGTGGATTGCCAATTGCATTTTCTGACACATCCAGTATAGTTTTCAAATGCAAGCTATTTAATGTCATTATCTTCTTTTTCTTTTCTTTTTTTTTTTTAACTTTTTTTTTCGACTTGGAGCCCTGAGCTTGTAGTCAGTTAAAAGCCTAATCCTAAACACAATTTATCCTTTTCACCAAGGAACTATGCAGACTCTATCAGTGGGCTCCAATCGCACTTGGAGACCTATTGGCATGAAGTTTAAACTTAAATTGTCTGAGTATTTGCATCCAGAAAGATGGACATGATTACAAAAATGCTGCTGCACTTATTTTTAACTTCTAAAGATGTTTAGCAGTTAAAAACCACCTGGTCACTGCATCAGGGCATTTTTATTGCTGGTTCTTCAAAACTGTGAGGGGAAGCATTACGTTAAAATCTGTTTGTAAAAATAAATGCCTGCATTGTATGTGATGCCATTTGATTTTACAAGTGAATAAAAACAGTTGCAGCATGCATGGTATCAGATATACAGTGTTCTGTTTAAACTCCATGAAGATTGTCAATTACATGTTAAAGTAACAGAGACGAGTTCTCATTTTTGAATGTTTTCATACAACATTACTTTCCACCCTTCCTCCCTCTGGACATATAACATAAAATTACGTGAGTACAGAGAACATGTAACTGTTTTAACTTCCTGGAATAATAATGTACTCTTGCCAAATAATAATGTAATACGATGTCTTACAGGCTCTCAGGTATTAAAGTCTGGAAAACCCGAAATATTTTGTAATCTGGCTTTACCGGTGTGCTTTTTAAACTGTTCGCATGATCAGAAGTGGCACACAGAGGAACAGAGACATCTAACAATTTTCAGTTACATGGTGTGAATTTTCCATACTGTGAAAGCAGCGCTGGGAAACAGGTACCTGTCAGGAACACAACAGTCAGAAGCAACATCTAAAACTGCACTTAGCGCGTGTCAAAAGGCAGCAACGTTTTAACCAAGATGCACAGAAGCCAGGTCCAGTCTCGTCCTTCTCCATAATCAGAAGCACCAGCAGCTCTAAGTTGGGACTAGAAGAAGGTTTTAGTATGTTCAAAAGGATACTGGCCTGAGGCAAAGTTGTGATACAAAAGCTCAACACTTTGGTAGGTGCTGGAGATTAAAAGTCTTAACAAAAGCTTTCTTAGAGATGCAAGAAAACAACTCAAAGCTTTTTATTTGTTTAGTAGAAGCATTGTCTTGAACAATTAACACTATCAGGTGAATCTAACACTGAAGTTTGTTTAGAAGAAAATGGGCACTGATCAGTTCAACACCAATTTCTGAACGAATAAACTTTTTAGGTAATTCATGGGAAAAAAAGGACAAAGCCGTTACTCCTTTCCAATTTAATACATGGGTTGTTCTGGACAAGTCAAGTCCAACCCATTACCTGTTTCCTTCTGGTTCCCACTTTCAAAGCTGCAGAACCCTGTAACAGCTTTGCTAAATTTAGAGTTTATCATACTACCTAAGTTCCACAACATTCAAACACAACTGTATCACTACCTATATAATTAAAGGGATTAGGAAGCACGTTACTGTAACATAAGTTCTGCTGGAGTAGGAAATCCTTCTTGAAAGAAATTCAACAATTATTTCTTTTCTTGGAGGTCTCTCTTGTTAAATTGTAATCTCCATATTCTGCTTATGTCCCCCTGTCTACACACATCTGTTCTCTCTTGCCCTGTACCTACATCACAAACCATTTGAGGCAGCGAAGCATCTGTTCTGTGTAAGGCACCTAGTTCCATGTGCTCTCATAGCGCTATGGTAAGCTAAATATCAAACAATAATACACTTTCTTAAAAAAAAAACCAAAACCCACAACTCACAAACTTGTATCTCAAAACACCCAGGGTAGCTTATTTCAAAATGAACAGTGATAAAAATATGACCAAACTGTTCTTCTGAATGCATCATATTTTGTGTTTTATTTCACTGTTTTTTTAAATGAATGCATAAAAGGTCAATGAATGTAGACAAATAATTTATTTTTGTTTTATTTATTCATTATTTTATGTACACTTGGTATTTTTCAACACAGTCAAAGGGAAACAAATTAAGTGCAAAGCAAGATAAATATTATAGGTTGAATATATTTTAACACATTTCTGTCATCTCTGGAATCAGCAGACACTGACAACTCAGTGAGGACATTAATTTCTACTTCTTTATACTGGCAGTAACAGAATAAAACTGTACAACACAGTATTATGACACTTTAAATGATCCAACATGTCAGAATAAAACAGGCTTAATTTACTAAATAAAAGTAATTGGTATGTAAATACGTCATTAACTTTTAAGGTTAAAAGAAACTTTTAGTTAGCAATATAAGGCATTAGATGATTTCTCTATAATAAATTCAATCATTTATAAATATAGGGCTATGATCTCTGTTTTGTGCGTGTTCAAGTAATCCCGTACCTTATACTACAAATACATATTTAGTGGCACAAGTCAAAGGTGTTCAAATGAGGAGGAGCCGGGTACCTGTGCCTGAGCTGTGTCTGCACATGCACAGAGACCTTTGGTTTACACAGAGAGAGAAGATGCTGTAGTCAAATCTGAACAGAATACACTAATAACATATTTTCCATTTACTATTGGTCAAGCAGAACATTGATAAGGAAAAAAAAAAAGAAATGTATTCAAGTACTTGCATAAGTATAAAAAATGTGCAAGCCTCAGAGGACAATATTAAAAACAAATATGCAGAAGATACTAAGGTAAACACTATTAGTATACCAAGAGGAGCACAAAACAAAAAATGGGGTTAATGCTGAATGTGTACGACTTATTGAGTGACAGCACAGAGAACAGGTTTGGGATCTAAGATTGTACAAACAGACACAGCTCTTGGAATATTTACTATATTTAGGACTGCAATGGTGCAAAGTAGTGAATATCAGTATTGTGGGCCCATGTAGCTTAACATCAGGAAACAGCCCTGAAAAACACATCCAATAACTGCTGCCCCTGCCTCCCACTTTTGGTTTTGCTAACCACTGCCTTCCTCACGCTTTAAATATGCCCTTATTACCTTCCAACCTCTGTTTCTCAAAGAATCTTAGTTAGGAAATTTATTGAAGCTGGTTAGGACTTGCATGTTCTCCTATGTTCACAGTAGCATTTTATACTTTAGAGCTTAAAGTACGATTATGAGGTAAAATACACAACCTTGTTTTGGATATCTTTGTGACACGCAGTACTGAGATGAACTATCTAAAAGTTAAGGAGCCTTGCAACATCATCAAGTGTAGCTGTCCTCATTTATGCTAATTGGAATTAAAATATTTGTACAACCAATGTGCTCCCACCTGCTGCTCATTACTCAGTGATGTATTACGGGAAGAGAGAAAATTCAACCTTATTGATTTTAGTGGGTCTCAGGATTCAGCTTCTGTAATCCCTGTCAGTAGGTGTGTATAAAATTTTATCTTTCCTTCTTTTAAGATGCTGAGGAGGTGAAGTACAGAAGAGGCCTTCTAGGTCTCAACCACACATCCTATGCATGACAAATGCATTTATGTTGTTTCCATATAGTCTGGACTCCTGTCCTGTTCCTGTGCAAATGATAGCTCGGGAGGTGGATCCAGAGTAGTGCACTGGGTCAGCATGTGGCAGTGGATCAGGCTGGCACTAGTAAAACTGCCAGTTTTACTGTTTAGAGATAGCAGTTCAAATTCTTTTCAGTGCTGAAAAGCTTTAAAAGCGAGGAAGGTTTTGAGTAGTCCTGAGGGGCCATATTGACTCCATGTATGTGACTCTCATACAATGAAAGGTTTAACAGAGTTTGAGAATAAAGCCCACAGCGTGAATCACTAATGCTGTTGCTGAGTGGCTGGGATCCAGACATGATTCCTGCATGTCTCGAATGTGTCTACTACATCAGCTTCTCAGGACATTTTGTCCAAACACTAGGAGGCTGACAGAAATAAATGCCCTCTTCCTTCTGCTGGCTTAAATGTCTGACTTGGGAGAGGAAGAAAAGTAAAAAAATTTAAAAAGAAAAAAAAAGTTAGAAACGACCCCTCCCTCCCCCCCCAAAAAAAAAAAACAACCCTAAACCAAACAAAACAACACAACAACAAAAATAAACATTCAACTATGAGGAAACAAAATCATAGAATCATAGAATACCAGGTTGGCAGGGACTTCAAGGATCATCTGGTCCAATGTTTCTTGGCAAAAGCAAGAAAGGTTTTCTAGTTTTAGCCAAGATATTTTGTAGGGAGCAATCAGATACCGTTCAGCCAACAGAGCAAAGAAAGTGGTGGCCTTTGGTAGAGCAAGAGAAGCCCGGGGGCTAATAGGGAGCAGCATGGGGTAAGGAACCTTGTACTCTGAATCCAGGATAGCACACAGCTCAGGAAGCTGGTTTCCACTAGAAGTTTTATGTGGTCTACATGGACCTCAGCTTCTCCAGAGGTCAGTTCAAAACTTCAATTTAAAAATGGATCTCTTGATCTGAACTAGCCCGTGGAAGAACCTATCAGAGTGAAGGGACCCTAGAAGACCAGTTTCCTAATCTGAGTACCTATCCTAGATACTTAGAATCAGATTATACAAATATTCTCTAGCTACAGAAAATGTGCTTAGAGGCAACTATCCCTTCTGCCTTTCTTGACTGGTTATTAGAAAAACACATAACTTGCTTCTCGTGCTTACTGGCTTAGCATGCACAGCAAAGTGATTTACAGATAGTGTCAGAACTGTTCCCTCTATTGCTGCTCTTCCACCTTTTACAGAAATCAGCCCCTTTAAAAGGTAACACAGTAGGAGTTTGTTGCAATATTGCTCAGACTCCTGTTTTTGCAGCGGAAAATGAAGCATATTATTAAATAAAAAATAAAGCGAGGGGGGTGCCAGTCTCTTCTCCCAAGTAGCAAGCAATAGGACAAGAGGAAATGGCCTCAAGTTGCCCCAGGGGAAGTTTAGATTGGATATTAGGTAAAACTTCTTCACTGAAAGGGTTGTCAGGCATTGGAGCAGCCTGCCCAGGGAAGTGGTTGAGTCACCATCCCTGGAGGTGTTTAAAAGACATGCAGATGTGGTGCTTAGGGACATGGTTTAGATGCGGATGTGGCAGTGCTAAGTTCATGGTTGGACTCGATGATCTTAAAGGTCTTTTCCAACCAAAAAGATTCTATGATTTTTGCTGCTGGTTATTTGAGGGGGATGGGGGCAGGGAAAGAGCTATTATTTTTAAATGAATCCAGGTGCTGGGTTCAGGGATTTAAATTTGAAGGTCTGGAGATGCCTCATCCACACATAGGAGTAAATGGGGGCAGGACATTTCCACAGACAATTCCCACACCTCACCTGCAGAGATCCAGCCAATTTGGACACACCTTAACTCCAACATCTCCCTGGTAAGGAGATTAATGCAAAATGCCAGAAGATGCTCAAGAGCCATAGTGCCTTTATGCTCATTAGGAAGAACTAGAAATGAGACCATCACATTGATTTTGCTAAGATGACTCAAAGGACAGCTGGTAATTAGGATTTGTCTGTATGCAAAAGTTAAATCAGAAAGTGCAAGGACCCCCTGCAAACACACCAATTCCTGGTTATTTTAATTCACTTTCAATAACTCTTCCAAAATAACTCCAAGCATAGACTAACCATTAGTTTCCAAATCACAACCAAATGAGTTGGTTTTAATTTGTCTCTATTACTTTCAAAATAGTGTATATGTGCAGAAATCTTTGGCACTGCCCTGAAGAAAATAAATCTAAGGAGACCAAGGTCCAACAGACAGAACCCATCTCCTGATGGTGATTAGACGACTACACTACCCAACAGCTCTTGACAATGGTATAATAGTAAATAAATGCAAAAAAATATAATATTTTGTAACCATTATACACAATATCTCACTAAAAATGCTCAGACAGATTTCTGTGTTTCATAAACTTTGTCCTCTTTTTCACCTGAATTCAAATTTTCATGTTTTGACACTATGAACAGTTAACCACTATACTCAATTTCCAATAGAATAAGCAGAAAAAATTGGCCCCTGAGCTATGGTAATCCAAATTTATTATAAGATCTATGTAAACAAATACTAAAAATATACAAACTAAGATGTTCCTAATGTATTACAGACAACTCATTTTCTAAACAGAAACTGTTGTCAGTACCCAAGAACAGGGATATTTATCTTAGTCTAACTTGCAGACTTCAGACTGACAATATTAGTCCTGTAAACTAATCATGTATGTTTTGTACATTACAGAACTGTATGTCAAAAACATTACCAAAATTTTATTTTAGTAAGTTACATTTAGATTTTCCTACTAACCTAAACCAAGAAAAAAAATGACTTTCCTTAAAAAAAAGAAAATAAAGAACAATAAAAAAGAACAAATGAACTGTTCTTGACACTGCAAGTTTCTTAAGATAATATTATTTCTCCCCTCTGTCATCTTCAGCCATCAGAACACAAACAGAACAAGCAAAGGGCAAGTCTCGGATCACAGAACCACAGCACGGTTGAGGTTGGAAGAAACCTCTGCAGATGATCTGGTTTCAGTTGGGACAGAGTTAATTCTATTCCTAGTAACTGCTATAGTGCTGTGTGTTGGATTTAGGATGAGAATAATGTTGATTATACACTGATGTTTTAGTTGCTGCTCAGCAGTGCTCACACTAAGTCAAGGACTTTTCAGCTTCTCATGTCCTGTCAGCGTGGAGGCTGGAGATGCACAAGAAGTTGGGAGCAGGCACAGCAAGGACAACTGACCCCAACTGAATGGATATTCCACACCATATGACATCATGCTCAGTATTATAATCTAGGCAAAAGTTAGTCATCAGGCCACTGCTCAGGAACTGGCTGGGTATCAGTCAGCAGGTGGTAAGCAATTGAATTGTGCATCACCTGTTTTATATATTCTATTATTATTTTCCTCTTCTGTCCTACTAAACTGTCTTTACCTTAACCCACAAGGTTTACCTTCTATCCCACATAACTTGGGGGGGAGAATGCGCAAATAGCTGTGTGTGGTGTTTAGCTGCCTACTAGGTTAAACCACAACAGGAGGTCATCTGGTACAGCCCCCCTCAGCTCAAGCAGGTCCACATAGAGCTGGTTGCCCGAGACCATGTTCATGCGGCTTTTCAATATCTCCAAGGATGGAGACTCCACAGCTTCTGTAGGCAACCTGTGCCAGGGCTTGATCACCCTCACCATAAAATGTGCCATCTTATGTTCAGATGGAGTCTCCCATGTTTCAGGTTCTTGCCTCAAACCTGCAGTTTATTTGTGCTCAAAAAAGGACCAATTACAAAAATCCTAAGCAAATAAGTCTTACACGCATCTGTGTGTCCACACACTAAACCACCTGCAAAAATGCAGATGGGCAGCAGTAGGTGAAGAAAAAATATTTTTATGTAGTTCATGAAAATGAAACAAAGAGACATCAGGAATTACCACACAGGCATGTATATGAAAGGTCAATATTAAGAGCATCTAAATGCTAAATCTTGACTTAGAACTACTAGCATGTGAAATTAGATGGGAAACTAATTTCTGGGAAAGATAACAGCTGACCTAGAACAATGGACTCACTTTCCTCGTGCCTGTAAAAAGCTCTGGCCACCCTTCCATGAATTTCCAGATAAATTTGGTTAAGTCCTCTTTGTTTCTTTTCTCAACTTTTTTGACATTTGCATTTTTTTAGTACCCAAGGAAAAAGAGAGCGCTTTCAAATACGTGAGGATTTTTTTATTTATTTATTTATTTTTAGAAAAGGGGAACAAAAGATGCAAGAGAAAAACTTCATTCCTCACAAAGGATCCTCTCCAATTCATGATGTCTGTCCTAACTGTGCCATCATTTATCATTATTAAATGAAAACAAGACAGGGAGAAACCAGAGCTGCTAAATCTAAAATAACAGTACTTAGTCCATTAGCTAAAAAGAAAAATCTCACCATCGTTTGCTATTACTGAGGCTGAATCTTCTTAAAAAGAGACAACTCTCGCTGAGGCCCTTCTTTGAAGATCATGAAGGTCTGTAACACACAAGACCTGTGCCTCAGTCCTTCCTAATGTCAACTGTCACAACTTGTTCCATGCCTGGTAAATTTAATTAAGAGCCCTTCTTGGATTTCAAGTCAGAAATCTAAAATCACAGAAATCATCATCTCAGTGAAGGAAAAATGCCTTAATTAGGGAAAAATGTTGACTGTGTCTAGCACAGCATGTACAGATGCATTAAACTAGGAATTTCTAGCCTAGTAATTTCAAAAGCTATAACTTACAGAATCATTGCAAAAAAGTAATAATGAACATGTAAATCTATATACAAAGTCACCCCCATAGTCCACATAATAAAATGCTACATTTTATCTAGTTTTTGTAAATTTAGTACTCCTGCAGATTTGATGTGGGAAACATATCCCATAAGATGCAATAATTACACACATTAAGAACCAGGACTAAACACACATTTTTTGCAGATGCACAGTAGGTAACATTTCTGATGACAGGAGAGCAGTTAAACTAGTCATAGTCTTAATTATAGCAATATGAAAGATTATCAAAACAGCTGCAATACATTAATTACATTTTCCCATTAATTTCATGCATTTACAGAACTATACATATAGCCAGTCAGGTACATAAGATTTCAGAACAGGGAAAGGGGAAGCGTTTCCACAAAAAAACCCCAAAACGAAAACAAACAAACAAACAAAAAAAAACCCAACCAAAACCACCACAGGCATTGGCAAGTGACTCAGGGGCAGAAGTAGATCTTGGCATTTAAAACACTGACTTTCCAAGTTGTCAACATCTCTATAATTTGATTTTTTTTTCTGGATAGATTTTGGAGAGCTTTGAAGTTTGGGGATGGATGTTGTTCCAGTCTTGCTTTTTGGTATTCCAAAACAGGTAGTGCAATGCTGGATGGAATGAATCTCATTTTAGTATTCTGAAGACAAGTATCTAACTTGAGCTAAATCACAGCTTCCACAGCCTCCAGAGAAGCTCTCCAGAAAATTATTCATTCTACTCTCCTTAAATATGTATCTTAAGAGGAGATCGATAGCTCTCTAGAGGTGCCCAGATTCCTCTCTTGTAACTAGATGTCTAACTTTCACAGAGCTATCAGAGAGATGAATTCTACTCACTGTGCTCCGTGATTACTGGACATCTTGTATCTGGAAAAGTTGGCAGGAAAGCCACAAGGAAAGGATCAGGCAGGAAATAGAAGGGTTTTCTTCTTTTTTTTTTTTTTTTTTTTCCTTCAGACTGAAATTTGGACGTCCAAGTACATAAGGATTATAAGGTCCAACCTCCTATCCCGAAATGTTCTTCCATGTAAGTCCTGCTCTCTAAGGTACTTAATCATGTGCATAATTTAAACATCAGAAACCTCATCTATTTTCATAGAGCTATCTAGTCAGACAGCTCAGGATTATGAATACATGTAAGTACACTATTGAACTGAAGTCTTCAAGAGTCAGGAAGAAGCTTTAAATAGTAAAATTATCATACTAATTTTTAAAATGACCAAAAGAATGACATATCTGCTGACATGCCATCCCACACCAACTTCATACAGATAGTACAGAAGCCCCTCTTCAGTTTAAGAACAGGAGGACTTCAGAGCAAAGCTCTTTTTTTTGGACATGTTAGTGATGGTTTTTTAACATCTGTCGCCAAAGTACATCTTTTACAATGCTTCAGAAAGACAGACAAGATCAAAGAACAAGATAAAAAAACTGAACATGCTTAAAAGCAGAATTTAGATAACGTGGCTGAGGGATGAGTGTTGGACATGATGACCCACTTCCAGAATAATGAGGAATTGGTATCATTCATTCTGGATTAAATGAAAGTAGAATAAACTTCCCGCTCTACGACTGCCTCACAAGGAGACAGTCCACAGTAGTTATTGGACTTTGCACCCACACTCAACCATACCCTGTATCACCTTTCACATGTAGACAAACCAAAAGGCACTTTGGCAAAGCAACAGAGGAAACCCCGCTCAGCTCCTGCCTCAGCTTTTCCTGCCGCACGGGTGGAGAGAATCTCACTCTCCAGGTACAGTAACACAACAGTTTAAACCAGAACTCCTATGAAACATCTTCTGCTATTACATTCACTTTACAAAAGTAATTTCTACATGAAAAAACTTTGAGATTCATATGTGTAAGTATGTACACACATTCAAAAAATGTTCATATATATATATACAGAAACATATGTGTGTATATATATAATTTATACACAGATATGTATAAATAGAGACACACACAAGTATAAAATAGCAGAACTAAAAAGACAATGATCTATTCTTGCTTCTTTGTGACATATAAGGAAGCATGTTGTTTTATTTATCCTGGAAATATTAAAAATGTCAAGTCTCGTCTATCCTCTCTTTTCTGGAAGACTTCTTGGACATACAAAACCATAGCGAAAATTGCTTCTTACCCACTGATAGAAGATTAAAGTCTACAACTAGAGATGGAAGTCTTTCCAAATTATTTCTCAGCTATTTGAATTAATTTTATGTTAACAATAACTAAGTTTTAAACAGTCCAAATTAAAGGTAGACTTAAATTTATCCCTCAAGTGACAATAGAGAATTCCTGACAAAACCCATTTCAAACAGAAGGCACAACATAAGAAAAAAAACCCTTTAGTATGAACAAAACATCAATTTAAACCTCCTTTATAACAGCTAAAAAGCAATAGAGAATGAAATCCTTTACATATACATGAAACACTTGTTTGATTCACGGATGCTGTAGAAGTGAAACTGTATTATTTACCAGGTTTACCAGTTTGAAGGCACAATGGCTAACACTTCATCCACATCCCATTCTATTTACAGTGAAAAACAAACAAGAAGGATCTCTAAGAAAAAAAGGAGATAAACACAGATGCACCCTGAGAAGAAAAAATTTACAACAAAAACATTTGTTTTGAAATACTGTTCTTTGTAAACTCCCATTATCTAAACCTGTGTTCTCCTATAACTAGAATACTGTTTGATACTCAATTACAATGAAAATATTACTTATAGACAAAAAAAGTTAGAAATTAAGTTCCCAGAAAAAGAAATCAACCCAAACCTGATTGAAAGAAATGAGGTCTCACAAAGAATCACACCATCAGCGTGGAAAAAAAAAAAAAAAGAAAGAAAAATCAATCTTAAGATCTTTGACAATGTCCAGTTTTCTGGAAAAAAAAATGGAATGGCATAATCGAGTTGGAAATCCCATAGTGCCTTCTGTGTGGAGGAAAAAAATCAAAAAGCCAACTGTGCATGCTCTTCTTTGGATCCGGAATTCCCAAAAGATTCTGTAAAATGTAAAAAACTGAAGAAAAAGGTCTTTCTATAAAATCAGATAAATGTTCTGTAGCTGTTTCATGACATGGTTTACAAAGTATTGGCACCAGCACAAAGAGTTCAAAGTGTTCATTCAGGAGTCACAGAGATTGTCAAATCTTTAATGATTCGTAGCTGTCCTCTAGTAGCGGTTGGTTATTTACTGCATAAACCGAAGTATTCTTTGCCAGTTGATCTTCGGTGTGATAATGCACTTCTGCCAGACAAAACATCTTCCTTCTTATTCCAGTAAGTAGGAAGTGCCATCAATACAAGAATAATGGAGCCAACAGCAAATGACAGACTATATTTCATGGTCCATATTCATTGACAATGGCTAAAAAGGTAAAATTCTAAAGTCAAGCTGTACATAGCAACATACTGTAGCAGTGGTATTCAAAAAAAAAAAAAAAAAGGAGATGAAAACTTAATACAAGGAAGCACGAAAAGAAGAAACCTCTACAATTTGTCTACTGACAGTTTTCCTTCTACAGAGGATAAACAGTGTTAAAAAGAGAGAATGCAATAGTAGTTTGAGCCATCACCTCTTGGAAAAACAAACAAAAAAACCCCCACAAAACCAAAACAAATCCAATGCTTAGGTTTGGTGATTATTAAATCACCAAAATATATTGCCCTTGTTTCAAACTCACTATATTTTGATTGCCGTCTTACTGAACAATATCTTTGTTTTTACACTTGATAATAGATTTGACACCAGTGTAAGGGACAGTCACTAATGCATTACCCTAAGGCCTATTCTTTATGGCACTTTGCATGATAACCAGATGTCTCACAAATGAAGTCTAGATCATGACAGAAATTTTAAAATAAAATTGCTGTTGAGTTTTCTACATATCACCAGTTAGGACACTAAGTACCTGGGCTCAAACTTTATATCCAATAACAAGAAGCATCTGGCAATTTTCTCTTTTTGTTTCTGCTCTACGTTCAGGTGGAAGGTTCTTGCATTTATCTGTTGTGTCGCTTAGGCTGGACTGTAAAACGTGACTACATATATTTTAGGTGGAAGAAGGGAGAAAAATGCATCAGATACAATTCACTGCCAAAAAAAAATGAAGAAGACATAGTGTCTTTTCAATCCATTCTTCTACAAGCTTAAATAGCTTTTCAAACAACTAATTATAGGCCAGATCACATCATCATATGCTGCAGGCCAAACTACAGTGCTATGGTATCTGCGTATGTATATACATCTGTATAGATTTATATATACACACACAAACACATACAAATAAAAAAGGAAGCACCCATCTTTTTCTTACTGCTAAATATTGAACTTCTGCTTTCACATGGATAATAATATAGTTTGTTGTGTGTAATACTCTAAAAAGGGACATTTAAGAATATGTTATTCATTTTCTTCTCATTAAAGCCACACATATGGCTGGTATTTAAAAACATGCAGTGCCACCAGTCAGCAGAGAGTAAAACAATTCTTAGGTATAATGTCAACACTTTAAGAAATACATATTTAAATGTATTTTACCCATTTGTGTAGATAATTAATAATTTCCACTATTTCATAGGGCATCTATACCCTTCTTAAAAAAAGTCAGCACGAATTGACAGGAAACAACTCTGTCAAATGAATCCCACAGCAGCATATGTAGTAAGTCACTGGGTGAAACTCTTTTTTATGAACACATTAGGAAAGTTGGCATTCAGTTCTAAGACAACTCTATTATCAATCTGTGAACAGAAGGACACATCGAGTAAAGACAGATCTTTACAAGACTCCAGCAATTTCCTTAAAGATGCAGGGCTTACCATCCTCGTCCCTGTTCAAAAACAGAAAAGAAACAAAACAAACTGTAAGGTTACAGAGAATAATCTATTTTTTAAAGCTGCTAATACTGTGCCATGAAAAAAATACCACTATAATGTGATTTTTATTTAGATTATTTCCAATTAGATTTTTAAATTAAAAGCTTCTCAGAGACAGTGCAGAATTTTTGCTTTTAAGAAGCCTGTTGTACTTGCCTAACCCCATTGCTTAAGCAACTCCATAATTTTCTATTTGTGGGGCAACTTTCCACCTTCAAGGGGAATTTTTGACTACAGAAGCTGACCCCAAGTACCCACAGCTACAAGACCTCCCAGTGACCAGCTGATGGGCTTTGGCAACAACCAACAGAGTACGCTACACTTGTGCTCTCCTGACACTCCCACTGACTGCAATGACCGGCACAGCACACGAGCTACTATGGGCTGCTCCAATTCCAAATAAATCAGCAAGGCTTCTAGAACTCTAGAGTGAGTTTGGATATCATGCACATTCAGGGGCAGTTGTTCAAAAGACTACCAGTCACACACACACACACACACACACACACATATATATATATACACACTAATTACAACAGAAATCGCACTATTACCCATGCTAAAAACATGACCACAGTGACTGAACTCATAAGTGTCACACAGGCTCACCTCAAGCACGGGATTAAGTCAGAAATCAAACAAATCTGTGGTTATAAACATGCATCCACAGACCCCTTATAGCTGATGGAAATCTAGTCAGCACAGTCCAGGTGCTCAAGCACATGATTCAGCTGGCTGGGCACTGGGGTATGATTCAGTTGCCTGAGGTGCCCCTTGAGCTTCCTTACACCATTACATCCACACAGAGCTGGCAGACAGGACACTGACCCACAAGAGGAGATCCATGCCTTACTGGAAGGGCTAGAAGCCAGGCAGGTTACTCCGGGCAAGTGAACCAAGTCTGGATGTCTACAGTGGGCTAAACTGCTCATCAGGTTCTCCTGGCTCTGAAAGGAGTTTACACATCCAACACCGTATATCATTAACATACACCTGCTGGTAGACACTTCAACTTACACAGCTCCATCTTGAGCTGAACTGCATCCCAAAAAACACACCTAGCCCAGAATCTTGTCTATGGCCAGGGCCAATAATGCTTACCAAAAAAAAAAAGGCAAGAGCAGCTTTTCACTGGTGGATCTTCCCTGAACAGATAATTTTTGGCAGTTGAGATTTCTGAAGCTACCTTTCATGAATGCTACTACTTTTCTGAACTTCTTTATAATTATGGACACTCCACAAGTTATACAGTTTAACTATATGATGTTTAAAAAAAAAAAGAAAAAAAATAATCCTTAAATCCACTGCTTACTATTTGCAATAATTAAAGGGCAATGAATACTAAAGAAGCAGTGTGAGATCATTCCCAGTTCACTGTTTCCACACCATTCATAATCCTATGGACATCTCTTCTGTTCCCTCAAGGCTGTCATAAGATCAGTATCGTAAGACCATTCTGCAATTTTTGAGCATCAAGTTCTTCAGCTTAAGGTTTTTCTACCCCGAATATCTCTGCATTATCCTCTAGCACAGCATTATTCACTCCTTTGCCTGGATTACTTATAAGCAGATCAATACAGACCCTTGGTGACCACGGCAGTGACCTAAGTTCACTGTGAAAAGAGAGATGTTCTTTTCTTCTGTTGTCTGTCTTTGAAAGACTCCTTACAAACCAGGAGAAGACAGCTAAGTTACAAAAGCAGAACCACCCTGGCTAAAGCTTTTGAAAATCCAGTCCTTTATGGACTGGATCAGTGCTCGCCTCCACCAAGAACTCCAAGGAATTCTGAAAGACTGGAGAGGCATAACCTACCTTCACGGGGACACAGCTCTCCTTCAAAGCATCATAATGACCTTCATGTTCACTGACTGACTGGCTTTCTTATGGCTACAACTGGTTTCCACAGAGCAAAAGACAATTTTACTGTTCTGTAGCTTCTAACCTGCACCCTTTACAGAAGATTTTGCCATGTTTATAACTTCATTCCTCTAGTGCTGAGGCTCATTTAAGTGACTGATCACACAACAGAAATAAGCTTTCCACAGCCCTGTATTTCAGCTCATTTAGAACTGCTGCATAAATACCATTTCATCCTAGCAATTTATTATCGTTCAATGCATTGATTTGTTCAAAAGCTTTCTGTATTGGCATTCCAATTTAAGGCAGCTTTCCGGGCTAATCTCCTGGAAAGAATGGCTCTGATGTAGCAGCCTACCTGATCCCCCTTGCCATGAACACTAATGGATGGACAACAGTTCTCCTGCAATGGCCTTCTCATATCTGAGTAATCCTTCACATCTGGAATTCCTACCAGCCTCAGTAATCCACTGTAAACTACTTCTAACATATCTGAAATACAATTGTAGCACCTACCATTAGCCAATGGTTCCCTAATACCTCATTCTGCCTTACCGTGACTTTGTTCCCCTTTCTAGTGTACAGCTTCCTATTTTTCTTCTCTGCATAGGTTTCACTTCCAGAAAGACGCCTCTGTTTTTAGTAGTCTCCTGTACTCTTGTGTGGTCTTCACTTCTTCTACGGTAGGCTCTCAGATTAGTTGCTTTGAGACATCATTTAATATCCCTTGAAACAGTCTTTGCTATCATGCCCCCAAATTTTACCTCCTGTACACAAATGTAATCAAAGCTTATAATTATTATTATTATTTTTAACTCCCTTATCATTACATTATTACTGTCACCACAACTGTCCGGTGGTTGATGTAACAGTCCCTACAGCCACACACAGTAGTTCTGTAATATGCTCTAGTTACTTACTTCACTTGACCATAATTTTACCATAGTACCACTGTTCCACCAGCAGGATCTGCTCTACCATTCCAACCCAAGCTCCAGGAACACCACATTATGCTACTCATCTCTTTTCTACCAAGCCTTAAAACTGCTATTGCATCAGCACCTTCATTTAAAATGAGCCTCGTTTACACATCTCAGATTTTAAGCTTCAAGATCCAAATGTGTGTTTCTACAAAAATCTAGATCTAGACACCTAGCCACAGATTTTCTTTGTGTAGGATGTTCTTCATTCCTTCCTACCTGAATTTCAACAGTTCTCCCACTGTTTCATCTAAGACTAAGACTTAATGGATTTGTAACTAAATAGGCCATCCTAAATTACACACTTAACTGCACCTGTTTCTTTTTTCCTTCTCAGACTTAAAATTTTATGTTAGGAAATATCTTTTTCTAAAAGCTAAAAAAGCCAGTTATGCACTTGGGGTTTGGTTATTCACACCAGGGGATAAACAAACATCAGCCACAGCTTTACTTTTATTTATACAATGTAAAATTAGTGAAATATATTTCTTAAAAGCACATTGAAAAGCATTTCAGAAGTGTCATACAGCACATTTTCCTTTGCCTTTAAAAGATTAACAATGCCTCCTTCTAGTTACCTATTCGGTGCATTCTTCTAGAGTTTGGAAGCTCTGTTACTTACTACAACTTTTCCTACATGGACTAATTGGCCATTTCTCAGAATAAATACATAATCAGTATATTAAAATCTGCTATTTAATTTTGTTGTTCAGTTTATTATTTGGAAAAATTCTCTGGTATCACCTTTGTTAAAAGACACTTCTGAGTAATGATTTCTTTGCTAGAACAAGTCTTTTTATTATCTGTAAATGATTTCATTTATATCTATCACATATATGGAATTACAAAATCATAAAATTGTTTAGGTTGGAAAAGATGTTTAAGATCTTTAAGTCCAACCATTAACCTAGCACTGCCAAGTCCACCTCTAAACCACGTTCCTAAGAACCTCATCTACATGTTTTTTAAACACCTCCAGGGATGGTAACTCCACCACTTCCCTGGGCAGCCTGTTCCAATGTCTGATAACCTCTTCCGGGAATAAATTTTTCCTGATTTCCAACCTGAACCTCCCCTGGTGCAACTTGAGGCCATTTCCTCTCATCCTATCACTTGCTACTTGGGAGAAGAGACCAACACGCTCCATGCTACAACCTCCTCTCAGGGAGTTGTAGACAGTGATAAGATCTCCCCTCAGCCTCCTTTTCTCCAGGCTGAACAGCCCCAGTTCCCTCAGCTGCTCCTCATCAGACTTGTTCTCCAGACCCTTCACCAGTTTCATTGCCCTTCTCTAAACTCTCTCTAGCACCTCAATGTCTTTCCTATGATGAGGGGCCCAAAACTGAACACGGGATTCAAGGTGGGGCCTCACCAGTGCTGAGTACAAGGGGCTGATCACTTCTCTAGTTCTGCTGGCCACACTATTTCTGATACAAGCCAGGATGCTGTTGGCCTTTTTGGCCACCTGGGCACATTGCACATCAAACAACATTTGAGAGTGAAGACCTTGAAAATAACTATCACTATTCCCTCAAATGTTTTTACTTTTCCTTTCCTCCCCTAGACCAGCCAGAGTAGCCTTAATTTTTCACATTTTATTCAATCTATTGCACACAACTTGAGTTCTAAATTTTAACGTGCTACACATTTCCATGTTTGAATTTACTAACTATGTGTTGATGCTCTCAAGATAAAGCTGAAAATTTTGACAGCTGGCAAGGGGGCAGTTGGGTTTTCTGCTGCTCAGGAAGGTGTGGGAGGTGTTGGTATGTAGATAGGAATACATGAATTTTGCAGTAACAAGGGTGTCTACTTTTCATTACTCTTTTTGTGTAGGACAGACGTAATCAGGCCTTTGGGGAGCAAGGCTAAAATGATTTATTCTTCATCCTTGACAGCAGTTGGTAGCCCCACAGCAACATAACTAAGCAGCTGATATGATGTACAAGAAAAGAATTTGCATTGCCAATTCAAGCTTGTCATCTGACTCATCAGATTCCTCAATGCTGATCACGGTTTGAAGACTGGTTTTTAACTAGAGGCCTAGAGGTGTCCACTTAATTTTTGATAGCACTAGATGATGTACTCCATCACTACAAAACTATCAGATGATCACAGCCAGATCATTCTACTGCAAGGTGGGAACCCACCATATCAATCAGAGAAATGGATGTGGGCAGAGAAGAAAATGATACTTCTAAGCAGGCAGCTCAGTCTGTACCAGGTAAAAGAAAGCTCAAAACTAAAACTTCAAGAACCACACCCCCATGTACTCAGAGATACACTTATGTCATGCTTCCTCTGCCAAACTGTATTATAATATAGCAGATACAGACCCAATTCTTGATTTTTATTTTAACAGAAATTTACTTGCTGAAATGTGTTTTACACACCACAAACACAACCACCCATCAAACAATGCTTTACATGGGCCAATAATTTTATGCAGCCCTTGAAAACTGGCAATTTTAATCTTCTGTGGAGTCCTATGATTCTGTAACAAGGGACTTGCCAAACACTAATGGAGAGACTAAGGAAAGGACAGATGGGTAGCAAGCTGCAGGACCTGCCACCTGAAAACAGCATCCAGGGTATATATAATATCCGTTTTGTAACACTTAAATGAATGACACATAGTTCAACAACATTTCTTTCAGAAGCTTAGACTCCTCCAGTCCTGAAGCTATTGTGGTGATAAATAATCTATAACTGAAACAAGAAGTTTTCCCTGACAAGTTCATAAGTTCTAACAACTGCAAAGAGAAACCAGTATGGTGTTTTCAGTGCTGGTGACTGCAGTGCAAGTAAGACATTCTGATCCCTACTTAGGTAAGTGCCTGTATACAGCAAGAAACCTCAAGCTTTTACACCGCTTTGTTGAAGCAAAAGAAGTTCTCTTACAGCATGCACTGCTAACCTAGCAGCAATACTTCTATGCCCTTCACAATGCATGTATAAGCCAGACATTTCTGTACTTGGGAGATGACAAAGGATGTAATGAGAGTACATCTCCTTCATTCACATCACAGAGAAGACCCACTGTTCAAGGTTACTCTTGCAAAGCTGAGCACTGACCTCAGGCCTCTAGCAGCTTCAGACCCGTTGTCACACTTCTTCAAAAGGACTAAAACATATCAAGCATTTATGCAGCTTATAGTAACAGGATGGCCCTACATATCAGCTGGCAAAAGTTAGAGCACATACAGAGATTTGTGACTTTCTTGATACTCCTGCTCAGTAAGAGACAAGCTCTTTAGTTCAGACAACTGAGACTTCTGCACTTACATTGGAACACCTGGCAATTTACCTTCAGATGACCCAATGTAGTTCTACTTGACAACTCTTTCTTTTAACCACAGAATGTAACGGTCCTCCTATTCAGACAAAGAAACAAACACAGTTTCCTTGCTGTTGAGAAAAAAGCTGGGTAACTCCTTCACATGTATCACCTTGTACTGACTTGTTTACAGCACAAGACAACCTTTTTTTGCCTCTACTAAGTATTCCTCTGAAGAAAGAAAGTGAGGTATAAAAGGTGGATATTAAGGTTTTTGGTAACATCTTGCAGATAATCCTACTGGCTATTCCCTGGAGAGCACCTACCATAACCCAAAATGCAATCTCACTGGGAAAGGTTGAGTACAAATCAACTTCATTCAGGAATACTGGTAACCACCCCAGGAATGGAACAAACTCCTTTTCCATGTTCACACATTATTTTTCCACAAAAACATCAATAAGACATCAAACTGAATTCAAATGCTAAAAAAGCATGGCAACAAGCCTTCACAGCCGGCAGAGAAGCAAGACAAGCAGCAGACCATCCGCAGGCTTAACATGGCCCAGCTATTCACTGGGCAGCCCTGGTGCAGTGAAAAGGTCAGAGCACTTTGTGGGCAGACACAATGCCCTTATAACAGAAATGCATGGAAGTGGGTGGTCAGGAGAACGTAAGTGTTTAGGGAAGATTACATTCGCCGTGCTGTTCAGAAATTTTTCATGTCTGAACAGGTAGATGTGCCCTTGATTATGTAGCTACAAAATACGTTTCCTTAAGGATACACAAAACAAAGTTTAACTTTATCTGTCCATTCTCCTTTCCCATGTTGGTCAGAAGGCAACTTGCTCAGTCAGAGATGAGCAAAACCATCTTTCATGGTAGAAGAATGTATTAGCTATAGTGGAGTGACACCATACAGCACATTTTTTTGTAATGAGAAATGCTAAATGCTGATAGCCTTAAACTTGCTTGGAACATCATTCAAGCTGAGGGCACTGAGTTCTTCCTGGCATTTCTCTCAACCTAAATATAATATTTTCATTAAAATTATTAAATATTAAAAATACGCAGTGCAGCTACTTTCTCCCCTTTAACTGAAATCTTTCTTTTTCAACTAACCCTGTGAAAACGAGCAGTAAAAGCACAAAGAAATTTCTCCCACCTTGGTGTCACAATTATCCCTGCTGTCCTACATTATTTTAAGAAGAAAACCTCATATACCATCATAAAAAGAATAAATTCAGTATCATGCAAAACTACATTTCTCAAAACCCTTACTTAAGAGTCCAAAGTATATTTATTTAAAATTTCTAAAAATATTTTTAACTACAGAAGCCGCAGAGGATTAGAAATTTAAGATTTGCTATGCTTTTTGCTCCTCTTCACTTCCCGCCTTAGTAGAAAACCCGTTTTAAGTTTTGCTGTTAATTACCTTTTCCTCTTTAATGAGTTAAATTCACTCCCTGGTAAAAGTGACAAAGAAATTCAATACTGCTTGGTGAAAGTGTATTATGTAAAAGCAGAAATCTGTTTATTGATCACAGACTTGCACTATCAATATACTTTGTCACACTTCACAGAAATAAAGCAACAAAAAAGCAGAAAGAAGGAGAAGAAATTTGATCTTCTGATAGTCAGAAGACAAAGATTTCGGCTAAAAAACTAATGG
This sequence comes from Columba livia, assembly GCF_036013475.1. Taxonomy (NCBI): domain Eukaryota; kingdom Metazoa; phylum Chordata; class Aves; order Columbiformes; family Columbidae; genus Columba; species Columba livia. The sequence continues at coordinate 42,988,764 of NC_088604.1, forward strand.
TCATGAAACCAAAGTTATTGGAAAAAATCTCACACGTAAATCTCAGCCTAAGCAATTCATACTAAGCACTCAAATTACATTATTGGTATAAATCCACTGGATTCTAAGTCAGAAACTCACTGCAGCGAGTAAAATTTCCCTCCATTTTTTTATATCTTAAACTATAATTTTAAGAAATATTTATTTAAAAATCTGTCTAGAAGATAGTTTTGTCTTAAGGACTCCATTTAACTGCAAGGTTTTTGAGATGCAGTGAGAAATAAAACCAATAGCCCTATGTTTTCTTACCCAATATATCCAGCTGCCGTAAATGCGTGCAGTTAGCCGCCAGCTCCTCGATGTCTGTGTCACACACAGACCTGTTGGCTGTAAGAAAGAGCTTCTGCAAGTTGGGGAGTTTACGTGCAAGGTTAGTGAAGCAGCCTGTACTGCTCTGTAGTGTAGGGCACCAGCCAAGATCGAGTTCTTCCAAAAGCTGGCAGCCTGAAGCCAATTCTGCTATTCCACTTTCGGTTATGTTTTTACATCTCCACAAATCCAGGCTGCGAAGCTTTTTGCATTTTGCTCCCATCATGCTTGCTATAAGATCATAGTCTTCAATCTGCAAGGAAAGCAAACACTTTGTCATGTATACCATCCTTCCAGACATACATAGGTGTTTCAAGATTTGCTTGCTAACACAATCATAAGCATTTTTCATTTCTAAAGAGCTCTGAGAGTACAGTGAGGTCTACTTTTACAGAAGACAAAAAGAAAATACGTTCTCTATCAACCCCCAGATACAGGTGCTTTTAAGTTCACTTAAGTGAACTTAAGTGAACTTAAAATTTTCACTTGAGTGAACTTAAAATTTTCACTTGAGTGAACTTAAGTGAACTTAAAATTTTCACTTGAGTGAATTTAAAATGCAGTGAAAAGTCTGTTCTCATTGAAAAGCCTTTGTTTTATTTTTCACAGTAGTTTTCCCTTTAAAAGATGATGAAAACTTCTTACGACCATAGGCACTGCAAGCATATGAAGAATCTGCAAGCAGATTGAAGAATGTGTATATTTCTTTTCTAGGTTGATCAGTTGCTTCATCTCCTCATGGAAGTTCTATTAGTTACCTTGGGCAAGCCAAAGGGACTGAAACAGGGTCCCACTCTACAGGCAGAAGGAATGACTATCGAAAATCATAGGAATTCAAGGACTGTTGGAAAACTGTAGTCACACTGCCTTCCTCTTCTGTCCATGAGTCAAAGCAGGGAAGGCTGAGCCAATTCTGCTTTGTCACTTGCTTATAGAACTACAAGGAAGGCTGGCTAAGTCTTCCTGATGAGTTATCTGCAGCAAGCCAGAATCCCACCACACACACCTCTGAGCAACCCAGCTCACATGAGTGCCCTGCAGGAATTGTTATCCTTGTACTCTCTTTAAGCAATGTGTGCAAGACTATGACTCAAATGGCTTTTGCTGAAAATATTTGTCTCATGGTTATTAGAGTCAGACACAAGTATTTATCTGCTAGGAATGACAATCTGGGCTGAATAAAAATACCTAAGTCTTTATTATTAGTTTTAGAAAGAAAAAGCGATCACGCATATAAAGAATGCTGGAAAATTTAGGAAGAGGCCAAAGAACTACAAGGAAGCCTACAAGCTAGGTTTGCGATGAATGCAACTGGCACGTAACCCGTAAGTATATGACTAATCTGCATCCACCTTGGACATTGCAAGACAGCATAGCTTAATATCAACCTAGCATTTAACACGTCTTTGTGAAACAAACTCGGGTCTAGTTCCAAGCAAGCGTCCTCGTGTGGTGTAAGTACTCACCATGACGCAGCTGCCCAGGCTGAGGTGCTGCAGCTCCGAGCAGAAGTTCAGAATACTGAGCAGGGCTGTTTGCTGCCACGGGAGAACACGGCAGAAGGAAATACGGAAAGTGAAACAAAGAGAAGAGGTCAATTAGACATTAAAGGCTGTCACTGTGTTTCCTGAAATACAGCTCAAAACTCTGCTACAGACACCACAAATGCCACTTAATGAGTCCCTGGGTACTTTACCCATCGATTAGCTTAAAGCAATGGTAATCGTTACAAACCTTTATGCAAGTCACTTTGGATGTGGTTTTGCATTGCCCTGAAGATACCTACACGCCCATGACCTATCCGCTCATTTCCCACAGGAAAGCTGCTGAAGCAGTGTGGTGAGTTCAAACACCAGGCAAGGCCAGGCCGAAAACACAGAGGGCTGGCGACATACCCGGAGAACAGCAGAGGCTCTGACATTCGCTGATCGGCTGCAGCCTGATGGAACTGCCAATAGAGCTGGCAGCATCAGGATCGAGCTGGTGACTTTAATGTCAAAGGAGTCTCCATGCTGACAAGGATGCTGACAACCATCGAGCACCTGTCACTACTTGCATGCAGACTGAAACAGACACAATGTGTATTTTACAGTCATGTTCCTGCCATTTAACATGGCCGTTCTTTTCAGAAAGTACTGCACATTGCTCAGCCTGAAATTGGACTGGAACATCAGATGCATCTTACAAAATGTAAAGTACGCAGCTGTTTTGTTCCACAACAAGGGAAAATTCAAGGCTTTTTATTTGTGTTTCCAAGATACAGAAAGACTCTGCGTCGTCTGTAGCCATGTTTTGTTTTGTAGTTGGAAATACACACAGTGCAAAAAAGAAGGTAGTCTGGGATTCACCTCACAAATAGCTGTGCATCACACTTAGAACATTCACCACCTTGTCAGGACTTTGTTATCTCTATCAGATTGATAACACGAGTAAGTTTCACAACAGATTAACAATATAAGTCTGTGGATGTCTACAGTTTATACAAGTTTCTAACAAAAAACCCCAAGCAATATACAAGGGACAAAATAACCTACTGTTAATAAGCAGAATTCCTACAAGAACATCAGGCAACAATATTTGTACACATGGCTAGTATAAATTTTTTTTTTTAATATATAAATATACTTGATTTTGAAACATTTATGGTAAAATGCTTTATTTAGTTTCCTCAGTTTGTTATACTCTAATAAAACTTGGCAGGAACATGAACCTTTGTCATGCCACCATGAAGAAATACCTGTTCCCTCACACTGAAAGGCTGGCAGACACAAAACAGGGACATTGCATGGGGTATTCATGGAGACCATTTCAGACACCTAATTTAGGTGTCTCCAGGGAGCAATTAGAAACACCCAACACTTGACATGGATGGAACCTCAGCTTCTAACTTGGCCTTCTAAGATTTGATTTCCCAAAGGCAGCCTAAAAGCAGACCCTATGAGCGAGCCTTCCTCACATGTACAAAGCCACTGTCCACCTGCTTGCTTTACTTTCATTCATGTTTTTAAAGAAAAAGGTAGCTAGCTATGGAATTAAGCACAAGCATTAAATAAATGACATTTGAAAACATTTTAAAGCCGGTAAATGTGTAAATATCCAATAAGTTTCAAATAACATACTTATTAGGCAAACGCTTCATTTGGATCATTAAACCTGAATAAATCAGTAATTCCAAAAGAATAAGACATAATCTTTACTGTTTAACTCAGTCAAATCTATAAGCTTTAGAAACTACTTAGGTGCAAAAATTAAAAGCAAAATCCCCAAACCTCCCTCTAAAAACGTTATATATCAGAGCTAAAGAAATCAGTCTGACTGCATACACAGTTCTAAACAGAGTTTCTGCAGGTATTCAGGCAACTCCCCAGGAAAGCTGAATACCTTGATGCATTCCACCACGGTTTTCAGCAATGGTTTCCAGACTGGAACTTAAACACCAGGCTGAAAGGATGGGAAGCGGCAATATGTTTTCCTAATGACACAAACAGTGAAAAACTGAACAGTGATTCTGAACAGATTGTAGGATGTGAGATCAAGTCCATACTTTCTCTTCTTCAAAGAGGGCTGAAATAGGTAGGAAGACTAATATTCATAGTTACCTTGATTAGATAACCGAGCTATAGTACTTTTGTTGACTTGAACAGGAATTTGATCCAGCTCTCAGAATAACTTTTTTAGTCCCTCTCTAATTTGAGATAGTCCTTCCTGTATTGATGTGCGCTGAGCCGACATTTTCAGAGGTCTTTTCACAATTTATAAAACCTAAAGTATTATTTTAAACCATTATTAAAACAACCAAAAAACACCAACAGCAAACTATTTTAAAAGAACACTAGGAGCGTGGATAAATAGAAGGTTGGTAGAACACCATGTTGTATCATCACAAATCATGCCAAGTCAAGGCAAGGAGTAAACAACTATTTACTCAACATTAATTACAGCAGCTATATTAATTACTCTTCTAGGGTGCATACACATCCATACACAAGAATCAGATTTCTTTCAGAAGCAGTGTCTGATTTTCTGTAACTGAGGTGGGGCTTGCATATGCCAAGAAAGAAGAAAAAACCCTTTGTGTGTGCCTAGTTGTGCTTCAGCCAACCAAGAATCCAGGTGGCAAAGGACATGAAAATAGCAGAGGAGAATGGCAGCTCACAGAATCCATATGCACCACATATAGAAGAACTATCATTGTAATAACCTGTCTGTTTCAAGCCATCTGTCTATACAATTCATCTCTCTGACTTGCAACACAAGATGAGTGCTAACACTCCTATATAAGCTGAGGAGAGCAAGGCCATCACCCGACTGAAGCTGTAACACAGGCCAAACTTCGTACGTTGGAGCGCTTTGCAAGAGGAGCTAGGAGGCTGTCTAAATTCTGGATCAACAAACTTCAACCTGGAGAGAGTCTAACTTCACTGTCTCTGAACCTAGAAACCAAGACATGTAGAGTTTGGAGATTTTTGGAGTTTTTCCCGAACCTAAGGTAAGGTTTGGCTTTGTACCTGCTCCCCTTTTCACTGATTGAGAAAAGAATAGATGACACAAACAAAACACCCTACCATGGAAACAAACTGAAGGTAAGAATTACTTTTTCTTTGTGGAGAAAAAGTACACAACTGTATGGCATAGCTTCAGTCATCTAAATTTCTTCCACCATCCAAGCCAAAACAGACACTACTAAAATAAGCAAATTTTGTAAGGTGGCATAGACAATAGGAAGAGTCCAAAGAGGCCAAATAAAATGGTCTACTCCATCCTCCATTCCCAGAAAAGGTGTTTTCAGGTCAGGAAAACATACAACTGAGACTGTGCAGGAGTTGCTGTAAGAGACAAGAGCCTGACATCAAACTGATTAGAAGGATATGATACTGCTGCTAAACACAACCTCACAGAGCAGATTACAGAAATATTTTAAAGCATGGCTGTTAGTTCTAAACCTCAGAAAAGTGAAGCAGACTGCCTGAAGAATCTCTGAAGTATTTATGAACATGTAGAAAAACACCTGTCAGAAAGGACATCGATGGAGTTGATCCTGCCTTGGGCATCAGAAGAGATGAGATCACTGCTGGAAATCCTAACCTATTGCACACAAGACAGGTGGAAGGTCTGGCCAAACATACAAATCCTTCACTCCGCAATACAGGCCAGCCTGGAAGACATTTATGTGTATTGTATAACTTCAACTCAACAGCTGATACTGGACTAACTTGTATCCTACCTGTCTTTGTAAAGACATCACACTGAAGTTTTGACTCGGACACTGCAAGAGCGTTGCTGGTTTGAACAGACAACCCATCAATAGAGAAACCAAATACTGTTGGCCAGAGTAATAAACTTGGCAAGACTGAATCTTGCTTGACTTTTTTCAGGATGTTTTGCATTCACGATCCAGCAGGGAGTGCAAATTATTTCTGATGTTAGTATGATGAGGAAAGCATCTAAGAGATATCCTGAGTTCAAACAGAAAACCCTTCTGTCTGTGGCAGATTTGGCTCACCTGTGGAACATGAACTTTGAATATTTGACCATTTACGCATTGTGGTTTCATTATCAAGTAGTCCAAGATTTGGAAAAAAAAAAGGTTTTAAAAAACACAAATGATGCACTATAATATGGCTAACACATAATGGTTACACTATAATAAAAGCACAAAAACAAGTGCAGCACAGTGTGCCTCTGGAAGATTAAAGAAGAACTTAAGAAAAACAACATTGGTTTACTTTTAGGGTTGGGATACAGAAGAAACAGTCTGCACCTTTTTATAATCTTTCTTTTTCTACAGAAACCTTAACAAAAACTTTTAAAATTGTTACTTTTTATGCTGGGAACAAACAACAGACTGTTTTTTCCCCTTCTGAGAAGAACTGTGACATAAATTGGGAATTCTTCCAGCCCCTCAGGGAAACAACTTGAGAGCCTGAATCTTTTACAAGACTTTCATAAGACTTTCATTCTCCTGCATTTTTTTCTTCAAATTTTTTCAATGAAGTGAATACTGAAAGTAATCTTTAAGTCTCGTTAAAGACTGCTTCCTCCTTTCTTTAAATATCATTTTCCTTACTTGCTATGTTTTAATCACAGAGTTACTAATTCTCCAGTTAACTACTTTGTCCAACAGCAAAGAATTACACAAGACTTAAATTTGGGGGGTTTAAGCATTAAAATTTAAATTAGGGGTAGCAAAAAAAAATCCTTTAATCCCCACCTCCCCAATTACGTTATATGAGAAGACAACCAAAGTTGTACTTTTTTTCTTATTATTATTTCCATTAGGACGACCTCACCCCTAACCCTCCCTGCCCTATCTCGCCCAAAACTCTGTTGTGTCCACTTAAGTTCAAATACTTAAATAACGTTAGCTGCAGGCAGATATCAGATAAGAAGCCTGTATCTGCAAGCTCTCCACAACAAAAATATTGCATTTTTCCACCATATAAAATAATGAATATAACAACATGCCTAAAACCCACAATTTCTTTTTCATTTTCAGTTACTTATCTCTATCAAAAAAAAAGGCATCTTGAAGAGTCTTTGTGGTGAGTTGCCTTTGCATATAAATTTATGAGGTTGTTCTGTTTAATAATAGGTTCTCTAACAGTATTTACCCATGTTTCTAGGTTGCGTTTTCATCTTACTCTACAGACCTATGTTAAAATATTGTAAAAAATATGTGCTTTTAGGTTAGAATCAGGGTCTTTAGGATTATATTAACTAATGGTACTGAATACATATTTAGAAAAGCTTATTCCACAAACAATCACCTTTTCATAAGAGAAAACGTTTGATCAGCTGGCTAGTAAAGAATTGTGAAACCCTGAATATCCAGTGCCCAATCAAGAGCTGCCACATGCTGTTTGTGTACCAATCGAATTTACATTTCTCAACACATATATAGTTAAAAGTTGACATAGTGATTAGGCAATTACTACAGGACATCAGTCAGTATACATTTAATACTACACAGTTATATTTTGGGAGCCTATTTATCCAACAGAACACCTGACAATATTACACCGTTCAGTAACAACTAATAATCTGCATGAAAATCCAAGACAGAAGATTCAGCCTTGCCTGAAGAAGGAAGGGCAAATGTGGTAAAGAAGAAGTAGTTCCGCAGGGTACTCTAAGTATTCTTTCTCATAAAAATTCTTGGAACCCAAGAAGCAGATGGAAAGGAGAACTGGAGAACTACACACTAAGGTCAGGCCAATGAAGTCTTCCATGTCTGTCTCTTGGTCAATCACTCACATCCTTATTCTCAGAAATCAATCCTTCAGCAGAGCTGCATCCGCTTCAGCAGAGAAATCAAAGTATTCTCAGAATCGCACAGAAAGGTTCCTCTATTCATGATCTGGGCAGGAGCTTCCCTTTTGTTCTCAAAAAGTTTAAGTTTACAGCAAAGGAGGTTGTAGCCAGCTGACTCAGCCAGACAAATGTGCAACTGTGGGAACAAATTAGACCAAAATGTCTCAAACTTCAGCACACACATCATAAGAACCACTTCCACTGCTGCAGATGCAAAACCCCTTCTCACACAACTGCCAGAATCAAGGCCAAACTTTGTGGAAGGGGAGACCAGTGACTGCAAGTTTATCCCCTTTCCAACTTCACATCAACAATTCAAACCTCATTTGGTAAGAACCATCCTACTTAACAACAACAGCCATTCCCTGCTTTTCACCAAGGATCTGTTTCTGAAGAGTGCAATGGTTAGTCATTCTGTGGGAAGCAAAGTAGTTTTCCCCCAAAAGAATTAATGTAATAGAGGGGACATGTGCAGGGAGCTAAGAAATACATGCTAGTTTAATACAGACAGGTCACACATGTGATCACCACCTAGAGAGACGTGATGGCTTTTAAGCTGGCTTTAAAACATCATCCATGTCATATGTGGTCTCCAAATATTTCAACAGTGTGCATTAAGTCTCTGCATACATGCACTCATTCTGAATTCCTACAAGAAATATTGCTTTATCACCAACCAAATTCAACTGCTTCACCTGCAAGACTGAACAACTGACAGAAACCTACCAGAAACCCCCTCACTGACTCTTTCGGGGCAGTTACATCTCCCTCACTATCACTATCCTCCTCAGATAACTCAGTCATGTTGAGGAAGTAATAATAACAGCTAGCAGAGCTCAAGCAATGGCCAGAGAAGCAGCAGAGAGCAGAGCACTGCTGTAGCTGGGCATGGTCCCACTACCCAGAAGGGTCTCCTGAAGCCCGTTCACCTCCCTCGGGGCACGGGGTCTCACACAAGGGCTGGCAGGAGGAGTCTGGACCCTTCAGACAGAAACAGGCTGCGGTGGGCTGAGGCTTTGGAGATAGAGCCCCTCCTCAAAAGGCCAACCCAAGGTAACAACCTCACCCGTCCCCTTTAAGCAGGCAGCTTCCCCTCTATACTACAACCTGACGTACAACTTTTGCCAAAATAGTTCAGAAAATAAACCAAGTTACTTCTAATTTCAGGGAAAATAATTGAGACACAACTAAACGTTAATTCAGCTTTAGGACTTCCAGGAACACCTTAGTTAATAAAAACTGCTATGTGTTCCCGCACAGAGACAAGAAAACTTGATGGCAGCACATTGCTGGGTTCATTTTTATTATTATATGTGACTAAGGTATATTTGGAATGGCAATCGATTCCCATATGTAAAACTGCATTAAAGGAGGTTCTAGTAAGACGCTCTGAAAAATAAAAAAACCACAACCAGTCCTCTCCCCCCAGCCCAGTAACACGATCAGCAACAGAAAGTTATTACCTTCAATTTGGTTTCTAGTAGCAAAAATATTGCACAAACATTGTTACTGGTGTTTTCCATCAACTATTTGTAAATATACAATTATAATTTATCACACTCTTTATCTTAAGCCAGTGAAGTTCTACTTCATGAGTACTGCAGCAAAAAAATTTTACCATAGTACAATTACAAGCACCTCATGCAAATGTAAAAGGTAATCTTGTAAGACTGTCAAAGACAATTCAAAATCTATATAAATTCTGAATACTGTTTTTTTCCCCTAACCCCTTGGCACTATATAGCACAAGAAGAATGCCAAAAATCAGTTTTTTGGATGTGGGGGTTCTTTTGACACAGTCTGTGAAAGAACTACATCAGAAATTACTTGGCATTTGCTATTCTAATACAGTAATTAAAAACCACATCAGATGCAAAGCCAGAATTCTGTAAATGTCTACTAAAATGTTCATTTTGAAAGGTATGACAGGGTAAATCAATACTGCCTACAAAAAACTAAAAAAAAAATCTGTTACATTAATTTCAAGGTCTTGTACCTCAACATCTAAAAACCAACCTCCAATAAAGGTACAATAGTCCCCCAAAGCAATCATTCTCACAGAAAGAAGAATTTAATACAATTATAATACTGGAACAAAAGGTATAGTAATGGTGAAATATATTTCTTATTTAAAGCTGCTCCAGCAAAGAAACCATAAAATATGCTTCTGGTCACACAATATGTGTATCTATAAACACATAAGAATCATTGGTTTAACCAGTTAAAGAAGAACACAAAACGAGCTTTAGATACTTACACAGTGCTAGCTTTAGTTTTCAGAAACCTGTTGGCTTCCCAGAAAGCACTCATTTTCAGATTACCCTTTATTACCATCACAAATGTATTGAAGTGATACCTTCTGGATGAAGACATTAATGTAGACAATCTACATTTATAGATTCAAAATAAACATGGTGACAAACCCATTTTTCTCTACAGTTTAAACTGGCAGGAAGTGTGTTCTCCCTCAAGCATCCATTCAGCTATCACAACACACATGAGAAGAAATAAGAAAACTGTGAGAACTGGAACATATTTTTTAAAAATCAGCTCCCCCCTCCTTCCCTTCCTAACATACTTGGATTATTGGACCATTTTTGAGATGAAGAACTGGACAATGATAAAACTTTTGCCTCCAAAACTTGATGGCACAGATTTAAAAACAGATGCAATATGAACATTGTATGAGCATGAGGTAAGAGAAGAACAAGAGTACATGGAAAAGAAGGTGGAATGAACCTCATTATTGAGTGCAGATGTAACCTTTCAAAAGTCAAAACCCTTGCCTCCTCACAGACAGGCACAGTGTCATCTGCGAGGTGGAATTCAGGATGTACCGGGATACCTTTTTGTTCTCCACAGCTTGTTGGTAGTGCCACAGACAGAGTAGGGACCGGGACCCAGCAACATGGCAATTACTGAATTAATTCAATGAAAGTAATAGTCTCTGTAGTTAACTCAATCACTGCATTTTGGTTTTGCTTCATTTGGCCAAATTATGGCCTCCCTTATGTCTGTAAATGTGACTTACACCTTCATTCTTCCTCCATGCTCTTCACATTATGGACTCCGATGACCAAATTCAGCCCTGTGAACTTGACACAAGACCAGAAGGCAACATCAAGGCCCTGTATTGGACGATTATATGTCACCGGCTCAATCTCCTTCCAAGAATCTACTTTCTAGCTAAAGGCTTTCACTTTTTTCCCCCCACACTATTTTTTTGCAACTCTTAATGCTACAGATTTGTACCCAAGCCAGTGAAGTTTCATCCAGGCTGAAAAACCTCAGACAACAGCTCTCAGAAGTGTAACAACTCCTAAGAGGTTATTTCTGAAAACTCAGTGGAATAATTTTATGGCAGCGTTAACGTTTACATTACTCATGGTGTAAGAAATTAAGAGCTGTTATATTTACTGATAAGATTCTTACACTTCTTCTGGTATCTCACAGTTTCAATGTCCTCTCTTACAGTTGCACAAGTTCCAAGTTTGCTATTGTTCAAATATATCAGAGATATAATTTATAAATAAAACGCTTCCTCTGAAATGTGACAAAGTCTTTTGTCCATTGTAATTTGATTTAAACTTAGTTCATTTTGTATTTCAATTATAACTGTAATACAAACTTAACTTTTTATTCACACATTATAAAGAATTGAGAACATCACACAACATCAAATACATAATCTTACATTAAAATTTACACCCAGCAATAAGGAGATGGTCACATTCTCCTACTGTATTTGTGGCTTTGCTTTATTTAAAATACAGTTTTGGCTGCATTATTTATATGGATGGAATACTTCATTATAATCATTAAATCAATATAATATTCATACTCAAACCATAAAGATGTGCATTGCCAATTACTGTATACAACAATACCTTCATTGTTCATTGTATTCTTTATATGTATCAATGCCAAGAAGTGCTTAAATTATTCTGTGAATACACTCCAAATGAATAAACATTAAGGAGTCATGTATCAGCAAATACCAAAACCACCACAAAAATCCCACAACTACAATTAGTGGTCTTGTGCTAGCAGAAATTAGATTTAGCAAATGTTGGGATTACTTTCTCAAAGCAAGTTACAGATTATTTCAAGCATATACAGAATCAAACAAGCTTTAAGTACAAACTTAAAGCACTGAAAAAATGAGCTGCATTTAGTAGAGAGGAGTATAGTGATGTACGACAATTTTTTTCCCTCTTTTCTTTCTTGTTTGTCCTGGAACAAATTACTGAAAGTCAGTGTACTTTCCTCCTTGTAACAGAGAGGCTGGAATAATTCAAGGGTGTTGGAAGCTTCTCTTCAGCAGTCTGAAACTGATTTTGCACACAGTAAGTCAAGGAAATATCATTATATACGGCCTTAAGAATCAGCAGGATTAGGACCAAAGACCACACACTCCTCCAGATGGTACAGCCGTCTTCCAAACTAGCAATGCAGCGCTTTTCGTGCCAGAGATAGTCAGTAGCAGAACACCAGAATTGCCTCTTACACTAAAAGCATACACTTTGCAGCTCTGATTACAGAGACAATGGGAATACTTTTCAATACAAAGAAAACAGCTAAAATAACAAGAAACTGTCGTAACAATTGCTCAGATGTTACATAAGATGTTGTCAATTTTATTAAGTTTGCATTTGCCTCAAAATCTGTTTTTTTGTACCTAACAGGTAAAATCATTAACAACAGTCAATTTACCGCAGAGTATATCCTCAGAATTCATCCATTAGTGTCATAATAATCACAGACAAATACAACAAATACTTTAAATCGTAAAAGCAATTTTCCTCTTTTTAAAATTATTTTTTATTTAGCATTAAAAAAAAGGAAAGTGTATTGCTAGATATAGTCTGAGAAGGGAGATCCTACAGATTGGGCAGGTACATAAGCTGGGGTTTGTTTAATCAAAATATCATTGTTTTTATTTAGGTATTTATGCTGTACTTCGTAAAGGCATAATGCAAAACCACAAGCAGCTTTATCAACATACTGACAAGAAGGGTGGAGAATCCTCATACCATATCCTATGTTATTTAATCACATGCCCAAATTCACAACCAAAAGAATATGTTGTACTATTTACCCAGACGTCCCCTAACAAAACACTGCATTTGCAACCGAGGTTGACAACTGTGGGGTAGGAAAATGACCCCTTTTTCATTGCCATCACAAATAACATGCAGAGAGGGGCCCTCTTAATGTCTTGTTTTGCTTTTCTTGTTCTCTTCAGTGTTCCTGTTTTAAAAACCATGATCACTTCCCTTAAATCATTCAACTTCAGTGTTTACCTGGATCAGCCATAACAATAAATTCATCAGTGTTTACAAGCATAAGAGGTTGTCCCAGTCCTCATTAGATCTAATTTTACTATGCTTCAACTCCAGTGACTGCCTCTAATTGTGCAGCAAGATACAAAGAAAATTACCATACCCCATTAGAGAACTCATATTGGGCCAACCTTTTACCTACTTGTTCTCTGCATGTTCATTCCCTCTTCACCTATTGGTAATTACCTCAAAATGCCCACTAATATCAAAAGCATATCACCTGATTTTTAGAATCAAGTTGGTTAAAACAGGATGAAGAAGGATGCCATCTGTCAAAAGAATGACAACACATTGATAATTATGGTAGGACTTGGACCTTTCTCATTCTATTATAGAATATGATGCAAGAAGAAAATTCAGATCAAGAGACTTGGTACTTTACTTTGTTCATTCTTTGGTTTATTTTTAAGGAAAAAAAAAAAAAGAAAACCATTGATTCATTTAGGAAAACAGTGGTCTACATGGGAAAAAAAAAAAAAAAGGTTTTCTTTTGGTTTCTTTTTTTTTGGATTTTAGACAGGACTTTTACAGAGGACCATACACATCAGCTCAGTCCTTCTCACCTTCCTACTAACTTTCTCTCAATAATCACATACTTGTTATCAGTTAGCAGTTTTCCTTAGCGGATTCACAGCCTCAGAACCTTTTCTCCAAGAAGGTCCAATTAGCAACAATACAACACCAAGCTCTTGATGAAACATTAGCTTTGTTCCCTTGTTTGTTTCTTAAAAGCTCCAACACTGAAGAACCAATGAAGAACCAGTAGTAGGAAAAATTTCACAAAAAAAAAAAAAACAAAACAACAAAAAAAAAACAAAACAAGAACACTACTATACTACAATTCTTCAGTAAGTTTTAGAGAAGTCTAAATCACTCCAGAGCATGCTTGATTCATTTATCTATCCCACCTTTTTTGCATCTAGACATCAGTTACTACGTAACAACTCTGTACCAGCTGAAGAGTACAGAAGGAACAGCAGCCTCTTTTGTACAGAAAATGAAAGGTTTGCATTAAGGGAAGCTAATGGAGAAAGAGGTAATGTTATTTCTGTAAATCTGTGATCTTTGTAACTCTAATCCTCTAGCTTAAATCCTATGCTACATCTTCATCCTGTTTCTTTTACTTTTCCACCTGTGATACACAATGTATATTGTTAAGAGCCTTCATATTAACAAGTAACACAAAAGCATCCTTTTCCGTTTACCTATTTAGATTTCTGGAAATTTTTCTTCCAATGTTTGTTAGGAACAGTGCCTTTTGCTTATACTGATGTATAAAACAGACGCACAGCCTCAAGTAAGCTTGATTATGAATGAATGTTCTTGTCGGCTGCAAGCAGATGCATGACCATACACATGAAAGGCAGATATAAATCTTCACAATTTAAGGGCTTCAAAGTCAGGAAAACTTTACCACCTATGTTCAGTCTAATCTCAAGTTCTGTTCAGCAAAGTGATAGCTGAGCACTGAGAGTTACTAATCATTTTCAGTGTATACCTCAGCTGCTCCACTATTACATACATGAAGCCTCAAACTTTAGAAGTTACCTGAGTAGAATCAAACAGATTATGATCAGTCAACAGCAGAAAAAAATAAAGTTATGCAATCTTTATCTCTGATACAATGATCTTAAAAAGCCTTGTGAAGTACAGACCACACACTTAAAGTGAGGTAAGGAGATTTATCAAGATTTACAGAAAGTCTAGCAAGAGACAAACAGAACAGATGAGCCCAAAGTACTGACTCAGAGCTCTCTATAAAAGGCATTTCAAAGCAGGGCTCACCAAATTATTTTTTAGTTTGAAGAAAACCATAATTGCTTCCACACACAGACTAATGAGTTAGCAAGGGGCACTGGCTTCATAGTGACTGGCTGCTTACCCCAGAGCAAATGCCAATCACTGCAGGTAGCCTACCCTTTGATTTAATTACCATTCATTACCAAATTGCCCTTACAGACAGCTAGCTAGACCCTGGACACAAACATACATATTATTCATCCCCACAAAAAAAGACAACAAGATGCAACTAACTTTGTAGCATGTGTGTTCAGTGTGAACTGCTTATAAACAAAATCAGGTGCTACAACTTCAGATGCCCCTTAGATATCTCATAAACAGAACCTACTGTTCCAGCTTCAGTACTTCTACTCACAGCTTAACACCCCACACAATCTGGTCTCATAACCTCACTTCCATGTACCAAAAGCATAAGTAAAAGTAACACACACAATCAAACTTTTCTGAAGATGTTTATCTTAGAACTACAAGCTAGAAAGAAAAAACTGCAGAGACACAGTTTTCTCCTCATTTTGGAGCTCTACTAAGCAGTAGCATTTTCAACAAGAGAAAGCGCAAGTGTGAGCGCTTCCATGTAAAACGGAGTAGCAAGGTTGTGATACATGAGTAATGTAGCTAGTAAGAAGTAGTGGAATTGCTTCGGATTCATATTGCTAAATTTACTAGGATAACATCTGTAAAATGTAGTAAACTAGGCTGATCTTCTCAACTGTAGCATACAAAACCATTCCGTTTTAGGTAGGAAATATGCTGCAGCAAACAATAACAACCCTGATTTGTGAAGTTGAGTCACTGTATAAAGAAGTAATTTTTACACTGTAAAGTATTTTTTTAAATGTGTTCCATGTCTCAAATACTGCTAATACACAAAGACAGTAGGGATGCAGCAATTAGTAAGTCATTCTAAAGGAGAAAATGTTGATAATTACAGTAGGTTACTAAATAGGGTAATTTCCCAATTACATTGCCAAATACAGTCTGTCTGGAATATGCTTGAAAACAAGAGAAAAGCTTTCACATTCATGATTTCACTATATTGTTTAAAACAGCTGGTGAAAAATCACCAATCTTCCACACAAGTTAAAACATGCAGGCTTTTAACTTATTTTCTTTAAATCCAGAAGCTATTTTGAAAATTTTAAAAAAACTACGTTTCTTGAAACTACCTTTGAATTGTCTTGATTTGCTTCTGAATTTACAGGCAAAATTCTTCTTCATTAATGAAAAACAAACAAACAAACAACTTTACCAAGATTGAAAGTCTTTATTGCAAAGGTTAAAAAAATACTTGTTCCTACCTCCACTTTTGTTCGGTAGAGAATGAGACGCTTTAGGTTGCCCAATTTGGCTATGTGGTTGAAAGCCTGAGGTGGTATTTTATCACATGATGAGAGATTTAACTCCTGAAGATTTGGACACATTTCAGTGATGACCTCCAAACATGTTTCATTGAGGAAATGGCCACAAGACAACTCAAGACGTACTAGTTCAGAGCCACAAACTTTCAAGAACCTGTAAAAAAATGTATTTTAAGTGAAAAACAAACGTACTTTCAGATGAAAGTCTGAATACTGTCAAAACCTTAAGCACACAAACCAAAAAACAGTTCCTTTAAACGAAATGTTTACAGACCACAGCTCTTATGTGACCTCAGTTAATTAACAGAAAACATGATTAAGTTAAAGTAAATTAATCATCATCACTCTGAAGAAGTTATTTCTGAATCAAATCTGTACAATTCCAGAAGAGACCAAACCAATTAGGTTTTGAGTCAGAGAGCAATATTCAAAAACCAAAGGCAGCCTGAGAGTAAAGTCTGTTTCACTGACATTAATGTGATACTGTACATAACACTGACATTCTACAGTTTGTACAAAGGCGTATTTGACTACATACCTTACAAGAAACGCAGAAGGCTATATAATGTTATACATGGCATAAGGAGACTAATGGCACTAAACAGCCTTAAAAAGCCATTCTGTCTTGAAAACAAATTGCAAAAGAATCACTGGGAGTGAGATCGGTAGAGTGTGGGCTTCTTATTAAATTAACAGGTCTTGAAAACTCTGTATTGGTTTAAAAAGTTGGAACATGCTTCCTTCTTGCCATTTACTCTGAGCCAATGGAGCAAAGTACCACACAGATGATGTCTGAAATGCTTTTAAACAGCCCCAAAGCCAACTTTGACAATGGTCTGCAAGTTTCCACCAATAATTTCATATTTATCTCAGAAAAACCTGCAAATGCAAAAATGAGGTTAAACAAATATTTTTAAATGGATTAAATATCCAGGATAAGTATTTTAAGACTTTCAGAAAAACTTCATTTCTTTCATTACCACGTGAGTCAAAATCAACACTTCATAGTTGTTCTCATACATGAGATTCCTGAGGACTATTTCCCATTACTTTCATTTGAATTATAAAAATTTAAGACACTAGAAGACAAAATATCCAAAATTTAGAAACTTTGACCGTCTCTGCATGAATTACACCTGTCAGAGATCTTGTGTCAGAAACTCAAGCTCTATTATATCTAATCCAAGCTTTAATTAAAAACACAAAAGCTTATGTCCCTTTTTATTGCAAAGATAACCTTCAAACTGTGAATCAATCACTAGGCTTGTAAGTTTGGTATTTAATAGGAAAAAAACCCCACACGTTTGCAGTGATTTTGTTGTACTTTAAGTTTCTCCAGTAGAAAAAAAACCTAAGTTCCTAACCAATGAATTGCAAAGAGTCGCCTTTTTTACTTCCAAGAATCACAGAGCTACTTGAGATAGAGCAGGAATTAGTTTCTCATAACAAATATTCTGATTTGGTCTATTACCAGCTCTGTTCTACAAAAAACTTCATGCAAACAAAGCAGCTGTATGTTCTGACATCTTCACTGCAAATTAAGTATTACTTTGGGGTTTTGACTGATGCAATAGAAATGCCAGAGAGACATGACACTTCTGCTTGCACAAAAACTCCTGCTGCTACAACTGAACAGGTACTAGCCTTCACAAGCCTTTGCTCCTGCTGAAACTTCAGATGAAAGAGCTGCTGGTCTCAAAAGCAGGCACATTTGGGTAGGCATTCCTCAATGACACTAACAGTAGTGAAGGAGTTAAAGCTCATCTTTCAAGATCCAAGCTTTCAAACCTTTTCCTTTCCTTATTTTTTTCATTACTCACTCAAGTCATACTTGCCATTCATCATCACCTTTGTTTACTCCTTTTATTTCTTTCCATCTTGCACATTACACAGCTTTAGTTTGATTACACAGATCCTATGCAATACAGATGCCACTTTGGCATCTCCATCTCTGGAGGTTTCCAAGAGTCACCTGGAACCTTGACTGACCTGATCTAGTGCTGGGGACACTGGCACTTCAAGTGGGAGCTTGGAGTAGACGACCTTCAGAGATCCCTAACATCCACCATTTCTATGAGCCTATGCAAACAGAAACAAAGAGAGGGTCTGAGACATGAAAGGGGGGGACATAAGACCCAGGGATTCTGCTAAGTACGGCCTTAAAATCTCCTCTTCCACTACTTGTGTCTAACACTGCAGTCTCTCCTTAGAATCTATTTTAGCTTGTAAAAATCAGAGTTTATCAAATATCAAGCACTTATTTGCTGTTTTCATACTGGATACAGTGAATTCACCTAGTCCAGTAAACCACCTTCTGGGAGTGCCAGAGCTGAAGTGACACAATTCACAACAACTAGCATCAGGTATTTAAACATGAGACTGCTATTTTAGGCTAGCAATAGAGTTCAATGCTGCCACGGACAAATACAGGATGGAAATCCCCTGGAAATCAGAGTAGAGACATATGGATTCATTGCTGATTACCAATTAGCCAATTCCTCTATTTAATGAGTGCTTTAACAATATCCACACAGCTTCTTTCATCAACAAATTAACAGGTTTGTTTGAATGGTGATATTTTCCATAAAACCTTGTCAATCGCCACTTATTATACCTCTAGCTTTTAATTTGCTAACGGATAAATATTTTATGAATTACTCCATTACAATAATGGATGTTATGTTAACTGCCGTATAATTTAGCAGGGCTTGGCTGTTACAAATGTTGGTACAGATCAATGTTTTTCTCCTTCTAGGACCATTAAAAGTTAACATTACCAGGTCAGGGAAACACTCATTTAACCCCCTAGACTTGGAGAAGAACTCCAGGCTCACCAGATCGAGGAGTTATTATTCTCCTAACTTTCCATTTAAATTCATTACACTTGAAACACACAGGCAGAGAAAACACAGTGATAGCAACAAGCACTGCACTTCATGGCTTTGCTGGCTTTTTGGAAAATGTTATTTAGGAGACATTAAACAGAAAGGCAAGGGAGATAAGTGACACACAGTGGGGTAACAAGAACGAGCTGGCAGGCATGAAGTAAAAAGATAAACAGGAGGAGGAATTTGCAGAAGTCACCAACCAGCACAGGGTGGAGAACATGAGGCAGAACTGTAGAGTTCTCTGAAGGATCCAGGCACCTCGACCTTTGTTCGCACTTAACAAAAACCTCCATCCTGAGCAGCCTGTTAACGGCTTTCTACATGGAGCTGCAAAGCTATATGACAAGGTAGAACGTAGGGTCTCACACTTTCAGAATATTGTCTTCACACTTCTGAGACTTGACACTGGATACCCTGGCTCTGACTTGGATCATTTGAAAACAAACAACTTCCAAAAAGTACCTTCTACTCAAATCAACATTTCTTCACATATCTTTCCTTTCATCATCAAGGACTGACTGGTTTCTGTTTTTAGTCTGTCCTCCTTTCTGCACAGTCATCCATCCCTTTAGTTTTGCTTTTATTATCAATATTTTCTACACAAAATTTGTGAAGTTATTTCCCTTTATCCCTTCATGTTTGTTATGAAATATGCCTGACTAAACATAGAATAATGTGAACATGTACATTTATTTTGCTAGATGCCACATGGGGTCTTTCCCTCTTAATTTCATCCTCATTCTAGACTACAGTATTTTAGCAGGGGTTTTTTGTCTGTTTTTGTGTGTGTTTGTTGTTTGGGTTGGTTTTTTTTGGGGGGTGGCACAGTGAGCAGGGGGTGGTAGTGGTTGTTTTTTGTTTGATTTGGGATTTTTGTTTTGTTTTTTTAAAATTTAAAAACAAAAACAACAAAAAAAATCACTTTCTATCCCCTTCTGCCTGCTCTCAAGAACTGCTGCTTATTTCTACCCATTCAGTTTCATCTTTTGGGAAGTTAGTCCTAGTGAAATTCTTCTGAAACTTCAAATATGTTTATTAGCAGTTAGGATGCCATTTGCTGATGCTGATGTTAAATGCATCATAATCCTGGGGACACTTAGACTACTAACAGCTTCCAATCTTGTAATTCATGTCTGTATCATAAGCATATCCCATGAGCCTCCAAAATTCAAATATCAAGGTACAAGAGACAGTGCCCTTCATGTCAGAGCTGGCTGCAGAAGACCTCCCAAACAAAATCCTCAAAACAACTTTAGACATATGCTTATGAGGGTACTGAACACACAGAATCACAGAATGTTAGGAACTGGAAGGGACGTCAAAAGATCATCTAGTCCAGTCCCCCTGCCGGAGCAGGAACACCTAGATGAGGTTACACAGGAAGGCATCCAGGTGGGTTTTGAATGTCTTCAGAGTAGGAGACTCCACAACCTCCCTGGGCAGCCTGTTCCAGTGCTCTGTTACATCACATTTGTTCCAGTAGTTTCTAATAGAATTGCACTGGACACAAAATCTCCACGTCACTGTTAGCATAATGATCCTCACTTACTTCATAGCCCATAGCTCAAAGTTACTGAAAACTCTACAAGTAGGGGGTTACAGTCCAGTTCTTTCTCATCTACTCATTCTTCGTAAACACAAATAGCTTTATATTCCAAGTTTTATATTCCTTTAGGACAAGTATCTCAACAGGTTTCAGTCATGCTGATTTTACCCAATCTATTTTCAATGAAAATCATAGGTGCTCATTTTATGATCATTGACATGTAAACCACCAAATTTGGTGTCCAAGGGTGGGAGGAAAAAAAGAGCAATATCCATTTATTAATGACAGGGTTGGATATTTTTTTCTTTAGCACTTTCTATTGTAGTGTTACCTTATGCTAGCATCCAAATCAGGGATGTTAACTTCATTACTTGAGAGATATAACATTGCCCCATTTGCCCAGCCCTTCTTGAAGCAATATTTCATTAAAACAACCACTGCAATTTACTTCAAGTCTATTACACACTCTCTCTGGCTACTCAGGTCTCCTGCTTTCCAGACCCTGATGCCTGGCCACAATAATGTCAAAAAAAACCCACAAACAAACCAAAACCAAACAAAAGACCCAAAGAAAAAAAAAAAACGACCACTTGGATTTTATTCTTCCTCATCTTGAGGTCTTTTCTTTCTTACTGTAGTTCTATTAATATTATAACTCACAGAGACTTGGCAGAGGACTTCTAAATCCCAACCTGTCTTGCAGTTACAGTCTTGCATTTAATCCAAGGCCACACCAGAGGTACCATTCCTGTATCCCTGGCAGATTCTATTGTCTGCTGTTCTAAAACCTTCTACTTTTGCTTCAGTCTTCATAGTGAAGGAAACTGTTTACTTACTTTACACAGGAGGCTTACATATTTGAACAAAAACAACATCTAACATGCTATGCAAGTTTAAACCTCATGCACTTTTCCATTTTCTTCCCCCAAACAAAGCACTTTCCTTCTCCTTTCAGTCAGTGAGTTGTATTCTGCTTTAGGTAGTTTCCAATGTTGTGGTGACTGCATTTTTCATGAGGGCTTTTGATACTTCCATTCATCAGCAGACACCAACTTCTGGGATCATGGTCTTTGCATTAATAGTGCAATTAATACAAAAAATTCCAAGTGCCTAACTGACTCTGGATCACAACATGTTACACCAGCCTTACAGCAGAGATCTGAGGACCTAAAGAAACTTTGACAAATTTACTTATGTAATTTAAAAAAATTAGATCTGGCTTGTGGAATTACATTTTAACATATTTCTTAAAGTCATGTCCAGATATGTTTATACTCACCGTGATGTTTTTCCTTTCCGGACTGCTGCGTTATACAACAGCAGCAGCATGTAGTACAGAAAATTGTCATAAAGGTGTTCAGACTGGTATGACTGAAGAACAAACGGGTACACACAGATGCAGAAGGATGAGAAAGAATAAATGGCAACATAAGGGCTGGTAGTGCAGTGTGTGTCCATGGAAGTTAGATTAGCAGGTCATCAAGATCACTGAATGTGCAGTTTCTCAGGACATGCAGACTGGGACACGAAGGATGGAGGTGGCACAGAATGCTGAGACTACACGCTGGGCAGAATGGTTTGGACACATATCAGTTGTCTTGGTGCATCTGAGCATGCACACAAGAGAGTGAGACTGAGTAACATAATTTTGTTTTTAAAATGAGGCCACCTTCCCTTCCTCTAAAACATTCTAATTTTTACCATGTTATTTTCTACTCTAGAATGTATTAAACTTTTTGGTTGTTTTTTTTTTTTTTGGTCAGGAAACCTTAAAACATTGCATGCAAGTAAGGAGAATGTTAAGTACCTTGATCTTGTGCTTTTCTCAACACTGATTAAACTATTTCAATAAAAACATGCAAAACAAACATTAGTTAACCTAATTTACAGCAACCCTAGGTTTTACTAAAAAAAAAAAAAAAAAAAAAAAAAGGAATTTAAAAAAAGAGACAGATGTGATTTTTAAATTGAGAATATCCCTGTCACGTCACACATTACTCCTGTTTTCTGTGACTGAGTCTTTTGATGCATGTTTCAGTAACTTCTCCGACCTTCCTGCTAGTTTGATTCGTTGCAAAGCCTCACCGAGCTAAACCTTGTCAAAATACACCTCTATTAAATAGCAACTAAAGCCTTCAAATGTTAACAGCAACAAAATTGTTATAGAAATACTCCTGGATGTGCTTGACATGCAAACACTGCATCACCAACCTGAAAATAAAACACTATTAATTCATTTTCACAGTATAAAATGTCAGAAATGAAATCCTTACGCCTCAGATATTTAAAGCAAAAGAGTTTAAACAATCTAATGACATTATCAGTGACACAACGAAATCTGCATGCAGAACTCATTTTTTCAACTGTCATTGTCCTCGAGCTGTGTAAACCTCAGAGCATTTCTTCATCATCTTGATATTTAGTATACCTCCAGTCAACTTGCCTCACTTTTCCTATATAGGTCTTACCCTCCCAAGCTGATATTCCCCTGGCATGAAGAAATTCACCACATCTCTAATGCCAAGAGAAATGTAGTGCTGCTTAGGCAACGCTTGCTGGGAAATCTTTGTTTATTCCCTGTCACTTTGCATTCTAGACACCTGAGACTGCTCTGATACTCATTGAATTTGCCTTTTGCTCTGCTGGATACTTTTTAGTTCAATCTCAATGATAAAGTTTAGTTAATTTATATTATATGCTGAAATGAAAACTTTATGATAGCCGTTTTTAGCCCTAAGGAGTAGATGTTATCAATAACTTAAAATACCTTCAGCTTTGCCTCAGGACGTTCATATGCCTGAAGCATTCTATCATCTCATGATAATACAGTATTTGCTTCAGTCACATTTCTTTAAATTACTCTTTACAAATTTTCTACTTTAATATATTTTTGCAAGAAAATATCTTTTTTCAACTACTTCTTACAATCATGTCTATATGAACCTTTTAAAGCAACACACAAATTTACACAAGCTACTCCTTTTAAGACTGTTGTAGGAAACTACAGATAAAAACAGTTTTGAAAGATATTTGCCAAAATAAAATTCGAGCAAGAGTAACATTTAAACATGCCCTGAACTGCAGAAATCACAACATAAACTATACAATTATAAGAATGAAACTAGCTCTACCAGTTTATAATTGAACAGTGCCAACTGTAACATAAAATTCTGAGAAAAGTGCAAAAAAATAAAGAAAACAAAATTAAAAATGGGCCCTATAAAAGTGAAATGCCATTATCTATGAGAATAAGGTATTCTGGTTTTAGCATTTTGCTGCTTCTGTACTGCACCAGTTTGTACTGTTTGTGAAGCTATGTACAAATTTCATTTAGCAAATAATGTGGGTTTTTTCACCTGGAACTGAAAAATAGAGGTTGGCCTTATAAAAACAGCATAACACATTCCTTCCAATTGTTACAACTTCTTGGAAGAATTTTCTATACCTCCAAGTAGTTGGCTTGACAGCCATTCATGGTCAGTCATGCAGTAACTTATCACAATATTTATAAACTTGAGGTATTGGCATAGGCAATTTAGGCTCATTTCAACTCAGCCTCAAGATACAAGAAGACATTTTTCAACAATTAAATCCAAAATAAAATATGCAGCTTGGTATTCTATAGGTACAGCTCACTGCCTTGTTTAAAAATTTCAATTGCAGAAAGAAATAGAGAACACCAACACCAGAGAGGGAGGCAAACAGAGCAAGATAAAGAGAAACCAACAAACCGATTCAGAAATATTCACACAGTAGGCAGTAAGAGAAGATTTTACACTAATAAATGTAGAGGTACATGTCTTTTACTGTTACACCTAAGTATTTCATTTCTGCAAAGGACAATTACAGTCTGAAAATTCAATTAAGTTTTTATCAACAGTTAACATCAGCAGGTAACCGATAAAAGCAGCAACACGCTCTCTCCAGCCAACTGAGAACCTCCTCTGCAATACCCATATTCCTGAAGAGTAAACTAGAAAGAAAATTTAAGTGTGAAACAGAATTCCTAGGAAAGTCTTTGGAAACTGTTTCACATAGTATCTCCCAAAATTCAGGCTTGGTGAGAAACACTTAGAAGTTCAAAAGGAGAAACTGTGATAGGTCACGACTACATGTCCTGGATGCTGCACCACGCACATGGTGGTGGTTTCTAAACAACAGCCAGGGCAACAGAACTACAATATTACTTGATGGATTTCTCCTTTGAGGAACAGCATCTCTTACCAAGAAGCTACTTTTTTGGAGAAAGTTATGTTAATGCCTTCAAAAAGCAAGTGGTGTTCTAATAAGTCTCTTATATTAAATAGATGCTTCCATAGCACACAAGAAGCAAATTTTCCTTTCCTAAAGGTCAGCAAATTTAACAGACATGCTGATGAAGAATATAAAAAGGAAAATTTGTGTTTGGAAATTCTACTAGAGGAGACACTTCCACAGAACAAACCATTGCAAAATTATTTCTACATTAAGAAAACTTTCAAAACCAGATGTAGTTACAGTGGAGAATTTTTGATTCAGAGGTGAAAATTCTGAGCAGAAGTCACACTTGAAAATTATTTAGCTTACAACTTTGTTTCAAAAATTTACAATTGAACTGCATCTCCTACTCCCATACTGTGTACATCTCTTCCAAGAAACACCTTTTCCTAGAAATACAAATAACGTCACAATTGTATCAATGTCCAAGAACACTACCCCCTTCTTAAAATTAATCACTCATTATAATAAATATAAATTGATCATGTTTATTCACAGACTTATTATTAGTCAAACAATGAATATTTATTATTTTAGAAATGCTAACTACTAGTGGTGCTCTTAGTTCAGCACTGAAGTTAAAAAAAAAAAGTCATGAGCAACAAAGCCTTTTCCAACTAACTGGAAATGAGAAAAACCAGAACTGCAAAGTTTGCAATTCTCTGAATTTAGATGTTCATTACTTTTGAGAGTACAAAATTTTTAGCAGTACTACATGTTCCAAAAAAATCATTAAACTTTAAAAAAAATTGCCATGAAGATGCACATACTTAAACTTTTCGAAAGACATTTAATAGCCAAGCATCAGAAAGCAAACACTTCATGATTTCAGAGTTGAATCCTCAATTAAAGCTTGCATATTTATCCTCTGCATAATGTATCTAATATGAAATCCAAATTTAGGAGAAATGTTTGTACCCCAATTCAATGACTAGCTGATGTTTATCTCCTTTTTCTACCAACAAGCACAAAAGAGCATAGGGCTCTTGGATTATACTGGGAAGTCAAGAAAAGAGGAAGTGATACTCTCATCCTGACAAAAATATTTCTTTAAATTATTTTACTTCCCCAGGGAAGGCACCCAGGCACCAAAGGTAATAAAATGTTTGAAGACTTGATTTAAGCTTTTTATTCAGAAAGCAAATGACAGTTAAGACGACTTTTTTAGATACATTAAACATTTCTGTTCCTTATCAATCAAGTTCTACTTTCACCTGCCATTGCTGATTACCTCTTAGTTGAAGTAGCAATTTTTGTTTAAATGAAATGCATTGGTAGATGCTGTTTAACTAATGCAAACAAGCAAAGAAGCAAGAAATTATATGTTAAGAAAGCAAAGAACATGGCTGTTATGCAGAGAAGAATCCCTGCAAATCTGCTATTTTAATGACCTACAGCACAGTCATATTTTCAGCTCAGTGCAAGATGCACACACAAAACCCTTGTTTCACAACAGGGCTAATGTTTTAAATCATTTTTATGAAAATATTTGCATTTACATTGCACTCCAGTGATTACTTAGGGCCCGTAACTTGCAAGCATGCACTGTAATCAGTGTATTACTGCAGCCACTCCAACACAGCCCCACTGATGACTCATCTGTATGAAGAACAACTACAGACGTTGTCTTCGTGAGACAGAATTTTGCCAGGTTGGTTCTAGTGGAGTCTTTTAGAAGCCCAGGAGAAAGTAAAACACTGCTCCCCCTGGAAGGAGCCTTTCAGCCACAGGCAGTTTGGCACATGCACATGCTACATACTGAAACAGGCTTCTGCTGCTATATCTAGTATCGCTTACTGGCTTAGTTGTTAGGGTTTTTAAATTATTTTTTTAAATTTATTTATTTTTCTACATCATAACAATCACACCCTTTATAGGAAATAAAAGACATTTCTCACCTCTTAATAAGGTTTCAAATACTTATTGAAACTACTGTGCAGCTGCTTCGCAAACAGAGCTTGTCAAAATACTTGTGTATGTTTAGCACTGACCTGCTAAATCCAGAAACAGAGATGGCTCCCCTGTTTCCAGTCCAAGATAAATTCAGCCACTGGATGAGAGTGCAGCGAGACTGTAGGTATTCCAGAGATGTGTCATTAATCCTTGCCCAGTAAGGTTGTAAACTGAGATGAATGTACTGCAGAGGGTCACAGCAATGTTGATAGAGTAGCTTACAAGTTTGTGCTAGTCTGCAGAGGTCTGGTACTGTAAGGTGACTCAAAATCAACTGGATAAGCTATATTAAAAATAGAAAAAAAAAAAAACAAACAACACAGATGGTCATACAGCGCTTGAAATGTTAGGGGAGAAACTGCAAAGGAATAAGAAAAAATGTTCTAACTTCAAAGAAAAGTAAATTCTTTAACTTAGAAGTAACTTCTCGAATAAATCATTGACTAACTATTAAATAGGACTGCGCTTCCTTCTCAATTTGACAACATATTAAACAAGAAAGGAAAAAGCAGATCAGCATATGAAAGTGACAGGAAGCTTTCAAATTAGAAGTTTCTTTACCCATGCTAATTTAAACAGTGATATATACGTAAACACTGTGTTTACATATTTCCCTTCACAGTGTCTGCACCGCCGTTGATCAGAACTCTGAATTGGCATCTTCCTTCTTCTCTGGATCTGGTTTTTAAGATGGCAGTGAATTTGCAGAGTACAGGAGAAACCTACACCATGTCCCAGTTTTGCCACAAACTGAACTGATTTCAGATTTATTTATCTGCTTCCTGCTTTAAAAATCAGTGGTTTGTCTTCTACATTATGCCTTCTCCCATCCATATTGGAGTATGCAACCAAGTAAAAAACTCAACATATTCAGATCTCCTTTTATGAAGTAATTTCTTTCTTGCTGTAATACTTCGAGAGCATTTTTGCTCTATGTCAGAATCAAATCTGAAAGGCAAAAAACCTCTTTTTACCTTTACCAGATTGAATCATCTCAACTTCAGAATAACCACCAACCCTTCTGACTAGTACCACTATATATGTCTTCATAATAACTTATTTCGTACCCAGAAATGAAGAAATATCCCCCATCTCCTATTATGCTGTTTTCCTTTCTAAAGGAAGACCCAACACACACAGATACATAAATACTTTCAGAAATAACAGAAATGCTAAAAACAAAACAAACAACAAAACACAAACAACAACAACAACAGAACCCCACCACTCCTTTAGCTTAAAAACAGAATAAAAATGCACTTGAAAAATTAAATTGAAAAATTAATGTTTATTTTACCAGAGCTGACTTTAGCAGCTATAAGTACCCACGCTCAACTTATATAACTAAAATTGACTAAGCGCTTTCAAGCAGGGTGGGAAACAACAACTCACTGAAATGAATCAGTGTAAACAAAAAAAAAAAAAAAAAAAAAAACACACCCTAAAAATAACAACAAAAAAACCACCACAACTAAAAAAAATGCAGAAAACAGCTTAAACTGAAGAGAGTCCTGTGGCCCTTTCAAAATACCATAATGTTTCATTTTTATGTCTTAAAAGGATTCATGGTGGGGGGGGAAGGGGGTAAATCTGAATAAAATGCTTGACATAAAATGAAAATGAAGCTTTTCATGAGATCCAAACAGATTGTACTTCCAATGCACCAGTTTATTATGCAGCTCGCTTCCACCTCCCCTCCTCCCCCCTTCATTTTTGGAAGAGAAGAAGTAAGAAAACAATCCAACTTCCTGCAAAATGAAAAATGTTACTTCCTACTCAGCTCCAGATTTAGTATTTGGATTTCAAACACTATCTACCACTCTTCAAAAGAAATATAACTTCAACTCCAAAGCCAAAACACAGTGTTTGCATATACTGCAGTTTCCCTCAAGCCAGATGCCAGGCCTCCCCTCATCCCTTCTCCCCAAGAACAGCCCAGGATTTTGCCTATGCAGGTGCCTGGAGCTCCCACCTCAGCTTGATGCATGGGATCTGTGCAGACATTTCAATGTGGTGGCAATATGTATACAAAATATACATGCATATATAATAGCTATTGTTATTATAATCAATCAAGTTTGCTCCCAACTGACCTTTAGGTTGTTGGCATTTTGGTATCTCTGACAGAGCAAACTAACTAGGAGCTAGCATAGACATAATCTCAAATTAATGCCTTGATTTTTGCTTAGCTCAGGCTTAAAAATTGCTTAACAGTTTTGTTTGTCACTCTAATAGTAGATGCCTAAATACATATCTCTTTTTCTAAGACCACCAATTCGCTTCAGATAGTTTTCAGTATTCCAAAAGACAGCTTCAATTATTTTGCAATCTTTCAGCTATTTCACGTTCTGTAAGCCACCTAAATATCTATCTTATCAATGTCTTTTCCCTCAGATTTTTCCCATGTTTATTTAGTAAGTTTTCTAGAGCAGAGAGCTCAGCAAAGGCTGCAGAGTTAGCTAAATTTATGTCTACAATTAATGTAGCGTAATAATGTCTGACAAAAATAAAGCAAAGTAAATTTTCTTCAATGGAAAAAAAGTGATTTTGTAACTTCTGAGCAGTAAAGATAATGCTGAATGAAGCTATGAATGCCTCACCAATGTCCCTTTACACTAACTAATCACTTCAATAAGTATTTCATAACATACAGGATGTTGCGACCCTTCCCCATCTGAGATGAGATCTTTTACCACATGAATGTCTTAATCAGGAAAAATAATCCTTCTTTATTTTTTAGTGATATTATGCTACTTCATAATATCTCAAATGAAAAAATGTAATGAAATGTCACTACTACAACATTAAGATATAAAGTACTTTTTTTTTTTGACTTCTGATTAAACAAAGGTAACAGGTTCCACACCTACAGGCTAATTACCATTAATCCCTGTTAGTGTGGAGTCTGGTGTCTGCCAGAAATCCACTTTTTATGTATGTGTATCCCAGCATAAAGTACAATTTGATATCATAATGAGTATGTGACATGATGTGCTGCATTGTGCTATGCTGTGTTCATGTTGGATCCGAGAATTCTGCAGAATAGAGCATCTGCTTTCAAAACTAATTTTGTAACAGTTTCTCACAAACACCTGGTTTTACCCTGCATTTATGAAAAAGTATGGCAATCATTATTGTTTCACGCTTTTGTATAAATCAATCAGTAAAAACAAAGATTATTGGAAAAAAAACACAACACAAAGGAGTGCAAAGAGGAAAACAAAATATAATTTATACAACACTAACCACCTTCTTAGGCTACGATGGCCCAAAGGTACAAAAGTATTTCTCTCTCATTTCTATGGCAAACATGGCATGTATCAGCTTCAGAGATGTGGTGGGATCAACACTCACTACAGTGAAAACCTCCGAAAACTGGAGGTTTCCAAATCATAGTTCTTCACAGTTCAATAAACAACAGTGTACAAATTCATTGTGTGCTGTTTGCATAAAGAAAGGTCCTGATTCATACCTGATCCACGTGTGTTTTATTACCATAGTTCTCAGTTGCAGCACCTTACATACACACATATATTTTGAATTATGATTTTTAAAAAAATAACATCTTAAAAAAACAGATACATCTCCCACTGCAGAAGTTCACTTATCAGCTCAGATAGGATCTCCATCACACTCTCCAATACATGGGCTAAAACTTTACTAATGGTGTAGCTCCTAATAGTACCGACCTACCAAAAAGTTTCTCCAGCTCTTTAAGTTTCTTTGCTGCATAACAGCAAGCAATAACCAGCTGTACCCAATAAAATACTTTCTGTGGCTAGAGCACAATAATACAGAACTTGATTTGGTCAGAAAACAATACTTGGATATCAATCAAACCTAGAATATCTGCACTTCCTACAAATTTACTCTTTCAGTTCTTCAACATGAGTGCCTCCAATATGAAAATACATAGGTCTATGCAAACCATGCATTCAGAAACACGCAAATGAATGACTTGCAATTTTTTCATTCTGCAGCTAGAGCTGCCACAGTTTAGACTCTTATTAATTAGAATTGATGCTAAGACATGCTCAGATAAAGGACAAAGCATATGTGCACAAAAAGGCAAAGAGAGAAAACAGGAAGAAGATCATATCCTAGGGCTTTTGACATTCCTCAGCGTAGTCCCTAATTCCATGATCATATAGCTTGCACCAGCAAATGCATACACATTTAATAGTGCACATGAACATATGAAAAATGGATCTTGCAACTGTTTCATAAAACCCAATCATTTAAGTCTCTTTACTTATACAACATGCTTTAGCAGAGAAGGCTTTACTTTACCAGGTTAAAGGCTCTGATCCTCTCAACAACGAAAGGCTGTAATGGTTTTAAGCCCCTTCTTGAATCAAAGAACAGAAAAGGATCTTAGTGACACACTGCCCAATCAGTTAATCAAGACTCCAGGAGGACTAAAGCTTGAGAGATCTTCACCATGTGCCATTGTTCATAGCCCAGTCTCCTACAGCAACTACCAGTATATTCACCAATAACTGAAGGGAATCTTGTGCCATATGGTTAAAGGCTGTTAAGACAGCTTTTAAGACCCTCATGAGTTTCTCTTTCCAAAGAGAGGCATAAAATCTTGCAGATTATCTGAAAGCCTACAAATATTTGTTCTGGAAAGATGCAAGAAGTTTACTGGTGAGGGAAAGAAAAGTGTATGATACTTAAAAATGCTCCTGGTTATTGCTCTGACTCACCTAAGTATTAATATAATTTAAGGGATGCAGAGATCTTGCTTTTTAGATCCGTTTTCCTGGAACATAGATGCCAAATCCACATTTAGCAGTGAAATTCACTTCCCCAGTAGACATGAACAGCCCATAAATCTTGCAGGCAGCTGTAGGAAAAATTGGCTTCAAGGAATGACAAAGATGTCATTTATACCTTTTTATAACACAATATATATAATATTTTTTTGGACTGCAGAACGCAGGACTTCTCCCAACCGTCTTCTCTGAAGAACAAAAGTTAGGTTCTTGGTACCTGAAGCACGAGTCTCAAACTGCACAACAGCTACGCTGTGGCAAGTATTCCTCACCTTTCTCAAAGGCTTTTAACTTATTCAGGCCTTCAGGTCTCAAACATTCCTGCAAAGCCAACTGAGACCAAGGCCTTATTCCTTCCACTTTACAAGCAGCACAGGTTAGTCAAAGATAACTGGAAAAAAAGACGAGGATGTGAAGTGTCTCCCAAAAAATCCTTCCTCATTTTTAAGGTAATTCTGGATAACAGATGATAGTACAAGTACTTCACAGCTATTACGATGTTTTAACACTGTCTATGAGCAGGGAAGGAAAATTCTAGTTCATCCAAGATTTCACACTTTCTTCTAAGGAAGCCTGTGCCCCAGGAGGCAAGAATTTTTCTCTCCGTTGACAGGAGCAATCTAGACTCTTACAATGTTTTTGGAGCTCACACTGCAGCAAAGTCACTTTGAAGAGCAACACAGTCTATGAAAGGATGTCTTCAGAAAGACAACGAAAGCAAAACAAAGGCTGGAGGAATTGTTGCCTACTTTAAAATTAGCACAGAAGACCATTCCACCTGTATATGAATTACAGAGGGTAGTAGGAAGCAGCCTGAAACAGCTCAAACAAGGTATAGGCATGTGTATGAAGACTAAGGACAGTTAGACGTTCCCAATCAACATGAATGAATAAAAAGATACAATTTTTCATGTATCAAAATTGAAAGGAGTTGCGTTTGCCTTACTTCATCGTTATAAGGTTCAAACACTTTCCAGAAAAATCTGACACTTGTCAGTCTTGAAGACAGCATGCAGAGTACCATTCCCATATCTGAGGTGCTAAAAAACATCATACTATAAAGTACAACATTTTTGCTGTTCTGATACCCACACCTTCCAGCTGGACCAAGAAAGTAAGAGACTGGGATTTCTGCTGTCACAAACCATCCCAGAAATAGCGCTTTGTAGTTTTTCCTGATAAATATTCCATCCGTATTTTCAGTTTCTTTAAATCAAAGGAGAAGAAAAAAAAATGTGCTTGGTATTGGCAAACCATATAAATGCATTCATGAAACCAAACATGTTAAAAAATGGATAAAAAAGGAAGCTGGTACACAAACAGGAAGGCAGAAAAGCACAATAGAGTACATGGAGGCAGAAGTTCATAAGGGTAACAGGACTACGCAAATACTTCCTAATTTATAATCTTAATATCACATGGAACAGAAAAGAGATTGATTAATCTCTCTGGTAAACTACTATATTACAAAACAATTTATCCAGCCTTTTCAAACAAGACTTCCTAGATTTGAATCCAGTTTTCTCTACAATTAATTTCTTTGAATGACTGAAACCAACACATTTTCATACATGGTTATACTTTTTAAGATGTTCTGGAAACAGCTGCACCTTTGCATATGCAAAGTATTTTCTTCAGTACTGGTATACAATCACTGACAGTAAAATATATTAAATACTACGTGGACTCTGGGGGAAAAGAACAACTCAAGATAAAGTTAGTATCCTCATTTATTATTCCATTGCAGCAACAAAAACAAACTCAAGAACTGAAAAATACTTAAAAGAGAAGAAAAATACACAGGAGAAAGATGGAAATATTTATTACATTCTCTTCCTACCTCTTTCCTCTTTACAAGCACAGTAGAGTTTTTCAGGTTACTGCAGCACAGGGGTACCCAACTGTGGCCTTCACGTGCCAAACTGGGGGTACTTAGACAAAAAGCTGTGACAAACCAATCTACTATTTGATTAGATCACATATTTCTCAAAGTGCCCTGCAATCAGTGGCAGCATCTCCCACCATCCCCTTTCCGCTTTCAAAAGCGAGTCTGATTGAAGCCACAAGCACTCTCAGCATCTGATGAGTTACCGCCGTAAACAAACACTTCTTTTGCCAGACTGCAGTGCCCTGAACACCAAGAAGAATCATCTCTCTGCCCAAGTCCAGAGGCCTGACTGGCAAGTAAGGGCTGCTTTCCACTATGTGCAAACCCAGTTTATTTCAGCAGAGGTGAAGACAACCATTTCATCTCTCAATTCTCTAACTATGGTATTGGCCTCCATAAACAGCTACAACCCACTGAGAATTTCTTAGCCTGCACATAATATTCAGCAATGATACCTCACAATCTCATTATATGGGAAATCACAGGAAATAAAGTATTTATCTGCAGTGACTCCGACCACACTTGCAACTGCCCTACTGCCAGGGGATCTGAAAGGAGTTTCTTCACAACTGTTTTCTGTGCTAATGGTAGAATAAAAAGGAGCAAACACATCAAAACAAGACACTGTACAATGTCCAGCTATAACACTTTTTACTTGCACCATGATTCAAAACATAGCTAGAAGAAGCTTGTGTCATAATTAATATGAAAACATTACAGCAGTTGCAAGAACAAGTTCTAGGATTTTCTAAGAGATAACAGAAAAAAACAAAACAAACTTTAAGCTTATTGCAAACTACTTCCGCTTCCAGATCTTGATTCAGTCTTTTCATACCTCTTTTATATATCTTAGTTGGCAAGCCTGAGGACTCGAACTACTGGAAAACTGCCAGGAGCTTCTAAGTTCAAGAGCTAGAAATTCACAGCTAGAATAACTGCTGTAAAAATTGCGTGGAGTGGACAAACCCCTGAGAAAGAAAAGTGCAATAACTACACAAACACCAGCAAGGTGGCTTGCTAATATCCATCCGTGAAAGTAGAGAGACTTACATAATTCAGACATAACTATACCATAACTGCAGGAGATTCACAAAGTAAGGAACTAACTGGAAAAAACAATCTCAACCAGTACTCTATAAAGAACATTTGCATCCTTAACAATCAAGACTAATACATTGAGTATAAACTTGCTCTTCTTACCTCATAAGGCAGTTTATCAAAATACCCATTAGTTGGCCATTCCCTGAGGGTAACAATGCTGAACTGTTTATTAAGCGTGTCCATTCCACAGCCATACTTCTCTTCATCCTCATCTTCATCAATATCGTTCATATCAATCATCGCAGTCTTAAGCGAAAGCACAGGTCTCTCTTTCACACCGTGTAGTACTACTGCATCCAATTCAGTGTAATAGTCTAGAAGAGAGCTGTTCACTTCCAATCGAATTAAGTTTGTGGGAAAGTTTATCTGTTTGATACAAGGTGTGAACTGACGAGCCTGGGGACCATTCACCTTTGTAGGTGCCTCAGACCAAAGGATTTCCCATCTGTGAAAAGAAAAAATTCACACACAGACACGGTAGGCATTAAAATCAAAGTTACTAAAGCAATTTCTGAAGCCAGTAAGAGTGCTTCTCTGTCAGAAGTATCTAACAAGTGAGAAACATAGTTGAAAAGACAACGAAAATTGTTATAGTAAATATCCTAAGGATGAATTTAATTGGGCACACTAATTCATGACCTTAGCATATTTTCTCTGCATTTCTAACTAACAAAATGAGCTATATACTCCTGATGACACACTTGTCTTAGAGTATTGTTATTCACACATTTCACAGGTTAGGTAATAATAACAAAGGGATTACAGATGTTCTCACAATGACATCATGTTCACATAAGTTTGCATGGAATAGTCTTGCTATGTAACCCAAATATATGGTCAGCTGATCTCTCTTGTTTCCCACAAAAGGTTTTCACAAAAAAAAAAAAAAAAAAAAAAAAAAAAAAAAGACAACAACACACACCAAAAAAGCCCAAAACGAACAAACAACAGAAAAGCCACCACAGCTCAGACTCTTAACATCTACTCCATGTCTTTCCAATCACCCTAGTCCCAGCTTCAAGGATTTCTCCCAACAGACACATAAGAAAAAATAATTTTAAAAAAATATATATATATATATTAAAAAATATATATATATATATATAAAAACAAAGCCCACAAACAAACAAAGCCCACAAACAAACAAAACCCACAAACAAACAAAACCCACAAACAAACAAAACCCACAAACAAACAAAACCCACAAACAAACAAAACCCACAAACAAACAAAACCCACAAACAAACACAAAAAAGTGCTTTCCTTTCCAGACCCAAATGCTTAAACTTTGTACATCATGGCAGAAATTAAAACATATGTAAGGACCTTCATTAAAACATAGCACACCACATAAATAAGGCTTAGAAGCTTGATATTTGCTACTATTTCAAGGATAGGAAAATTAATGAATATCAACTGAAACTTCCATTTCATTATGGATTTTTTCAGGTACGCACAAATAAATTTTCCTATCCTACATCATGCCATTCTCCACAAATACCTTAGAGTAGAATGGGAGGCCTGCTGAAGTCTTCTGCCAAAGAAAACAAAAAAGTCATGAACTATAAACAAACATGCAAGACTGGTGAATATATGGCACGTGAGAAAGTACCAACATAAGAGAGTGGACAGCTCTGCCCTAAGGTCAACAGTTTTTGTAAGAGAGACTTACTACTACGAGAAGATTTCATTTATTTGGGAAATGAATGTCAACTCATGGCAAAAAAAAATAAGAGATGTAGTCCCACTGTCATGCCCTCTCACACAGGTCAATTCCCTAAGCAAACACTTAATGTTGGCAATGCACATGACCTTTCTTGAACACATCCAGATCACCATTTGACATTTTCCTTAGACACTTTGATGTACCCACTCAAACCATCCTTAGGGAAATTCACGGCTATTTTTTCACTAATTTAGCACACGCTGGACCATCAAGTTTTAACAGAATGCATCTCAGTTATTGACTTCTCTTTAGTGCTCTGGAGAGAGGATTATCTACCAGTAGCAGAGCTCTGGAAAAAATAATGCACCGGGAAGTCTAGGTTCATCAAATTGCACAGTAACAACCTCCTTCGGCAAGCAATGTCTCTAAGCTATAGTAAAGGAAAGATATGTAGCACTGCTTTTACAATCTTGTGAAACTCCACGTTACATATCAAGTGCTGATGAACAACAAGACTGGTGAATATTTTCCACTGTCCTTGTCATACTGTTGTCTTTTCATCAACAGCCCACCAATCTAACTTTAAAGGAGTTGTTCATCTGGAAAACCTCAAGTCTGTCAGGCTGATTTAATTAATGTTCTTCTCTGTCCTGGTGGCACCGCACACAAGAACATGCCATAGCAATTGCTCTGACTCAGGGCTGGTAGACTCTGCTTTAGTGTAGGCATACTCTTCATACACCCATTACTGCAAGTAGAAGCGTTGTCTTCATCCAGGATCAGCATTTTGATGCTTAAATGGGCTACATGTAATCTCAATGGGAGTGAAGACTCCACAGTTGGAAATTAATCAAAAAAAAGTCTATATTTCCAAGAGGCTTCAGTAAGAACTGCATTTCTTCTGTTCTGGAGCACTTTTTTTTGTTACGGCCATCCATTTCAAAGTCCTTTGGAAGACAGGCATTTTGACAGTCAACCCTGGTTTGAGGGTGTGTACCAGAATCAGCTTCCCTAATAAGGTTGCTTGGATTTGTTCCGAGCTTAAAATGTTTGATAAACTGTTTAACCCAAAACAAAGAGAAACTGAATCCCCAAAAATACCTGTAAAGAAGTCAAAGGAATTTTCCTTTTCCTTCCCTTTTTGAGCTAATTAGGTAGCTCTCAAAAACTCTAGCAGAATCAGATACTGAAGGTAGGACATTTGCTTGTCCTCAAGTCTTGCAGACACACAGTAACAGCTGATCAAAGATGTCGTAATGAGAGTGCTTTGATAAGAAGGTTTCACCAGCAATGTGCTAGAAAGCTGTAGTCTTTACACTGCCATGCAAAGCTTGAATGAGAGGCAGAAACATCTGTATTATTTTCTCTAGTGACTGAAGCAAACGAGGACTTTAAGGGAAGTTTTTCCATTCAGCTTTCATGGATTCAGTTTTCCTGTTAGATTTCTCTCTACCTCATGAAGATAGCTAGGAACTCACTCTGCTCAAACTTCTGAGAGTAAAGACTCCATACACCTATATCATTAAAAAAAATAAATTCCCATTCTCTTTCCCTCACCATGAAGGAAAATACAGCCTAGCAATTTTTAGGCTGAGAAACATAGTTGCAAGGTTTGTGTCAAATGAGACCACATATTTAATGCTCGTTTAATTTTTGTTGACATAATGCTGTTGAAAAGATTTTTAATGGCTAAGATGATGCCTGAGCAGACCTGGTTACTTCTGAAGAAAATATATAATACGAAAGATTATTTAGAAAAGTATTTCTTATGAAAAGAACCAGATTTCTCTCCAGTAAGACAAGATTAAACTTTGCCTGTAATGTGCTGAGATTTCTTGCATTGTAAAATCGAGATTGGTGTAGAAAGGGAACAAAGCACTACACGCAATTCAAGCACGAAAAAATAAAATCCCTGACCCAAGAAACTCAGAGCTGTGTTAAAAGACAAAAGAAGGGAAAGTTTCAGATAGACCAACAAGTAGAACATAAGGAAACTCAGAAAACAATATGACCACATCTTTGCTGAAATTGCAACTTCTGCAATACTTATAATCATGATACGAGAATATTAATACATCCCATCTGCTCTTATCCAAGCAAGTGCTCTGTAAATAGTCTGTAGGCTACCTACAAGGTCTCCTGCCTGCTAACATTTCATGCTGAAGCACACCAGGTTCAGCATAGCCTGGAAATTGCATACCTGACCACAGCTGTGAGTTTGTAAATATGAAAGGCAGGAAAGTCTGATTATGAGAACAATTGTAGAATCATTCAGATCAAGGTGACAAGCAGAGTTCACAGTAGTCTAATTACTGTGGGGGAATATGCAGCAGATTTTCATTTCCAGTTTGAGAGTTCAATTCTGAAATACCAGAGTAGCCAGGACTCCAAGAATGCTCAAGAAATCTAAAATAGCAAAAGATATTTCAAACAACTGGCTTGTCCACATGAGCTTTTTATGTGTTTCTCAAAAATGACTGTGTCTCATGAACCTAAAATTCATTCTTCTATGACAAGTCATCTGGACAAGAAAAAGCTGTTTCCCTGAAGATGTCATAACAAGTTATAAGTAAGGATGCAAATGGTTAGAGCTTAAATTGTGTGTTACACATAGGTGAGATACAGCCCTGGAGGTCCCTTATCACGCTTTAATGTGTTGACGGTATCAGCAGTGTTTTGGGTGCCTTCATCTGAGATTCAGGGGAACAAAAGGTAGAACAAAAGAACCATCTGAATGCTTTACATTCAGTACACTGCCTTTCTGGTTTCACTCCTTTTATCAGAAGGGGGTATTTTTTTTTTTTTCCATCAAGCATTTTGATCCCAATCCTAGCTGCCAGCAAACAAATCTGCAACACTCATGCCAGGATTAGACTGGCATGGAGAGCCTATTGCCTAAATACAGCCATCTTCCTCATGGAAGGAGACGGAGCCTTTTCTTTTGTCCATCTTGCTCAGCCTGCTCCTCTGGTTGCAGCAGCTCCTGCCTTCAGAAAGAGAAGGGAAGGTCACATGCAGCAAACACAACTAAGCTAGGAAATACTGAGCCAAGCCGTTCATCTACAAATGAAACTCAGAATTTTCTCAAAAGAGCAACTGGCAAAATTCTAAGCGACATGAAGGGAAAGAAATGGAATTACATAGAAATAAATGGTGGAAACACAAAAGGCAGAATGCTGCCACTGGAACTTCTAGAACTACTCCCAGCCAGTCCTGGTATCTCACCTGTGAGAAACAACCTAATCAGTGCTATACTTCATCTGTGGACACATGCTGTGCAACATCACCCCAAGCACTGCCACACACCCCAGGCTAGTTAGGAATCTCTGTTTTTGAGCTTGTATAAAAGCATATGAATATGTGGTGTCACTATAACATACATGAGATAAGAGAAACTGTCAAATTAAGTTAAAAAAAACCACGACAGAAGAAGAGCAGGGACCAATGTTTTCTTTTATATTCCAAATTTAAAAAGCAAAGATATTTTTGCAAAAGGAAAAAGCTGAAAAACTTCTGAAAAAATCATTTCTGACTTGAAAGCTCCCATTTACGCACACACAAACTCTCCCTGACAGCAACTAACTATTAGGAGTATCAGAATGTTTCAAAAGGGCTGACACCAAAGAAGCCATTACAGAATCGCCAAGAGTAAGCCTTCTGGGTAGCTGAGGAGGAAAAAGAAACAGAAAATATTATCCTCATCACAGAAGCTAGCTATATCTTACCCATCAACCTGACACATATGAGAAACAAAGAAAATACTCTTGGCTGGGTTCAGCTCATGCCAGGGTCAGGTGTCTGGAGCTCCGCCTCTCCTGCTGGCCAAAGAGGGACTCACCATTGTCACCAAGCCCTAAGCACACAGAATGTGCATCACAGTACTAAATCTCAAGGCTACGCTGGTATAATCATCATAGCGTGACACAATGCAAAAAGGGGAGAGATTTCTCCACTACATTAAAACTGAGACTATATGCTACAATATTCCCTTAATCTCAGATTAATAATTTTTCCTTGGATTTTCTGTGCTCAGATAACTCATGTGAAAAAAATTGTACATGGATACTAACATATGTTAGTATAGTTCAAGAAATTATCAAACACTTCTCACCAAACAGGGTGTGAGTGACACTAATGAAAAGCACAAAAGGTCTCTGCAGTTTCTCTGACATTTATGATTTTAAAAAATTGTTTTATGCCTAGAAGATTGATGTAATGTCTGCTGTGTTTAAAGCACCAAAAGATATGAGAGGACAGAGAATCCTCAAATTGGTGGAAGTTGGTTAAACCACAATGAAGAAAAACTTCAAATTTACTGTCATGTTTGACACGTTAGAATTATTTAGGAACAATTAAATTCCATTCTGAAAAACAGATGCTTATTCCCATTCCCTGAAGAGCTGATCTCACCTCTAAGACCCTGAATAAAGCTGATCTGAGACAGTGTCCTACAAAGCTGTAACTGATAGCACTATTCAATACAGCAGCAACAGTGGAACACGACTAAAGACCTTCTTCTGTACACCTGGGCGAGCTGTTCCTTCATGCAACTGAAGCACAAGTGAGCAACAGAGAAACACACTGGCCAACTATGTGGACTATAGCCACCTTTCTACAAGAATATATAAATTTCTCTTGAGCTAGGACTGCAGTACACCAAGTCCTTACAGAGCCTCTGGTAGGTGAGAAGCTTTTTCACACAGCAAAGTCAGATGTTTTAAATACTAAACAAAGAGAAAATAAGATTACTTTGCTGGACTAGTATAATCCACTGAGCATAACATTTAAACCAGTCTCAATAGACTTTTTCCTCTCAACAGTTATGACTCCACCATTAATTTGGCCTTCTTTTTACATCAAAGTAAGAACTGGTGAAAAGGAAACTTTCTGATGACCTGCCCCTTCCACTTTGGTGTTCAGAAAGAAGCAGATCCAGAGTCGGCGGATAAAACAAAGCAGCGCTTTAAGGTTTTTAAATAATAAGGTGATTTAAAATTAAGTATCAAAACAGTCAGAAGAGGAAAACAAGGTTCTAACTGCCCTTTGAGAAACTGGGACATAGCCTTTTTTACAGAAGAAAATAGTATGGCAGTTCTTCAAGTCCAAAACGCCAGTTAAATACAGAATCACCTGAGATTATCAGCAGCATTCCACTTTCAAAAAATAATTCTTAGTTGTCATTTCAGAGAATTTTTGGAAGTGATAACAAGGGACCAAGAACTGAAGCAGCAAAGAGACTGCATTCTTGCAACTATTCATATTCCCCACACAAAGGCGAGCAAATGAACAGAGAAAAAATACTGCATATCTCATATGGAGAATGAGTTCCTTCATCTTCCCTTCAAGACACCATGCATACGACATGTTTGCCTCAGAAGAAAGAAGGAGACAAACCAAACATGAAGCTCTGAACAGACAAGTCCTGCTGAGGAAAAGTAAGAGATAAAAAAATCCCTCTAACACTTCTCTAGCATCAAGACTGGCAAGATGCAGCACAGACAACTGGTTCTGAGGCTTCCTGGAACAACCTTCTTCTAAACAAAAATGTTGTTAACCTAGGCAGCCAGAAGATCCTCCTGCCTACAAATTAAAAAGCGGAGTCCTACAGAAACTTCATCCTTTTTTATGAAGAAGGGCAAGTCCGAGCTCTCACTCTGACCACACTCCAAGAGGAGTTATAAAGCACATCCCGAAAAGTTTTAAATTAGTATTTTAATTTCCATCTTCTTTTAGCTCTCTGAACAATTTTCTCTTTTTTTTTTTTTTTTTTTATTTTATTTTTTTTTTATTTTTAGTGCACCTTACTAACTAATTCCTTCAATTAACATTTCTTGAGCTTTCCTTCAACACTTCTTGGTCTTTACACAAAACTGAAAAAGTGTATTGTTTTAAGAATCAAAACCTAAATAGACATTTATGACATAGCATTAGCCTATTACTCAGAATTATACCCTTCTATTGCCCAGCAGCACACTATCTTACATTCTAATGCAATATTATCAATAGTTACAGAAATAACGTCTACATAAATCTGTGCTACATCATAAAATAAAAAAGTAAAATGAAAGTTCTCAGAGTAATCAGTCAAAAGTCATTTCACATTAGGTTCTAAATTAAAAAGTCTTCAAATCTGCCTTCACCACATACCATCCTATAAATAAGTTC
Organism: Columba livia; assembly: GCF_036013475.1. Taxonomy (NCBI): domain Eukaryota; kingdom Metazoa; phylum Chordata; class Aves; order Columbiformes; family Columbidae; genus Columba; species Columba livia. The sequence continues at coordinate 43,031,165 of NC_088604.1, forward strand.
TGCATTACAGAGCTAAACACACTCCTACTTCTGAAGTTGTGCGGCCTATTATTATTAATTTGACATATCACCATTCCTTGAATTCGGATGTTTACTTTAGAGCTACACAGTACTAACTCACTAGACAGCTACAGAACGAACTGCACGAAACAACAGTAGATGACAGAATCGCAGAAAATACATTAACTGGGAATTTTGAATATGACACTTGGTTTTCTAGGGGTTTTGAATAAACATCAATGCCTAGTATTAGGAAGCATGGGATATTAAGCTAGACCTAAAAGCATGCTTTTTAGCAGTATTTGTAAAATATTAGGTCAGGGAAAAAACACCCAGTACCCACGCTAATACAGCTTACACTGCCAAAGCATGCATTTTAAAGGAATATAGTATTTGTTGGCATATTATTTTCTATAGGATACATTTTGTTAAGTCTTTTTTCTATCAGTTCTTCTTTCCTTCATGGGTTCAGTATCATCTAATCTCTTTTGGGTGTATACAGAATACTTTGATTGCATCGACTGATAGCTTTTTCCAACGTTTTTCCCTACTATGTGCTTTTTACCTGGCCTCCTTCTCCTTCCATTTCTATTTCCTCACCTCCTCACTAAGAGCTTCATACCTCATACACTGTGTTTTTCTCTATTATCTTACCATTCCCCAGGTCCTCACCTTCCTGCTCCCCCAACTGGAATTTCATCAGGAGTTCCTACTACGAGGAAAACCAACGGGATCAAATCAGCTTCTTTTAGTCTATGAAGCAAGCGTAAAAATGCACAGCTCACACCCCTTGATCAGACCAAAAATAAAGATCAGACAAATGGCATCGGCTTTTGCCAGACTGTTGTGCGCTTCTGGTTTTGGCCCATTTCCATATGAATAGTTGTAGTGCCTGACTGTACTATACATACAACCTAATGCATGCAGAGAGTAGAGTTTATAGCTATTCAAAGTAGGATGATACAGTAAACATGAATCCTAAGCCTCTTCTACACAGTTTACTTTTCTTACTGCAGAAATAGAACTCCAAACTGCCATTTCAAAAGTGATTTTTGTACGTAATTGCTCATAAAAATTCCACACAAAAACTATCATTACACAAATTAAATCTGCCATTAGGATCTGCATTAATTCCTACAAAAAGTCCACATCTCTGAAGCTACTATAAAAACATGTCACCATGGTTTTAAAAACATGCAGAAATAAAGAAAATGTTAGCAGGTCAGATACAAAACAGAGAAATACTAGGAAGTAAACTTTCCTAAACAGCATTATTTGCAGTATTTAACATCTTACAAGAAAGCATAAAGGAGAAAAAAAAAAAATTACCTTACTTCAGCTGGTGGATTCTGTGAGTAAGGATTTGCCGAGCATGCCAAAATCCTGACTACAGCTCCAGGATGATATGTTTCCAAAATCTGCACTGCCGTGGGATAAACTGGTTCCTCAAAAGCGAGTTCCACGTAGTCCTGGCTACAGAAGGTGGGTGGTGTCCTCTGGAACGGCAGCCGAGCACTGGGACAATGATCCCACCAGGTCCCGTAAGTTCGAAAGACGGCAGTCTGAGTAAAGTCACCAGAACTGGGGTAGACGTTTGGAATACCTGCTAAATTCCACATGGTATATGACATGCTGTTTTCACTACCATAGTGAGAGCTGAAATCCAACACTTCTTTGGCATACTGAACTATTTCAACATTGATAGGTAAGGCTCGGGTGTTTGACTCAATAGCCCTCCGGCTGTTCATCTCTCCTCTCGTTGCTGTCCTAGCTCGGCGCCGAAGGCACATATAGTAAAACATGCTCAGAACTGTTAACATGGGAAACACTGGTGACATCTAGATATGACTCAGGAAGATGCAAAAGGTCAGGAGTCGTTTATAAAGTGCACTAGCTGCTTGTGGTGTTCAGAAAAAGAGCTGACAAAACAGAGTGAATAAACATAGTGAGCAGATAAAATATTCTTAGAAAATAGACTGTATGCTGTCAAGTACCCTCTTAAACAAAGTACTACTACTAAAGCACTAATAAAGTATCTCATTTTATTTTCAGACAGTTACTTACTTGGAAGCTACTAAGCGTAGCTTCCCATTTACCGTGTCTAAAAAAAGAGAAGACTCTGAAGAAACCTTAGCCAAAACAAGCTCTCAAACAATGAAAAGACTAATCATTAAATGAAGCATTTTTTTCAGGGATTTATTAAGAGAAAAAAGTCTCGCACTGACTTACAGAAATGAGGTTAAGTATTAAATAAAATCTTGCCCTTGCAGTAAACAACTGTAGAAGAAGATCTGAAGGTACAGCTAAAATAATCTGTAGTATAGTTTTGAAATACTTAAAACTAAATCTGACTGTAACCAAAGCATTCAGATACCTAGTGAGGCTGCAGCTGCACACAGCTCAACAAAACCCAAGTTACTTCACTGCTTGTATTTTGCAGTAAGACCGCACCCAGGACTCAAACTGGTTCATTTCAAGCTACCTCAAATACATCTAGATTATGTTATACTCTGGAGAGTAAATACACCCTTAGAAGACAGCTCATAGAAAGTTGGACAGCTACTCAAACAAACTGTTTCCTTTAATTTGTTCCCATAATTTGTGAATGGCTTTAAGAGTGACAAGAGTTTTTGGCAGTTAATCTAAACCAAAAACTTAACCCACTGCTTCCTATACCAGAACACTAGCTTGAAACAGTCTCATAAAAATACTGTCTTTACCCTTTGAAGTTGTCCATGACAGCATTCACCAATGATAGAAGGGTCACCAGCCTCCTGAAGGATGCTCAGAACTCATTAACAACATCATCTTCCTTTAAGCTGAGCAACAAAGTAGGTCTTCAAAAGAGTCCCAGCATCGTAAGCAGAAGTCTCCAGAGACAGCATTTTACTTCTGATATTAAAAGATATTTTCATTTATGTAACAATTGAGTGGCAAAACGTACTAGATCTGCACAAAAGGTCACCTAAAAAAATCAACACAAAACATACCAACAATTAAGGATACTGATGTATTTCATATGGCCTATATCAAATCACAAGTTAAACAAGCAAGGTTTAAGTATTAGAAAAAGCCAAGTTAAATGTCTCTTTACCAAAGTTTTCTGTTTACAACGGCGAAGGGATATTTATAGCTGTATGTTGTCTTCAGGACACAGAAGTGCTGTATCTTATTCCCTGCTGACAAAGATCCCCTTACATATGCTTGTTCCATATTTAGCAGCCACTCCATATTTGCACAATGTAAACTGTTAGATATACCAACACACAACGAAACGTGGAACATACTCTCTGATTTCTGCTACACAACACACTTGGGCAATAGTACTCCAGAATTCACATTCCCCAGTACCACAGACTTTCTCACAAACTGACCTTCAGATTAGCTTGTTCATAGGATTTACTAAGAAAGAGTTAGGAGCGATGCCTGTAATCTGTCAGAGGCCAAAACAGGAATGACTAAGCATGTCTCAAAATAGAATAAATGTTTCTTCAACAGCTTGTAGTAGAGTTGCCAGTGAGATTATCACAGGATACATACTGTGGTAATCACTGAACCAACAGAGGTGACTCTTCTATTGCAGGAGACGGAACAAACAACAATTAACACGATGTCTCACATTGCCTGGGAGACAAATCACATATTTAAAGTTTGTGATGGGTACAAGTGAGACCACACTTTATAGTGGTTTTTGGAAGTACAAGCTTAGGGAAGGGTAAATAATTAAACAAATGGAAATGAATCAAAGTGACTTTTGTAAGCCTCTATATAAATCCACTGTGCATGTTTCTTGGGTAAATTGCCTGTTTCCTATACTTATGAAATGCACACAGATGTACAAACAGCTCTCTTTCACCTGAACATTGCCAACAAGAAGGTGCTTGTGGAAGCAGATAAGGACAGACTGCATTATTTGACCCTCTTACTTGGGACAGATTACTAACAAAGTGTTCACTTCTGACTTTCTTGCCTCCTATTATTAGCTTTTTGTTTAGTTCCTGTCCTTTATTCAGCTTCACATGTTTACATAGCTGTCAACAACATTAATTACTCCTGACATTCAGTGCAGAAGGGAATGCGAAAGATGATGTGCTGGATCCACTTCAAGCTCTCCTGGAATGCCAAAACCCAATAACGTCACATTTCCCCCAAACATCCTGTTGAACCACCTTTTTGAAAAGGCACTGGGAAGAAAAGAAGCACAATCCCCAATCTCTCCTTAAAATAACACCCCAAAAGATCAACTCCAAACTGTAAATTGTTATTTTACTTTTTCAGTGTGGAGCTGCTGTAAGATGTAAGTGAAGATTACAAACACATCCTCCTTCTGGATTTTACCCTCTTAAAAATAAAAAAATCTATTTGCAGAATATGCTAACAGACACTAAACTTCAACAAACTTACGGCTGTCAAGTCCTGGATTCACGTGTAGACCAGCATATACACCAGCTTCTTACTCAAAATTTTACTGATTAACATGGTTTAAAGGCTGTTCTGTGGAAATGATGGCTTTACAGAGGTCAATTTAAAGAGTCATTCAGCTGGAGTGCTTCAAGACCAGGTGCAAATCACTGATCTGACACACCTTGATGTCTGCCCTGCAAACTCCAGGCTTCCTCTGGCCACAGCCCAGAGCTCATACCACGCTGCTGTAAAATCTGGGTCTGCTGCCAGCCAGCTTGTCAAAGTGTAGCAGAACCACCAGCTGGTGCAGAGCTGGACATCAACTAGCCGGCCAGATTAAGTCAGGCCTAACACAGCAGACAACTTGCAGTCATGCTGCATATTTTCAATCAGCAGAAACATTGAATTGGGTCATTCCTCCTTTATCAACCTGATTATTTTCATAAAACCTGTAGATACTAGATACCCTCGCAACTGATGCTGCTTTGTCAATTTTGGCTGACATCAGTCAACAAGCTCAAAAATTACATAGGAAGGAACAAGGCACAGCATACAGCTTTCAGAAAAATGTTTTAGTCTAAAAACAATACAAGTGGAGGAAAATTACTTGTAAAGAGTTAAAAGCAATATAGGACTCAGTAGTTTATAACAAGTAAGAGGAAGTATTATAAAAGAAGAATAAATAAGCATTAGAACTACAATAGAAATAGAAACTCTTCTTTTGACACTTTAAAAGAAGCATTAAGAATTGCGTGTAGTTAAAAGACAATTGAAAAACTGCTTGGGAGGTTGAAGGATAACAAGCTATCGAAAGTATTACATTAAATACAGATCAGTAGAGCCAGATTATATGTAGAGATATTTTTCAGGAACTACCACAGGTCAAGCTGATTTTCAATTAAAGGGATCTAACTTTCCAAAAAAAGAAAAAAAATGCAGACTCAGGCCTATAAAAAGCATCAAGATAAAGAGCCATGGAATGGAACAGCTCATGTGCATGCAAACTGCCCTCTGCCCAGACTGCCTGATTATTTTTAAGAGATTCATTTGAGCTTATGTAACTATACCTTCCAATCTCTGAAAGCACCTTTATCCTCTTGCATATTATCCATTTTCTTTTGTACAGGCATAATTATGCCAAACTGAAGCTTAATAAAGGTTTCTTTTAAGCATATCTTATTATCCTCCTCCAAAGCAGTAGCCTTCTATTTATTCTATTTGGTTTCTACATATTTTTTCTGTCGAGATATCATTAAATGGACTGAAATGGCACTACTGAATATCAAGACCTTCAGCAGCTACCACAGACCAGCACAGAGGGTGTGATGGTTTGATTCGAAACAGAAAGCAAGATGCTATGAACGTACAGTGACGTTGTGAGGTGCTGTCCTACACCTACATGCCCATTTCCCGCTTCCAGACAGGATCCCATTGCCAGACTCTCTAGGGATGCCTGAGCTCTGCCTTCCTGTCCCATGCTCCAGGCAGCCCCCTCTCCAGTCAGATGAGCCCTGGGGCTTGTCCTGCGCGACACCAACCACTCTTGCAAGCAACTGTAGCGTTCAGCCTGTTTAGCTCCTTGAACCAACTCACTGCCACTTAACATGAAGTCACAGCTGGTTCAAACAGACTGCAAGAGCCCCAAGCTAGACCAGCTCCATGTGTCATGGAAACGTTACCTCCAGCTTTACAAAATAAGACAGGACTCCAGAGAGCCAAACTGGACCAGACTTGCAATATAACTTTCCTAAAAGAGAGACAGACGCTACTTTCTTTCAAAATACATTACAGTACCTCAGATTATTTACAAGGTATCCTATTCACACCACTATTTAATTGACAACTACTTCAAATTATATGGGCAAATTCCCTTTTCCTATATGATTAACCCTTCTTCCCTTCATACAGAAAGCCTCCTAAGACTGTAATTCACTATTCCCTTCTTTCAAGCATGACAAACCTTCATAAAGGAAAATGACTTATGGCTTCTCTACAGATTTCATAGGAACAGGCACTAATCAACTGAGCAGATTCAAAAGCACTAGATGTCTTTGGTCTGTTTTGCCTCTTTTTACAGGGAGTTTATGTACACAAATTTATTTTCCAGCTTCCAAGCAACACATCCTGTTAATCACTATTGTACTTATTTGTTTTGGGTTTTTTTTGAAAATTCAGCTCCCCTGTATTCACAATTTTGTCCCATGAATGCAGACACAGGACATACGTACATAGTTATTCACCAACCAGAATGCTGAGGAAGGGTGAGAAATATGCAGAAAAATACTGGGGGCTTGGAGGAGCTGCAAAGTGAAGGATGGGTGTAAAAACAAGTAACGAGTAATTAGACACAGAAAATAAATGAAAGATAGCAAATTTCATCTCTGAGCCATCCCTCGCAATACATGTGTTAGACAAGAGTTTGTACTGCTTCAAGAGAAGCAAATGTTGTATATACAAGTCATGGATACATGACATGGGTTTGATTTTTAAAGCCAGACGGGTAATAATTCCTCTTTATACCGGTTTTGCTAATTTCACACTTGGGAGCGTGTAGAGTTTTCTTTCATTTGACTATAAAAGAAACAGCAATATTGACAAATTACAAAGAACATATAAATGACAAAAACAATAGATTGTATTCTCTCTGAAGAAAGATTAATGCAATTTAATATATGTGTCTTAGATAAAGCATGCTAAATGGGAAATCTCTTAAATATATTTGCACGTTAATGCAGAGAGGGAATACTGGAACCTTACATTACAGGCTAAACCAGAATATTTTTACCACAGGTTAGCATCTCTCACTGTTAATTACCTAGATTAAACCAACATCTACAATCAACTTGTTGAAACTAGAAGCTAATATTAATTAAAAATTAATAAGCTCTTATACCATACTTTAAACTCAGGCCTCATTTGCTATGTTTCTTCCTGTAATGTGTTCTGGCACTAAAAACGTAACCATTTTACACATTTTCAACTTAGAAATTTCCAGTTGGAAAGAGAAAAATGGAGCATTATGACACTCCTGTTTAAAATGTTGCTTGTGTTACCATCAGGAGCACCAAAACACAGAAAATACAATCATTTTGGATTACTTCACTGATTGCCTGTTCCTTCGTGCTAGGACCAGAACCCATTGCATGGTTTACCATCATGGTATAACAGAGACAAACGTTCCTTAGGCATCTATTATATGGTCCAGCTGACCATCCTGCCTTCTGGAGCCTGTCTTTATACATAGCAGGAACTGCTTCTCAATCTGTGTAGATCATCAGGTAGCCCCTTTTAAAAAAGACTCACTCTACACAAAGCCTAAAGTCACCAGCATTATACCACTTCATTTTGGCCAACTGCCCTTCCAGCTATGGAACTTTCCTCCTCATGAAAAAAAAACACCTCAAAAAACAAATGAACAAACAAACAAACCCCACAAAAACAAACAAACACACACACAAAAACTTTCAATAAGCAATTCCAGTGCATTCATCTCCTCATTTTTCTCATCACACCGTTGTGCTACCTCGCCACACAGTCATATTCTGCCTGGCACTTCGTTGCTGGTCAGCTGCCTCCTTACTACACTGATCGCAGCTATTAGGCCACATAGCTGTCTCCCACTGTCTGTTCATCAGCCTGCACTGATAATAAAAAAAGAGATGGGACAACGCCCTCAGACACATGGTGTCAACTGTGGGGTTGTCACATGCCAGGACAGGAGTTGGACTTGATGATCCTGGAGGGTCCCTTCCAACTCAGGGCATTCTACGATTCTAAATAACAATTCACACGAAGTGAAGCACCCCAAAGTATGTACCTACCTAAATAAATAAAACCACTAGTCAAGCTCCTACCCTGCTTCTGCTGTTTTGTGATGGGGCAACTGGGATGACCCGTGTGGCAGCACAGCGACCGTGCAGCAGCGGGTGCCTGTGACAGTGCGGTGCTCCCGGAGCGGACGAGGGACATGCTGCACGATCCCCGCCCAACGCTGCCGCTTCCCTCTGCCTTCACCACCGCTCCGCCCGGTCACTTCCCGCGCCTCGGGGACCTGCGCTCTACCCACAGGGAGGTCTCGCCGAGGCCCACGGCCGCGGGTGGGGCACCCCCGGCCAGAACCAGGCGGGACTACCCGGGACTCCCCGCCCCACCGCGGCCCCGCCAAACACGGCCGGGGCGCCGACCCCGCGGCCCCACAGCCCGGCTCCCGCTGGGCGGGCACGCACACACCTGCGGCCGGCCGCACCCACCGCACCGGGCTGCTCCCGGGCCCGGTGCCACGCTGACCGTCTGCCAGGCCGGGGGGGGGGCGCGGAGGGGAAAGCCCGCTACCTACCGGCCCACCGAGGTTTCCCCCTTCCCCCCGGCCACGTCCCGAGGGGAGGGGCCCCGGTGGGCAGCAGCGTGGCGCCCCCGCGCCCGCCCGGAGCCGCCACCCTACCCCGTCCGGAGGGCGGAGCAGCTCGGGCCGCGCGCCGCCGCCGCGCCAGGGGCCGCCGGAAGCTCGGCACGGCAGCGGGGGCGGGGCGGCGGAGGAAGAGGCGCGGCGGCGGCGGGCCGAGGCGGGGCCGCGATCTGCGCGTGCCCGCGGCGGAGCGCGGGGTGGGCCGGGCCGGGCCGTTAACGGTCGTTGAGGGAGGCGCGCTGTGGGGGCTCTTGGCCAGAGTAGTTTGTTCCGTGTCCCGGTCTTTAGTTTACTTGCAAAATCAAGCGGAAGGCGGTGGAGGGATGCTGTTTGTTGTGGCTCCAGTCACACCAGCCCGTGCCGTTTTATTCCTCTACAGCTGCGCAACGCTGCGGTGAGGCGGGTGCTGCCCTGGACAAGCCGCAACCCGGCTTCCCCCAGAGCTTCTTAATAGACGCCTTCTAAGTCTCGCCCTAGCCCCAGCTCAACTGGGTCATGATTTTAACCTGGTGTTTTGAGTCCCCAGCCTGTCCTAAGGGCACCCCTGATTTTAATTGATCATAATGAGTACTTGCTCCATCGAGTTGTAGTGCCTCTTGAGTCCCTAACTGGCATATTGTGAAGGAAATGTCATGTTTTGCTTCCATATCCTTTAATTTGATACACGTGTACAAGCATTTGTGCTTTCTCTCTCAACTGCCACTTCCAATTCCAGCTCCTGTGATGATTGTAAAAATTTCTCTCTGTCCAGTCTCCTCATGTCTCCGGCAATGCTCCGTGTTCATTTTCATAGAATCACAGAATGTCCTGAGTTGGAAGGGACACACGAGGATCATCAAGTCCAGCTCCTGTCCCTGTACAGGACAACCCCACAGTTCACACCATGTGTCTGAGGACATTGTCCAGTCTCTTCTTGAACACTGTCAGACTTGAGGCCATGACACCTCCCTGGGGAGCCTGTTCCAGTGCTGCACCACCCTCTGGGGGAAGAACCTTTTCCTCACGTCCAACCTAAACCTCCCCTGGCACATCTTCCTGACATTCCCTTGGGTTCTGTCACTGGTCACTAAAGAGAAAAGTTTAGTGCCTGCCCTTCCTCCTCCCCTTGTGAGGAAGCTGTAGCCGCCATGAGGTCTCCCCTCAGCCTCCTCCAGGCTGAACAGACCCAGTGACCTCAGCCGCTCCTCATGCGGCTTCCTCTCCAAACCCTTCAACAACTTCGTAGCCCTCTTCTGGACACTCTCTAGTAGCTTAATATGTTTTTTATCCTGTGGTGCCCAGAACTGCACACAGTGCTCCAGGTGAGGCTGCACCAGTGCGGAGTAGAGCGGGACAATACAATACAATACAATACAATACAATACAATACAATACAATACAATACAAAGTTACATGGTACCTGGGACCGTTCAGTTATGGAAGAAAATAGTGATGCTGACTTTGACCAAATGTTCAAAATATAATTCTAAAAATCCGTAAAAGAGTCAAAATACTTGATATCTAAAGTACTTTTTGTATAATGCTTTAATGTAAATTTGATACATTTATGATAAATTCCAAATATAGAAATCTATAAATTTAGGGTAGAGTGCTTCCCTGTTGTTAAATGTAGTGGCAGACAGGCCACTACACAACCCTGCTTCCCACAAGCAGATGTACCAGGGTGACCAGTTTATAGGTGATTCACATACCTGCATGCACTTATGTGCACACTTACAGAAATACACATACATACATACATATTTTATATGCATGAGATGCCACTGTACTATTTTAAAATAACAATTTAAGCCCCAAGTTTTAAGGCACTACTTCTACGAAAGAGGAAGATAAGCTGCCCGTGGTTCCAGTGCCCGTGGTGTAGTGTGCCCTTCTGCATCATTTAGCCTCGCATCTGTCCTACAGTCAGGTGCTAGCTACAGTGTTTATGAAGGTGCTTTCAAGCATCAACTTCCCAGGTAGTGGCCACCTCAAAATTTGAATTTGTAATACCAAAAAAAAAAAAAAAAAGGGAATAAGACTATGAATAAGTTTGGTGAGTCAGAAAATAGGTGAGGCATGAAGCTGAATTTTTGTGTTTTATTTTGTTTATGTTATTGTTTTAATTTTAGGTTTTGTACATATGATGCTACCTTCCCATTCTGAATTAAATCAAGAAACTGGGAACATTTGGAAAGCACAATTTATCTAGCCCACTTAATACTTTTACTTTAGCGTTAGATGTATCACCTAAGAACAGGAACGTAAAAGTTTCTATTTCTGTCTATTTGCTATAAAGAAAAATGAGGCCACTAGCTGAGATACCTGTACAGAGGTCTGTGTTTGGCCAAGTCATTCCTGTCATGTGTTCATTTTAGGACTGTATTGAGAATGAGTTCTGCATCAGCACAGAAGGCAGATGGATATGAAAAGTTCTTCTCTCAGTCCATTCCTCTTCCGTCTCTCAGAGGCTGAAATTATCACAGGTTCATCTTAACTAAACTTAGCTCTGTAAAACTTATGTGTTTGATCTAGACTGCTAGTCTTATTCTATAATCCATGGGAAGACATGGATATCTCTAGGTGATCCAGCCTGTCCCATTCACTCCCATAAGAGGCAGCTAACATACACAGAAGCTCTAGAGATGCACCTCTCTCCACTTAGCACAGACTATCCCCAGGCTTTCAGACAGCAAGTAGGATACGCTAGGTATGAACATATCCTTTCCAAGCCAAACAAATCACAGACCCTACTTCATTGTTATTCACAGAAGTTGTCCAACAGCAGAGAGCATTTTAAAACTGCAGAGAGACTAGTATTTATTGAAGGGGGCAGAGGACGTTGGGTGACAGTGTCCTTTTTCGTCTGTGCTGCTGTCTCAGATTCAAGCTATGTGCATTCAAGTTGTGCTCCAAATTACTGTCAAATTGTCATTCCACAGTCTTTCTAAAAATCAATTGATGATCTGTTTTTATTCAACAGTTATCCACATCTGGAGCTGACAGATAATTTCCAGTAAGCTATGCCACATAAACACTTTACACGTATTTCTATATACACATCAGCAGTAAAATTAGGCATAAAATATGTTCCAGAAATGATCCTCTGTGTTTAAAGAAAATGTATTAGTAGAAAAGTATAGGAACCCTTCTGTTTGTAAAATAACAGTGAGATTTGTCTTTGTGTTAATCAAGCTTTGTAATAACCAAATTCATGTTTTAATAGCATCCTGCTTTTCCTTCAACTTTTGCTCATGATGATAAGCAGTGCTATGGCTTGCTAATTAGGGGGAAATCCTACTGCAGTCAGTAGAAATACTGTTATTTCAAAATTACATATACAGAATGGAAAGGCCTTATAACTGGCTCGGTTAAATGTGATTGAGTTATGTCTGTGTCTATACCAAAAGGCATGTAAGGGAATGATGTAGCTAGTGACAATTACTTTTGACTCCCAAGACATGTGGCTGGATCTTGAATCCATGGTCACGTACTTTAACTCACTCGTCACCACAAGACACCATTGTGATGACCAATACATTGTCCAAAGGGAACCTTTCCATAGGAGAAGGTAAAGATCCCACCACATCAGCTATTTTGTCTGGTGGTTGGAACTCCAAGGCTCTTTTAAGTTCTGCACTCCCAGAAGACATCCAGATTCACTGTTCCAGCTGAGGTGATTACTGAAAAAGGACATGTATTGTAGCAAAGGGATTTTTAGTGAGAACGAAGAATCTACTGATTAAGCAATTAAGGTTACCTGAGCTTTGGGTAAAGAGTTAGGAGACAGCTCCTCCTGAAACTGGAGTAGCACTTTTGTTAAATCTGCAAAAAAAGAGAGGCCTGTGTTGCAGTTTCTTACATTTTGTTTGTGGAAACATTTTGTAAATAAATCATGCAAAAAACTACCTGGCTTGTAAGTCACCAGTTCCTGGTCCCAGAAAAAAACTCATCTCAATTTTGCAAAGCTATATATTTTAAAGGGTTAAACTGAACCCTAAAAATAATGAAATTATTTTAATCAGTGAGTTATTTTTAATACAACAAATTTAGCCAAGTGTTAACTGCAAAGCAGAACTGAGTGCATGTGCATAACACCGTTGCCCTTGGTGTGAGTTGTTCTCTCTGGCTTCCTCTGCATCCCAGGATATTAACCCAGCATGGGAAACATCTCACTGCCTCTTGGACCAGCATTACTGCTTTTTGATATGTGAAATTACATATACTCTTTGAAGTGGAAGAGAAAGTATAGTAAGTCAATGAGACTCCTCACTGAGTAAATTTAAATATGTTTGTAGGAGTTTCCATGAGCCAGGCCTAACAAGTCATTGGTGCCTGTGTCAGCTTGAACTCTGTTTTATTTCCAGAGGAAATTTTTTATTCCCTGTGGGGTTTTTTTCCATGTAACAATATCTTGTGTTAGCATCCTCTCTCTGCTATGCTCTATGAAAGTACCATATTGCGCAGTTATATACTTGCGGCATTTTATCTTTATGTTCCTGTATTTTTATTAAAAGATAAAGGGAAGAATGTGTCACAGCATAAGTATGTGCTTAAATTCTATACACAATTAAACTAATGCAGTATTTTATCTGTGTCTCTGCTGCCTGGAACTGGTTCTCGGTAGGTCATATAGAATTTAGACTGTAGACTCACTGGGGCAAGGGCAATGTCTTGCCATGTCTCCTGTGAAGTCCCCAGTATATGTTGTCAAATTATATAACAGTAACAGTTTCAGCATTTGAATGGTTAAGTACTGCCCTTCCTGTGGAAGCACTCTGCGCGATATGTAATTAAGCTTTAAGAAAAAAGCATAAAGAATGAGAAAATCCTAATTTATCAAAGTACAGTATTACCTGGACATATCATTGTTAAAAATCTTTCCTCTTTTCTGTCTTTCTGTAGAAATATGAGCAATAATCCTATAACCTGGAAAGGAGGTGCTGACTGAAATTGTCATGAGGTTTTTAATGAGGATTAGGGAATCCGAGATAGTAAAATCTACTGTATACAAGGAGGTTGTTGTGAAAGAAGCTTCGGACAAGTCCTTTGTCAGCAGCAGTAGGATCCAGTAAGGATAATATGCTAATTTTAACCAGCAGTAAGCTTCATATAGGAACCGAAAGAGACAGATATAGATACAATCTTATTAAGCTTTTGTGTTGACACTGTACAGCTTGTTACTGTATTCAACTGAAATTTAAGAGCGGGAATATAAAACCTGTATAACATTTTAGCAAGATATACAGTAACATTGAAACCTGAATAACAATGGAAAGAATAAGTAGAAAATTCCCTTAGCCCTTGGGCTACCGCCATTTTTCTGTTCCAGCAGACAAATAAATGCTCTAGGTGTCTATGCCATAGAAACTTTCCCGGAGGCAATTCTGGCAAAGCACCTACTTTCTTCAAATGGGACCCATTGCTGTCACCTTCTGAATGTCAGATTTCTAAAGCTTAGTGCTTCTGGTGCACTGTCGGCTGCTTTTCGTCTCTAGGCTTTCCTTGCAGCCTGCTAGGAGTGCATAAGAGTATCACAGGCATGTATGCTCAAGGAAGAGAGACAATAGATTCCTTCTTCATAACAACTAGAGAGCTGCAAGGTACGTTTGAGCAAGGTCTTATTGTAATTTCACCATGAAAGGAAAGTTCTAATAATTAGCAGGGCTCTGTGTCTTATCAGGCTTATGATATAGCTTGGTAGTAACTGCTAATCAGCTCGAGTCCCCTTTATCATGCCAGTACTTTTTCTTTAGAAATATATCAGGCATTTCAAATTTTCTTGCATAACAGACTGTATGAACTGACTGGCAGCAAGGAGCAGATGACAGGTAGTTTTGAGACAGGTGTGTGCAATGTTTTGTGCAGTTTTTTAGCACAAAAACCAAAGGAATAGGTACAGCTGCAGTCCAGTACTTCAGTATTTTCAGATCTGAGCCATATTGATTTCAATAGAGATGTGTCATTTAACCTCACAAAAATACATTATTAGCCTCTCATCAGTCAACACAGAACTATTTTAAACCCTTTGTAATATGTTCATATGACCAGAGATACTTTCATAGGTCACTTGTGTTCCGTGGTTACAAAGCTGCCTGTGGCTCATCCACCGCTGCCACGTTTCACAATGGCATCATCAGTCAAAGCAGAGCTCAGCAGAGCTGAAGTGTTACAGATGCTAAACAGTAAGATGATTCCATCCAAGGGTTAGAAACCTGGAAAACTATGAAAAGTACTGTAAAGTGCCTATCGCTGTTCCAATCAGATCAATGTGAGCATTGTTAACAGTGTCAATGAATGGAGAAGTCGGTGGCAGTGCTTCGCAACTGATGTCTTAGGCTTCCAACATGATGGATCAGACATGCAAAAGTTTTCTTTCAGAAATAGTATGTTCATCCACTGTGTGCAGAAAAGCTGCTTTCAGCCATGTAAATATGCTAACAGTAAAACCATATACTTGTTTAGTACCTTTCTCCACTGCTAAAGATATCATGCAAGTATAAAAACTAAAAGTAGTGTATTACAAGACAATATACCCATAAAAAAGTTAAGTAGACTTTAGTGCTTGCTGTGGAGTTCTGTTTTGTCTTTAAAAACAAGGAGAGGAAATATGCAAAGCATGTTGCAAAGCTTATTCTGTGACCAAACAGTTCAGAGTAAATATTCCGCAACTTATTCAGCATTTTATTTTGTTGCTTTCTTCTGAAACAAAATTATTCCTGAATTTTGGTGAAGGGAGGTCTGGGAACTCTAAACGTGTGCAAGCCCTAAAAAGTCATGAGAAATTCACCACAACTTAGGCAGTTAGTGACCTAATGACCTCTTGGTTAACCTAATGAGTCCTCTCTGGCAAGTAATGGCACAAAAAAGGATCATATCTTCTCAAAGAGGTAAGGTCTATTCATCAGCAGAAGTTCAGTATGGATATCATGCAAATACAAAGTAACACAACCAGGTGTCTGACCCAAGCATTCTCTGTTTTTGAATGAATTTGCTACAGCAATAGGAACAATGGGACTAAGTCACTTCTGAAGTATGTGTGGATACCTTGTTGACATTCAAACAATCAGAATATAAAAGCCAAGAATGTGCTGTTTGGTTTTTGGTTTTGTTTGTTTGTTTCATCAGTTGGGGAATGGTTTGTTTCGGTTTGGTTTGTGGTTTTGGTTTGTGGTTTGTTTGTTTTCTTTTTCATTCTTGTCTTCTAATTATACTGGAATTTTCTACCTTGGTGAGCTGAATGCTCTATTTCTGTCTTACAACTAGTCAGAAACAAATGAGCTGTTAGTTACAAGAAGTTCTCCAGCCCTTGGGTCTTAGTTTATTTAGATAGCTCCCTTCTGTTTTGCTTTTGAAATTATCATATTTCGTTGCAGGAATTTGGCTGGATTTCATAGTTGATGAAGTAGGTTTGTGATCTAGGTAATATTTACAAAGAGAGGGTGAATAGGCAGCAATATCAAACATCAGTGGTGTACTAGTACAGAGGGGAATCATAATGGACAGGACAGCCACATATATTTGTGCAGCATTGCCAGGGAGAAATGCAGTTACGTGGGAATAAATGCTTGCTGTTCTCAAACAAGAAACACTAGGCATCCTTTTAAAATAATTCCTTTTCCAGATTCATACATCATTATTGCTTTGGAAAGTGAAATCATATCATAATGGGAGGTGATGGTTCCTGGCTGTAAAATTACCAGCGTTATGAAACTTTAAAGACACAGATGTGTTCAGACTGAGTTAAGTATGATAGATCAGCACACTGTTAAATCTGCATGGTCTGTGATTTTATCAGCTGTGGATTGATTCCCAGTATGTTAATGAAGACCTATGTAAAGTTTTCTTGATTAACTTAAGGCTTATAACTTGTTACTTTAGCACTAAACAAGATTTAGTTTTTTGAGCTGTTGCATCTGATACCTCAATTATTCATCCTGGGAATTAATGTACAATTAGCATGAATTCCTGCTCACATGGAAATAGATGGTTATGCTAATTTGGATACAGTTGCTGAAAGAATTCTGAACAATGAAAAGGCCAATATTAATATCTTTGTATTGGATACAGATCAGACTAGGTAAGGAACAATTTTTTTCATGTAGAAATATCTTTACAGTCTATTTGTTCCATTCTCCCTTCAGTTTTAGGCTATTCGGCAAATCTGCCAATGATTTCACATCATCATGACTGTTAAGTAGTTTTTGACTACAAATATAAAATATTTGGCCTACTTCTGTACTGATTTGTATACTTCTGAAGGAGGGTAACTCCTTTGAAGTTACTGGAACTACCCCATTATAAAGTCACTTAAGGAAGACTGTAGGTAGGTCAGTTCTTCCTGGAGCTTTTTCCTCCAGCACATAATGCCTGAGATTTGCCAGTGAATTACTGGTACTGTAATTAATTAGTTCACCCAAAAATGAAATAACAGCATGCAGTTGCTAAGAACACTGGAATATGTTTGTCATGGCAGAGCGATTTCCTTCTTAGCTTTTAAATACAGCAGTTTCACCAGAAGAGCAGTGTTTGATTTGAACCTGTCTTTTCTGATCTATTGATTTCTCTGCTTCCTGGCACCAAAAGCTTTCCTCACTGTTTGGAGGACAGAGCTAAGGATCATCAGTCCAAGTCTGAAGCTGCAGTGACATCTGCAGCTCCTGCGTGGGTTGAGGAGGCTTGGGATGCACAGAAAACTGCTTATGTGCATGCAGCCCACTCACCTCCACGCAGGGGACACCAAGTTACCTGGAATAACCAGCAAAATGAAACAGGGTTTTTTTGCTGCCTGCTGTTAGCTTCCAGTATGCATTAATGAAATATATTAAGCCTTGTTAGTGAGATTTTCCCCTTTTCTATTATTGTAACCCTTTAGACTGAGTGTCGCCCTATCCCTGGCTTCCTGATGATCGCTTATTCTGGGCACATAGTTGGTGCTGAAGGTGGCATTGTTATTGACTGAACATAGTAACTGCTTGAGAAAATGTTGATTACTTCACATTCCTGAAAATTAATCCTGAAACCTTCCTGAACTGTATTAATCAACTCCTTTAACTTTTCCTCTAGCAGAGAAGGTGGAGGCCAGTAATGTCATTGAAGAGCAGGTGCTCTTCCCTGCCTCATTAGCACCTTGCCTTCCTCAGTTACAAAATCCCCAAAACCAAGAGCACTGGTTATAGTTTTTACAGAGCTCTGTTGGCCTGTCCTGTCTCTGCAGCTAACCATTTGTCTGCCTCTTCCACCGTGTTAAATCAGCCCCTTGTGACAGCACCCTCAAGACCTGCAGAAACAACGGCTCTGGAATGACGCGGCAGGTCTGAAGAAGATTGATGGCAGCTAGAATGGTGGGCCGATGGGAGCATTTAAACACACCAGCTTCTGAGAGACTGAGGAGGAAATCAGGAGCGTGAGGATGATAAAAGGGGAATATGAGGGCATAGGAGGGAGGAGAAGCAGGGACTCCATAAATAAGAGCTGGCCAGATCCCAAGACAGGAGGGTAATCTCAAAATGCCTATAAAGTGGATGCTGGTAGCAAATGAGTTTTTATTTTTTATATGGGTATTCAGACTGCATCAGGAACAGAATGCAAGGGGGCACTTAGATCTAATAATAGAAGTTGTGTTAGAAAAAAAAAAAAAAAGGAAATATTTTCTTCCCTGTATTTGCAATAATTATCTTCTGACAGTCATCTTTACATTATGTCACAAAATCGAATACTACTGCTGGATTATTTTGTGATCAGCAAGGATGTTTGTAGTACTGTGTCTGCACGGCATATCTCACCGGATGTCCTTGTGGTTCTGGGACATCTGTGGAGGATTTTTCCTTCCACATGCAAGGCAGCACAGCGCAACTGGCCAAGGATATTATTCTGAAGCACCAGGCTGACCTGCCTCCACACACTGGATACTGGAATTAAGAATCGTTATTTCCGGTTGGAATGGAAAATTCTGTATTTCTAATGACAGTAGTGATAGCCGTGATGACAAGTGCTTGTTTTTATGCTGTTAAAAGTCAGGGACCTTTAAATGTTGACAGCAGAGGTATGTAGTGGACGGTAATGCTGTGGTGATCCATTTTCAGCATGCAGGAAATGTCTCTGTACATACTCCTGGCATGAAGTAATAGCTGTGCACACAAGTGGAAATCAGATGCTCTGGGTTGTAACACCTAGGCCTGCTGCAGCCAGCTGAGTGACCTTAAACATCTATCACCTATCTATGTATGCGGATGCTCTCTCGTCACAAAGGAGGATTAATGATGCTACTTCACAGAGCTAATGAGAAAATGAATCAGTTAATGTTTGATTCACAAGAGCCATAAAGCATTATATAGACATTGTTTGTTTTTAATTCCTCCCTCTATCATGCTAGCTAATAAGCAGTATTATTCATATTCATACTATTATTAAAACCACATTATATTTCCCAGATAAGCCAAACAATCTTTCTGATATGCTTTTTCTTGCTGCTTTTCCACTTATTATTTCTCTTCCAGGCTATCTGGATTGCAGAATCTCAGTTCAACTATATGCTTAGGTTAGAAGATTTAGGCAAGTAGGATCATGTGCCCCCCGTCTCCAGAAAGTCATGATCAAAGAGCTTTATTGTCCTCTTAAAATACCTAATGATCTCTCATTTTTCCTCAGCTTCAGGATCTCATTCTTGAGAGCCGGTTTACTGTTCTGGATGTAAAAGCTTTAAAGGATCTAACTCAGAGTTTGTCCTCCTACTTCTATGAAACTGAAAGAGATCATTTTCAAACAATCTAAGTGTACTCTTGCATTTGGATAGAGCATATGTGCCTTTTCCATCTGCTTCAACTAACAGAGGTGAAAAGACTTAATCAGTAAATGATGTGAAGCATCATTTAATCACATGTAATTTCTTTCTTGTTTAATACCAGAGAATATATGATTTTGTAAGTATTTATACAAGGACTTAGAGCCACCTGTATAATAATCAGTTCACATCCAATAATGACAGATCACCAACAAAAAAGCCTGTACTTGTTAAGATGAAAGACAGCAACAAATATGCACTAATACAAATAAAAATTATTATTTGTGTTCCTGTTTGCTGCTCTTTTGTTTGGTTTTTTTTGTTGTTTTTTTTTTTAGTAGTATTTCTGGTTATCAAACCCATACCTTCCTCAAACAAATCTGGCTATATCCTGTCCTAATACAAGCATAAGTGCCTTAGGAACATAGTTTGAGGATAAGGCAGATCCTGTTTAGATCTTTTAAACTGCTATTGTATTTTCTTTAGGAAAAAATTAATAAACCACTCTTTTTTTTCTCTTCTGTTATGTGCTCTTTAGCCTTCCTGATCTTAGGTGCTTTCTTGAAGCAACTAAGACAGCAGTTCGTTTGAAGTCTCCATTTAAAAAGTCTTTCTACAGTGCTGTGTGAGTCTTTCCAGTTCACCCAGTTGGAGAGTTTCTTTTTACTTGTAACTTTCCCACTGGATTGAGAGCTTTCTGAAAAATCAGTTCTCACTCTTCCAAGGGTTAAATTTCTGCTAACAAATATGGACTATTTGATATGAGAACCATTATTGTTTGATATGTCAAATAAAACATTTGTCAATCAAAAGTCTTTAAGCACTGGGCTATGTGACATTTACTCTTTTATAAACCGACAAAGTCCCTGGTGGCATGCCTTTCTTCCTCTCATTTAAATAGTGGTAGGAGAACAAATCACACTTCAGGGCAAGTTGATAACTGCCAGTCACGATTTTTGCCTTGTTTACTATAATGAGGAGGGTAATAAATGCATCTGACCATTTCAGCTGGCATTTGCATAGATGAATGATTTGTCCAGTCAGTCGCTCTCCAGTGATTTGGGCCTTTTTGTCAGCACAAAGAGCATTCAGTCTCCCTGGAATTTACAGCAGCCAAGCTCTCATTAGCAAACATCCTTTACCATGAATGATTCAAATAATTACCACTGAAATAATAAACTGTTTCACAAAAACATTTTATTTGATGGCTCCAAACATCAACTTTTCTGAATTGTTGACATTCAAATAAGTCAGTTGAGCAACAATGATCCCCTTGTAAAAGGGTGGGCATTGTTTTACCTCCAGCAGACCTTTAAACTTGGCCAGATATCAAATGTGTCCCTCAAACAGCTAGCCAACGTGCTGGGTAATCAGAGGGCACGTACCAGATGGAGCTCTAGTAAAACTGTATGTTCAGGCTCCTGACTAATTTTCACTAGATTTACTTAGGATATTGTGAGCGTAGAATTCCAGACTAATTAGCAGCAAGTTATCTATTTGCATCTACAGGAGTTGTGTAATTATTAAGTGCTTCTGCTTACACTGAGCTCTCAGTTCTGAGTTCTCTTCTGTAATGATATTCTATGTGTATAATTAAGTGTTATTTGATATAGTTTTGGAGTTCAATCAAATGAGCAAGCAACAATTATATCCCATTATGATCTCCTCTAGTGCCTGGCAATAGGAATGATGTCACTGTATTTCCAAACCCGTAGCATGAGGCAAAAGGAATTTC
The DNA here is from genome assembly GCF_036013475.1 of Columba livia. NCBI lineage: Eukaryota > Metazoa > Chordata > Aves > Columbiformes > Columbidae > Columba > Columba livia. Next base: position 43,052,471 of record NC_088604.1, read on the forward strand.
CTGCTATCACTCTCCCTTACCCATTCTACCATGCATAATTAGAAAAGTTTTATTAGTTAATTTAGAGTAGGGCTGTCTACTACAGGTTTTCGTAGGCTGTGGGAATGTATTCAGTTTTCATTGCAGCATTGTTTGTATGGGTATATCTGTGAAATTATTATCTTAATATCAACCAGACAGGATTCAATTGCACTTTTTATGCTTCTCTTAACTGCAAGGAAACAAAACACAACAGAAGGGGGAATATTTCACCCATCCTGGCACATTCTTCATTGCATGATTTCACTTTCACATTAAGGTAAGGTAGGTAACAATAATCTCAAACAGCCTGGTACCTGAGACCTTGATGTTCAGAAATAGAATAAGTGAGCTCTGATTTTCATTTACAGACCCTTTATATCCCTTTGGCAAGATCAATTTCTTATGCTGCCAAGGAGAGGTAGAGAGCTCTTAAAATATGTGAAAGTCAGGCCAGTAAAATTAAATACATTAAAACACATGACTGTTATTTGCAAGCTATAAAGTGTACTCCTTAAAATATAATGTCTGATAATTGTTCTGAGCTAGGAAGGCAAATATTTAGGACCTAACTTTTCATACTTAGGTATTTGCAATAGAAGACACAAATTCTGCCTCATTTTTATTCACCCAAGGATAATTACCTGTTACAATACCCAAATTTGGGGCTATATATCCTATTTAAGCACCATGCTTTGCAAGCTGAATCCAAGTGAATAGAGTTAGATAAATTGTACATCATCTTTGAGTTTTCCACTTTTGTCCATGGGCATTTCTTCTTCACTCAGCCCAGACCACTCAAGCCCAGCCTAGTCCAGTGTTATTTTTTATTTGCTCCTGCTATTTGTCTAATCTGAAGTCAGTACTTAAACTAAATAGACTATTTCTCATTTTTCCCCTTGGCTTCTCAGGTACAGCATCAGAAGGAAATTAAGAAATCCCTTAATAATTAACTTCAGACTTTTTTTTTTTTTTTTTCCTAATCCAATTTGGTGTTGACAGAACTAAGAACAAACAGAATTGTCTGGAGCCATGTACAGATGACCAAGTGCAAAGAACACTTTTTATACCTCCTGGTATTCCCATGTTCTGTTGGACCGAGACAAGCTTTCTCTCTTGCAAGAACAGTAAAAGCTCAGTTAAAAGCAATCCTGCTTTCCAGAGCAGTTCATTCTACATGTCAGCAGGAAGAGAACCTGCACACTCACAAATAATCCAGTTTGCTCTCTGTAGTCTTCTGTAGTAAGTAGAATACAGCATTACCATATTGCTAGGATGCCACACGTGAATGCAATGCTTCTGCTGCCATCAAGCTAAACTTTAAAGTAGACTTAATTAAGGAATTATTTAATTTCAAACTGCATAGATCTTAGACATCACCACAATTTTGACAGCAATAAAAAAATGTCTGGTTTCAATGAGAATAAAACAATTTAAACCAGATTTTGGAATGGGATTCAGCTCTGGATATGGTTGCATACATTTAGGTGACTGTGTAGGAGATGGGTATCTAAACTCTTGTCTCAGTAAATAGACACCCAGTCAATACTGTCAGTGGACCATGGAGAACAAACTGAGGTCCCCATTGACTTAAAGAGTAGATCTCCACAGATTCCAAGGGAAGATGGATCGCTTGTAGAAATCTCCATGTAGACACTTAAGTTTCAGTTTAGTTACCAAAATACAGGCACTTGGTGTTATCTGAGATGGTCTGTGGTATCTAAGGCATCTGCACAGGGCTATGAGCAACTTGCACCTCTCCAGACCAGCAACTGGAGGATTAATGCAAGCAAGATGCCACTAAAACTTATGTCTGCAACCGTAGGCAAAAATATCTAATAGTGATCTGAATGCTTCCTCACATCTCCAAATCCAGAAATGCTGAAAATCCCAGATCTGCCACAGCTGGATTACCCTGAGCAGAGCTGGCTTTAGATGTAGGCAGAATAGATGTCTGCCTGATGCTACATGCTCCTGCTGGCAGGAAAATAGTGTGCAAAGGACCTTTTATGTATACCTTAGCTTCCTGGGCATCTAGCACCTTCCTTGCATCTCCCCACTCATCCTTCTCTGCTGCTGCCATTTCTACCTTGTAGTAGACTGTGAGATCTGGTCCCGGAATAAGAGCTATTTACATAAAGAAGTTTTATTTTTCCAGCTCACTTTATTGTGCTTAGACAAGCTACACAATTTAGCTCATCAAGCCATTACAATTCCTTGTAATTGTAATGTTTTGTTTGTTTGTTTGTTTGTTTGTTTTATCCAATGCTCTGGCAAGGTTTTTACTGATAGATTTAAGATTCTAAACACAAAAACCTTCTGTAAATGCGTTTTGTTTGCAGTTACGTTATCTATAGCAAAACTGGTTAATTAAAAATGAACTTGCCAAGTACCTGAAAACTGTCAGTCTGGAACTGTTGCTTTTAGACTTTAATTCTGACTCTTTCAAGTCAGATTTCAGTGAAGCAGCAATAATGTACAGCCTGTAATTTTATAATAAGCAGATATCAAATCATTCCCTGTCCCAAGTAAAAGGGGTTGTTCCAGTGATACAAAGTGTTATAGAACAAACTACCCAACAAATCTGTTATATGACTTCTCAAAGGCAAAAAATATCAATACATGTTAAGCAATTTCTATCCTTTTAATTCACTGGGGAAGTTCTTAAAAATTGTAGAGTATAATCACTTCTAGTTATTACAGCAAAAGCAAACATTTCATTAGAATTACCACATATTATAACATCCCAAATTTCAGGCAAACACACCTGCTAATTTTCAGTGATACCTGGACTAAGTTGTGAGTTTGGTCTGACATACATAGTTTATGCTGCGATAAATACTTGAGGGACTTCAGGTATAAGGTATTGCACAGAATGGTGAAGAATTTCAGGGGAATGTAACTTTTAGAGTTCTGCTCCAAGTAGTCCATTGCATTACATCTTACTCTATCTGGCTATTTGTTTTGGATGTTCACATTTTTATCAGTGTGGTCTTTTCCAGAACACTCTGGTCCTTCTCTAGCAGTATATTTAGAAACAATCAGAGTTATGAATACACTAAGTACATTAGGGGACTCTCAGTTTTGTGAGACCTCTTTGGCAAAGCTTCAGCTGAAGAACTGAGGAAAAGAGGAGACAGTTTTCATAAGAAGCAAACTCCTCTCTCTCAGGATGGATGCCCTTACAAATGATGAGTTTATAACCAGAGGCAAATGCTCAGCTTGTCACCTTCACATAAACAAGTATCACAGTCTTATGATCTGGGCAACAATAAGATTTTAAAAACTTTCTTTCTCTTCCTGTGGGTAAGTCACAACCACTGACCATTTAAGAAGTCTGTCCTCCAGCCTCATGAGTCTGAAGTCTGTGTTCTTTGTGTATGCAGATTTACTGTTTAAGAGCTAAAAAAAGCCCAACAAGCCCTGAAAAATAAATAAATCTCAGTTACTGAATTCCCTTGTAAGTCATGTCCTCTGAAAAGCTTTGTCTGACTCCTCCAGAGGTGAGTCATTTGGCCTGAAATCTTTTTGTCAGTGAGCCAGATAGTGTTTCCTGCCTTCTTTTATATTCCTTCTGCAAAGTAAAAGGCCTGTAATGATCTCTGGCAATTCCCCAGGTGCAAAAAGAGTAAATCAGCCCTGTGCCTGTGCCTGTACCACTGGGCAGGTGCCCTCAGGGTCCCTGTTGGAGAGCATCAGAGCTTCCTTGCTTCTGCCCAGTCCAGACCTTGGTCAGATGCTAAGCCAGCTCAGGACCTGGGAAGCACTCTCTGGTGCTGTAGTCTCAACATTTCCTACATTTATACCGCTCCTATACCTGTGCCATATAGTCTCAGATGAACAAATGTAGCCAAGAGAGGGAGACGGTGGCTCATGGGTGGGAGAAAATGTATTCAATGTGCAAAGTGTGCATAATAGCACAGACCATAACCAGTGTGTAAGGTTGTCAAAGCAGAACAGCTACAGACAGTGGGGAGCAGAGGAGCCCCTGTGGCCCACAGATCAACCAGAATTTAGAAGCAGCAAAATCAGAATATTGTTTATTTTCTTTCCAGTCCAGCACTCAATACTTTCTCATCAGCTTCCAGAGCTTTTAACCTGATTCTGGAGCCAGAACAGTACTGGGAAATAAAAGAGGAGCTATGTAAAAAGCTTAATGTGAAGATATTGTGCCTGATCCTGAAGAGTACAAAACCTGATCTGTAGCAATTGAAAATGCAGCCTATTAAGCCTACAGAGGCCTTCAGCCTTAGAAAGGTGCATCCAGGGAGCCCTCCCTACCAGGCACCACAGTTACAGCTGCTGTACAGGCAGCCCTGGCTATTTTGCAGTGGTGAGAACGATGCTCTGCCTTTCTGCGACAGAGCTGGGATCACCGGTAGAGTCCCTTCTCCTGCCCTCCCCTCTGCCCCCTCTCTAGGAGAGTAGCAGCTGCTGGGCTTTTCCTTGAAATATTCCCCCCACCCTGAGCATCTGGGCTGCAAGATCCAGAACTCTGACTTAATTTTGCAGGATACAGTAAGGAGTTAAACTCCCACTGTATTAAATGAAACTGTATGAAAAGGATGTGACTCCTACATATCCCAAACTTCCAGATGCCAAGCATATTTTCTTGAATGAAAGCCCTTTTGGTATTTTTCGTTGGGGGGAAAAATGCATTTCAGAAGAATCAAAATCAACAAAGAGATTATAGATAGCAAATACAACACTGCACATATTATAAGGGACAAGTACAGTAAACATGGATGGCTAATTAAGGAAATTCTTGAGAATGTCTTGAAACAGGATTGCTATATAGATTCCTGAGGAGCCATCCTTTAAAGGCATCACAGTCAGGAACAGTAATGGAAAATCTTGTCCTTTCCTACCAGAACTGCTTTATCAAAAAGTTAGCTTTGTTATTTACTAGGCTTACAGTAGTGCTTTGAGTTTCCAGCTCTTAATCTAGCTGTTAAAAAATATTGTTAAAGACAGCTGCTGACTCAGATTTCTCAGAGAGGAAAACAGAAGGATCTCCAGATCATCCGCACAACACCCGCGTCTCTTCTGGGCCAAGTGATGCCTCTGCAGATTTTAGATGTAGTCATGACTCCATGTTGTTTCTTCAATTTGAATGTCTGGAATAATATGAAACTGGCATGCAGCACATCCTGAAGGGTGATGTGAGGATGCAAACTGAGTGAGATAGTGCTGGAAAACTGAAAATCCATGCACAGAATGGAACCCCATTTCCTATATGACAGGTGTGATTTTGTGACAAAAGGCAAAGCGCTAGTCCTTCCCAGATATAAGAGGCAGGGATAAGGGACATTGTGAGGACATTCTGAGTAGGATATTTTGAATAGGATTCATCTGATTACACATCATAAATTCTAAGAAAGAAACACAAACATGTACTTTTGAGGAAAAGACCCAGGGCCTTCTAGAAAATAGCAAAATGTCACTATCAGGATCTAATCCATCAAACTTTTCTACTTACAGGACAACTTTGAGAATTTAAACTGCTATGGGTTTACACCTACTCCCCACCTCTTCAGCTCTAATGAATATAACGTCCTTCTAGCCCAAGACCCCATTTTTAGCAGTGTCCCAGGGAAGATAACAACAGAAAAGTATGAAAATAGAGAAAACACACAGTGAGATTTCCCCAAAATACTCTCCTAGCAACCACGAATTTACTTTGCAGGGGCTTTCTGAGCCAGAGGGTGTTTTGGTTTTAACAGCCCTTGGTGGATTTCTCTTCCATGGATGGCTCCAAAACAGAAACAAGCAGCAGTCAGAGACACTATATTCACCTGTCTCAATGCAGGATGGAGTCAACTGAGTGAAAATGTCAAGAAAAAATTTAAGCTAATTTTTCCTCATGTAGAATACACAGTACACACTCAGCTGAAATTTTAGGTGTGTTTTGTTTACCTACATAATGCAAATACATCAGAAAAGTAAGGCTTTAGTAGTAGAAATTACTAGAGCCTTCATGAGGTCAGTGAGCTTGCCCACTCACATCACCAGAAAATCTGGCTCGCCATAGCTTCCTCTCCTTGAGATTCTCTTGATAAACAAGACTGTAAAGAAATATTGCATGTATTCTTGGGTTGCCGATATAAATGATGGGTTTTTTTTGGAGAGAACTTGCTCAAAAATGTCAAAGAAAAAGAACTACGTGCTCTACGGTGTATTTAAAGAAGTTAAAGAATCTAGTGGATAGCCTTGTATGGCGTTAGATAGTACAATTTCATTCTGTTTAAGAAAGTTTGCTATCCAACTTTATCAGGCTCCATAAAATTTCAGTATGATATTTTAAAATCTATCTAAAACAGCAAGAACACAGATATGTGCAACACCATGAATATAAATGTGAGCCATTTAAAATATATCTAAGCGAGCAATCCAGGAACAGTCTGATCATGCAGGAGAAAAACAGATAATCTGAATTTGTCTATATCCATGTCTCTCTGTGTAAATATCTATCTATGCATACTCATAAATATTTTATCTGGATCTAGTTTGAATTTGGATTCAGCTCCTAACCTAGATAGGCAGAGTTCACAAATTGCCTGTTCAGTGATTCTGCTTTGTTTTGTAAGTGTATAAGGATGCGACTCTCACAACCAATACAGGAGCAAAAAACCTCAAAGAAAAAAATCTCTGAAGGACAATACCTTCAGCTCTGAATAGTCAAACACCCTAGATTCTTGCTGCAAGGTACATTATGAAGGGGAGTCAATTCACTGCTCAATTTCATATTAGAGGGGTTGAAGCGAGGGCCTGGTTTCTAAATAGCTATTTCTATTGACCTTTGCAGAAGACCATCCAGAGCACTCAGTTATAACGCCACTGAGCACTTCCCACAGCATGTTTGTTCTGTGCTTGGGAAGATTTTTCTTAAGTCAGGAGCAGTGTCTATAAGACATTTTTAGCCCCAGGGAGGCTGGGGGGTTTTTAATACCTAAAAATTAAGAACACAAGTGACATTTTTCTGTTTGCTTATATAAAATCAGTTTTCATAGGTATGAAAGAAGAGAGAGAAAGAACTCCAGTCACATATCCTTAGTTCATTTTCTTCTATAAGCTTTTTCTTTAAAAATAATCTGATGCAACATATATGTTCAAACATCTGGATCAGGAGATACAGTGATTGTGCTTATGAAAAGAATTTTACAGTGAAAATCACTGGTTTTCTATATTCTGTTAATTCCAGACTGGTTTAGGCTAAGAAGAGAAATTTTAATTTCTTTCTAAACGATAACTTTTCAGGTGGGTATATGATATTGAAAACAAGAATTTAGCAATAACTGCCTGCTCAAGCATAATTATAATGTGCTGCTGCAATATTAACACAAAGCCTTTCACCCCTGCACGACCAGCCTGACTTGGACAGGCAGAGCCCACAGTGCTGCCCTCTAACGCGCTGCCCGAATTGAGCTGGTGCCTGCGAGCTGTCATGCTGTCACCCGGGCAAATTGTCTCAATAGGAGAAGGAGGGACCAGGTAGGATGAGAATGCGGCTTTCCCGGGTGACTGGTGTTATTGCCTCAGAGGAAATACGGACTTTGTGGCTCAACACGGGACCGTAATGTTGCTTTAGACAGTTGCTTCTCTTTGCCTCACTGTTCCTTGACTGCGAAGTTGGTATAAAAATGTCTAAACATTAGCACAAGAAAAACAGTGATGATGCTTACATGCTTTTCTGTTTTCTCAGTGGTACAATCCACCTGAGAAGCTGAAGCCACTCAGACTGTGGATTTTGTTTGGTTTCTCGGGAAAGTGAATATAATGCACAAAGGCTACCTGGAAAAATGAATATAAATTCCTTCTTGTTGACTTGATCCTCATTAAACATTTTTTTTTTCTGATGACTTCTAGCAGATCTACTATATATGCATCACATAAATGTGTAACAGTAAGTAAAAGTATCAATATCTGGAAAAAAATTTAATGTTGTTGTCATAGAGCTCCACAGAGAAAAGCACTTAAAAAAATTGCCCAGTTTTCTTTTTATAGACCAATTTTTAATGAAAATTTTTCTCCTCTTACACTTTAAAGTGGTTACATAGTACTACCAAACTCTTGAGTAGCTGAAATGACAACACGCATAGGTAGCCACAGCACAGAGAAATCCAGGCAAGTGTACACACAACACAAATGTCACAAATATAGGTTCTGATTTGGCAAAGTCCCAAAAACATGGGTATAGTATTAAGGATATGAATAGTCCCAGTGAAGCTAGTGGAATTATGTTCCTCCTAGTTAAGCGCTGTAGTCTGAGGCACATGTGCACAAGCAAAGCTATAGAAACTCCCATCTATCTTTCCAATAGTCCCTGTTGACAGCTGCTGAATGCGAACATGTATGCCCAGTGCCATTCTGGCTTCTGCCGGTGTTATTGCTTGTGTCACCCCAGCGTTAGGCCAGGGGAGCACTGGCAGCTGCTCTGGGGGGCCAAAGGAGACCATAATGAACAGGAGGGAAGCAGGCAGAAGGGCCACATGGAGCTGTAAGGAGCAAGGGAGGGGGGTGTGTTGGCTGCAATAAATCCCCTCGCTGGAGCCATAAAACTTGGATATTCCTCTTAATAGGGCTCTCAGTTCCTCTTTAATGTGATCTGAAAAGAATTACAGCATTAGAGATGGAGGAAAGAAAGCTTCTTGAAGATCTAGGATGATTCTAACTAATATGACCAGACTGTTTCTTCATTAAGACAATATTCTCTTAAATCCGCTAGAGAATATTGATTCCAGTGTTGTGTTCCTTTTAAAAGCATACGGTCTCTTCTTGAGCTCATCTGTGTACACCAGGAGAGGAGGACTGGAACAAAGATCTATCACAGTAATCTGTGAAAGGATACTTGCTGTAGGGTTGTAATTCACCATGACATAGAACAGTTACGCAGGTGCCTCTAGCATCCCTGTCCCCTCAGGGAAGAATTAGATAAGGCTGCCAGGGCATCTACACTCAGACTCAACCTAATATTAAGATTCTAGATATATGTCTTGAATGTACAGTGTGAAGAAACTCTACCTTTGCTGTATTACCCTTGTTTTCAAAGGAAATTAGATCTATCTTTTCATGCTCTGTATTTGCATGTGCATCTGCAACCTCTCTCCACCCCCAGCACCAACTTAAACTTCAAGTCACAGCCAGTTTTGACCCAAATTGACTGAGGGGCAACAAGCCCAAAGACACAAGCTCTTGCAGTTCTGTGAAAACAGGCAGTTGCCCAGAGAAGAGAGAGCCACCTGAAAGAAAGGCAGTCCTGTGCATTCAGCCCTTCTTCGATATGTGGCAGAGGGAGGGTTGGGGTGCCCAGTTGTGACAGAGGCTTGCTTGGAGCAAGCCTCTTAGTAGACACTTGAGAATCCAAGCAGGAGACACCCACTGGTCCATAGGAAACCAGGCTCTATTAGTCACACCAGTCAGGAGTCCACGCTGCTTCTAAAAAGGAGAGCAAAGCACCAGTCAGAAGATAACGATACTTGTTAATTGTTTTTGTTTCTTTTTACTGGTTAAATCTTAGCAGTCATTACAGTTGTAACTTCCTAAGGTAGGTCCTGAGATCTACCTGGCAGTGCTACTCTGCCTGCCTGCTGTACAGCTGAGGGAAGATAAAAGCAAGCATATTCTGCACATCAAGCTGGTTCACTTCCAGCACCGAGCGTGGACCTGCCTGAGTGCAAGTGGAGCTGTCAGCTCGTACAGGCTTCACTGTCAAGGGCTGTGTCATCTGTCAGTGTCGGTTCCAGCTCACTGTACCACATAGAGGCGATGCACTGGTGCCTCCCAATTGATAACACGCTGCCAGAAGCATGTTACTTTCTCATCTGTCTTCTTGTAGCTGTCAAAACTGGAATCCATTAATTAGTTTGTTCTTGTGAATTTTAGTTGTTCTGAAGACATGTAAATTTGAAAGTAAGACACACACGCACACACACACAAAAACCCAAACAAGCCACCAGGAATGTGCCAATAGGGGTTTCACCAATCCTAAGTGGCAGTTTTTATGAGCAGTAAGTGATGGCTACAAGAACTCCATCTAAGTGAGTATAATGATGTGGCTAGTTTCACCACATTGCTTTTAATGAGACTGAGCTGCTTACAGGGGGCAAGATGCAATGACAGCTAAAGAAAGGGAAGAAAACAAGGCACCAAACTGGTGAAGTCAGCTGGGTCAAGAAGGCTCTGCTTGTTGTATAGTTGGGGATTTTTTTTCTATTTGACATGTTACTTACAGAGTGGAGAAAAAGTTCGACTGAGCTTTATTTCCCCATATTTTGCATCTCATGAAAGAAAAAATTTATTTCAAAAGGAGATTTTTCCAGCTATGTGGGTTTAAGGCAGGATGCTTCTCACTCTAGCACATGAATGGACAGTGCTACTTCTAAAAAGAACAGTGCTTCTATTGAAATTTCAAATACTAAATATGTATATTTTTATTTTACATGGCTCTTGCATATGTTCACTCACTTTCTCAGGGTGTCAGCAAAGATACTTAAAGTAAAAGTTTCAGAAGCAGCCTAAGTGAGTCTTCAAAAGCAAGTAAGGGATTGGGGAGCCTGCACTGAAATGAGATTCAATGAGACTTCAGTGCAAATAAATAAGGTATAGAAATCCCCGAAATGGCTCCACCTGAGCACAGCCTTCAAACCAACCTTGCCAGCAGGTATCAAGAGAGCTTCCTAGCTCCACCACAGCCTTTCAGCCACCACCAGGCAGAGGCAGACCCAGACAGATGCCGTCACAGCCTGAGCTGGAGCAGCCATCAGGCTTCGCTGCACCATTGCCAGCCTGTACCGCCACACGCTCTTGTGTTTTCTGAGCCCAGTTACTTTAAAAATGGGAATTAAGCTCATGTACTGCTTAGTATTTCTGAAGTTCCCATCCTAGGGAATCTCACATACAAGCTAACTTCAACTTGACCGTCTTACCTCCTACAAAACTCTATAAGGTAGTCTACCTATAGGAAACCATGTACTAAAAGTTCCATTACTGTAATTCCTTCTACTAGAAGGGCAATTTGCTAATGCTCTGACTAGACATGATTTGTTTCTACATTTTCTTTAAAGAAATGTCAGAAGACTTCCCTGGAATTGGTCCTTAAAATAGATTATTCTCTCTTAAAAATCAAGATATCTTCTCCTTTTTGTCCCAAATCATGCCAGTCGAGAACATACAGATATATTTATCCAATGCAAAAGGTGGGACTATATATTAACAGATAAGACAAACCTGCTTCCAGGAAATCAGATCCTTTCTTTGCTTTTGCAGTGGTTATAGAAAAGGAAATGAAGCCAAAATTTGCAATTCAACAAGGTTACTTCAGTGTCAATAAAATACCTTTCATCAACGCTTTATGGCCATTGTACTTGGATATCTTCATTTACATGTATTTAGCTCTTGTGGCAATGCACACTTTCCTAGGTATGTGTATGTCTTTTTTAATATCCATTGAAAACTTGGCTCAGAATCAGCTGTTTAGTGGTTTAAGTTCATTCACTCACACAGGTAATCCATGGAAGAACAAGCATTTTAAATGCTCATTGGAGAAATAAATAGCTGCTTTATGCATGTTCTGGATATTTTAGGAACTCACATAAAGAAAAAGAAATACCATTTATGATCACTGGTTATATACTTGTAAGAAACCATTTCTGAAGTCAAAAAATCTCGCAGCCTGGCACCAGGATCTCAATGCTCTGTTCAGGAACTGAGCCCTATGCTTTTTCAGAGAGTTTGAGCTCCCTCTGAGCCCTTGCTGTTTTCTGTGGTTTCAAAGCCACTCAAATCCTGCCAGAACAGTAGTTTGCACACATAGTCAGACCTGGGGCTAGAAGAAGGGTGCTAAAATACAAATACTTGCAGCAAACAGTGCTAGGAGGGAAGGGGCAGCTGGCTGCAGCCTCTCCTTGGTCCTGCTCTTTGCTTTTGCACATGGGCTGTCACTGCTCCTCTTTGTCTCGCCAGTATCTCTAGAAGACAAGGGAAGTGTCCCCTTGCCCACACCCAGCATCTCATCCCTGGGCAGGGTGTCTGGCAGGCAGGCTCCTTCCAGAGCTGTTCATCTGCCTGAAAGACAGACTCAGAAGAGGCAGCAAGTAGCATCCCCCCTGGTTGTGGGGCTGGGGGTTACCACTTCTAAGTGGCAAGGAAGCACCGAAGAGAGCTGGGAGACTGTGAACACAGAAAGACCTCTCTACAGGGCTGGCTAGACTTGCCCTGTTATAAACATCTACGTTTTTACACACTGTAGTGGTGATGTGGGACCTCCATATTACAGGTTCTTGTAAAAATAAGCCACAGCTGCTGTGGATATTTATTGCCTTATTTTGGGAATCTTGTCTCTCAAGTGGCAGCAAACAGAGACACTTTAATACAGTTGCTGGCTGTGATGCATGCAAAACCAGACATGTTTGGTGGGCATGCTTTCTCTGATGTTAAAAGAACAACGGGAACTTTCTGTAGAGGGACAGGGCAGAGGTGCTCATGAGGACAAGCTGGCTGGCCCACAGTGAGCAGCAGCCCCCTAGCTGGGTTCTCTGATGGGAACCCCCAATCTGGCCAGAGCCATGAGTCTGCCTCCACATCCCTCATGCAGGGAGTAAGCATGAGGACAGACCATCTTACCTTGCCCTCAAGGGGAGAGTCAAGTTTGGGGAGGCTTTGGCTTTCAGCTAAACATCGTATCATAGTATTGTTTCAGTTGGAAAAGACCCTCAGGATTATCGAGTCCAACCATAACCTAACCTTAGCACTAAAAACATCATACTGTATCTATATAGACTCTCTTGCATTTGAGTCAGACAGTCATTTACAGTGTAAACATCCTTTCATCTCGTTCATAGCCGCTCACATCACCTACATCCATATGTGGGGAGAATGCAGGACCAAGGAAGAGGAAGGTCAAGAGCAAGGCTGTGAGAAATAGATATCATCCCCAGCTCTGAGTGCAAACTTTTGGCTTCAGTTGTCTCTCCTGAGGTGGCTGGTTTTACCTCAGGATACTCAAGCAACATAATATTAGTGACTGTCACAGGCTGCCATAGCCAAAACAGGAACACCAAAGCTCTATCCCCATGGACATTATAGAGCTCCCTCTAGGTCTTGTGAGGATCCTGAAGTCTGTGACCATCTTCTTTGTCCAGACTAAGCGTAGATTGTAGAGAAAAACATGCTGGAAAAATCCTCCTGAAGAGGATTTGTCCCCAGGACTGTCTGCACCACCGAAACTGTAACATTTACAGCTAGATTAGAGATAATCTCTTCGTGGTCAAGTAGTATTGCACAGGTCAGATATCAATAGTGTAACCAGTTGTTTTATTGTAGAAGGTGGAAACTAGATTGCCCTAAAACAGCCCCACCTCACTCTCCCCAAGAATACAGAGGTATATGCTCCCAGCTGTTAGTTTATAATAAAGTCCTTCAGGAGACCATATTCCTGTGAATACTTAAAGAAAGCTTCTGCTTTCTATGGTAGATGGAAATTCATACTTTTATTCACACATTTTCTTAATGACCTTCTGCCATAAGAGCAATTTGCTTAGTCCACTCCAGGTGATTTTGCATGATTTGCAAATCTAATTTTTATCTCCACGTCTCACATTTGAAAATCTTTTGCCACCATATTAATTTAACATTTTTATCTTTTACCCACCAAGACAGCTCATCGTGACCTTTAAATTCACTTACAAAGGATAACCCATTGGTTAATCTGGACCAATTGGCCTCAGTTACACACTTGGTGACAAACCATTAATTCTGTCCCAGTTCTTTAATTGGCCAGAATGCTCTTTTTTATCAGATATATTAGCTGTCAGAAGTGCCTGCTAGCCTTTGCATACTTCCTGGAGAGTGTCCAGGTCATTAAAGCAACATCTTCTGTTCAAGTCTGGAATATTTATTCTGTACCAAAATCCTAAATTTCTCCCTGCTTTTAATTAATTAAAGCCTGAAGAATGCTGGATGGGTCATGCTACAGGCGAGGCTTTTGAAATGGAAAAACTGGTACAAAATCTTTCATGCTTCTTTCACTCATTGGGCAGTTTTGCTTCACAAAATCACGATTTGATACTATTTAAATTTCACCTGGTTGAAGTATTTTATTTCCGCTGAATTATTTTGCACTACAGTAAGGCAGGTACAATTTCATGGGCAGGGAGGAATAGCATGAGCCAAAGGGGCTGTAACCCCCAGCACATGATGGGGGAGCAGCTATAGCTCTCTGTAGCCCCCCCCCCCATCTCTCCAGGGATGCAGTCTCATCAGAACTGCATCATCTGAGGATCAGAACCAGCTTTTGAGAAAAAAATAACACCCCACAACTAGGGCCAGAGTTCCCACAAATCTCTACAGACCTACCCACAGGCAACAACTGGGCAGCTGAACCCCACTGCGTTTGCTGTGGTGGAAGAACCGATACACCTCTTCAAGGTGTCACACATGACCCACATTCCATTCTGTATTTAATGTCTAACAGAGATGCTGGTAATGTTGTCAGTCCTCCATCCCTTCCACTCATGGAGCAATAACATAAAGATTTTGACTGCCTTTGTGCCATAAGTGTTCTATTCACCAGCCAAGAAGACCTGGCTAAAATAATATTTTAGAATTATTTTTAAAATTGTTTTATACCACTGTGCTTATTGCCATTCATATTCTAAATTTTCTGTCAGTGACTGTCGTGGTTTAACCCCAGCCAGCAACTACAACCACACAGCTGCTCATTCACTCCCCCTCAAGTGGGAAGGGGGAGAGACTCTGAAAGGGAAAACAGCAGAATCAGAATGGATTTCTTTAAAGGAAACATGTGGTAAGTGTGGTGTTTTCTTTATATCTATGTAGTAAAATGTTGTTCATTTTGAAAAATCTTATAATATCTCTTGATATCTCCTTTATTCCAGTCTTCAACATAAAATTCCAAAGTCATCCTATGATTCAAATGGGATGACAGTCTTCAAAATGCTGTAAGTTTCCTTCAGTTTTGTTGGTGTTATGTGAATTTGAAAACAGGCCTATCTCAGTGAAAATATGCTTTTTTACAAATACTTCTTGCAGCTTTATGTTCTTCCAGTTTTAGTATTAACACCCTCTGAAGTGTTAAACTAATGTCTAAAGGTATGCCAAATGGAGATGTTCTTTGAATGGCAAATGATGAAATATTAATGTAATACTTCTATTCCTGCTTCATGATTTTGGCTTGTGAAGGAAAATCATCATATTTTTAAAGTAACATTTTTGCTGGATCTCTGCTTCATGTTTCATATCTGATTTATTTCCTATCTAGAATTTGACGAACTTTTCTGGGAGAGCACTGTTCCTGCTTTGCTGAGATCAGGGATCAAACTTCACTATTGTCTGGAGTTTACCCACAAAAAAAATAGTTTTTCAGGTAAAACAACAACCCTTAGGTAAAGTCAAGGGAGCAGCATGACCTGCGTGAAACATAAAGGCTCTACTAGATGTGCTCCCTATTGAAACTTGCAGTGTCACCTATCAGCAAGCCCTTCAATCTCCACCATACGGTATGTTTAAACGCTGTGTAAATATAGCTTTCGCCCATCCGTTCATCTTTGTCTCGCTTCTGCCGCGGTGCTGCCGAACAATGCTGGAAGCCACAACGGGGCCGAGCATGCGGGCGCGTACAGGAGCACATCTGCCAGCAGGCTGATTGAAACGTTCAGGAGGTGAACAGCGGCCTCGCCAATGAAAAGCAAGTCCTGTGGTTCACAGAGTCTGTCTCAGCCAGACTATGATGATAGGCTGCTCAGGTTTTTAAGCCTACTGTATTTTTCGCAAGCTGAGGTCTTATGTTTGCAAAGGGTCAGAAGATGCAGTTGCATAGATCCCATTCAGGAGGAGGCCCTTTATGTGCATTTATTCTTAAGGAACAATTTTGCGGTAGCTCAAAAGAAACAATAGCCTGGTTATGTGTTTGTTTGTGGTTTGGTTTTGTTATTTTGTTGTTTTCTTTTTCTTCCATGTGTTATTTTAAATATAAGAGTCTCTGAATTGCCTTTCATTTTGGCATCTAAAGCTGGCGCAGACATTTTTTTCTGAGGACATGGATTTTATGTCTGTTAAGTTTTCTTCTTTTGTTCATCGCTAAACAGTCTGCTTGTTGCACAATCACTGAATATGACTATTTCAAAGGTGGGAAAATCCAACTCTAAAAAGTGGGTTATGCAACAGCTGAGATTGTTTGAAAAAACCCTGAAATTGGACTCTTCATAGTTATCTGTAGTAAGCATTACTTATGTGGCTGCATTTTTTGCCACACGACTGATGCTACAATCAGACAGAAGATTTTGAAAACCTTGTCTAAAAAAAAAAAAGGCAAGTCTCTGAATGACTTCTGCCTCTTCTGCTGTGGAAGTGCTGGGATAGTGATGAAACAGCTGATATCAAGAAGAGGAGTTGGTTCACAGGCTCTGGTGGTATTTTCAGTTCTCTTTTATGCCAATAGTGTTGCAAAAATTAAATTTGTGTCTGGAATATGAAGACCCATGAGAAGCATCTTGAAAACTATGAGAAGATCAGAAAATTTGCTTTTAACCAGAATGTGAGCAACATTTAGATAATACAACAACATACAGGAAATAAAGCATGCCAAACAAGGGAGAGGAAATTAAACTGCATGTAGTTGCCGAGGTAGTTGGTCTTCTTCACACAACTTTTTGTGTACATTGGGTAGTCAAGGGAAAATTAAGCTTCTCTGGGTGTTGTCTAAACTTTGAATTCATAACTTAATACTCTTTCATATATTGTCTTTGAAAGTGAAATACATACAAGGTGAATACTACAGCTCAGTGATACCCAAAATCCAAATAGAAAATGAGTAAAAAAGAAAACTAAGAAGTCACCAAAAACATCCCATGTCAACATGCTTAATAACTCTGTTTAAAAAACCCCAACAGACTTGTATATTAGAGGTTATGTATTAAATGCAGATTTTACAATACATATGCATGAGAACATTCAGAATAACTGAAAACCTTAAATATTTTGTAGAAAAGTCATGCCAAATTTGAAGGGACTACTCCTGAGTATTTGCTTTAGTGGGTTCCTCAACCATATGATTGTTTTAACATAGTAAAGCAGTCATTCTGGAAACCTGTCCTCAGAACTAGCTGAGTCATTTTAATTTAATTCTATCAGCTCAGCCGCCTCAAAATAAGCCACTGAATGAAAAATTTCCACTCAATTACCATTTCTCAGCTGAAAACAGTATCTGTCCATACAGAGGATCAACATACCCAAAGTGTAGCTGGGACTTACACTATTATGTTTCTGCCAGTGGTGAGTGATCGGATTAGATTCAGCTGTTGGGATACAACCCCATTCAGCCACCGTCTCCAAAAGGACTTTCTTCCAGAAGCTGAGGAACAGTGCTCTAAATGGTGGCACCTTTGCTTTCTGTGGAGCTGAGTACAGTGCTGCACCTCTGGAACAAGAGAGTTGGAGGACTACGATCCAAAATGTCAGTTTTTAGCACCAAATATGGAAGTCAAGTTTTGGCTCAAACCTAATTATTCATTATTTCCAATCTACAAGCTGATCAGAAATTGAATTGAGAAGCCTCTCATAGGCAATTATAAACTATCTTCTAAATTATCTTCTTGCAAAGAAGAGGAATAAATCCCCTTCATTGAAAGCAAGATAAAAACAGAGTTAATTTTATGCCAGCTGGGTCCACAATAGTTTACTCTTCTGCTTGTCAGCTGAACTGCTCAGTTATTTGCAATGTGTTAGTACTTCAGTCTCTCAGGATATGGATGTGCAATGTGCTGGTATCCCAGCATTGTGTCTGATATGAAACCAGCTCTGGATAAAACTGGCACTAAAGGTAGAAGTGACAGCAGCGTTTATCATGCCATGCTCAGTGTCTGCAGTCTCCTCAACATTGTTAGCTGTTGAGCTCTTGGTTTGTTTGGCTGCTTTTTAAACATGTTGAGCCTGTGAACTCTTCTGGATATCAAACTGCAGCCACTGATCTGCCGCTTGGAGATGGAAACATTTGGTGGGATTTTACAGAGGTCTGACATAAGTAAAGTACCATGGAAATCAGGTGCAAACTGTTGACTTTGCCAAGAAAACAGCTTTAAAAACTAGTGTCAGGTTGGGAGACAGGGATGTAATCTGGGGACAATATTTGTCCATTTCTCTGTTTGTCATTTCTGATCCATATTAATATTCATCCTAACCCATCCCCGGTGGGAAATTACTATGCGTTTGCTCTAAATCGGTCAAAACTCCTGAACCAGCCATATGGTGTGAATCCCTGTTTGTCTGGTAGTGCAGAGTCTCTGTTTCACAGCCCTGATGCACATACAAAACTGTCTGCTTTCACTGCTTTCTAGCAGTGTTGTAAATAGAACTGAACTTGTGAAAGAAACAAGGTGTTAATTGATGGTGTACATATTCGCCCTCATAAACGTCTGCTCCTAAACTACTTTTCCCATTTTCTAAGGAAGCCCTTATTCCTTTAAAACGGCCAAGGTTCTTGCTCACAATACAGTTTAAATTCTTAATCATCCACAGCACTTTTCACTGCAAGGGGAAAGGTGTAGTTACGGCCCATCTGTATATTCAACAGATACTTTGAGCTGGGAGGAAGATTTTTGTCAGCAGTGACTGTAGGAAACCATCAATTCACACATTGTGGGAAATGTGATACTGTATTTTCAACTCCAGCTCCTGATTTTCTTAATTAAGATTGTGCTAGACATGCCAGAAGAAGGGGTCTGTGTGTCTGATCATGTGCAGGCGGTTGAAAACATTTGCTTGTGGTTGTTTCACTCATCATACTGGTTCATTTTATAAAGCTATATTGATATGGGCCACCATTGCAGCAGAAAGGCCATCACCGATAACCCCAGTGCCTTCGCTTTAGTCAGGGCTCGTGTTGCTTTGTTTCCCCAACGCATCCCATAAGACAGGTTGAAGCAGCATTAGCAAACCCAAGCGGCCAAATCATAGATTCATAGGATAGTTTGGGTTGGAAGGACCTTCAAAGGTCATCTAGTCCAACGCCCCTGCAATGAGCAGGGACATCTTCAGTGAGACTAGGTTGCTCAGAGCCCCGTCCAGCCTGGACTTCAGTGTTTTCATGGATGGGGCATCTACTGCCTGTTGCAGTGTTTCACCACCCTCATTGTAAAAAATGTCTTCCTCACGTCTAGCCTGGATCTCCCCTCTTCTAGTTTAAACCATTACTCCTTGTTCTGTCACAACATGTCCTTCTAAAAAGTCGGTCCCCATCTTTCTTATAGGCTACTTTTAAGTACTGAAAGGCTGCAATAAGATCTTCCTGGAGCCTTCTCCAGGCTGACAAAGCTGGGGACCAGCTGCCTATTGATGCATCCCTGGGCAGTGGATCCTCCTGCATTTTTTTCCAGCCTAAATCACACTGATTTAAATTAACTCCCTAGGCTAATGTCCTTTTCCTATAAGAACAGTTGCTGTGTTGGTCAAAACAAGATTAAGGTTTTGTCCTCGTTTTGTTAAAAACAAGTTTCTCTTTCAGTGAATTTTGCCTGTCAGCTAAAGCCTTCATATTAACTGCATTTTCCTGGAGAACCAGATACATGTTTTGGTAAACCTAGCAATGGAATGCAAACTTATTGATAAGCATGGATGGACATCTCGCGAGAGGGGCGACGAGAAACATGTGACCAAGAAACTGACCAACTGTGTATAACATTCCATTCACGTGAATACTTCATATAAAAGTGGGAGATCACGAGGATCTCGTCCCTTTTCCCTTTCGCCTTTGCTTTTTCCCTTCTGCTTATGGCCGACATTAGAAGAGGACCTTGCTAGTCATCCCTGCGAACTGAGGCCTAGTGACAGACTGAATCCAGCTCTGATTGGCTGCAGAGTCTAATCCAGGACTTCGGGTGCCGGCTCTGCAGTTGCTGAGACTTTCAAGATTGGTTTTGTATATTTTGTATTATTTTCTCTATTCTTATTAGTAGCATTAGTAAAACATTGTTAATTTTTTCCAACTCTCTTCTCTCTGTCCTTCTTTCCCTCCCGATTGTCTGTCCTGAGTGGGAAGGGGGGAGAGGGAGGGGCAAAAAGGGGGAAGTGGGGGGGGAGAGGCGGTTAACAATACATCTGCCAGGGTTTTATTGTCACCCCGCAATCTTAACCCTCGACAGGTTTACAAGTAAGAGTGTGTGCCTATAATGCTATATTTGATTTACATTTAAAAAGTACATGGGAACCTCTTTAACGCGGAGAATCCAACCCCTGTTGCAAAAGCCAGATCAAAAAGAAACAGTCCTGATCTGAACAAACCTGGTAGGATGGGTAGCTGATGAGTATGAGTTGTGTGCCTGCTGAGTTACATTCTGCAGTGCAGCAACCTGCCCCTCTTGGAACACTGTGTATCCTCCCATCTTCTTGGATTGGAGCTGATCCCTTCCATTAATAGAGCCAAAGGGAGGGATGCGTGGGAAAGCCACTGAGGGCTTTTGCTGCCCAAAAGTGACCATTCTTGTATTGATCCTTCTCCTCACAAAACTGCATGACATAGTCTAATAATAATCTCTCTTGTTATTTCAAGCAAAACTTCACATAAAGAATATGAAGAACTCTGATTTTGTATTTCCAAGTCGTTACTGAAAAAGGAAACCCGTGAAATGTCCTTAAGTTTCCCAGGGCTGTACAAGGGTGAGAAATACCTGCTGGCTCTCAGAGTCCTTACAATTTCAAGGCAAAAATGAGATACCCAATTGGCATTGCTCGATTTTTCCCATGCACTGCTACTCCTTCCTAATTATTTTTAAATTATTTTTTAGTTTAAAAAGGAAATAGGTAGCATGTTATTTTTGCTGGGATTATGTTTTTTTTTTCCTCAGAGAAAAAGGGGAATTGTCCAGACTGTATCAGAATGTCTGAGTCACTGCCAAGAAGGTTACAAAATCATGTGGATAAACCTGCCCAATTGCAGGTGGACAACTTGTTGTTGTTGTTATCAAATAACTCTCCATCAGTCCTGTCTTTCAGCCTCCCCACTCAACAACCGCCTTGGTAGAAATTACTGAACACATTTTCACTGCCATAAAAATTGGCCAGAGCTATATTTCTGGATTCCAAGAAAGCTTTTGACAGCCAACCATGATACTTTATGTAATAAGTTGTCAGCATACTGTGTATCACCTAACGCTGTCACTTGGCTTAGGTCAAAGCTGTCAAATTGCCAACAAAATATTGTTACTAGAAGCAGTAAATCTTCTTTTCAGCTTAGTCCTGTTGGGGTCCATCAGACATAGTCCTTGGTCTGTTATTGTTTATGTTATGTATAAATGACCTACCACATGAATATGCATGAAAAACAAAGCTTACATATATGTAGACAACAGTGCCAGCAGAGGCTGCAGTCAGATTTCAAAAAGATCTGTGAACCAGCAGGGGACAACTGCTTATGGTCTGCTTATGGTTTTAAAAACACACATGTAAAATATTTCAGATCAGGGTCCAGACTTTGAGCTTCTTCCTTATACTTGCAGGTTACATTTGCGTTGTATATTAAATTAACAACTGAGTTATAGATTTGACCATTTGACTATGAAAGCCCCAGTTGAATTGTGAAAAATTCATGAGGCCCCAGGGTAGGAGGCCAAGAGACGAGAGGCAAGAGAGACACCTGAGAGGGGGATCAGGGATGTGGCTCTGAGCTGCCCCCATGCAGCTGATCTCTGAGGACTTCTCATCCTTTTTCCCTTCTTTTTAGGCTGTAGCTTAACTTTTGCTCAGCTGACCCTAGAAGCAGGGAAAGGTGGGGAGGAGGAGAGAGAGCCTGTATTCAGGACAAGATCTCAGTTGAGGGGGTGAGAGCACAAAGCCTGAACTGTGGGTGCGATGCTCACAGTGCAAGGCTGGCTTTAGTAAGCAGAAACAATTTCGTCTCTATTATATAAAAAGAAGACTTAAAGGGTCCAAAGCAGTACATTGTCTTCTCTTTTCTCGAATACCTCTAATCAGCCTTTTAAAAAGACTGCCTTCCTAAAGCACTCCACACAAACAAGTAGTCTCAGAAGCATGGAGGTGTTTTAAAGATGTGCACACATCCATCATAGGCAATACACCCCGCAAAGAGTGCAAAACAGAGTTGCACTGTCTTGCCATCAGTTTGACAGCGAGTACAGGGACATGAGTACCACTGGCAGTGTGATTTCTTCTCAAGCCCTGAAACTCTGGCTATCTGCCTCTGATTTCATGTGTGTTGAGACTGAAACTTTACATTGATAAGACTCCTTCACCATTACTGGGAGAAATTCTCCTTTCAACTGGAATGGACAAGACCTGAATCAGTTTCATAGAGAAGTACAGAGGTGAGAGATTCTTACATATCATGACTATGTAACATATAGGAAGAGAAGGGAGCCAGAAATTCAGGTCAGGAGTTTCAAAAGTAACCAATGACCTGAGGTTCCTCAGTTTCTAGATGCCTGGCCTAGGGTCTATAAAAGGTCTTAGTTTCCATAATGCTGAGCATTAACAGTGTCTGAAAATTAAGTTCATTTAGGACATCAAAATTCAATACTCAAAGGCTGATCTAGCTTAAAAAACAATAAAGTCGAACACATTTGCAAATGGGATGAGAGGTCCCATTGCATCACTTCATACCAGTTCATGTGCCTTTGCAGATGTATTCCCCATCTAAGATGTCTACACTCCAAGTCTCAGCATCTGTACTTCTACTGCTAAATTAGACAGGTCCTGAGCTCTGCAGTTTACCAGCTGCATGGCACTAAACTCTGTCTCTTCCTTGGGCACTGGGGGATTCTTCTACAGACCTAGATATAAATGTAGCGTTCTGGCTCTGTTCTTGCTGTATTTGGTGCTGAACCATGGGGATCTGCAGACGGTGATGGTGATGTTTTCCTAGCAGGAACTCGAGCCAGGGTGTTGGTGAGAGCCTCCTGGATGACCACAGAACAGAGGGAGCCGATCCTGCTGGATCCTGGCTAGCAGCAGCAGCTGAGCACATGGGCCAGCCTTGACCATGCACTCCCAAGGGAGAGAAGCTGACACTTATCAAGACCATGCTGAGGTGTGAGCTAACAGCTAATAGCTAAGTAGCCTGGATGGCCAGCAGTCAGGCTTGCTCCCTAGCCCTGCTTTATTTAGTAGCACAGACACAGCCTTTGACAACTTGATTTTTGCTTTGAGAGGGAGCGCGAGGCTCGCAGAGACATCCGCGGGGTGTGACGTGTGCCTCTGGCTCCCGGATTGCTCTGCCAGTGCAACCCAGGTGTGACATGGCCTGCAGTCCCCTCCACCGCTGCCCACAGCT
The DNA here is from genome assembly GCF_036013475.1 of Columba livia. Lineage (NCBI taxonomy): Eukaryota > Metazoa > Chordata > Aves > Columbiformes > Columbidae > Columba > Columba livia. The sequence continues at coordinate 43,075,785 of NC_088604.1, forward strand.
TCCCAGGAGCCCAGCCTGACACTTGCCTGAATCTGTGCCTAATCATGGCATTGTTTGAAAGATGAAGAATACGATGAAATCATCTTATATGGCAGCTTTATATATGACTGGGAGGAAAAAAAAAAAAAAACAAACTTGAGTCCCTTTTTTTCCCTTTAATATAAAGCAACTGTTAGAACCATTTACAGATCTATACATTTAGGTTTTTATTGCTTTGGTCAATGATTTGATTTAAATGGCAGCAAAGGTTCTACCAGCTCTGCACTATTGATTATGTGGTCAATAACTGGATACAGTTATTATGCCAAAATACGTTCTTATATTAATGCTGATGTAAAGGCATTTCAAAATATAAAGCAGGAGTGGATATGTTGTGACTCAAGCAGAGAATCAAAGTCACAGCATGGGATGACAATAAAGAAAAGAACACAGTAATGAGGAGAAAAGTCTAGGAGAGAAAAAAAGGCAGCACTTGACAGACTCTTTGCAAGTTAGAAAACAAGCAGTTCTGAGAGCCGCATCATTAACGAAGCCTAGTTTACTATGAAACTGTGCCCTATATTCCTATTCCCCTCCTCCTCCCCAACAACCATCCTAAATCCTCAATGTGTTCCCTGTGTCCTCAATACCCTCTCACTGCATCATCCCCTTGCCACCCTGTTCTCCACCTCTCCCAACACCATCATGTCTCCACCACCCCCGGTGCCACCCGAGCGGCAGTGTGTTCCCTGGCTGGTCCCCAAGGGATAAGGATGCTGACCGGATGGCCAGGGAGCACCTGCAGCTTGGCCAGCTGGCAACCAAACCCTGCAGATAACTGCTGGGCTCAGGCTCCTGCCGCTGAGCTCCTCCCCGAGAAAATCTCCAGCACAGCATTTCCTTGGATCCCTCTTCCCTTTGCAGATGCTGCTTTTCACAGTTTCTAATAAAATCACTTATCTGAGAGCTGCAGTTGGTAAAACTTGTTTATATCAATCATCAACGGATTAAAGAAACTATGAGGGATGGGTTGGGAAGGGATGAGGGATGGGTGGAATCTCAGGAAGTACAGGTGTTTGGTCTTTTTCTTCCTTGCAAAACTGGAAAACTGGTTCAAAATTCCTATCCTGTACCTATTTTTCCAAAGGAAAGCTATAAAAATACAGCTCTGACCAAAAGGTTTCTGCTACAGCCTCTTTCAAATGCTCGTTTTCCCTTTCAAGAAATATTCAGGTTAGCTATGTTCTAGCATAACATAAGGACCAGAAACTAAAATTGAGCCTAAATTTCCCTTGGCCATGGAATGCAATGGAAAAGGTAGTGCTGCCCTCTATAAAATCTGCAGCTGTGTGTACAGCTCAGCCCATGCTTTGGCTCATAGCAATATTCCTTATTTCAAGTGAGGCTTGCAGAGTCAGAAGGGTCCCATTCTTTCATCCCATGGCCCCTGGGGATAACTGGGGCAGATATGGTGCAATAAATAATCACCAGGTTTCAGCATCCACAGCAACCTGGGATTCTGCACAGGACTGCTTGATGGTGTAATTAAAAGCCGGATTCAGAGAACAGAATTAGAGTTCAGCTACCACTTCTAGTCTTTTTCCCTGCATTTGAACCTCTAATTTTGCTACTATTACGAATCTTCTAAGAGAATTCCTATGGATTTCTCTTTTTCTATTTCTTGAAACTGACAGGAATAGACCTATTCTGCAAGGTACTTAGATCTTTTAGCACCAGAGCACCTGGGGCTGTTCAGGAGGTACAACCCGAGATTGAACTTTCTGATTCATTTAACGTAAAATTTCTTGAGTTACATGGGGAAATTTCCTGAGTTATAGGGATAAAACTTGGATACTGGTAGTGACAAGCATCTCTCCAGCAGCTTAGTGAAAAGCTTTCCATGCAACTCCAATAACTATTGAGCAAAGCCGGGTGTGATTTACATACTCCTACACTAGGCATTCCCACAGAACCACTAGGCTGTGATCACAGCACATCATTAAACGCAGAGAGCATGCAAAAAAAAAAAGCCATTTAAAAAAAAAACCCTTTACCATTTTTTCAAAACACAGCTAATTTCCACCAGCTGACAGGAAGCAGATTTTGCTCTCCTACATATCTTCTTTCTCAAAAATGTCCAGTTTCTCTTCTTTTTGACAAGTTTGGTGTCATTTTTAAAAGTGTTGGCTTTTTAAAATGTTTTTAAAATGCCTAAGCCAGATGATTTTCTAAATAAATGGATAAATACATAATTTCAGAATTGAGAAAACACTGACAGTCACAAAGGAGGAGATAAAGAGCAACAAAATTTGAAGCAGGTGAAAAGGTGAAAACGACTATATAGTCCTAACTACAGGCATTATAGTTTTGTTTATGAACATGTTCAACACACACGCATATCACACATTTGAAGTAATGATGGCCATATGGTGGAGAGTGGAACTGTGAGGAAAGTCCTGGAGCAATGACAACATGATTAAATCACATGTGTGTATTTGACCACCCCATTGATTGCCTGACCATCCATCCATCTCCACTGAAGCTCTTGAGATATTCCAAACCTCTAAATAGATTAACGCTTTTCTTCTAAACTAACCTACTAGAGCATTTCTTTTGTATTCTCTGCACAAGGAGCAGGACATATGCTTTATATCATTGGGAAGGAAACCTCTCCTTCCCAAAGATGTAGAGGAGTCACAGAGGAGGCCAAGGCTCCCTCTGAGCCTGGGAGGAATGTAAGACAATGGACTTTCAACACAGGACAATTTTATGTGCTGAAAATCTATTGTAGGCTGTTCTAAGTAGCTTTTATGGCTTCCTGTGAGTTGTGCATCCATATTATTTGCTTCCTGGCTAAAATATCGTTCAAGGTCAGGATTCACATTGAAGTTTAATTGTTACTTCAACATCAGAAATATTTATTCAACTTGTATCTCCCAATGTCATAGAAGTACAAATACTGCTGAAGCAATATTTTAAGGCAGAAAACTGAGTTAAAAATTTGAGGCCAACAGGTCAAACATTCTACCACTTAAGAAAACAAAAAAAAAAAAAAAAAAGGGAAGTTGAGCACCTATTTCTTAAAAGGCATTCAGAAGACCACCAGATCTCATACAGGAACCTGTTTTTTAGAAGATGTTTCTTTTAAAAATGCAAAGGAAGAATCCTAATCAAAGAAAGCTCAATGTATTCCCTTTTCCCCCCTTTTTAAAGAAAATAAAAAATGGAAATGCGAATTGAAGAGTGTATCTGTGATGGAAATGCGAATTGAAGAGTGTATCTGTGAGACACTGGAAGATGCTACCCAAGGGTGTTTGCTGTAGAGAGGAAGACAGCTGTATTAAAATGAATAATTTTGTGGGGAAAGGATAGAGAGTAGTTGCTGTAAGAAAAAAATCTTTTTGATTGACATGAGAAATTGCTGCCACATGAAACAGTTCATCTTCTTTGAAGGGCTCTTTTGTCAGTGAGGTCAGGTCAAAAAGGTTTGAAAGGTCCTCATCAAAGGAAGTTGCCTTTCTAGGCCCAGTGCATTCCCTTGCTGGAGCAGTCTTGGCTTCAGAAACTGTATGGAGATGTGGGAAGCCGGGGGATGGCAGCTGCATAGCTAAGCAACCATGTCTGGCTGAGCCATGAATCAACACTGTCACCTGCTGTGGGCAAGATAATCTCCTCATCACCCAGGCCGGTGGAAAACTGCTGCACAAGGGTGAGTGGTCAGCAGCAGCTGCCTGACTGCAGCACCGTGCTGCCCACTTTGTGCATGTAAGTATGAAGCGGGATGGAAACTCTGTGCTCACCCCAGAGCCAGAATTTGGGTTTACAGCTAAAACAGCAATTTAGGCTATGCAGCATATCCCCCAAAACAGAAATCCCTGTTCCCCCGCTTTCCTTTCTCAGTGGTATTCCTCATCCCTCGTGTAGCCCCACTCATCTGGGAGTGGGAGAGTCCGGGTTTTCCTCTTGGTAAAACAGCATTGTCCCCATGAAGGGCGTGGCACAGCACCTCTTTGCAATGCGAAGGAGCAACATGTTAAAATCTATGACCAACCTTCTGGTCCAACATGTCTGTGCCACCCTCTGCCGCAGTGTCATTAGCCTGTTTTGTAGGTGTCTCCAGCACCCCACATGATGATGGAGATACGGAACTGACCAAACCAAGGACCTGGGCATGTTGTCGTGATGTCACACCCATCCAGTCAGCCAGGCACCATGGGGTGGGCTCAGCCAAGTCAGTGCTGCCACAGCCTCCACCGATGCAGCTGAGGCCACCACAGAGGAGCTCCAGCTCCATAGCTGCTGGTGCGCTCTGGCACAAACACAGCTCCAGTTCAACATGGGCTGCACAGTACAGTTGGCTGTACTTGTCTTCCTGGTAGCCAGCAGCACTGTCTATTTTCCCTATTTTCTTCTGAAATCTTGTTCCAAGCATCTATTCTTGGTTAGTTTTCAAGAGACTACAGACCAGGATGGCAGTCACAATCCGATGAGACCTGAACTCTTTCCCTTCTGTCTTGCAACTCATAAAAATTTCAGAATACGCATTCTTCAGAAACCCACAACACCTAAGAAGGCTTCTGGTTTTACAATTTGATGGGGACATAGCTGTTATTTTGTTGATCACCTCCATCACAATCTGGTGATGCCCATCTTGCCATTTAATTCCTAAAAAACGGATCTGTTGTGCAAGTCCCTTGACCTTATCTTTTTTTTTATGGAAAAAAATGGCGTTCGAAAGATTTTGGATTATTTTCTCTGCTTTCTCAAAAACTTCTGCTGCTGTGTCACCCCATACAATGATGGCATCAGTGTATTGCAGGTGTTCTGGATCTCCATCTTTTTCCAGTGCAATCTGAATCAGTCCATGGCAAGTCTCACTTGGTACAATATTGTCATTGTTGCACCATTGTGGCAGCAATTGACACCTGCTGTTCTTCAGCTCTCGACAGCCTCAAAACAGAGGGGTCCCGTGAGTGGCCAGGCAAGGTACACAGCTGTTTAATGTCCTCAGTTTCTACAGCTGCTATGCCAAAGACCAACTGATACCCCTTTGGGTCCTTAAAATACCCTCTTCTGAGGTAATATGTGTCAAGGATGCACAGAGCATCTGGACCAGTCACAATAGGGTGCTTTTCCCGGTCATCCCCAGTTATTCTCAGTTCAGCCTCCAATATAAATAATTCTTGAGTTTCACCCTGTTACTCCAGAAATACTGATAGACTGTCCTTTTATAATTCCACAGCATTAGGGTGCACTGTGTACTGGTGTTTACTGGGTCTCTTGTGGTTCTGACCAGGGTCCCTCTAATTCTTGGCACAGCACCCATTCTGGTGCTGTGAACCTGTAACGGTTCATTCATTTCATGCATGTTCTAAACCCACCCTGTTTACTCATGTCCTGTTGGGAGGGATTAGAACTCCATCTGCCTTGTCTGAGGAGCTGCCCACTGGAAACCGAAGCAGCAGTTCTCCTGGGAGAACCCCCATGTGTGTTTAATTTTTCCTTGCAGCTCACACACTCGTGCCTGTAGGGCAGCAGTAGGTTTTCCATCCCACCTCTTTACGTTTTCTCCATGGTCACACAGGAAAAACCATGGGGTGCCTTGTGGTGTATCCCATCTCCCTTGAACAGGTCATGCAGACGGCTGTCTTCTGCTAATAGCTGTGATGTGGGCCCACGAAGGTGGAGAGCAGGATCTGTTCTCCATCTGGAACAGTTTGTCAAACAGCTTTTCAAATAAATTGTTGGAAATTTGAGAGCCTCTCTTTATTCTCTGAAAGAGGGATGGCCTTCTGATATAGTTGTGCAACTCCAAGCTCCGCTTCCTTGGGCAGGAATTTCAGATGCTCGGTGCCTTAAAGCCTTGCTCAGCTGACTGCAGACAGGTTTCACCACCGCTCGCTCAACCGCATATCCAGTTATGTGAAAAATCACCTTTGCTGATTAGTGCGTAGCTTTCCTTCCTGATTGCATTGCCCTGTTTACTGTCATTGAATTTTTGAATCAGGAGGACGTTTTGTTTGTTTCTCAGATTTTAATTGCTGTATGACTTTCCTCTTCTTCACTAACCTGCTTTTGCACTTTAGCAAACAGTTCCAGAGGTAATTGCCAGATTTATATATTCATGGAAACCCAGTAGATATGTAAGATGGTAGCACAATTTTATATTTATGAAGTGCCCCTTTTTTATAAAGGTAGAATTTCAGTTAATTATCACTGGCCTGTTTATTAACACTTGGAAATGGAAAAATAATGAATGGGCACATCGTTTACTCATTAAAATGCTGCTGATGAGTTGCCCCATTCAGAAATTAGCCTTGCATTTCACTTCAGCAAAGCACTGCCTGTGCTGGTGGGTTTTGAAGGTCAATTGTACTTTAACCCGCGGCTTCCTGTGAACAGCGAATGTGTCGTCTTGGACGGTGATCACAGTGACTCTCGTCAACCAAATAGAATCATTCTGCGAGGAGTTTGGCTGGCAGGCTGTGTAGGCAAAGGCAGAGATCTGCAGCAAGTGCTGTTGTTCGGGAGATAATTCTCTTTCGCTTGGAAGCAGTGCATCTGTCTCTGTCACACAGTGTGGATTTATGCACCAGGCTCCTGTGGATGTCCCTATATGTCTTCTGAAATCAATGCCCTTCTGTCCCACAGTCAAAACCCTAGCTCTTCTTGGGGAAAGTGCTGCCTTGCTGCTGTCCCTCCGGTGAGGAATCACACACCTCTGACTGGCAGAACCACCTGGGCAGGGCATTTTAGTATAGATGCAGGTGATGGAGAGAAATTCAGAGCAAGTGTCTGAACATCTGGGACACCTATTGCCCTGTTTCCATGGGCAACCCATCTCCCATCCCTGGCAGGACTGTGCCAGGGCACACAGAACCCTGTGGGAGGAGAGGAACAACAGGGACAGAGCTGGGATGGAGAGGCTGGGTAGAGGACACCTCATTATAGCTCTTTGCTATGCAGTGAAGTGTTGAGAAGATGCTCCACTGGAATGAGATCTAATAGACAGGCCTATTCCTGAATTGCTACAGCCATTAAAATTACCAAGGACTTCATCCCAGTATAATGTCACCCTGACATCAATTTAAAATTACATATCTCATTCTGCCCATCCCCAGCCTTCCTGCAGATCCGGCTGGACACTACCTGGTACCATTGAGGAACCACTGATAACAGCTGGCCTGGGGGCAGCTGGAAGCTCTGCAAAGTTTGCTGGATGCTTTGGTGCATAGGTGCCACTGAAATGTCACCTATTATGAGAGCAATGATTCTGCCAGATGTGCTAAACATGACAAAAATGATAAAGCTGATGCAGAAATATTCTATAGTGGTCAAATGGAGAAAATGTCATTGAAGCCATCTTGAGCTGATGCCTGTTTCCAATGGGTTTGGAGTAATCCACAATGTAGCTGGAGCGTGAGAAAGACTGAAGGTGTGAAATGACAGAATCAATAGCTAACAGTGGCCATTTCCAGGACAAAACACACACCAATATCAGGAGCTAAGCAAACACTCGTGGCTGTGGGCTCTGCTACCGGCCACAAGCAGCTGTAGGCTCTCCTGACAAAAAGCCCTGTATTGCTACGAGAAAGAAAACTAATGCAGTTTAGCCCTGAAGCCCCAGGTCTGGAGATGAACCACCCTCTCACGTGCCTGAGACAAACTCTGCTGGTACCCCACACATACATCCAGTTCACCTGAGTGTCGTCAAAGGTAACGTTAACTATGTACTCCTGTGAGTATCTCAGCCACCAAACCATTTCCAGAGAATGCTAATCCTTCCTAATAGCACAATCATTGCTTGCTCGGGTAAGGAAGAGTATGGAACTTGTTTTAGGAAAAGCTGAAGAATGATCCTAAAGGGCTGCAGAAGGACAGATGTGGTTATCTAAATGTAAACTAGCTATTAGCAAGCTGGATTTTCTGAAAAAGAGACTTACAGTGACCTTGGATGGGACCAATATCTTTCAAGTGTTTGTGCTGCACAGAGTTGTTCAGAAGTTAGTCCAGGATGCTAACATTAGTTGTTAAGACTATGTATTGGTTCATTTTTCCAATGTCATGTCTGAAAACAAGAACGCAAGAATTCAGGGGTTTTTTTTTAGCTGTCTTTAAAAATGCATAAAGTTTTGCTTCAAGTGTCACTGTTGGAGTTTTACTATTATGCTAACAATCCAGGCTACCCGCTGAATGCAACGGGCTACAGGCTCCATTTGGGGATTTTGCCTACTGTGAGCATTTTTTTGTTTCTTTTAAAAGAAAATACTGTTCTCTCCACCTTGCAGAGTTCCTTTCATATTTTTTTAAAAATAAAAAGAATGTTTAGAGAAATTATCTCTGCTTTCATACGTGTTGATTATAAAGTCAAATAAAAGTACTTCTGTATGTTTTTTTTCCTTAACAGCTACAACTGAAATGCAAAACCCACCAAACTTTTACCCAGTTTAAGGCATGCTCCATTCTTCTAAGCATTGTGATCCTTCATGAGATAAGCAACTGAATTTTAAGGTACATGTCAAATAAAATTAGTAGGAAGGACAAATTAAGGTTAACATTCAACTTTTACTTTTGAAGTACAACTTATTTTCTTGCAAAAGTACAGCATCAGTTCCTGCAAAGCACTTCTTTTGTTATTGATTGGAGAGATATAATATATAAAGCTGCTGCCTGTACCACTCTACAATAATTAAAAGTACTTCATCATGCAGCTCCGAGATTTATTTTAAATGCACAAAATATGTTCCTTATTGTGATTCACAGGAATTTACTGGTCTAATTTCTTTAGAGACCAGCAGGAATATATATTGACTCTGGTTTATTTATAAACCAGCTATTTAAATTACCAAGTTATTTACATTGTTATTGTCTCCATCATTTAGTCACCATTTGCAAAGATTTCACATTGCTCTTAATTTGGCACTCCCTAGTGCTAATAGTACTTATGGTAGAAGGTTATTTAGAAGAGACTCACACAAGTCATTTTGTTATGGGTGATCATCTTCTTGTCCCAGACAGGCTTGATCTCTTGGTGACCTCCTTTGCAAGGGGACGACATGTAGGACTGAGCCCTGGAGAATGTTGTAGCTACTCATCATCCAATATGAGAAAGAAATAAGGCACCTTGCAAGGAACTGCAAATCCAGGGCGTTCAGTTGCCCTAAAGGTCTGGATTAAAGAACCTCTGGGGCAGATATTTACAACATTGCCCATCTGTAAATCAGTCTGTTGGGGAGAACAGGGAGTACCAAGGGAGGAACAGAGTGGCATAGATGTCCTCCAAGATCCTGACTAGATTCTGGGGTTATGTGAAGGAACAGGCTTTGGGTGGACTCGGGTGGCCCCGTTTCATCTTAGTCCACTGGCAATATATGAAAAACAGAAGGACCACAAGGTTCTGAAACTGCTGTAAGAGTAGCAGAGGAAAATAATTATTAAAGGAATATTTCATTCCTGAGTATGGGGACATTACCTAGCCTTATTTTACTTTCTAGCCGCATTTTTTTATAGTCTTAAGCACGCAGTACACTACTGATTTTCACAGCACTTGCTCTCCCTTTCTTCTTTTCTTTTCTGCCTTAAACTCTGTGTGTAGAGGATTGAGAATAACAGCTATTATTTACTATGAGGCTTTTATCCCGTGGCCGGGTCTCGCACTGAAGGGTCTCTTTGAATATCTCCAGTCGAGAGACAACTGTCGAGCAGACCATGATGAAGAGCAACGTTGGCAGACCCTGCGGGGATGTGGGCGGTGGGTACCCCTCCTGTAGGAAGGGGATGCTTTTGGAGACTGAGGGGGAGAGGGGTGAAGTGCCTCAGTAAGCCAGTCAGCCCCAGCATGATGGCAGACCTGCCTGGCGCTGGCAGGACCGGGAGGCATCGGTGACACCGCACCAGAAGCTTTTCAGCATGGATGAAAGGAATTGCAGCTCAAGTGTTTGTGCTGGCCTCTGGTTTTGGTTGGCTTGGGGGTGATTGTTGGCTGGGTGAGCCTGGAGAGGCAACTCGTGTTGTAGCTCAGGTTGACCTCAGCACTGTGGCAACTGGGAGCTGTATACAATTGTACAAGTAGGTTTTCATTTCCAACAGAAAAAAACGAACAAATTTAAACCACGCGAAAGGGGAGAAAACCACCATTTACTAGCACTGAGAATAATGGAAGCGTAGAATCACAAAATAGTTTGTGTTGTAAGGGACCTTTAAAGGCCATCTAGTCCAACCTCCGGCAATGAACAGGGACATCTTCAACTAGATCAGGTTGCTCAGAGCCCTGTCCAGCCTGGCCATGAATGTTTCTGGGGATGGGTTATCTACCACCTCTCTGGGCAACCTGTTTATCTCCTTCAAGGTGCTTTGAGAAGGAGTCTCGAATGAAGGTACGAGCACCACAAATGTCACGCAAACCATGTGCAAGGGCAGTGTGGGAGCCACTGGTGGCTTCAGGACAGGAGCAAGGCTGTGATTGTCCACACCTCACCTTAAAATCAGGGCTCGGTGAGATGCCAAACCATCCCTGCCATCATAGTGCCTGCCACCTTATCTTTCATTGTGACTGTTGCTGTGGTGAAAAAGCCAGCAACAACAACAAATAAAGCCTCCACAAGAGCGTAGTCCCTTCTGCAAAAAGATGTTTGTTCTTTCTGAAGCAGGAAATTACTGAAATGGATGCTGCTTTCATTGCCTTACATTTCTAAATAACCCATTCCACATAAAGAATTAATTCCTTCCCTTGCATGATGCAGGCAGATTACGAGCACATTTTAAGGGAACTGAAAAAGTTTCAGAGGTATGGGTCCATTCCAAAGCCCAGAGATGCTGATCCAGAAATTTTCCAACACTGTACTTTCTCCCAAGATATCCAAAATGCCATGAATTATGTATGCAACCTTGAAATGTTGTTTAAAATATAATAGAAAGTCACATATTGTGCATATGTAAGTTTTTTCAATACTCATACTTCATACTTTTGAGCCAGATTTCTTCTCCTCCATGACATTTGTCCACACCGAGAACTGAGTCCAAAATATGCTTAAAGGCAATTGAAAGTTGTTTGGAATTTTTCTGATTTAAAACATTTACTTACTGTGCAAGCTGCCAAAAATCTGAACGGTTTAAAAACACTGGGCACCTCATTTTCAGCTTTTCTCAACAATCATTCCATTTATTTCTTGGGAGCTTTAATATTCTTACAGGTTTTATTTAATTTTCACATCATGCATTTCAAAACCATTTTTGTGGAGTACCTTTAATAGATATTGTTTTAATTCCCAGCATACAGATCTTCATAGTTATTTATTGTTAATGTTTCCTCTTGGACTAAACCCAAGAAACTGAAGAACTTGGCTCCAGAACATGGCAGACACAGGGAGGGAATGCTCTGACAAGTGAATTTGGGATTTAATTGGCTTGTACCACTAGATGCTGAGTTTGAAATGTATTGACAGCAAAGGACTGAAAGAGAAGCCTTGAATAGTACAAGCATTATTATGCTGATAAAATTGAGAGAAAAATGAGTTACAACCATTTCTTTTTCTGGTTGTTATCAACCATCCAGCCATTCCCCAAACTAGTGGAGAAAACGTTTGGCAGTAAATCCTCAGCTGGTGTAAAGCAACTTCTTTTCAAGTCACGGCTGATATGATGGCATTTTATACCATCTATGCATATTCACTGCTACCTTTGCATAGGAAAAACAACTAGTAAAATAGATATTGGGACTGCATCTAGCAACAAAAGAGAGTCTCCAAACCATAGTGGCTGATCTGAAAAAGAAGTATGATGCAGCTTCACTTCAACACACATGGCCATCAGATACAGGCACTCATTTAGAGGTAGGACAGTGAATAATCCCTCTCCGTTCCCTGAACTGTATTGTTCTTGGAAAGATAAAGGCAGCAAGAAAAGAAAAAAACAAAACAAAACAAAAACACACACACACACACACACACAAAAAAAACACCTTTGACTTTTTAGGGGAAATTCCAGAAAATCTGTGCTTAGAGTAGCAGTAGCAGCGTCAAGTATCTCTGCATTCTTCCATTTTCCCTTTCAAAATCTTTTGTTATCAATAGTAAACATAATTCAAACATTAACAGATCACATTTTAGAGTAAGAATAGCTAACTATAGTGAAGGAGGAGACATGAAAAAACCTATGCTGATTTTTCAAATAATGAAAAAGAGAGACCTTGTATCACACTAAAAAAGCCCTCATTCACACAGGTATTGAAATCCTAACCTTTTCTGCTCTGAACCATATTACTCAGATGGGAGGATGGAGGGAGAGGAAGAGGGGCCGAAGATGAGGGGAGCAGATTGCCTTATGTAATCAATTTATGCATTGTGGAAGAAATTAAAATACATACTTTTATGACACTAAGTGCTAATTCTTTAAGTCTTAATTGATACAGAGGTGGATTTGCTTGATTAAAGACAGTAAAACCCAAACCACTGGAGACGACTTCTTAAAAGGAGCAGGCATGTTATGGTCTGGAAAGGAACCTGAGAACTGGGATATTAAATATACTACTATATTTCTTAGAGGACATAAGCTTATTCCTACTTGGAATGTATTTAATTATTATCAAATCCATTTTCTCTGAAACTCAAAGTTTCAGTAACCTTGCACAGTGAAACAATACCTACTTGAAAGAGTCCTAATGCAATGTGTGTTCTGATGTAACGAAAGGGCATGCTACAGACCTTTTTCAGATTTAGCAAATGACTTATTTGTTCTCCTCCTTCTAAATAAAATTGATGTGCAGCATTTCTGAGAAAGATATTTCTTGTCAGCTAGGTTAGCATAGGGGTACACAGCAGATTTTCTTTGTGAGAGATGAGGTAGCTTTAAAAGCAGCTTTTATTTCTGCTATGGAGAGTATTTACCAGTGTGCTGTGAAAGGGCATGTTAATTCACTTACAAATGTTGCTTGAAGCATCCAGACTACCTGCTAGAGCTGTTTATTATTGTTTTATTCTTTTCTCAGCCTTTGTCTCCATGTTCATATAAGCCACATAGTATGCAGCTATTTGGAAGCAGCCTGGCTATACATGCAATGCAGTTGTGATTACACAATAAAATAGGTTAGAGCTTAGTAGATTTGGAGACTTTTTGTTTTGTGGCTAGTGAGGCAAATGAGGTGGGTACTGGCTTGTGGTGCTGCTTTGTCATGCTGGTGTTGGCCATTGCAGCAGACGAATTGGTCCTTAAGCAAAGACACTCGATAAATCCTTGTGCTGGTCTGGGTGTCAGTGGGGAATGCAGAACTCCTGTTATGCTTAGACTTTAGGATTATATTAGAGAGGAACACAATAAATTTTTTCATCTGTCTGAAATTTCATATCCATAACTCTTTATGTCAGTGCAATAATTGAAAATCTGTTCCTGCAAAACCTTTCCCATTGGCTTTAATATGAGTGCAATTTTTGCAGAAATATGGACCCATAAAATCACGTTCTGTTTCTACTAATTACCTGCAGTGTATCACAAATAAGATCCTGACACTCCTGGGGGACAAAATTTCTTTCACCCCGTGAAGCTGCTGCACCACAAGGATGGCACAAGGCTCCCTCTGCTTCCCCACCAATAAACCCCACTTTGACAGCACTGGGAAGGAGCCGAGTGTGCCATTCGCTGCTCTGTTGGGACAATGAGCAGCAGCTTTGGCCCAGGCTTCAGCCTTCATAGTGAAAACACTTTCTCCTGAAACAGGAGTAAACTTATTTCAAGCAGAATCCTAAATAATCTTTAGGTTATAAAATCATGTCATGACAGGGACATATTTGAACCAGTTACCTACCTAGAAAGAAAGGCTTTATATATATTTTTTTTCCTTTAACAAATAAGTCACCTACAGCCCAAACATTGGTCCTTGGATTTAAAAATACATCACTGCATATTCATAATCTGCTTTTTGTATATTTATGCCTCTAATATTTGTAAATTCTTATTATGCATCCCTCTCCCACTCTTAATCATCACCTACCAAAGATAACTAGTTATCTTTCCCTTTGTAAATGAATTCACTCTGTGCCCCTAATTATTTTTGTAGGTCTTGTTTCTCCTGTAAGACAGAATCTTATGATTAAGGAAGTGCCTTAAATGAATTCATTCTTTCCTGAATTATGTCCGTAACAAAATCCTTCATAAAGGATCTGAGTCTCTCTTTTTACTTCAGGTGCTGCTCTACTGTATATTCAGTTTCAGATTTTATAGACATTTTTATTCTCAGTTTCACAGCTAATTTGCCTTTTGCCATTCCTGATAGTTCTGTTTAGTCACCACTTCTTCCTACTTTTTCTGCTCTTCAGAATATCTGTATTATAGATAATTTTTCATGTGCAACATTTTTTTCCAAGTTAAACAATTAGGATCACACCTTCGTATTTACAGATTTTTTTATTGGGACTCTTTATACATGTGTCAGACAGAGAAAACCCTCCATCTACAAGGACTAATTTCTTTGCCCTCTCTGCTGTCTTTTGCTTCTTGATAAGTCAAAACTTACACAAAAGACAAGAATTGCTCCTGTACCTGGCTCAACTTTGGGCCCCTTTTACAGCCGAAGCTTTGGAAAGGGTTTGCTCATGCTTCTGGGGAGCCAGGACATGCTGCAGGTCTCCTGTAAGAGAGCGAGCTCCCTGGAAATATGACATCTCTTTCACTAGATACATGGCATATTTGACAAACACAACTCAGCAAAAATATGACATTCCCTTGGCAAAACAGACTTTGTAACTCAGGACTTTTCAGAAAGCTGGTTGTTGCTTTCTGCCCTTTCTGGTAGTCTTCAGGTGATTGCATTTAATAGAATGCATGAAACAAGTGGTTGTAGAATCCTGTCAGTAATCAAAACACTTTAAGTACTTAATCTATCTCCAAAGCAGTTTTCCTGAGCATACTGAAAACTACTAGAGTATTCTGATTATTTGAAAACCATAAATAAAAAAGAAAAATCCCATGTTTGGATTGTTAGGGCAACAAAGATGATTAAGGGAGTGGAGCATCTCCCTTATAAGGAAACGCTGAGGGAGCTGGGTCTCTTTAGCTTGGAGGAGACTGAGGGGTCCCCTTATTAATGTTTACAAATATATAAAGGGTGAGTGCCACGAGGATGGAGCCAGGCTCTTCTCGGTGGCAAACAATGATAGGACAAGGGGTAATGGGTTCAAACTTAAATTTGAGAAAAAACTTCTTCTCAGTGAGGGTGACAGAGCACTGGAACAAGCTGCCCAGGGGGGTTGTGGAGTCTCCTTCTCTGGAGACATTCAAAACCCGCCTGGACACATTCCTGTGTAACCTCATCTAAGTGTTCCTGCTCCAGCAGGGGGATTGGACTAGATGATCTTTTGAGGTCCCTTCCAATCCCAAACATACTGTGATACTGTGGTGTTTCTTTGTGGAAATGAGAAAGTAGCATGTTGTGGTTGCCTCTGCTGACCCACAAAGCAAATGCACAAAGGCATGGGGTACTTCCACAAAGAAGTAGGTTTAAAAATGAAAGAGTCTACTGGGGAACTGGCACAACTTTGGGCAGATGTTTACTGTCCTCTGAAGGTTCTCACCATGATCATTCTTGGGCTGACCAGTCACAACCCTTCACCTACCATGTGTTCTCATGCACAGCCCACACGTGAGAGTTGTGAAGGAAAGCTCAGCTCCCCCCTTCTCACACCTGAAGATTTTGTTGTCCCAGTCAGGCAAAATATTCTCTTTCGCAGAACAAAGGCCTCACTTTGCCACTCGTTGCTATTATTCCCAGTCTTCTTCCAAGAAGCAACATGACGTGTTTAACAATTACCTTATAGATCCAGTAGCTACAGTCCCATTTCCATGTGTTGCACTATGTTTGTTGTTTAAATGAAAGGCCCTACAGAGACCACAGAACTGAGGAATGACTGGCATTCAAAACCAAATGTGTTTAGATAAAGATTGAAGGAAAAGCGATGAAGGAAACACAGCAGTAGGAAAAAGTAAAATGTTAGGATTAATTAGAAATAGAAGGAAGACCCTTGATTTCATTATTTAAATTATTTTAAAGCTATTTGTTCATGGTTTACACAGATAATTACTGGCAATTGCATGAGAAATCTTTACAAGAATTTTGATGCTCAACTGTTACAGTAATATGAAAGAGCATTGATCCAAACCAGCTATCCTGCTTCAATAGATTCGATCCAAACCTACATCACATTAGCTAGGAAATTTAAATTGTGATAGGGTCAGTCATATTCATCAGTTCTTGCTCTGGCTTCCGAGAGAGACTTAGAGTTTTTCAGCCCACATGAAAGGCAATGACGGTTCTATGGTACCTTCTCCTTTATTTATTTGTTCAAAATCATCTTTATTCCACGGTGTATTGTACCTCCATATTTAAGTCTGTAATACTTGTAAGACAATAAGGAAAGGTTATGACTGTCAAAGTATTTACCATTCCAAGCATTTATGTGGCTGATTTCCTTCCTGGATTTTCTGAAAAAGGCAAACAGAATCTCATCAATGTTTTTAAATAAGTAAAAATCAAAACATTTTAAGCCTTTGGAAGGCTTATGGTAACACTGCCTATTCTTTAGTCCCACAGTAACAGGAAAAGATACTGACATCTAAACTGCAAAGGGCGTGCTCCCTAATGCTTAAAAAGGAGCATGTTATTTCGCACACTTAAAATACACTATTCAATGCATGTAAGCCTTTTGAATACATGCCATATTAGTTCTTCCAAAAGCAAAGTGTTATCCTTGTGTATATATGTTTGAAACTAATAAAAAGTTAACTGAAAGCCAAACTTTTTATTTCAAGTTATTCACTGCTGTTGACCAGAAAGGAAACCAAAAAGAAAACTACTAACACACATGTAATCTTCAAATAAAAGAATAAATTAATTAATTACAAATTTTTACAAATTAATATTTTTACAAGTGCTTTCACCCTGTGTGAACAGGGTGCATGCATGGCTATGGGGTGCAAATAGTGTCAAGAGGTAAAGGAACAATTACCAGGAAGTCCACAGCAGGGGATATATACAGAAGAGGTTTTAATTGGCCCGAGTTTTAATGGGATGGAGAAAAGAATCAAAAATGGATGTTCAAGGAGGTATTAAACCGTATTAGTGACAAACCCTTGATCCCCAGGGTGAGAAAGCACAAGAAGAAGAGAGAGATTAGGCTGAGTGGTAAACAGAAAGAAACAACAAGGGAAACAAGGCAATGCTGATTATTGAATTTACTCAAAATACTTGCAAACATGCAGTTGAGACCAATCCTGCATTTGTTATGGTTAGATGATCTGAGATAGATATTTCATCTTCTATAGCTACCTGCCACACACCAGAACTAAAACAAGCATTTTCCAGAAAGCCTGATATTCCCTACACTCAATTTATGTGGATTAGATGAAATTTCTTCTTTCTTTTCAGCAATTTTGGCAGACCACTGTATATTACCAAGGGTTGCCATTATCTTCCTCTGAACACCGCTAAAATGGTTTGTAATTTCCAGTATTACCAAAGAAACCTATAATCTCCAACTACATTATTTTAAATAATACAACCTAGTGATCACATCAACAAGCAGAATCCTCACAGATGAGGAAGTGTTTATCTAGAAGAAAACTGCAATATTTGTTTGCTATCACTTGCCTTCAAAATAAAATCAGCTGGGTATCTTAGGAGTGTAAACAATGAGTGTAATCACAATTCTCTTTGTCTACCAAGGAAATGCATTGGATAGATGCAAACCCCCCATATTAACAGTAACGTTTTTTGGTAGAACTGGTGTAGCTGGGAGCATGTTCAGCACAGGCAACATGCTGTAATCTGTCATTATGCTCTGGGCTGCTGTCAAAATGCCTTCCGATAGCTGGACATCTGGATAGATATTCACTAGATTTAATCTCCTTCACTAGCAGAGGTTGGGAATGCAACCAACTGGATCAACACGTCAAAACGAGGCTATCGACTGATACCAGTTTCAGCAGAAAACCAGACAACCTAGTTATTTTTCATTTTCCCATAAAAGTATACTTTTTAACAAAAAGATTTCTGGTATCCATTACAAAACAGTACAGTAATTTGAATCAACCTGTTCATTAGCAGGATCTGATCATTTCCTGAGTGACTTTTCCCTGGATCTAAATAGACAAAAGATAAAATGCCAAGCAGAGAATGAATTTATGGAAAGATCAGTATTTTAGCAGTCAATCAGTGTTATATATACTCAAATTAATACTTTTTTTTTATAAATAAGTTAAAAAATTATTATAGAACGGTTCCCTCAGATGCAAACATTTTAATATCAGCTGAATAAAAACAACGCTTCAGTGGGTTATGGCAGTAAAACAAAAAAATAGGGCTGAACTCTTATCTCATAATATGACATAATGAGTTCTGTGAACTAATGAATCCTAAATCAGTTCAGGGCCAGCCTTATTTTCACTGACAGAGAGAATTCCTGTGTTTGTGTGTGTGTGTGTGTGTGTGTGTGTGTGTGTACACATGCCTATCTCATTATAAATTGCGCTTGTTATTTTTGCTTGCTACCATAATGATGGAGCCACTTCAGCATTTCAATACAGTCGCCAAGAACACTCATTTACAAAACTGAGGGGAGGTTTTTTTATAGGCACTCCTCTTCTTCTTGCTAGAATTATACCTGTACAAATATATATTTAACTGGTCTTTACTTAGCATTAGTGTCATGTTTCAGTTTCCACAGATGACCAGCAGGGGCTGGGGATATATTTTTTCCTTTCCTCAATGTACAGTTTGGCTTCTGGGAGTTTTTTTTTCCCACATTACTCTGAATTGTCTTGGACTGGCTGTGGTTAGAGGTGAAATGTTGTGCTGGATGCACCCACAATCCTCGTGCTTTGGT
Source organism: Columba livia (assembly GCF_036013475.1). Classification (NCBI taxonomy): domain Eukaryota; kingdom Metazoa; phylum Chordata; class Aves; order Columbiformes; family Columbidae; genus Columba; species Columba livia. The sequence continues at coordinate 43,094,633 of NC_088604.1, forward strand.
GCACCGCTGACTTGTCTATGGTATATACTAGTAAGAGTGATCCACCTCTTAGAGTTGCTGAGATGCTTCCATGAAATTCCTCACTATTGTGGGACTTCAAATACCTTTCACCATCACTGCTCTCTTCTTGTGACATTTTGCAGCTTTCTTGAATCTGACATTAAATAGTCTGAACTGGTTTCATGACTGGCAGCTCTTGGGGCATGCGAATTAGGTGCTCTCTTCACCCATCCTCTTGGACCTAAATCCATCAAATGGCTGCTTATCACTGGGCACAAGCCTTGTTAACCTGTGCAGCCTTCGACAGCCTGTGTTTGTAAGCATCAAGGGGGAGCACAAGACAATTGTTTGCAAATTCAAGATAATATTATTGAAAGAATCCCAAGTCTAGGCATTTGTAAAATCTCAAGTATTTTCTTCATTAGGTGCTTTGGGATCCTTGCAAAACTATGAGGTGTTGTTAGTAAACTTTCCTCACCATTCTTCTCTGGGTATGAGCAAAGATAAACATGGATCAGTTAATGATTTCTAAGGAATGCAGTTGTATTAATAACGAGATATATACACTCAGGCTAGGATCCTTCTCAGTCACTGCGATTGTTCCCCCCTACCCAAGGCATTTTATAAAATATGGTAA